>NC_133649.1:194947545-195586218 GCF_009905375.1 Apium graveolens
CTACCGAAGTATATGTCTTGAGTTGTAAGGCTACAACTCCACTCCTTATTTCTGGCTTCAACCCTTGCTGAAACCGCTTCGCTCGTTGAGTTTCTGAACTCACATATTCTGGTGCTATACGGGCCAACTCCGTAAACTTTGCTTCATATTCCGTGACACTTTTATCCCCTTGTTTTAGTTCCAAAAATTCCACTTCTATTTGACTATGCAGACAGTCCGAAAAATATTTCTCCAAAAACAACTCTGTAAATCTGGTCCATGGAACTGGACCTTCTCCTTCTAGGGCTCGCGTAGACTCCCACCAATAATTCAAATCATTCCTTAGAAAATAACTAGCATAATCAGTCTTTAAATTCTCACTCACCTTGGTGAGCGCAAACGCCTTTTCCATCTCCTTTAACCATATCCTGGCAGCAAGAGGATCTACCTCTCCTTTAAACTCTGGGGGCTTCACCGCTTGAAAGGACTTAAAACTAATACCCTGATTTCCCCCTCTTACATCATGCTGTTACTGGATTTGTAGTTGCTGTTGTTGGATTTGCTGTTGTTGTATGAGCTGTTGTTATTGTTGTTGTTGCAATTGTTGTTGTTGCATGCTGGAATTGTTGTTCCTGTTGGGCCAGCTATACAGACTGCTGACGCAACAAGTTCATCATGTCACTCACGGAAGGATCCCCAGCAGATCCGTTATTGGGCTGAGAATTTCTCTTTGGTGGCATCTCCTGAAACATAACAGTCATGTATAAAAAATGAGTTGCTCCAACAATTGATATTTATGCATCAGGAGAGCGTTGCCACTAAGACAATATTCTCATCCCCATTCTAATTGGATCCGTCCTGAGTGAATGATTATAATCTAAAAATGCCAGCAACAGAAACAACAATAATAGCAATGCACAATATATAAAAACTGAACAATAAGATAAAGCAGCTGAAATACAATAACCAACAGAATCCAACCAGTACAACTGAAAATCCAACTGAAAAGAACCATCCGAATACACACCAAAATTGGCTGTCATAACAGCCTCGCCTACTACAAACTATCACAACATAATGTACATATACAAAGTAAACAACTACAGAACTCCTAAAAGTCACTCTGAGCTCTGCATCTCTCTGCTGCGACTCTGTCTAGCCACTACCACTGCCACCAATGGAACCTAGCTCAAACACTAGCCAGTTCACTAGGTCCTGATACTGCACCGCCCTTAACTCTGAACTAATAAAATGGTCAACAGATCTAGCCCTCTCTACAGCCATCTGGGTCAATGCTCGCACACGGGCTCGCACCTCAGGGGAAGGGGCAGAAATACCCTGAAATGGTGCAATAGGTACCTGGTCCAACTGAGCAGCAAACTCCGGACTCCGATCTCTGATAAAGGAAGTATTCACCGGTCTATGGACATGGTAAGGGATCGGTGAAGAAGTACCACTAGGGGCCGCTGGAGGTACCGGAGGTTTCATCATGAAAGAATTGGGACCGCAGCCGGGAGGGAAATCCCTGACAGCAGACACAGACCTACATACCCAACGGGGATGAGGACCAGATCCAGGGATGTCTCTCGGCATAAAGGAAGGGACTGGGGGAGGAGGCATAGGGGTCTCCTCAGTAACAGCATCAGGGGGTCTATCAGAATCTGAGCTATCTGAATCAGAAGGATTCTCCCGAGATGGAGAACTCGAAATCGCAATCGGCCACTGCCAATACAATAAATATACAGGCAAGACACAACCAGGTCAAGGCAATTCTATCAAAACATTTAATAGATGCCAGGATACCGTCGGAACCCTCGACTGACTCTAAAGGTTTGCTCCTCTATATGAGTTGCTGACTCACACTTAAAAACTCACGTTATCACCTACTCGACACAATCCCTAACCTGAATCAGGGACTTGAACCTGTAGCTCTGATACCAACTGTGACGGCCTCAACCCCGGGGTTAGGAGTTGACGTCACTAAACACAATTACCAAAAATATAAACAACAAAATTATTATTAAAATATACTAACTTGACCCCGAACCTAGATCCGATCCAGGTTCAAGTATAATTCAGATTCTCAATACTACAAACTCTTTATTCAACATCTAACACACTCTAACTTTATTCAGCAACTCCTCAGACCTCATGGCCTGATACAAACTACCTCAGAGGAGCCGGGTCCAGTAGGGGCGGGAACATAGGTCGGTCTGACTGATCTTCTAGGCATCTGCGAGATATACATAACAGTTTGCAAGGGTGAGCATAATCGCTCAGCAGCACCAAAATATGAATAACAAAATAAAACAATAATGTAACAATGATAGGAACAGAACTGTAATCATGATATCAACATTATGCAACAAAAATCAGAGAAAGTTGGATATCACTAACTAGCATGCTTCATCAAAACAACATAGTAGTGTGTTGTAAAAACACCAGAGTCCAATTTTAGCATGCTAGTCACACTTATAAAATTACTGTATCAACTATTCGTACCCTTACGGGAATCACAAAACCCAATCAGATACGTAATGGATATGTAAAGACAGCTGATCAGGCTATCAACACCAGACGGCTCCAACTGCCATCTTATTTATGGCTCCAACTGCCATCTCATTTACCTGTTCCGGAACTCAGAGACTAGCTAGGTCTCTGACCTGCTGGACTAATCGGTTATACAGTGCGCGCAACCGAATTAGCCTCTTACGCCACCTCAATAGGCCTACTCTGGCCCCAACGTATCCCATATCTGATCGTTTTATCCAGTTTTCAAAAATCACTTTTACCTATCTCTTTTTCAAAATCAATTTTATCACAACATACTATTCAAATCCTCTTTTCATTTAAATCACGTTTAGAGATAAGTATTTTCAGAAGTTACTTTTCCCCAAAATATAATTTTAAACAACATTTCAAATATGGGGGATATGTAACTTAAAACGTTTCTGTTCCATTATGAAAGTGAAACCTTTAGCTATTCATATGCACTGAACCATAAAAGAATAGTCAGGGGTACTTGCCTTGCAACGCTTTACAAAACCCTAAGTAGCTTTCACGTTGACTTTAATCCTGGGAAAACTCGCTCGGAATTCTACAAATACAGAATACCCTAATCAGTTACACCGACATGCTTGATATCCTCAAATTCTAACAACTCAATCCGATAACCCGACTCGTATTATTATAAACATAAACCCCCGTAATCACATAGTCACGTAGTCGGAATATTGTTAGGGGTAACACGTAGAATATAATTATGTACATTTACAATATATTTTTAGGAAATTTTGGCAGCATCTTATTTGTTTATAAAACTACCCGTCGATTACGATCGACGTCAATAATCAAAACAATCCCCAATATTACTCCACCATTTATATAACGTACATCCCAACACCAATCAAAATTAATTATTTAAGTCCGCAAAATATTTTACATAATCATTTTATTTATTTATAAAATTTAGGACTCAGAACATCGGCGGCAAAATTATTGGTGCCCGAAATATTCGGGTATCCAAATAAATTCCACCGATTTATTAATAAGTATTTTCCCACGCGAATTAATAATATCACGAATTTTACTCAATAATTCCTGCAGAAAAAGAATAAGAATTAAAATTGCAACAATCAAGTCCAACTGCACGCACAGGCTCAACTAAGAGCCCAAAACCAAAATCCAACAACAAGGCCCAACAGCAAGGCCCAACAGGGAAATCAGCACAAGCCCAAAGAACCAGCCCACAATAACATCACAGAAGACAGGGGAGCAAGCACGCGGCCACGCGCCGCCCCAGCCACATCACCAACACAACACAGCACACACGCACGCACACATCACACATACACATAAATTACACACACACACATATATATACAACAGTATATATATATAGACATAATCCAACATGACTGATCGGAACCACCAAGCTCACCGGAAAATCGTGGCGGCGGCGAGACCAAAGCAACCGGAACGGGAACGGAGGAAAACAGGGAAGAACAGCCGGAACACGCGAGGAAAAACAGAGGAGGGATATGGGGAATAGAGAGGGGAGAAATAAGAGATTAGACCGAGAGAGAGAGAGAGAGAGAGAGAGAGAGAGAGAGAGAGAGACTGAAATGGGAATAAAAGAGAAACAAACTGCAGCCAACATGTGTCCTGTAAAAAGGATATGTGTTAACTTCTTATTATAAGTTGTTCACACGTGTCCCGAAATACCCGGGGACCTGAATTTTTATCTCGAGTTTGAAATTAGCGAACCGAGACATCCTTAAAACAATTTCGAAAAATCACGATAATAGTCTAAAAATATTTTAGATATCCTGAAGTTAATAAAAATATAAGTATCAAAATTTTAAAAACACTTTCGAGGTGCGCTTTATACCCGCTTTTTAACAAATAAGGAGACGACACACGGGTGAAACGATTCCTAAAAATTCCCAAAATAATTTTAAAATTCTCCGAATAATACAAACTTAATAAAATATAAGTTTCATGATTTTTAAAGAATTCCTGAATTAAATATGGATTTTACAGATAAACACACTCAGAAAATCATTTAAGGGTAAATAATTAATAAAATATTGATTTCTCAATTTTATAAAGTCCTAAAAGTAATTATTGAAATTATAAAATTAGAAAACCAATTTTAAAGACAATCCAAATATTTATGGAATTAAAACTTCAACAAAATCACTTTTATAAGCAAAAAAATAAAATCATATATCTCATTAATAAATCACACAATTCAATCTCATATAACAACAATCATAAATAATTAAATAACAATCCATAACTGCTGCCAAAACCAATACACACATTTTATTTATTTACTTAAACCTTTATTACACTTCCAAATATTAGAAATAAAATAAAAATACACGAGTCGTTATAGTAGTTCAAGTAGTTTTATAAAAATGATATAAGTATAGTGAAGTAATTGGTAACTTCATCTTCCTTTAAGCTTATATCCAGTAAGTAATTACCTTACACTTTATAAAGGATTCTAGTAAGTTATCCATTTAGATACTTGCATTATTGTTTACACTATATATTATCTTGCGAGCTGTAATGCTCACTCTTGCTTCATTTCTTCATCACACAACAACAGTTAGGAAAGATGGCCAGACTCAAGCAGACGCAGCGCAAGCGCGTGGGAAGCGTCCCGCGTCTTCCCATTGATATCGTAGCTGCTATAGCTGCAGAGGTAGATCTATTTGTAGATCAGGCATTCTATTTTTGGGAATCAATTATGTATAATTATAACTTGTGGCAGATAATGGCAATTAACTGTAAACTTATCAAGTAATCATTTTGGGTTGTAATAACTTTTAAATTGTGGATTCAAGGACTTGTACTTATTTCAATTTCATCTCTGAGACTATAACGTGTTGTGGTGTGTATTAGTGTGGGGTCACATCATGAGGTTATTTATTATTAATTAAGTTAAGTGATATTGTGGAAAGAAAGACCATGACGACCCGGATCCTCGACCCCGGATCTGGGGGTGTTACAGAAGTGGTATCAGAGCTAAGCGTTATAAACCTCAGAGATGATGCGACGATATAATAATAAACTCACAAAGATAATAAGAACTCTTGCCAAGTTCATAGTCGGACTACTTAAAGTAGCACTGACAGTTAAAACCCTTACGGGAACCCTTATAAGTATCATGATAGTAACTTAGCTCGTTTAATGTGTAGGCTCGTGAGATAGAGGACCCAGAGATGTTCGAGCGTGAGCATGATGAGGCACTGCTAGATGCCGAGGATCAGGAGGAGCCTGAGATGGAGGAGGAGGAGGAGGAGGAGGAGGAGGAGGAGGAGGACCCCTCAGAGGAGTCAGAGACGGAGGTTATTGCGAGTTCAGATGAGGAGGACCCGGATAAGGTCCTAGGGGCTGAGGAGCATATCGGAGCTATGATAGAGTACACTGGTACCCCTTTACCCTCACTCCCGGTGGTCAGAGCTCCTACCCCTCCACCACTATCTTGGAGACCCTATGCTGACAGCTTAGAGACCCATAACCCCGAGCCTAGGCAGACCGAGGAGGCACCCCCAGCGGCTCCGGATTCACCACCTCTCGACCCTACGCATAGGCAGTCTTTGTTAGCTCACGGCTATGTTCAGGATGTACTGAGGACCCGAGTGGTTGTTGCTGAGGCCCGGTTGGATGAGGTCAGGAGGGAGTTGGATGCGGAGAGGGCGGGTAGGCGTGCCCGAGATTATGAGACTAGGGCTACTATACCTCGATCCTTGAGGAGGGAGCTGACGGGGATAGAGCTCATAGCCCGTGCGAGACTCCGATTACTCCAGGGGGACAGGCACGGCAGGATCTCTAGGAGGCAGGCTGACTACATCTTCCGTCGTGCGATGGAAAGGGTGTGGGAGCTGACCCGCTCCGGTGTGTGATTCAGGACCGGTGATGGGGTAGTCTAGTCGTCTAGTTAGTCGAGGCCGTAGTAAGAGCCAATTTTCCGAGATAGTTGACTTGTATATAGCATCCCTTTCTCTGACTAGACAGATAGACTCTTGTGTATCACTTTTGGGCAGATGGCTGTAGAACTGTTGTACTTTTGACCAGATCAAACTATGTATTTCCCGCATTATGTATATATTTGTTTCCTTTCAGTTTAGTTCTTTAGTGACGAGATCACTGTTTTTATCATTATTATTACTACACTTCTTATTAGAACTGTCATAATATAATAGAATTGCGAGATACATTCTCCCCATTATAGAACTGTGCAAGGCACAATTTTATGTATAATTGTGACCTAACTTTAAATTTCCCAAAAATTTATCAGTATCATGCCGCCAAGAAAGATTGGAACTAGGGCGAACCCTGGATCTGAGGACCAGGGAAGCCATAACCAGGACGGTAGGAACCAAGAACTTGGACGGTAGGGAAGCCATTATGTTGAAGGATTTGAGATAGAGGCTGAAGAAGGAGAAACTGAGGTTGAGCAACCAGTACCAAACCCAGGCATGGATACCATGGGACAGTTCATGCAACTACTAAGGCAGAACTTGGAACATCAACCCAACCCACCCCCTCAAGGAAATAACAATGTTGTGGCAAACTCTTTCAGGGCTTTCAAGTCCCTTAAGCCCCATGAGTTCCACGGATCAGCCGACCCAGTTGAGGTAAGGGCATGGCTAAAGTAAATGGAGAAATCCTTTGAGATTCTGACTACCGATGAGGCACAGAAGACTATATTTGCTACCTACCTTCTGAAAGGAGAGGCCAACTACTGGTGGGAGACCATGAAAAACATGGAGACAGATGCTATTATAACCTGGGAGAGATTCAGTCAGTTGTTTTTGGGAAAGTATTTCCCGAGGTTTATGGAGAACCAGATGGAGCTCAAGTTCTTGGAGCTAAAGCAGAATAACTTATCTGTAGCAGAGTACGAAGCAAAATTTACTGAGTTATCAAGGTTTGTGTCGGAGTTTGTGAACACCGAGGAAAAGAAAGCTAGGAGGTTTCAGCAGGGACTGAAACCGTGGATTCAGAATAGGGTGGCAATCCTTGAGCTTACTGATTATGCCACTCTGGTGCAAAAGGCAACAATTGTAGAAGCCGGAAGTGAACAGATGCAGAAGGAAAGAGAGAAGAAGGGAATAAAGAGGAAAAGTATGAGCATGGGTAGAGGTTCTGCAGGAGGGAGCTTTCCAACTAGATTTAATCGAGGAGCAGTGTCCCTACCGGGAAAGAACACTGGGTTTAAGCGTCCAATGAGTGTGAATGTGAGCCAGAGCGGCCAGAAGTCAAGAATGTCCTATTCCAACCAGTCTCGACCCCCTTTGTCAGCCTGTAACACTTGTGGAAGGATGCATTCTAGGGAGTATAAGGGAAAGCCAGTAACCTGCTTTAAGTGTGGTCAAGTGGGCCACTATTCCCACAAATGCCCTTCGTTAACCCCTGCCGTCATTCTAACCACCACTTGTCATCAGTGTGGACGTCCAGGTCATTGGAAGAGGGAATGCCCAATGAATAAACAAGCAACATCAGGAGCGAGCAGAGCTGCTTCTAATAAGCCACCTACTGCGAGGACTTTCAACATGACAGTCCAAGATGCTATGAAAGACTCAGATGTGATAGCAGGTACCCTTTCTCTAAATTCAATCAGTGCAAATGTTTTATTTGATTCTGGAGCAACTAAATCTTTTATATCAAAGGACTTTGCGCATAAATTAAGACTTAAGGCTGAACCCTTGATAGAACCCTTACAAGTGGAAATAGCCAACCATGAAATTATTCATGTTAACCAGATTCACCCCGCCTGTGAGTTAGGCATAGGGGAACAATCTTTTAGTGTTGATCTGATTCCTTTTAAATTAGGGGAGTTTGATGTAATTTTGGGAATGGACTGGTTATCTAGCAATGATGCTCAGATAGACTATAAAGGGAAGAAAGTTAAATTGAATATCCCAGGGAAGAAAGAAGTCATATTTAGAGGAAAGAGGCAGACGCAGAAATTTTTGACCATGGCCCAGGCCAATAAGATGCTACGAAAAGGAAATGAGGCTTACCTAGCCTATGTGGTGGACACGCAGAAGGAGGTGCCCAACTTGCAAGATATTCCGGTAGTCAATGAATTTGAAGATGTCTTCCCACAAGACCTCCCGGGATTACCACCCGATACAGTGATTGAATTTGCTATTGAGTTGGCCCCAGGGACGACGCCAGTTTCAAAGGCACCTTACCGGTTAGCCCCATTAGAAATGAAAGAATTATCTACCCAATTGCAGGAAATTTTGGATAAGGGTATGATAAGACCTAGTATGTCTCCGTGGGGAGCACCAGTGTTATTTGTTAAGAAGAAAGATGGGAGCATAAGGCTGTGCATCGACTACCGAGAGTTGAACAACCTAACCATAAAGAACAGGTACCCATTACCTAGAATAGACGATCTGTTCGACCAATTAAAGGATGTTGTTTATTTTTCCAAGATTGACCTGAGAACTGGATATCACCAACTAAAGATTAAACTTGAAGATATTCCCAAGACCGTGTTCCGTACCAGGTATGGGCACTATGAGTTCTTGGTAATGTCCTTTGGATTAACCAACGCCCCAACGGCTTTCATGGATTTAATGAACTGAGTATTCAAGAAGTACTTGGACAAGTGTGTGATAGTTTTTATCGATGATATTTTAATCTACTCAAGGACCGAGGCAAAACATGCAGAGCATTTGAGGATAGCTCTAGGAATACTCAGAGAGGAACAGTTATTTGCCAAATTCTCGAAGTGTAAATTCTGGCGGAATGAAGTACAGTTTTTAGGACATGTGATCAATAAATAAGGAGTATTTGTAATAACCCCAATTTTTGGAAAATTTTTGAAACCCTTATGAATAGTGTTTTTGCTGAATGAGAAAACTTTTCATGCCACACTATGTAGGGGTTCTGATATGGATATTCTGAGATTTTATTAGTACTTTATATGGGATATAAGTGTATGTAAAGATCGTCAGAATCCAAATCCGAACACTTTGATTTTTCCCGGAAATCCACTAGATACGGAGAGAATTGAGTATAAGGTAACAGGATAAAAAGGATTTAAATTAAAGGATTATAGGAGAGGATCATAAAAGGAATATAATATATTGAGAAAGGTTAAGGGAACCTAAGTAATAAGATCCCGGGTATGATCCCTCAAACGATAAACGAAAACGAAAGTTAAGCGAACCATATAACAGATCAGCGGTCATTAGGCAAACAATTAGGAAGTTAAGCAAAGGGATTAGAGGAAGTGATGTCACCCAACCAATGATAAGAGGACAAGGAAGGGAGGATGACATAGCAATGTGATGTAAGCATGACATAGGGAAGGAGGAGGTGTGGTTGGTTTATAACCACACAAATATAAGGTTATTAAGGTAATTAACCAAAAACAAAACAAAAAACAACCAAGCTAAGCCAAACAAATCAAAAAACACAAAATCATTTCATTCTCATCATCTTGCTCTCGGCTTTTCATCTTTTTCAAGGGCAAGAATTTCAAAAATCAAGTTCCAAGCATTGTTAAATCACAAGGTAATTATCTAAGCTTCCTTGTACATAGATATGGATATGCTATAAGTTTAAGCTCCTAATTCCTTCACAATCTCTTCCAATAAATCAAGGAAGAAGATGGTGAATAGTAACCTTCAAGAAGTAACTTTAGTTTTCTTGAATTTTTATGAAAGATTAAGGTTATACAAGCAAGGATCAAGGTTCTTTTAGGCATTCAAAGCTCTTGGGTTGTGTTAGGAAGCTTCAAGGAGGTATAAACAACTTTCACCTTTAACTTATAGTTTGAACTTTGAGTTTTGATGAGTTTATGGATGGATTAATGTATATATAGAAATATCCATGTATGTATAGCAAGATCCATGTATGTTAGATAGTTTGGTTGGATTTGTGGTGATTTTGGATATGAATCTTGGTTAATGGTTAATGAATCTTAAGTTATGGTTAGTAGATCATGTTTGTGGTTGAATAAGTTGGAAAACCTTGAGATTATGGACTGACTTTGCCTTGATATAAGTTGTGCTTGAGGTATTGATGATGGTTGGGTGGTTTGTAGTGAATTGGTAAAGAATTGGAGTGGTATAAATATTGGTAATCGCGTAAACATAGCCGTCGTAACGTCCGATTTTCTTTAGACTGTTTTGTGCATAACATTAGGACCCGAGGACCCCCTGCTAGATTATGACCACTGCCATGTTTAGATAGCTCATGTTACGAGCTTCGTTTTGATATGTAGTTCGTTCGATTCCGATGCACGGTTTAGGAGAAACGACCGTTTCAGGTAACGGCGTTTCGCGAATGAAACTTTTCCCCTCGCCTTACTTTGAAACATAGGTTAAAGACCAAAAAGGGTTAATTAATGTATGAAACATTTATGGTAAGTGTGTTAGGCAGTTGGTAAGACACTCGCGAAGGAATCGCTTTAAAACTCGTAAAGGTTAAATTATTAAAAATGGTGGAGCCGAGGGTACCCGAGTGACTTAAGCAAATCAGTGAGCGCAAAACAAGCGTTAGAGTCTAAGTTAGTTAAAGTATAGATTTACAAGTGATTTTGGTTTAATTCCAACTTACTTGTTGTTTATAGATTACCAGACTCGTCCCGAGCCTTTTATCACCCCAAGTCGCTCAGGCAAGTTTTCTACCCGTTATACTGTTGTTGTGATGTAAATATATGTATATGCATTATCTTGTGATATTGCATGATTGTTATTAGCAAATTTTGCGATATATTGGAGCATGCTAATATGGTATATATGCATGTCTATTTCGTAATCTGGTTATCTATCTGTTGATTTCAATGCTTATAGTTGCATAATACCTATGCTAGAAATAAGCAAGTAGTTGCGTATACCCTTAGTATAGGGGATAAAAGGTGAACATATTTCTAAACCGGGAGTCGATGTTCCCGAGTATATTATATATATATATATTTATATATATATATATATGGATATAGTTTTTAAAACTATGGATCGAATAAGATTTATTCGATACCTTTATTTTATTATTTGAATATTATTTGAATATTCATTCGAGGGCTTATGACTCAGTTTATTTTATTATTTGAATATTATTTGAATATTCATTCGAGGGCTTATGACTCAGTTTATATTATTATTGAATATTACTTGGATATTCATTTGAGGATGTATGACTCCTTTATTTTATTTAATGAATATTATTTATAATATTCATTCGAGGTATTATGACTCTGCTTATTACTGAAATATATTCTTTATTTCATTAGAGAATAAAGTGTTAATAATCAAACTTATTTTCGATTATTCAAATAAAGATAATACTTTCTTATAAGTATATCTTTGGTTATTTAATGTTTATTTCAAGTATAAGTTTTAATACTTCTACTTTAATTATGTTTATAAAGATAATTCTTTATGAGAATATTATTTAAATAATAATATTCAGATATTTTCTAATATATCGGGACTGATTTATTTCATTAAATCAGTTTTACTCCAAACACTCTTTAAAGTGTTTTCGAGTCTTCAAAATGATTTTTAAAAGTTAGAGCGGATCCCAAAACTCATTTTTATATTTAAGATCTTCCTTTTTAAGGGGATTTAAATACTCGCTTAAAACCTGAGGGATCCGGCTCTGTGGTGTATTTTATATTCGCAACAAGGTTGCAGTTTTGGTAAATGAATTGATTACTTACCCAACGTTCGGGAAGTAAGTCCATCTATTGAGTCGGTATAAGCAACATGGGCTCAGTGGGCGTCCATGATAGTGTAAGTGGCTCAGTGGGAGTCCATCAAATGCATAAGTGGCTGAGTGGCAGTCCAGCATAGGTCCTAATGCGGCCAGGGTGATGACCAGTGGGGAATTCGTCCATCTACTAGTAGAAAAGGTTACTTATGGGTATCTTTGCCTGATCAGCAAGATATCTGGTTTATGCCAAAATTCTTTTCCTTTCCAAAATTCATTGGATGTTTCAAACTCTGTTCATACTTTACATAACAGAGGTTCCAGGAAATGTTTTAGAGATATATATATGTGGATATATATATATCGGGACTAAATAAAGTATCTCATAACTTTTTCTTTCAATAATATTTCAAAGATTGAATCTATTCAAATCTTGTCTTGTAGTCTCATCTATGTGATGAACTTTTGAAACTGGTTATAACTTGAACGGTGGTAGTTCAAGTAGTATTGGGAAAGATATAAGTATATTGGGGTATTTGGTAACCTCATCTTTTAAACTTATATCTAGTTAATAATTGTCTTATGAATGACAAAGATTTTCAGAAAAACGTTGAGACAAGGTTAGATGTATGAGATCACCTTGCAACGATATATTTTTTTATATATACAGTTATACACTGGGATTTTGTGTATATTATGCATGGAAGAGGACTTCCAATATTTTGAAAAGTATATATGTATATATACTGAATATTTTGCGACTTCATCGCATTAAGATATCAACTTGGTTCATTTCTTTTGACCAAGACTTTCATGAGTACTATGAGAAGGCTCATATATTGTTAATCATTATACATATTATTTTGGTGGGCTTGCTGCTCACCCTTGCTTTCTTCTTTCATCACACAACATCAGATAGACAAGATGAACCGGACCAAGCTTCCGATTCGCAAGAGGTTAGGAGACGTTCCGCAGTTTTCTATAAGCACTGATGCCGCCATAGCTGAGGTAGGAACTACCAATAGGCTAGGCTTTCAACTTTTGATGTATCAGATTATGTATATTTATGAATTGTAATAATGGCAAAGAAATGTAAATTTATTCAGAAACCTGTTTAAGGTGTATTGGCATATAATTGTGGAATAAAACGACTTGTGATTATTTTTGGATATTCATCTCTGAGACTATAACTTGTGGTGTGTGTGTTTATTGTGGGGTCAAAGTACAGAGTAGTTGATTATTTATTAAGATTGGGTGTTGTTAAGGGAAATGGAACTCGTGACGACCCGGATCCCCGACCCCGGATCTGGGGGTGTTACAGAAATGGTATCAGAGCCAAGCGTTATAAACCTCAGAGATGATGTGACGTTAAGATAATAAGTTCACTAAGATAATAAGAACTCTTGCCAAGTTCATAGTCGGGCTACCTAACGTAGTACTGACAGTTAAAACCCTTATGGGAACCCTTATAAATATCGTGATAGAAGCGTAGTTCATTATCGTAGACGGTAGCGGGCTTCCGAACCCTGAGGTTGAGGAGCAACATCGCGATGATATTTTATTACTAATTGGAGATCGGATTTTGGATCCGATAGAGTGTCCTAATGCAGGACCGGATGATGTTGATATTGAGGATTTAGCGGTTGAGGATGTTGTCCTAGAAGGGATAGTTATTGAGGAGGATCCCATGGAGGATCCTGACAGGATTGGATAAAGGACCACTGATGAATTGATGACCATGGTTTGGTCGACTACCAGAGGTAGGATTGGCCGGTCACTACCGGAGGTTCGTTCAAGTTGTAAAGATAGTAGCCCCTTTAACGCGGCTTACTCGTAAGACTGAGAAGTTCGAATGGACAGAGAAATGCGAGAACAGCTTTCAAGAACTGAAGCCGAGGTTGGTGATGGCCCCTATGCTGGCATTGCCGGATGGAAAAAGGAGATTTTGTGATTTGTAAGTGACGCTTCGCATAAGGAATTAGGGTGCTTCTTAGCACAGCAAGATATCGCGTCTGCGTCAAGACAATTAAGGTAATATGAAATTCAATATCCCCACCCATGAGCTTAGGCTCGTGGCAATAGTTTTACCCTAAAGATTGGAGGCACTACTTGTATGGAGAGAAGTGCGAGAATTACCTAAGCCATAAGTGCTCTAGTACATTTTCACGTAGAAAGAGCTCAACATATGCCAGAGGAGGCAGTTAGAGCTAATCAAGAATAATGATTGGGAGATTCTTTATCATGCGGGGAAAGCCAATATGGTGGCTGATGCCCTTAGTAAAAAGGAGAGACTCAAGATGATGATGTCTTTTGGAGAGTTTATAAGAGATTTTGAGAAAATGGAAATAGTAGTGAAGGTAACCGGAGCCGGTACCGAAAAGCTGTTTGAGATTGCAATGCAGCCCGAATTATTGGAAAAGATCATATTGTGCCAGAAAAAGTTATGAATGAAGGCAGGGAGCCAACAATTAGATAAAAGATTAATATCGAGAAAGATGATAAGGGAATAATGAGGTATTCCTATAGAATTTGGGTTCCGAAAGTTCAAGAGCGTAAGGATGAGAACTTAGATGAGAGCCATAGTTTGAGGAATAAGATTTAGAGTAAACCCTGAACGTGATAGTCAGGGAGGTCACCATCAAGATAGAAGGAACCCATGACATAATGGAGTGGAAAATAAGGATTTTAAATTAAAAGATGACCCCAATTATGGGGAGTAGGATGAAACATTTCATACTAAGGAAACAGAAAGTCGAGTAAGGAAAGGAGACCCGAGACGGTACTCCTATACGGAAATTCATGGACCTGTCTAAAAAGAACTTAGACTATTATCCCCAACCACCACCCTGAGGAGACAGTGCGGTGAGAAATTCTTTCAGGACCTTTAAGTCGCTAAGCTCTCAGAGTTCCATGGAACAAGCTGACCCAGCCGAGGCAAGAGCCTGGCTAAAGGAAATATAGGAATTATTGGAGATTCTAAATGATTGACGAATCACAAAAGACTGTTTTTGTCACTTACCCTCCTAAGGGAGAGACCACCCGCTGGTGAAAGACCAAGAAAGGCATGGAGCCAGAGATTATAATAAACTGATTAAAGTTTAGTCAATTGTTTTCGGGAAAGTAATTCCCAAGGTTATGGAGATAGTGTAAAAGCTTTAGAGCCAGAACAAAGGCGGACGAGTATGATGAATTATGAATCTAAGTTGTAAAAGTTATCAAGATTCGTTCTGAGGACACGAATCCAGAATGACGGGATGTTTGAAATCAATGCTTATGTGGTGTTGGTTCATGAAATAATGATAAGAGAAAGGAAAAAAAAAAGAAAAAAAAAGAAAAAGGAATTGAGGTGGAAAGGAATATAAAGGCAACAGAGTTTGAGGAATGATAAGGGAGTTGGGTATGAGGAAACCCTAAAGACTCATATTAATAGAAATAGAAAAGTATATGATCGTCAGGATGAGGGTGATTCACCATGAGTTAAAGTTGACGGTTGAAGGCATAAGAGATGCATATATTTTATCCCCTTTAAGTTGGGAGGATTTGAGGAAACCTTGAGATAG
The DNA here is from genome assembly GCF_009905375.1 of Apium graveolens. Lineage (NCBI taxonomy): Eukaryota > Viridiplantae > Streptophyta > Magnoliopsida > Apiales > Apiaceae > Apium > Apium graveolens. Next base: position 194,963,274 of record NC_133649.1, read on the forward strand.
TTTGAAGGATAAATAATGAGACGCGGATAGACTGAGGAGACAAGGAACTAAGAAATTAGGAAAATTGGATGAAGGAAGTGACCTTCAAGAATGTGAAGTGTAAGACCGGTGGCTTGATACCCAGAAAGGGAGATGCCAGGTATGAAAGATATACCAATATTGAGGTGACTGTTGAGATAAACAACAAAAGTAACTAAGGAATTATTAAGAAGAAGTTCACGTTGAACACGACCAATATCTTCCAGAACATCCTTGTTATCGTTACCAAATTAGGCAAGACAAGCGGATAACCATTTTTATCTTTTGGAGGCCATGTGGATTGACCTTAACTTGAATAAGGATGCTATTGTGAAATTCGGTATAGACTATCGAGGTGGAACTGATTGAATAAGATACCCTTATCAGGGATATATGACTTTATTTATCCATGGAAGGATGCTTGTACCTTTTTAAAGGTGGAATTAAGGATAGAACATCGGTAACTTAAAACGAATCCTAGGGGAATGCATAAAGATTGGCATTTCACCCTTAATAGGGATAGTATGAGTTTTGACAGTATGAATTGGAAAGGATTAAGGTAATAATAACCTTTAAGGATCAGTGGAGAAATTTTCAGAAGTAAATAGACAATGGTTCTAGTATTAGTAAATGGTATTTTGATATGCACTGTATATAGGGAATACAGGAGGAACGATTGAAGGATAACCTTAGAGGTTTTATAAGGAAAAAGGTAATATTCAAAATTCTCAAGAATAGAAATGTTGATAAAGGAAATATGACGTAATTATAATAATGCCAAGTGGGGCACGTGTTGAACCACGAGAAAGTATGAATCGAACCAGTAAAGGTCGAAATTGTTCAGGATAATTAGGGCCCAGGATAAAAGATGTTCTAAGTATGATTGAGAATCAGTCATGACAGTGATTAACCTCTAAAGACTGAGGCAATAACTTATGGGAAAATGGTGATTTTTTTTTTACTCATCAGATTTTAAGGAAAACATCTTCACATAAGCTGTGATTGAAATAAGGTAGAAAATATATTTGGAGGTGGTTAAAATGACATTGACTGTAAGGAAATTTTTCTATCAGGAAAGGCTAAAGAGGTGGCCGACACTTTAAAGGTAAGAGAATAATTATAGGCGCTTGTGCCAAAAGAATACAGTGATGATGGTTAAAACTGTGAAGGTTATATTATGGTTTGGAAGATTGACATTCCTCCTGATGACTGTGCAATACCCAACCGTAATAGTAGTTGGTAAAGGTTTAATTCGTGTAATCGCCATGAACGGGCTATCTATCTTATAAGGTCCTATCTTGAGATAAGCCAGAACCATGTTTCAAAAAGGACTAGATGAACCCTTGAGTTAATTCTTCTATTTAGGGCGTATGATTAAGAATGGTATTAACCTGCTATCGTTGCTTCGATTGAAACTCTTCTGCACTTTTATTTGCTTCATGTCATGTATGTATGTCAGGATCAGGAGTGTTCTTCATGAATCAGGAGTGGTGATTATGTTACCTCCTTAGAATGATTTGATACGACATGGATAGACTCCGTATGGTTAGCTATTAAGACTTCATGGAAAATGAATGAGTACAGTAGGTCAGTGGTGGACCATAGTAAGGTAGCAATGATTCTGCGAGTAATGAGCTGTTTACAACCGTGAGAGTTGTATTGAATGGGTGTTGAGATTGAGTACCACTAATCGGGTCGTGGTAGTGTATAAGTTATCATTGATAGACTAATTAAGTAGAGTATCTACCTAGTGAATTATTATTCTTTCTTATCAATAGAGAGTCGTATTATTATAGTAACGATGATGTCTAGAATGAGATCCCAGATTCGATGTTCGATGTCGAGGGAGTTTCAAAGGTAATTGTGTATAAGCTCAAGGAAGAGCATGGGTCCATAGAATGATGGACGGGATAGCGAAAATATTTAAGCACGTGAAATGCGATGCTATAATACTTGATGTTGATATAAATACATATATGTTTTGTTCTTCTATGACAAACCTCTATAGTTCAGAGGTAGATTCCAAGCCAGATATTTTGTGGCAATATATATATTTTTTTTCATATATACAATTCTCTTCAGTTCGTTCTTTTCTCTTCTTTTCATTTCATGTAAGCTGAGAAGAACAACCCTTCCAGAAGGGGAGGTATTGCCGAATGACTATCTATCTTTGTGATAGAAGCCTAGTAGGATACCACATGTTGTTTAATTGCTTGTCAAGTACTAAAGGCTGGCCACCTTCTGTACTAACTATGCGATATAACAAGTGTTCATGATCATAGTGATCTCTCAACAAATTCCTTTACTTCTATATGATTGATCAAGCTTCCAAAGATAGAAGCATCTGAAAAAGGAGTAGTAAAGTTATGGTGGTATTCAGAATGGAAACACATTCGTGATACTAAGGTTGACGTGGTTATTAAAAGGTCATAGAACGCTAACGAGCAAAAGTATAACCAGTATAATATTAGGAACGGAAGGTAGTAGCGATTACGAACTGGAAAAGAATAGGTATTAAGAAGCAAAAGCTCTAATGCTAAAAGCTATAATGAGAGTCTGTGCAATAGACTTGAAAGAATTTGGAATGATCACTTAATTCGGATTGAGTTATCTTACGACAATAGATCATATGTCATTATCGAGATGTCGCCTTATGAGATCCTTGAGGGAAGACAATGTCGATCTCCCTTATGTTAGGATGAAGTTGTAGAGCGCAAGATGCTCGGACCCGCAGTAGTCCAAAGGACCAAGGATATGATAGATCTAATCAGAGGACGGCTGGTAGTAGCCCAAGATGGACATGATAAGTATGTTGATTTGACACGAAAGGATAAAGAGTATGAAATAGGGGACCTAGTAATGTTATAGGTATCCCTTGGAAAGGATTGATGAGGTTCGGAAAGAAAGGAAAGCTAAGTCTACAATTTGTTGGACCCTTGAATATATTAAGAAGTATTGGGAAGTTAGCATATGAGCTAGCCTTACCCCAGAACATGTAGCAAGTCATAACGTGTTTCATGTATCAATGTTAAGGAAGCGTAATTCAGATGCCAGATAAATAGAGGCATATGAGCGCATAGATATGCAACCCGACGTAACCTATATGGAGCAACCAGGAAGGGTTATAGAGTGAAAAGGAACAAGTGCTTAGGAGAAGGATTATCAAACTAGGCAGAGTTTGGTGGTAGAACCACAATGTGGGAAAATTGACTCAAGAGTTAGAAGGTGTAATGCTAAGAAAGTATCCCCATTTGTTTTCTATCTGATTCCGGGACGGAATCCTTTTAAGGAGGGGAGACTGTAATAACCCCAATTTTTGGAAAATTTTTGAAACCCTTATGAATAGTGTTTTTGCTGAATGAGAAAACTTTTCATGCCACACTATGTAGGGGTTCTGATATGGATATTCTGAGATTTTATTAGTACTTTATATGGGATATAAGTGTATGTAAAGATCGTCAGAATCCAAATCCGAACACTTTGATTTTTCCCGGAAATCCACTAGATACGGAGAGAATTGAGTATAAGGTAACAGGATAAAAAGGATTTAAATTAAAGGATTATAGGAGAGGATCATAAAAGGAATATATTATATTGAGAAAGGTTAAGGGAACCTAAGTAATAAGATCCCGGGTATGATCCCTCAAACGATAAACGAAAACGAAAGTTAAGCGAACCATATAACAGATCAGCGGTCATTAGGCAAACAATTAGGAAGTTAAGCAAAGGGATTAGAGGAAGTGATGTCACCCAACCAATGAGAAGAGGACAAGGAAGGGAGGATGACATAGCAATGTGATGTAAGCATGATATAGGGAAGGAGGAGGTGTGGTTGGTTTATAACCACACAAATATAAGGTTATTAAGGTAATTAACCAAAAACAAAACAAAAAACAACCAAGCTAAGCCAAACAAATCAAAAAACACAAAATCATTTCATTCTCATCATCTTGCTCTCGGCTTTTCATCTTTTTCGAGGGCAAGAATTTCAAAAATCAAGTTCCAAGCATTGTTAAATCACAAGGTAATTATCTAAGCTTCCTTGTACATAGATATGGATATGCTATAAGTTTAAGCTCCTAATTCCTTCACAATCTCTTCCAATAAATCAAGGAAGAAGATGGTGAATAGTAACCTTCAAGAAGTAACTTTAGTTTTCTTGAATTTTTATGAAAGATTAAGGTTATACAAGCAAGGATCAAGGTTCTTTTAGGCATTCAAAGCTCTTGGGTTGTGTTAGGAAGCTTCAAGGAGGTATAAACAACTTTCACCTTTAACTTATAGTTTGAACTTTGAGTTTTGATGAGTTTATGGATGTATTAATGTATATATAGAAATATCCATGTATGTATAGCAAGATCCATGTATGTTAGATAGTTTGGTTGGATTTGTGGTGATTTTGGATATGAATCTTGGTTAATGGTTAATGAATCTTAAGTTATGGTTAGTAGATCATGTTTGTGGTTGAATAAGTTGGAAAACCTTGAGATTATGGACTGACTTTGCCTTGATATAAGTTGTGTTTGAGGTATTGATCATGGTTGGGTGGTTTGTAGTGAATTGGTAAAGAATTGGAGTGGTATAAATATTGGTAATCGCGTAAACATAGCCGTCGTAACGTCCGATTTTCTTTAGACTGTTTTGTGCATAACATTAGGACCCGAGGACCCCCTGCTAGATTATGACCACTGCCATTTTTAGATAGCTCATGTTACGAGCTTCGTTTTGATATGTAGTTCGTTCGATTCCGATGCACGGTTTAGGAGAAACGACCGTTTCAGGTAACGGCGTTTCGCGAATGAAACTTTTCCCCTCGCCTTACTTTGAAACATAGGTTAAAGACCAAAAAGGGTTAATTAATGTATGAAACATTTATGGTAAGTGTGTTAGGCAGTTGGTAAGACACTCGCGAAGGAATCGCTTTAAAACTCGTAAAGGTTAAATTATTAAAAATGGTGGAGCCGAGGGTACCCGAGTGACTTAAGCAAATCAGTGAGCGCAAAACAAGCGTTAGAGTCTAAGTTAGTTAAAGTATAGATTTACAAGTGATTTTGGTTTAATTCCAACTTACTTGTTGTTTATAGGTTACCAGACTCGTCCCGAGCCTTTTATCACCCCAAGTCGCTCAGGCAAGTTTTCTACCCGTTATACTGTTGTTGTGATGTAAATATATGTATATGCATTATCTTGTGATATTGCATGATTGTTATTAGCAAATTTTGCGATATATTGGAGCATGCTAATATGGTATATATGCATGTCTGTTTCGTAATCTGATTATCTATCTGTTGATTTCAATGCTTATAGTTGCATAATACCTATGCTAGAAATAAGCAAGTAGTTGCGTATACCCTTAGTATAGGGGATAAAAGGTGAACATATTTCTAAACCGGGAGTCGATGTTCCCGAGTATATTATATATATATATTTATTTATTTATATATATATGGATATAGTTTTTAAAACTATGGATCGAATAAGGTTTATTCGATACCTTTATTTTATTATTTGAATATTATTTGAATATTCATTCGAGGGCTTATGACTCAGTTTATTTTATTATTTGAATATTATTTGAATATTCATTCGAGGGCTTATGACTCAGTTTATATTATTGAATATTACTTGGATATTCATTTGAGGATGTATGACTCCTTTATTTTATTTAATGAATATTATTTATAATATTCATTCGAGGTATTATGACTCCGCTTATTACTGAAATATATTCTTTATTTCATTAGAGAATAAAGTGTTAATAATCAAACTTATTTTCGATTATTCAAATAAAGATAATACTTTCTTATAAGTATATCTTTGGTTATTTAATGTTTATTTCAAGTATAAGTTTTAATACTTCTACTTTAATTATGTTTATAAAGATAATTCTTTATGAGAATATTATTTAAATAATAATATTCAGATATTTTCTAATATATCGGGACTGATTTATTTCATTAAATCAGTTTTACTCCAAACACTCTTTAAAGTGTTTTCGAGTCTTCAAAATGATTTTTAAAAGTTAGAGCGGATCCCAAAACTCATTTTTATATTTAAGATCTTCCTTTTTAAGGGGATTTAAATACTCGCTTAAAACCTGAGGGATCCGGCTCTGTGGTGTATTTTATATTCGCAACAAGGTTGCAGTTCTGGTAAATGAATTGATTACTTACCCAACGTTCGGGAAGTAAGTCCATCTATTGAGTCGGCATAAGCAACATGGGCTCAGTGGGCGTCCATGATAGTGTAAGTGGCTCAGTGGGAGTCCATCAAATGCATAAGTGGCTGAGTGGCAGTCCAGCATAGGTCCTAATGCGGCCAGGGTGATGACCAGTGGGGAATTCGTCCATCTACTAGTAGAAAAGGTTACTTATGGGTATCTTTGCCTGATCAGCAAGATATCTGGTTTATGCCAAAATTCTTTTCCTTTCCAAAATTCATTGGATGTTTCAAACTCTGTTCATACTTTACATAACAGAGGTTCCAGGAAATGTTTTAGAGATATATATATGTGGATATATATATATATCGGGACTAAATAAAGTATCTCATAACTTTTTCATTCAATAATATTTCAAAGATTGAATCTATTCAAATCTTGTCTTGTAGTCTCATCTATGTGATGAACTTTTGAAACTGGTTATAACTTGAACGGTGGTAGTTCAAGTAGTATTGGGAAAGATATAAGTATATTGGGGTATTTGGTAACCTCATCTTTTAAACTTATATCTAGTTAATAATTGTCTTATGAATGACAAAGATTTTCAGAAAAACGTTGAGACAAGGTTAGATGTATGAGATCACCTTGCAACGATATATTTTTTTATATATACAGTTATACACTGGGATTTTGTGTATATTATGCATGGAAGAGGACTTCCAATATTTTGAAAAGTATATATGTATATATACTGAATATTTTGCGACTTCATCGCATTAAGATATCAACTTGGTTCATTTCTTTTGACCAAGACTTTCATGAGTACTATGAGAAGGCTCATATATTGTTAATCATTATACATATTATTTTGGTGGGCTTGCTGCTCACCCTTGCTTTCTTCTTTCATCACACAACATCAGATAGACAAGATGAACCGGACCAAGCTTCCGATTCGCAAGAGGTTAGGAGACGTTCCGCAGTTTTTTATAAGCACTGATGCCGCCATAGCTGAGGTAGGAACTACCAATAGGCTAGGCTTTCAACTTTTGATGTATCAGATTATGTATATTTATGAATTGTAATAATGGCAAAGAAATGTAAATTTATTCAGAAACCTGTTTAAGGTGTATTGGCATATAATTGTGGAATAAAATGACTTGTGAGTTTTTTTGGATATTCATCTCTGAGACTATAACTTGTGGTGTGTGTGTTTATTGTGGGGTCAAAGTACAGAGTAGTTGATTATTTATTAAGATTGGGTGTTGTTAAGGGAAATGGAACTCGTGACGACCCGGATCCCCGACCCCGGATCTGGGGGTGTTACAGTATTGGTCGACCCCTCCAAGATAGAGGCGGTCTCAAATTGGGAAAGGCCAACCATACCCACAGAGGTAAGGAGTTTCATAGGATTGGTCGGCTACTATCGTAGATTTGTACAGGACTTTGCGAAGATCGCAGCCCCTTTGACACGACTTACTCGTAAGACAGAGAAGTTTGAATGGACGGAAAAATGCGAGAACAGTTTTCAAGAATTAAAGAAAAGGTTGGTAACGGCCCCGGTGTTGGCATTGCCAGACGGAAAGGGAGATTTTGTGATATATAGTGATGCGTCGCACAAAGGATTAGGGTGTGTGCTTATGCAGCACGGTAAGGTGATTGCGTATGCGTCGTGACAACTGAAGGAATACGAGATTAGATATCCTACTCTTGACCTTGAGCTCGCGGCAATAGTTTTTGCCTTAAAGATTTGGAGGCACTACTTGTATGGAGAGAAGTGCGAGATTTTCACAGACCATAAGAGCCTCAAGTACATATTTACGCAGAAAGAGCTCAACATGCACCAGAGGAGATGGTTAGAACTAATCAAGGACTATGATTGTGAGATTCTCTATCATCCAGGGAAAGCCAATGTGGTGGCTGACGCCCTTAGCAGGAAGGAAAAGCTCAAAATGATAATGAATTCGGAAGAATTAATAAGGGATTTTGAGAGAATGGAAATAGAAGTAAAGGTAACCGGAGCCAGAACTGAAAAGCTGTTTGAGATCTCGATGTAGCCAGAGTTATTGAAAAAGATTAGATCGTGCCAAGAGAAAGTAATGAATGAAGGCAGAGAGTCAATGACTGGAGAAGAGATCCATACTGAGAGAGATGATAAAGGGATAATGAGGTACTCCTACCGAATTTGGGTTCCGAATGTTCAAGAGCTTAAAGATGAGATTTTGGATGAAAGCCATAGTTCAAGGTATTCCATTCACCCGGGAAGCACCAAGATGTATAGGGATTTGAAGGAATATTACTGGTGGCCCAACATGAAGAGGGACGTAGTCGAATGGGTAAGCAAATGTTTGACTTGCCAAAGAGTAAAGGCAGAACACCAGATACCCAGTGGACTTTTACGACCCCTGGAGATTCTCGAATGGAAATGGGAACATGTAGCCATGGATTTTGTTGTCGGCTTACCAAGGACGAAAGCCAATCATGATGCCATATGGGTAATTATAGACCGACTGACAAAGTCAGCTCATTTCATTCCTATCAATGAGAGATACACGGTCGATAGACTGGTGGACATTTACCTTAAGGAAATAGTGACGTGACATGGAGTCCCAGCGTCCATTGTCTCAGACCGAGACCCCAGGTTCAACTCCAGATTTTGGAGGAGCTTTCAAGAATGTGCGGGGACCAAGTTAAATATGAGTACCGCTTACCATCCCCAAACGGATGGGCAGAGTGAAAGGACCATCCAGACACTAGAGGATATGTTGAGAGTATGTGCAATAGACTTTAAAGGAAGTTGGGATGATCACTTGCCGTTGATCGAGTTTTCTTATAACAATAGCTTTCATGCTAGCATCGGAATGCCGCCTTATGAGGCCCTGTACGGAAGAAGGTGTCGATCTCCCTTATACTGGGATGAAGTAGGAGAGCGGAAGATTATTGGACCCGAAGTGGTCCAAAGGACCAAAGACATAGTGGATCTCATCAGAGGACGGCTGGTAGCAGCCCAAGACAGACAGAAGAAATATGCAGACCTAGCCCGAAAGGACAAGGAGTATGAAGTACGGGACTTAGTACTGCTAAAAGTATCCCCTTGGAAGGGATTAATGAGGTTCGGAAAGAAAGGGAAACTAAGCCCAAGATACATTGGACCTTTTGAGATACTAAGACGGATTGGGAAGTTGGCTTACGAGCTAGCCTTACCCCTGAACCTACAACAAGTTCATAATGTGTTCCATGTGTCAATGTTAAGGAAGTATCATCGGGATGCCAGACACATAGTGGAGTACGAGCATGTGGATATGCAACCAGATCTGACTTACGCGGAGAAACCAGTAAAGATTATGGATAAGAAGGAGCAGGTGCTTCGGAACAAAGTGATCAAGCTAGTCAGAGTGCTATGGCAGAATCATAATGTGGAAGAATCAACTTGGGAACTAGAGAGCGCAATGCTAGAAAAGTACCCCCATTTGTTTTCTATTTGATTCCGGGACAGAATCCTTTTAAGGAGGGGAGACTGTAATAACCCCAAAAAAATTTGAACTTTTTGTAACCCTTATAAATAGTGTTTTTGCTGATTATGCTGAATGAGAAAACTTTTCATGCCACACTATGTAGGGGTTCTTTTATTAATATTCTGAGATCTTATTAGCACTCTATATGGTATATAAGTGTATGTCTTTTAAGGAGGGGAGACTGTAATAACCCCAAAAAATTTTGAACTTTTTGTAACCCTTATGAATAGTGTTTTTGCTGATTATGCTGAATGAGAAAACTTTTCATGCCACACTATGTAGGGGTTCTTTTATTGATATTCTGAGATCTTAATAGCACTCTATATGGTATATAAGTGTATGTAAAGATCGTCAGAATCCAAATTCGAACACTTTGATTTTTCCCAAAAATCCACCAGATACAGAAAGAATTGAGTATAAGGTAACATGATTAAAAGGATTTTAATTTAAGGATTATAAGAGAGGATCATAAAAGGAATATAATGTATTGAGAAAGGTTAAGGGAACCTAAGTAATAAGATCCCGGGTATGATCTCTCAAACGATAAATGAGAACGAAAGTTAAGCGAACCGTATAACAGATCAGCGGTCATTAGATAAGTAATTAGGAGTTAATCAAAGAGGTTAGTAATGATGATGTCATCAAACCAACAAGAAGAGTACAAGTATGGGAAGATGACATAAGAATGATGACCTAAGCATGACAAAAAGAAGTGTGTTGTTGGTTGATTGTGAACCACACAAAATTTACCATGGTAACAATCTAATTAACAAACAAAGTGGATCAACCAAGCCAAAAACAAATCATAACAAAAAAAAACACAAAACACTTCCATTTTCAAGAAGAGCTCTCGGCTTCTTCATTTTTTTCAAAGAAGAAAATTCAAAATCCAAGATCCAAGCATTATTAAATTGTGAGGTAATTATCTAAGGTTCCTTGTACATAGATATAGATATCCTATAAGTTTAAGCTTCAAATTCCTTCACAATCTCTTCCTATAATTCATGGAAGAAGAGAGTGAATAGTGTTTTTCAAGAACTTGAAATTTTGATCTTGTGTTTTTGTTTAGATAAAGCTTTAGTAAGGATTTTCCAAGATTGTTCCAAGCTCCTTAGTTACTCTTACTCACCAAGGAAGGTATAATCTCATACCCTAGCCCTACTTTTGTATATTTAGGGTTTTTTGTGTTTGGTATGGTTCATGAGAAGCATGGTTATTGAATATTTAGAGATTAGTTGGTTTTGTGATGTTTTTGGAGTTGTAAATCTTGATTATTAATTAATGAACTTAAGTAAGCTTTTAGTTCATGATTGAGAAGTAGTATAAATTGGAGAACTTGAGGTGTTGGGGCTGTTCTAGTATTTTATGGATGGAGTTTGGTTGTAGTAATGATTGTGGATTGATTGTGGATTGATTTGGAGTAGGATAAAATTTGGTAATCGCGTAAACATAGCCGTCGTAATGCCCGATTTACTTTAGACTTTTTTTGTTCTTAACATCAGGACCCGAGAACTCACTGTTAGGTTTTGACCATTTCCATGATTAGATAGTTCATGTTACGAGCTTCGTTTTGATATGTGGTTCACTTGAATCCGATGTACGGTTTAGGAGAAACGACCGTTTTAAGTAACGGCATTTCGCGAACGAACCATTACCCCTCGCCTTACTTTGAAACATTGGTTAAGGCCCTTAAATGACTAATTGAATTATGAAACAATTATGTAAAGTTGGTTAGACAGTTGGTAGGATACTCGCGAAAGAATCTCCTTAAAACTCGTAATGGTTAATTTATTAAAAATGGTGGAGCCGAGGGTACTCGAGCGACTTAAGTAAATCGTTAAGCGCAAAAGTGAACGTTAGGGTCTAATTGGTTAAATTATAGATTCATAAGCGACTTTGGTTTAATTCCAACTTATATGTTGTTTATAGGTTCCCAGACTCGTCCCAAGCCATTTATCACCCCCAGTCGCTCAGGCAAGTTTTCTACCCGTTATACTGTTGTTGTGATGTATATATGTATATGCATTATCTTGTGATAGGTGCATGATGGTTAATTAGAAAATCTTGCGATATATTGGAGCATGCTGATATGGGATATATGCATGTCTGTTTCGTAATCTTGATATCTGTCTGTTGATTCCAATGCTTATAGTTGCATAATACCTATGCTAGAGATAAGTAGTAATTGCGTATACCCTTAGTATAGGGGACCCAAAGGTGAACATTTTTCTAAAATCGGGAGTCGATGTTCCCGAGTATATTATATATATTTATATATATAGATATATAGATATAGTTTTCAAAGCTATTAATCGAATAAGGTTTATTCGATAACTTTATTTTTATTAATGAATAATACTTTGAATATTCATTCGAGGACTTATGACTCGGTTTATTTTATTTAATGAATAATACTTTGAATATTCATTCGAGGACTTATGACTCGGTTTATTTTATTTAATGAATATTATTTTTAATATTCATTCGAGGACTTATGACTCCGATTATTTACTAAATAATATTCTTTATCTTATTAAAGAATAATGTTTCGATAATCAAACTTATTTTCGATTATTCAAATAAAGATAGTACTTTCGTATAAGTAAATCTTTGGTTATTTAATATTCATTTCAAGTATGAGTTTTAAAACTTCTACTTCAAATTATTTATATAGAGATTATCCTTATGGGAATATTATTTAAATAATAATATTCAGATATTTTCTAATATACCGGGACTGATTTATGTCATTAAATCAGCATTACTCCAAACATTCTTAAAAGTGTTTTCGAGTCTTCAAAATGATTTTAAAAGTTAGAGCGGATCCCAAAACTCATTTTTATATTTAAGATCTTCCTTTCAAAGGGGATTTAAATACTCGCTCAAAACCTGAGGGATCCGGCTCTGTGGTGTATTTATATTCGCAGCAAGGTTGTTGTTTTGATAAATGAATTGATTACTTACCCAACGTTCGGGAAGTAAGTCCATTTATTGAGTCGACATAAGCAACATGGGCTCAATGGGCGTCCATGAAAGTGTAAGTGGCTCAGTGGGAGTCCATCAAATGCGTAAGTGGCTGAGTGGCAGTCCAACATAAGGTCCTATTACGGCCAGGGTGATGACCAGTGGGGAATTCGTCCATCTACTAGTAGAAAAGGTTACTTATTGGTATCTTTGCCTGATCAGCAAGATATCGGGTTTATGCCAAAATTCTTTTCTTTCCAAAATTCATTGGATATTACAAACTCTGTTCATACTTTACATGACAGAGGTTTCCAGGAAATGTATAAGAGATATATATATATATGGATATATATATCGGGACTTAATGAAGTACCTCGTAACTTCATTTCATTCAATAATATTTCAAAGATTTAATATATTTAAGTCTTAACTTGTGGTCTCATCAATGGGATGAACTTTTGAAACTTATTATACTTTAAACAGTGGTAGTTCAAGTAGTTTTATAAAAATGGTATAAGTATAGTGAAGTAATTGGTAACTTCATCTTCCTTTAAGCTTATATCCAGTAAGTAATTACCTTACACTTGATAAAGGATTCTAGTATGTTATCCATTTAGATACTTTCATTATTGTTTACACTATATATTATCTTGCGAGCTGTAATGCTCACTCTTGCTTCATTTCTTCATCACACAACAACAGTTAGGAAAGATGGCCAGACTCAAGCAGACCCAGCGCAAGCGCGTGGGAAGTGTCCCGCGTCTTTCCATTGATATCGTAGCTGCTATAGCTGCAGAGGTAGATCTATTTGTAGATCAGGCATTCTACTTTTGGGAATCAATTATGTATAATTATAACTTGTGGCAGATAATGGCAATTAACTGTAAACTTATCAAGTAATCATTTTGGGTTGTAATAACTTTTAAATTGTGGATTCAAGGACTTATACTTATTTCAATTTCATCTCTGAGACTATAACGTGTTGTGGTGTGTGTTAGTGTGGGCTCACAGCATGAGGTTATTTATTATTAATTAAGTTAAGTGATATTGTGGAAAGAAAGACCTTGACGACCCGGATCCCCGACCCCGGATCTAGGGGTGTTACATCCATCTAAAAGACCTTGAATTTCTTTTGTGCAACATATGCTAAGAAAATCCCAAAGGCTTCCAGTCTTGCCACATGAGCAAATATTTCATCATAATCAATACCTTCTTGTTACGAATAGCCCTTTACAATAAGTCTAGCTTTGTTCTTGATTATTGTGCAATCTGAATCTGTCTTGTCCCTAAAAACCCATTTTGTGCCAACCACTGATTTGTTCTTTGGCCTTGGAACTAGTTTCCAAACTTCATTCCTTTCAAACTCATTAATCTCCTCCTGCATTGCTTGAATCCAATCAGCTTCCTTGAGTGTGTCTTCTACTTTCTTTGGTTTCTCCTTAAAAAGGAAGTTATGATAGAGATATTCATGTTCAGTTGCACTTCTGGTTTGGACTCCAGCCTTAGGATCTCCTATGATAAGATCAGGTGTATGATCTTTTATCCATATTACAGCCTTTGGTAGTTCAGTCTCATTTCATGATGCTCCCCCTGCACTTGTGCTATCATATCTATATGAAGCTCCCCCTGTATTAGTGATGTTTGTTCCTGATTGAGAACAACTTCTATTTGAAGACTGGTCACCAGATGGAATTTGATTTTTGGTTGAATGATTACCTCCTGATGAGCTATCATCTGTTGTATTTGAGAAATTTCCTGTAGATCCTGTATTTTCTGGTTCATCTTCTTCATCAGAATTTGAATTACTAGAGTCATCACTTTCTGTCTGTGGATGTTGCCCCCCCTCAACATGTGGATCTTCATGAACTAACACTAAATCGGGATCAGAATCATCATCAAAATTTAAAAGATCTCCTGACTTGAGTCTTTTATTCTCAAACACAAGTTCTTCATGTGAGTCTTCTTCAATTCTAGTGATATTCTTGTCATCAAAGGAAACATGAATTGATTCAACAATTGTCCTTGTAACATCTCCAAATCCGGGGTCAGGATTGGGTGTCACTAAACAACTTTAAACAATATAATCCTGTATATTAAAACAAATATACAGATAAGCCCTCATTATTCCGGATCACTTACAGGTTATGCTATGAAATAAGAATATGACCTTCTAAAATTACAATAACTAAATACCATTCATTACCTCGTCAATAACTTCCTCGTATTATTCACTCTGACACCTCCAAATTCCTTCAGCTGGAATCTCTCCTCTTTTGTTGTCTATCAAAAGTTATTCACTCTTGTCCTCATTTGAAACTGAAAGAAATAAGAATTCACAAAGCAAGAGTGAGCCAAAAATGCCCAGCAAATATCATAATTGGTTTCCAGGTATTGGATCAAAGAAACTTCTGGAAACAATTTTTACATGATTTTAAAACATCTTTATTTATTTAAAATAGTTGAGCAAATAAAAGCATCGACCTTCATTGGCCTTTAATCATAAATCACACTTCCCTGTAAAAGAACAGTGAACGTTTAACTGATTCATTTCTTCAATCAAATATTTGTTTGTTTTTGTAATCATAAACTTTCCAAGAAGTAATGCTGTTAATGGCGATCAACAATAAATTAGACTGGATACTAAAAACCAATATATGCACTATAACCTGCTGATTAGTCAGGATACAGTGCAGATCTATACCCAACTGTATAGACCCACCAACATATAGGGTACCTAGGCACTATGGCCTAATAGTTAAGGGTCCGGCCATCTCTGGCCCTTAGGGTCCAGCTCATTCCCGACCCTCATCGTAACCACCCAGTCCGTAGAGTACCTAGGCACTATGGCCTAATAGTTAAGGGTCTGGCCATCTCTGGCCCTTAGGGTCCAGCTCATTCCCGGCCCTCATCGTAACCATCCAGTCCGTAGAGTATTTTGATGTCAAATCACTTTGATTTTCAAAATATCCCGTTTCAGGGTTCGCAAATAACCCGAAATGATGGGTATTTGCTCAAGAGATCAATTGATAATCAAGGAACAAGATCAAAGAGGTACTTGCATAAATAAGAGTAATTGTAGTGAAATATAAAAATATTTAATTATTCTGAACTTAGAATATGAATGAAGAAATATTGGTAGTATTTTAGAAGAAAGTTTAGGAATACGTGTCTCAATTGATAGCCCTCTAATCTTTAACTATCTACCATATCCCTCAATCCTGATGTATCTGCATTTCCATTGACAGGCCACTTGACCTTTCTTATCATTCACCATTTCAGGTTTATCTCTATTCTGAATCCACTCGTTTCATTACTATACGTAATCAGGCTTTACTTTTATAATCTATGCCTGGCTTTGAAGCCTCGCCCTATGTGTATCTATCATAAAAGATACCATTCAATTAAATGATAATATATAATTGTCTAGTCTATACGTTTATCCATATCGTCTACCCGCCCGATAATATAACAGATAAGGATCATCTAATCATATAAAGTTTAATAGACACGTGGACTCATAATTCACATAACACATAAACACATAAAGCACGTATCACGTATTTCATATAACATATAACTCAGTTCGTCAAAACATTCGACTTAGTATGTTCAAAACTGAAATCGAGTCGAAATATAATTTTACAATATTTACGCGACTCAGACACGTTTACGAAATTAAGCAACCTTTCGAAATGAAAGATTTTATGTCTCGAAAGTATTTTTAATGGTAGCAGAATATTTTTCTGAGTCTAGACGCGTTCGTTTCATATTAAACGGATGAACGGTCTATTTATTATGAATAAAATAAGAATAATACAATTAATCATAATATTAATTGAATTTTAAATAACTTTATATAAGTTTAAAAAAATTAAAAAAAAAATTAAATCATTATTTGACTAAATTATAAATAATTACATTTTATTTAACTATTTATAGATTATATTAATTAATTAAATGAATTAATTAATTAATTAAATCCATAATTTAATTAACTAAAATAAATTTCAAATAATTAAGTCAAATTTAATTTTTTTGAAAATAATAAATAAAATAATTTTCTTAAATTTAAATAATTAGTTAATTATTTAAAAATAATTAACCAATTTAATTTTGGATTAAAATAAATTTATATAATTGAATTATAGATTTTTAAATTATTTTAAAAATAATTTGCACAAACAACAGAATCAGGATTTTGGTTCTGGACAAGGGAATCAAACGGTGGTTTTGATAAAAGGGATGACCGGACTTCGGCCGGAAGTTGGCCGGAAACTGGGTTCAAATCCAGAAACAGGCGAACTTCGCCATCGTCCGACGTCTCACCAGCAATCCACTTGTGTAACGGCCAAGAAATTACGCTTGTATTATATCATAATAAAGATAAATTATATATATTATTATGTGATTAAATGTGTTGAGTCATTAAACCCTAATTGCTATGTGTTACGTGTTGTCTGTTTTGATCCGAACGTGTTTTGGATATTTATTGAATGCTTTATCGTAAGTTATATATTTTATATCAAAACCCGTACAACTCAAACAATATTTTAAAAGCCCGTATTTCAAACAAAATCATTGGCCCTATTTTTCCAAAAAACGACCTATACCATATCGCTATTCTGAACCCCTAGACGTTTTACAAATTTACCTTTTTCGCGAAAAATGATTTTTCCGGACCCCTTCGGGTACCAAAAATCCCACAAAAATGACATTTTTATTTTTATATAATCATGAAATTATCATACATCAATTTTCTTTGCATCTTTGTAATATTCACAATTTTTGGGAATTTTTGACATTTATTTTGTATTTATTGGATATTTAAAAATTCATTATTAATACCCAAAAATTATAAAACTTGGGGCCAAATATTTTTATTAGATGTGTAATTGGACCCTTAATTTTATTTAGGGGTATTATTTTAATAAATATAAATAGCTGATTTACTGTTAATTAATTAGTTAATTAATCATAAAAATTCAGAAAATTAGGAATTAGGGTTTGTGGGTGAAGAACAGGGCAGAGAATCAAAGCACAAATTCGAAGTGATTCCGGCATCCAAATCGATCATGTAAGTAGTCAAATTGAAGCTGGTGAACTGTAGTTTATGATTCTGTGATCAATTTCAGTTAATAAGTATTTGATTTTAATTTCGTAATTTCTAAGTATTTGTTTGAATTCGGGTTTTAATTTTGGTTAGTTGTTAGAAGATTTTGATGTTGTAGTTGTGTAGATCGTTGAATCCTCGTTCGAACGGCATCAGTTTTGTGTTTGTTGGGTTCTGTTTTCGAGTCGCCGGAAACGGCGCCGCCATCGCCGCGTTTTTTTGTTTCCCGACGTCGGGGACGGCAAAGGAGAAGGAGGGGCGTGTCTTTGAGCGTTGTGGAACGAGGATGCAGTGAAACCAAGCTTAGGATCATGGTTGATTGCTGTTTGTTCTTCGTGGTTCGTTATCGATTCGAAGTCGCCGGAAATTTCTCCGACGGCGTCGGAGTTTGGCCAGGCGGCTGTGTTCTTGGACGACCCGGAGTCGACCCGGTTCCAACACGGTTTTGATCCAAAAACCTTGAAACCCTTCCCTGTTTTTGTGTTTCTGATTTTCTATTAATTTCTTTTATTTTATAAAATAAAAAATCAGATTTTAATAATTCTAAAAATCAATTAAAAATTAAATTTAGATTCTGAAAAATATTATAATTAATTTCTAAATTATTTTATTGATTTAGAAATTCGAATTTAATTATTTATTGAATTATTTAATTATTTATCTAATTATTTATTAGTTATTTAATTAATTAATAATTAGGTAATAAATTAATAAATAAGGATTAAAAATAATTGAATAATATGAATAATAATTCGTTAATTAGTTGAATATTGTGAGTAACTCGTATTTATATGAGTAGTATTTCGATAAGTTGAGATTATTATTCAAGCAATAATTTTTCAAAGAGTGTCGTACTAATTATTTGTATCGAATAATTAAATACAGATAATTAATTAATTAATTAATAGTATAAGATATAATAATAATAATAATAATAGTTCGATAGTTATACGAGGATTACGAGTAGATCGTATTATACGAGTAGTTAATCAATGAGTTAGATTATGATTCGAGTAATAAGTATTTATTCGATAAATAGCGTATCAGTTAATTATATCGATTGATTATTTGTAAATTGTAATTAATCCTAATAATTAGGGATTAATTATTTTAAAATACAATAATTATTAATTAATTATTTAAAAATACAATTTAGGATTATTTAATTATAATTAAATATTTATAATTAATTATTAATTAATTAAATCTTGTTTAATTCATAATAATTAAACCGTTAGTCCGATTTGAGCGAAACGAAGACCCCTAGGCTCAGAAAAATGAAACAAATCCAATAAAAATAATTATAGGTCATAATTTCCTCCGAAAGAGAGTGGTCTTGTGTTAGTTAATTGTTTATATGCCCTAATAGGGGTAGAATCGAGTCAAATAAATCCCAAAAAAATTATAATAAAATCAGATAGGGTTAGTTAATACAGGTATAAGTCTAGTATCGATTCTAAAAATATTTATAAGTCAAAAAAAAATCAATTATGTGCTTTATGTGCTATGTGCTTTACGTGGTTATATGAACCTTATGTGCTATATAATTATATGTGTATATATGCGAGTCAGATAGAAACGCATGGGTAGATTGATAGGGTTGCGTAGTATCAGTTCGAGAGACGCGTATGTAATAAGTTATCTAAACGAGTATCTTTCTATGATTGATTCAGTATCAACAAGGCAGATCAAGCAGGAGACCGAAGGCGGTGAGTTAAACCAGGTTAAGTACGCGCAAGGCAAGTTTTTCCCCAATTCTAAATTCAGAATAGTGAATTATACCCCATTTTTCATATCAGTTACACTTTGATAATTCTTGTTCATATACATTGTTATCCAATTATTGATTTTATTTCTATTTCATTTTGATTCTTGATTTCTCTCAATTTTTTGAATTCCCTATTCATATTCCAATACTTCTACCCTTGTTACATATACTCTTATATATCCTGATGTTGGGATACATCAAAAGCATTCCGATTGTCCCGGATGTTAAACCTTGGACTGGATGGTTACGATACGGGTTGGGTTTTACCCAGACCTTTAATTAATAGGACATAGTTGCCTGAGTACTCCTTATGTTGGTTGGGTCTATGCAGTTGGGTATAGATCCACACTGTATCTTGACTGATCAGCAGGTTATAGTGCATATGTTGGTTCTCGTTTCCAGTCTTGTTCATTTGGCACTCGCCACTGTTGACAAATTATTATCCTATACAGGAACAGATGGTTGTTCAAACCAACAGATTATTGGTTCATTTATTCTTCTCTCTTTATACTATATATATTGTTGTAGGCTTGTTGAGCAATTTTGGCTCATCCCCTTTTATTGTTATTCCTATTGTTTTACAGTTAAGGTAGAGAATGAAACCCATCAGAACCCGCGTAGTCAAGAAGCGAGTCAAGCAGCGGGACCCTCTTATACCAACAGTGTTCATCCCTATCCCCGAAGAGAGCTTTGAGTTACCAGATCAGGTGTAACAGGATAAGTAGTATTTTGGTTTGAATAAAAGTTGTGTGGTGAGAATGTAGATAGAATAAAGTTTTTTAACAAAGAGAGTTCTTGAGACATATTATTTTTATTTGGGTTTGTAATAAAGTTAGTGTGTCGTTCTTGTTTTCATGTCTTAACCTTAAAAGATCCTGAGTAGCAGTAGTTCAGGTTTATTATATTTATATTCCGCTTGTGCAGGTTTAGTTGGTAGTTTTTATTAATAATGCCCCAAATCTATAACCCGGATTTGGAGGGTGTTATAGTTGGCATCAGAGCATAGGTTTTGACCCTTGAAAACAAGAACATTAGGGTTAAGATAAGATAGGAAGGTCATATAGGATAGAAGTAAGAATGTTAGGGTTGTTTGTTTGTGTGATTAGAAGTTATGAGTTTTAGGATTGTGATTTGATTGTTTTTGTGTTACTATTGTTATGTATATTAGATGGCTTCTTCGTCATCATCTACGGAGCGGACTAAGTCAGACCCAGTAGCAGCACCAGTACTAGCCCCAGCATCAGTGCAGATTTTTCCTCCATTACCACTACCTCCACCATTGCCACCTGGACCAGCACCAGAGACACCCCATCCACCAGAGGTACCAGACTTTGTTGATTATTTCCCTTATTTTGAGTCGGAGATACCTGACTTTCCACCTTTGGAGTTTCTGATGTTTGATGTTCCTGATATGGTTGACATTCTACAGTGGGAGGACTTAGAGCCACAGGTTCCTGTGCCACCGGTTGAGATTCCAGAGATTCCACAGATGGAGCCTGAGTTAGAGCCACCGGTATATGCACCCATGGAGCAGCCTGTTTTGTTTCCTGCACCGCTAGCTGTTTATGCCCCTGTGCCCGGAGTATACCAGTTCCCGCAACCAGAGTTTATGGACGAGGTAGTAGTAGATGATCCATTACCATTGCCTTCTCGAGGTTCCCGCACGGGTCTTCGTGAGCATCACACAGTTACATATCAGCGCTTCCAGTCAGAGAGAGAGGAGAGGGTCAGATGGCAGGATCAGTGTAGAGAGATCCTTGGGTTGTTTGAGACACAAGAGGAAGGTCCAGTTCGAGCACTTCACCAAGACTACATCTTGAGAGGGAGACTACGCCAGATCCACAGGGCTAGTTCTCAGGAGCTTACTGACTTGAGGCAGCAGGACAATAGTGCAGAGGCAGCATACCGCAGGGCTATGAGAATCACAGAGGCAGTGTTAGAGGCTTTGCAGAAGGAGCTGAGCCGTGTGCCATCAGGATTCTGATCTTAGCAGACGGAGGAGTGTTGTATCTTGTATATTATCTGTAGATAGAGGCAGCATAATATTGTATGACTAGTTTATTTGAGTGTAACTACTAGTTTTGACTGATAGCAGTAGCAGTACGACTGACATATTATAGACTTTTGTATCAAGCATTGACACCTGCAGCTGGTGTCCTACCCATATATATATATATATAAGATGAACCTTTTCACATTTTTTTTATTTTATTTTTTATTTTATTTTTCAGTCATTTAAGCATTTACATTTATTTTACTATTTTACCGTTACATATTTTAAAATGTTGTTTTATTTACAATCATGTTATACCCATTATGTTTTCTAATCTTAAATTGTTTTTTAAAAGGATTTATTTAAACATCGCACTATTTTTATTCATTCATTTAGATGTTTAATAAATTATTTTCTTCCCCCATATCAATTGTTTTAATGTTGTTTTAATATTATAAAGACTATTTATATTCCACAACACATGTTTAGTATATTGTTATTAAAAGAACCCATTGTTTTATTATCTGAAATATGGCACCCAAAAGAAAAGCACGACCCGACTCGTCTAACGGAAATACCGAGGGCCAAAACGATAATAAACAGATGGATCAGATGTTCCATCTCATGCAACAGCGGATGCTGATGATGCAACTAAAGATGCAGCAGCAACATTAGCAGTTTTAACAACAGATGTTACAGCAAGCCGCTCATCCAGGACATCAAGTACCACCAGCAGCACCTGTAGTTACTTTCAAGCAATTTTAGTCGGTAAAGCCTCCAGAATTTATCGGTTCCACAGATCCTACAAAGGCGAGAGTTTGGCTAAAGGAGATAGAAAAGCCTTTTACATTGGTGAAAGTTGAGGAAGAACATAAGACGGATTTTGCCAGCTACTTTCTGAAAGGCGAAGCCAATTACTGGTGGGAATCGAAGAAAGCTTTGGAAGGGGAAGGTGTGATGACCTGGGATAGATTCACTGATCTTTTCCTGGAGAAATATTGTCCTCGCTTCATGAAGAACCAGATGGAAATCAAGTTCCTGGAGCTGAAGCAAGACAACTTATCGATCGCGGATAATGAAAACCAAGTTCACTGAATTGGCTATATTTGTTCCTGAGCAAGTGGATACGGATGAAAAGCGAGCCAGGAGATTCCAGCAGGGACTGAAGTCATGGATTCATAGCAGGGTAGCTGTATTTGAGCTGACGACTTATACGACTGTTGTTCAGAAGGCCATGATCATTGAAGGTGAAAGTGAAGCAGCTCAGAAAGAGAAGGGGCTGGGAAATTCCCAGAACCGTTTCAACAGATGGTCGAGATTTCAACCCCGAAGAAAAGTAAATGCCAAGAGACCAGAACAATGCAACCAGAGGACGGGTAATCGACTTCCCGCCCCAACTCAACAAAGACTTATCCGACCGCCTATACCCGATTGCAGAACATATGGTAAAAAGCATATTGGGATTTGCAATAAGCCAAATGTCACGTGTTTCAAGTGCAAGCAAAGGGGACACTACTCTGGAGAATGTCCGATGGGAAGAGCAGAGGTCACTTGTTTCCAGTGTGGAAGAAAAGGACATATTGCCAACAACTGCAGAGAAGTTGCGATGGCCGCTAGTATTCCAAGGATTTTAGCATTACCTCCACCTCCACTACCACCACAAAATCAGCCCAGGGCAAGGACTTTCAACATGTCAATGAAGGAAGTTGTATAGAGTCCGAATATGGTTGCAGGTACGCTCCTTGTGAATTCCGTAAATGCTCTAGTATTGATTGATTCAGGAGCTACAAGATCTTTTATTTCTGAAGATTTTATCTCTAAGATAGGCTGTGAGATTCAGTAGTTAGATGAAGTGCTAGTCATAAAATTAGCAAATGATGATCAGGTTATGGTAGATCGAGTATGTCCAGGTTGTAATATTGAGATAGGAAGATGTCATTTCTCAGTTGACTTGATACCTTCCAGGTTAGGGGAATTTGATGTTATTTTAGGAATGGATTGGCTAGCTAGTAATAATGCTAAGATTGATTGCGCAAATAAGAAAGTGAAATTGCAAACCGAAGAAAATACAACGGTAATATTTAAAGGTGAGAAACAAAAGCAGAGATTCTTAACAATGATGCAGACGAAACGATTGTTACGTCAAGGATGTCAAGCCTATTTAGCCTACATGTTGGTTACCAACAAAGAAAGTTCGAAGATTGAAGATATTCATGTAGTTTGTGAGTTTCCCGATGTCTTTCCAGATGAACTTTCAGGACTACCTCCGGATCGAGAAATCGAGTTCACTATTGATTTGGCACCAGGGACTGAATGAATTTCGAAAACTCCAGATCGAATGGCACCTGTTGAAATGAAGGAATTAGCAAAGCAATTGCAAGAACTTGTCGACAAAAGAATTATAAGGCCAAGTGTGTCCCCATAGGGCGCACCAGTATTGTTCATGAAAAAGGACGGTAACATGCGACTATGTATTAATTATCGTGAGCTGAACAAGTTAACTATCAAGAATAAATATCCTTTGCCTCGCATCGATGACTTATTTGATCAACTGAAAGGAGCAGCATGGTTTTCGAAAATCGACTTACGATCAGGTTATCATCAGTTAAAGATCAAGGCAAGAGATATTCCAAAGACTGCGTTCAGAACGAGGTATGAACATTATGAATTTCTCGTGAGGGCTTTTGGATTAACGAATGCACCCGCATCATTTATGGATTTGATGAATCGAGTATTCAAGAAGTACCTGGATAAGTTTATCATTGTATTTAGTGATGACATCTTGATTTATTCAAAGACGGAAGAAGAACATGCAACACGCTTAAGAACAACATTGGAAACGTTACGAAAGGAGCAGCTTTATGCGAAATTTTTGAAATGTGAATTTTGGTTGAAGGAAGTGCAATTTTTAGGACACATCATTAGTATTGAAGGAATTCTTGTAGATCCAGCGAAGATTGAAGCTATTTTAAATTGGGAAAGACCAAAGACGCCAACGGAAGTCAGAAGTTTCTTAGGATTAGCAGGATATTACAGAAGATTTGTTAAAGATTTTGCAAAGATAGCCACACCATAACGAAGTTGACACGAAAGAATGAAAAGTTTGAATGGAACGAGAAATACGAAGCAAGTTTCTAAGAATTAAAGAATCGATTAGTAACCGCACCTGTGCTTGTTTTACCTGATGATCAAGGAGACTTTGTCATATACAGCGACGCTTCTTATCGAGGACTCGGATGTGTTTTGATGCAACATGGCAACGTGATCGCATATGCTTCTAGACAGTTAAAGCCGTATGAACAGAAATATCCAACGCACGATCTCGAACTAGCAGCAATTATGTTCACACTGAAGCTTTGGAGACACTATCTATACGGCGAAAAATGTGAGATTTACACGGATCATAAAAGCTTGAAGTATATTTTTACATAGAAGGAACTTAACATGCGACAGTGACGTTGGCTAGAGTTAATCAAGGATTACGACGTCTCAATCAATTATCATCCAGGCAAGGACAATGTAGTAGCAGACGCGTTAAGTCGAAAGGAACGATTGAACCTGTTAACATCTTCAGAAGACTTAATTAAAGAATTCGATAAACTGGAAATTGAAGTTCGTGTTCCAGAAAGCTCTACTGAAATGATTTACGCTATGATTTTTCAACCGGAACTATTAGAGAAAATAAGAAGGTGTCAAGAAGAAGTAATGGATCAGGAAATCGACAATTTGACAGGAGAAGAGATTACCAGTCAGAAGGATACTAAAGGAATTTTTCGATTTGCTTCGAGGATCTGGATACCTAATGTACCGAAATTGAAAGCGGAAATTTTACAAGACACTCATAGTTCAAGATATTCGATTCATCCCGGAAGCAGAAAGATGTACAGAGACCTAAAGGAAAACTTTTGTTGTCCAAATATGAAGAAAGAAATAGCGGAATGGGTCAGCAAGTGTTATACATGCCAAAGAGTGAAAGCAGAACATCAACGCCCGAGCGGACTACTATAACCACTAAATATTCCAGAATAGAAATGAGAGCACTTAGCCATGGATTTTATAGTGGGACTTCCAAGGACAAAAGCAAATCATGATGCAATTTGGGTTATCATTGATCGATTAACGAAGTCAGTATATTTTCTTCCGATCAACGAAAGGTTTTCACTGGACAAGTTAGTGCACTTATATCTCAAGGAAATCGTAATGCGTCATGGAGTACTGTATCGATTATATCGGATCGAGATCCCCGTTTCAATTCAAGATTTTGGAGATAATTTCAAGAATGTCTAGGAACCAAATTGAATATGAGTACTGCTTATCATCCACAAACGGATGGGCAAAGTGAAAGGACAATCCAAACAATTGAAGATATGCTACGTGTGTATGCAATAGACTTTAAAGGCAATTGGGACGAGCACTTACCGCTAGTGGAATTTTCTTACAATAATAGCTACCAAGCGAGTATCGGAATGCCACCTTATGAAGCTTTATATGGGAGAAAGTGCAGATCACCTACATGTTGGGATGAAGTTAGAGAACGCAAGATTATAGGTCCAGAACTGATTCAGCAGACCAAGGAAAAAGTAGAACTTATCTGAAAGTGACTTGAAGCAGCGCAGAATCGACAGCGTAAATATGCAGATCAATCCAGGAAAGATATGGACTATCAGGAAGGGGAACATGTACTGCTAAAAGTATCACCATGGAAGGGATTAACTAGGTTTGGCAACAAAGGCAAATTGAAACCTCGCTCCATTGGACCATTTGAAATTTTGAAGAAAGTCGGAAAGGTTGTATATGAATTAGCTTTACCACCCCATATGCAGCATATTCATAACGTATTTCTCATGTCCATGCTTAAGAAGTACAATCCTGATACAAGGCATGTAATAGAATATGAGCCAATCGAACTTCAAGCAGATTTGTCATATGTAGAGCAGCCGATAAGAATTCTAGATCGTCAAGAAAGGGTATTAAGGAATAAGTCTGTACCATTAGTGAGAGTTTTGTGGAGAAACCCGGTGGTTGAAGAATCAACCTGGGAGCTCGAGAGTGAAATGTTAGAAAAGTATCCTCAGTTATTTTCATAGCGTGATTCTGAGGACAGAATCCTGTTAAGGGGGAGAATGTAACGACCGAGAAATTACGCTTGTATTATATCATAATAAAGATATATTATGTGTATTATTATGTGATCAAATGTGTTGAGTCATTAAACCCTAATTGCTATGTGTTACGTGTTGTCTGTTTTGATCCGAACGTGTTTTGGATATTTATTGAATGTTTTATCGTAAGTTATATAATTTATATCAAAAATCGTACAGCTCAAACAACGTTTTAAAAGCCCGTATTTCAAACAAAATCATTGGCCCTATTTTGCCAAAAAACGACCTATACCATATCGCTATTATGAACCCCTAGACGTTTTACAAATTTACCTTTTTCGCGAAAAATGATTTTTCCGGACCCCTTCGGGTACCAAAAATCCCACAAAAATCACATTTTTATTTTTATATGATCATGAAATCATCATACATCATTTTTCTTTGCATTTTTGTAATATTCACAATTTTTGGGAATTTTTGACATTTATTTTGTATTTATTGGATATTTAAAAATTCATTATTAATACCCAAAAATTATAAAAATTGGGGCCAAATATTTTTATTAGATGTGTAATTAGACCCTTAATTTTATTTAAGGGTATTATTTTCATAAATATAAATAGCTGATTTACTGTTAATTAATTAGTTAATTAATCATAAAAATTCAGAAAATTAGGAATTAGGGTTTGTGGGTGAAGAACAGGGCAGAGAATCAAAGCACAAATTCGAAGTGATTCCGGCATCCAAATCGATCATGTAAGTAGTCAAATTGAAGCTGGTGAACTGTAGTTTATGATTCTGTGATCAATTTCAGTTAATAAGTATTCGATTTTAATTTCGTATTTTCTGAGTATTTGTTTGAATTCAGGTTTTGATTTTGGTTAGCTGTTAGAAGATTTTGATGTTGTAGTTGTGTAGATTGTTGAATCCTCGTTCGAACGACATCGGTTTTGTGTTTGTTGGGTTCTGTTTTCGCGTCGCCGGAAACGGCACCGCCATCGCCGCGTTTCTTTGTTTCCCGACGTCGGGGACGGCGAAGGAGAAGGAGGGGCGTGTCTTTGAGCGTTGTGGAACGAGGATGCAGTGAAACCAAGCTTAGGATCATGGTTGATTGTTGTTTGTTCATCGTGGTTCGTTATCGATTCGAAGTCGCCGGAAATTTCTCCACCGGCGTCGGAGTTTGGCCAGGCGGCTGTGTTCTTGGACAATCCGGAGTCGACCCGGTTCCAACCCGGTTTCGATCCAAAAACCCTGAAACCCGTCCCTGTTTTTGTGTTTTTGATTTTCTATTAATTTCTTTTATTTTATAAAATCAAAAATCAGATTTTACTAATTATAAAAATCAATTAAAAATTAGATTTAGATTCTGAAAAATATTATAATTAATTTCTAAATTATTTTATTAATTTAGAAATTTGAATTTAATTATTTATCTAATAATTTATTAGTTATTTAATTAATTTAAAGTTAGGTAATAAATTAATAAATAAGGATTAAATATAATTGAATAATATGAATAATAATTCGTTAATTAGTTGATTATTGTGAGTAACTCGTATTTATACGAGTAGTATTTCGATAAGTTGAGATTGGTATTCGAGCAATAATTTTTCAAAGAGTGTCGTACTAATTATTCGTATCGAATAATTAAATACAGATAATTAATTAATTAATTAATAGTATAAGATATAATAATAATAATAATAATAGTTCGATAGTTATACGAGGATTACGAGTAGCTCCTATTATACGAGTAGTTAATCAATGAGTTAGATTATGATTCGAAAAATAATTATTTATTCGATAAATAGTGTATATGTTAATTATATAGATTGATTATTTGTAAATAATCGATCTAATCGAGTAAGTGATAATAATTTATAAATAATTGTAATAAATTGTAATTAATCCTAATAATTAGGGATTAATTATTTTAAAATATAATAATTATTGATTAATTATTTAAAAATACAATTTAGGATTATTTAATTATAAATAAATATTTATAATTAATTATTAATTAATTAAATCTTGTATAATTTATAATAAATAAACCGTTAGTCCGATTTGAGCGAAACGAAGACCCCTAGACTCAGACAAATGAAACAAATCCAATAAAAATAATTGTAGGTCATAATTTCCTCCGAAAGAGAGTGGTCTTGTGTTAGTTAATTGTTTATATGCCCTAATAGGGGTAGAATCGAGTCAAATGAATCCCGAAAAATTATAATAAAATCATATAGGGTTAGTTAATACAGGTATGAATCTAGTATCGATTCTAAAAATATTTATAAGTCCAAAAAAATCAATTATGTGCTTTATGTGCTATGTGCTTTACGTGGTTATGTGAACCTTATGTGCTATATAATTATATGTGTATATATGCGAGTCAGATAGAAACGCATGGGTAGATTGATAGGGTTGCGTAGTATCAATTCGAGATACGCGTATGTAGTAAGTTATCTAAATGACTATCTTTCTATGATTGATTCAGTATCAGCAAGGCAGATCAAGCAGGAGACTGAAGGTGGTGAGTTAAACCAGGTTAACTACACGCAAGGCAAGTTTTTCCCCTATTCTAAATTCAGAATAGTGAATTATACCCCATTTTTCATATCAGTTACACTTTGATGATTCTTGTTCATATACACTGTTACCCAATAATTGATTTTGTTTCTATTTCATTTCGATTCTTGATTTCTCTCAATTTATTGAATTCCCTATTCATATTCCAATACTTTTACCCTTGTTACATATACTCTGATATATCCTGATGTTGGGATACATCAAAAGGATTTCGATTGTCCCGGATGCTAAACCTTGGACTGGATGGTTACGATACGGGCTGGGTTTTACCCAGACTTTTAATTAATAGGCCATAGTTGCCTAAGTACTCCTTATGTTGGTTGGGTCTATGCAGTTGGGTATAGATCTATACTGTATCCTGACTGATCAGCAGGTTATAGTGCATATGTTGGTTCTTGTTTCCAGTCTTGTTCATTTGGCACTCGCCAGTGCTGGCAAATTATTATCCTATACAGGAACAGATGGTTGTTCAAACCAACAGATTATCGGTTCATTTATTCTTCTCTCTTTATACTATATATATTATTGCAGGCTTGTTGAGCAATTTTGGCTCATCCCCTTTTATTGTTATTCCTATTGTTTTGCAGTTAAGGTAGAGAATGAAACGCATCAAACCCCGCGTAGTCAAGAAGCGAGTCAAGCAGCGGGACCCTCTTATACCAAGAGTGTTCATCCCTATCCCCGAAGAGAGCTTTGAGTTACCAGATCAGGTGTAACAGGATAAGTAGTATTATGATTTGAATAAAAGTTGTGTGGTGAGAATGTAGATAGAATAAAGTTTTGTAACAAAGAGAGTTCTAGGGACATATTATTTTTATTTGGGTTTGTAATAAAGTTAGTATGTCATTCTTGTTTTCAACTCTTAACCTTAAAAGATCCTGAGTAGCAGTAGTTCGGGGTAATTATTATATTTATATTCTGCTTGTGCAGGTTTAGTTGGTAGTTGTTGTTAATAATGCCCCAAATCTATACCCCGGATTTGGAGGGTGTTTAACTTGTCCAATTCGAACGTCCTCATCCTGGATTTTTGTCTCAAACCGATTGAATAGGCAGCCAGGAATTCGAATTCAACAACGTCACTAACAAACAATCATTACAACCAGATTTACGATCAAACACCGTCAAGAACATGCTAACTTCTGGTGAAAACATCAACTCGATCAATCCTCAACCGAAAACAATGATTTACCCATGAAAATGAAGCTTAAAACATTTAGAATATTATCGCGTTATCACAACCACCAAACAACTCGAGATTAACCGGAAAATTTAAATAAAAATTCAGAAACTACCTTTACTCAACCCATCAACCCGGCAATGAAACATATCAATTCGATACTTAAAACAATTATAAACAACTATTTAAAGCTATATCTAACATCAAAACAATCCAAATATTCCTCAATCAAAAAGCCCCAAATCCGATTAAGAACCCTAAAAATTAAATTTAAAAAATTACCAAATGTTGAAATGATTCTCGGACATAAACAGATAGAGCATGCCCAGGGTTTCGATTCGATTACTTATAAGCTGAAATCGAAGTTCCCTATCATCCTCAATTATTGTTTTGATTTTCAGAATCTCTAGAACACCAACACTTTCAAGTAATTTTTTGATTTTTATTTATATATTCTAATTTTTATATAGTAAAATAATAATTAAATAATAAGTAAATGATATTTATATTTATAAAAAAAATACATGTTGGATCGTATTGGATCGATAAATTAGTTACTTAGCCGCTAAGTAAGCGCATAAACAATCCGATTTGGTATCCGTATTAGATAATTATCCAAACCGGGCTTCTTATAAAATACCTTACATAAAAAATAATGTAAAAATACCCCGTCTTTCAAGAATACGGGTCTTGTTGATTTATCGAAATGATTATCGTATCGAAAATTTTGCGTCGGGGCGCGTACGGGTCAAACCGTAATCCGGATCGAAAAAGTTAAAACACGGAAAATATCCGGAATTACCAAATTCGGTTAGGAAGGAGTTTTTGGAAGAGTTTCGGGTTGTAATAACATAAAAATGGTTGAAGTTGGACGATTCCCGGCTTTATAAAATAATTTTGTAATTATTCAGAAAATAATTAATAAAATCATAAATCATTATAAAATCATATATCACTCCAAAAATTACCAGGAAAATACCATAATTACCTGTATTTTATTCTAGACATAATAGAATTAACATACTTATACTTTACCACATATAAGCATCAACATATCCACACCAATCATCAGATAATTCACCAAAAATCACATAATAGTCACATAATAATTATTTATCAATAAAAATAATTACACGCTATGTCCCAGATGTTACAGTCCTCATTCTCATATTGAAAACTTTGTATGCTTTTGATGAAGGATATATCCAACAAAAATGCCTTCATCAGCTTTTCTGTCAATTTTTTCAAGCATTTCAGGATGTGTTCTTAGAACAAAACACTTGCATCCAAAGATATGTTGTTAGGTAATGAATGACACACAGGGGGGGTGAATGTATTTTTCTGATTTTTGGCTTTTCTAGAAAGATAATGATTAAACAAAGTAAATTAAATCTTGTATAGAAAAGTGTTCATGCAGAAATTGAACTTGCACAAAATAAAGAACACAGATCTTCAAAACTCACTTAATTTTTGTATTAAAAATTAAGATGCTTTGCTACAAAATTTCTAAGCTCTTCGAAGTTAAAGAGCTCAACTTCTTCTCGAGAGTATTATAAGAATTTTGATCTAAATTGTTACATCTAATTAGAGGACCAGTGTTAACTTTATAGCTTAGTTAACTGCTGGTTTACACAGTGGATAATAAACATGATATTAGCTTTTCTAAATTGTCACTTGTCATTTCTATTTATAGAAAAGCAAATCTTCCATTTCTAGCTTAGCATATCTTTAGTACCCGTGTTTACTTTAATCTTCCTCTATCAGTTAATCTTTTCCATTGATCTTACACACACTTCAAGCTGTATTTTGTAGACTTGTCGATCCAGCTATTCGATTGTTTGTTGATTGTTTATCTTGGATATTAAACTGATATGCAATTATGTACTTTGAGACTGTACTTCGAGATCTCCGGTTTGATTCATTTGAACACTTGATATCTCGATAAGTACAAAGGCTTATCGAGATCTCTAGTACTCCATAATGAGGTTGGCTTGTAGAGGTCTTCAGCTCATCGAGATCTCTAGTCTTCATAACTTCACTTAACTTGTAGATATCTCTGAGTTCTTGAATGGATATAGACTTATCGATAACTCTGAGTTCTCTAGTGAAAGAATGACTTGTCGATATCTTTTTGAGTTCTCGAGTAGCTTTCCTGACTTCTCTACTCCCGGTGGATATTGCTTATCCGTTGAGTAGATATATAGCTCATCCATCGAGTAGATATATAGCTTATCCGTCGAGTAGATATTGCTCATCCGTCGAGTAGATGTTGTTCATCCATCGAGTAGATATATAGCTCATTTGTCGAGTAGATATTGCTTATCCGTTGGTACTCTCTGGAGTTTAAATGACTTCTCGATAAGTCATTCTGGAGTTCTCAAATTACTTCTCTATAACATTAAATATGTGACTTGTAGAGATCTTGACTTAGAACATTTTTCTCCAAAAAGATTTATTCAACTCCAAGCTTCTTCAAAATTCTTCTGAGGCATGATCTTCTTGATCTTCTTCCAGATAGAAGCATTAGGCTTGATACTGTTTTAGGAAAAAGGCTCCACTCTGCTCCTTTGCATTTTTATAGACTTTAAGTGTTACAAGTACAGAATACAAATTTAGATAACAATACAACTTACTTAGGGTTGACAAGTTGTCTTAGTCTTGTTAAAGTACAGGCATGCCTTTTACAACATATGTAGATGCTTTAAGCTTGGCTTCTTTTCCTTGATCATTTGATAAGGAGTTAATCCATGTCTGTTGATCAGAGTCAGATTCTGAATATAACATGCAGTGTTGACAGCTTTAGCCCAAAAGTATGTTGGTAGATTAGCTTCCACTAGCATAGTCCTCCGGGCTTCAATAAGTGTCTTGTTTTTCCTTTCCACAACACCATTTTGTTGAGGTGTTCCAGGAGGTGAGAATTGTTGAGAGATACCCTTGCATCGGCATATCTCATCCATCTTGTTGTTTTTGAACTCTATCCCATTGTCACTCCTCAGAATTTACACTTTGTACTTTGTGCTATTTTCAATCAGTCTTAGATGATCCAGGAGAATTTCAGCTGTTTCATCCCTACTGTGCAAGAAAAACACCCAAGTAAATCTAGTATATTCATCAACAATAACTAGAGTATACCTTTTCTTATTAATTGACATGACATTCACAGGACCAAAGAAATCCAAATGCAGCATTTGATATGGTTTTTTGATGGATGATTCCGACTTGCTTTTGAAAGAGGTTCTTCTTTGCTTAGCTTTTTGATATGCATCATACAAACCATCAGAGGAGATATAAATGTTAGGTAGACCTCTTATTGAATCTTTCTTCACCAGTTCATTGAGATTATTGAAATTGAGATGAGAAAGTTCTTGTGCCAATTCCAAATTTCATCTACTGATGCCCTGGTTACGAGACAAGTTTCTAGACCATCAGTATTTTCATGAAGTTTGGCTTCGTAAATGTTTCCATGTCTGTAAGCTTTGAAAATAGTTTTCTTTGTGAACTTATGAACTACTTCACAGTGCGTATCATACAACAAGATAGAGAAACCTCTGTCAGTGATTTGACTAATACTCAACAAGTTGTGCTTCAGTCCATCTACCAGAGCTATATTTGAGATGATGACATTTCCAATGATAATATTTCCATATCCCAGTATTTTTCCTATATTTCCATCTCTATAGGAAATGATTGGGCCAGCCTTCTCCTCATATTCTGACAACAGGGATTTAGTTCCAGTCATATGTGCTGAACAACCACTGTCCAACACAAGCACATTCTTCTTATTTCCCTGTAATCAGAAATATGGAAAATAATCAGAATTTTTAGGAACCCACACTTGTTGGGTCCTTTTTGACATCTTATGTATTTTTACATTAGCAAACTTCTTGTTAGGATTTGATCCATCGGGATTTTTCCATCAGGATTTGTCTTAAAATTTTTGATTCTATAAGATGCTTGCACATTCAGTTTAGCAATTCTATTTAAAACATCAATTTTATTGAATTTTGGCAAAGGATCATAATTATTATGATAAAAAATATGATAATCTTTATAAGTGTAAATAGAATGCCAACTTCTACCACAAAGAGAGCAAGGATTTTATGGTTTGTAAAGTACTAATCTACCATTAATATCAGACTCAGGAATTTTAGAAACTTCCTTTTTAGGCTTCGTGCAATCAGTAAATTATATGATTAGTATTACTACAGTTAAAACAAGCTTTCCTAGGAGCATTAGGAATGTACCTATAGGTGTTTGCCTTGTTTATTCCTTGTTTTCCATTTCTACCTCTCTTAGACCTAGGTTTGGGAGCCTTAGAAGTTACCTCACATATCTTCTTGTCTAACTGACTCTCAGAGAGAAGTCCTATATTTTTACTTTTCTTTTCTTGCATTTTAGGATCTTCTTTCTTTTTAGCAGGGACTCTAGGTTCAGCTTTCTCTTCATCATTATTCTTAGAAGTAAAACCAAATTCATAGACAGACTCAACTCCTCTTTCATCAGTTCCAACAAACTGAACTGGAGTAGTGTTATTGATGGATTTATTGATATTATTATTAGCAATTTTTTTATAACCTAGACATTCTTTCCAGTTTTTATCACTAATGAAATCATGAACTTTCTTTCCTGAGGTCATCCATGTTTTAAACACCTCTTTATCCTTTTCTAGAACTTTCTCTAGTCTGGCATACCTGATGTTCATCTGAGTTTCATTATGTTGTTCCTTCTTACATGCTTTTTCATTCTCATGCATGCAAACTAACTCAGCTTCTAAGAAATCATTTCTTTCTTTAAGCCTCTTATTATCAGCAATCAAACTATCACATTCAATAGTCTTACTTTTAAAAGTAACATGCAAAAAGTATAAGAAGGTTTTTAGTTCGGACAAATTATCAATATTAACAGGAAATATAACTGAAGGTACTTTATCAGTTCCTGAGGCATTCTCTCCATGAGTTGACATGAGTGCATAGCACTCATCATCATTGTCAATTCTTAATGAATCCATCCAGTCTCTGTTGGAGTTTTTTATGACCAAAGCTTTTCCAGTTGTCTTGGGGCACTCATTAGCCAAATGTCCCCTTTCATTACAGTTGTAACAAGTTACTTTGTTCTTGTCAAACTTCCTATCCTTGGCATACTGACCAACACTCTTTCTGAACCTGTCTTTTCCTTGACCAGAGAACCTTCTGTTGAAACCACCTTTTCTCTGTGGTTTTGTAAACCTCGTCCTTCTGAAGCCTTTCGCAAGCATTGCTGCCATTTCAACCACTTGAGGATCATCCATATCAATCTCAGAATCCTCGTCAGTATTTGTATCAGGATCTGATACATCATCACTATTTGACTCTTCCACAATGTTCCTTTTCCTTGACCTCTCACTCATCTTTTCCTTGCCTTTGTGAGTCTCAGCATTGAGAGCCACAGCTTTCATCTTCTGACCTTTTCTATTCTTCCTTTGCTGGATCTCCAAGTTATGAGTTTTCAGCATCCCATACACTTCATCCAGAGTCAGAGAAACAAGATCACATTGATGCCTGATTATTGAGGCCTGAGTATCCCAATCTTCAGGAAGAGCTCTCAGAAACTTGGTTTTTGAGTCTTCTCTTTCATATTCTTTTCCATCCAATGATGGATCATTTACCAGTATCAGAAATCTATCACATATGTTAGTAATCTTCTCATCAGCCTTGGCATCAAATTGCTCATATTCTTGCATAAGAACAGCTCTTATATTTTTCTTTATTACCATTGTACATTGGCACTGTGTCTCTAAGGCATCCCATATCTCCTTTACAGTCTTGTAGGAAATAACTCTGTTTGACATCACATTGTCCAAACTGTTGCGCAGAATATTCCTGACTTTAGCATCTTTAAGCATTGCAGCTTTTTCATGATCTGACCACTTTGATTTTTCCTTTATGGCATAGTGTTCAGGAGCATCTGCAGTCATAGCCACAGTTTCCATAGGGTATGGAGGTCCTGTTCTGATGATAACAACATATGATTTATCAATTGCTTCAAGGAACATCAACATCTTTACTCTCCATGTAGAGTAATCAGCTTTCTTCAGGATGGGAATTCTCATGCTTTCATACTTACTTTCAGACATCTTGACCTTTGCAAATTAACAGTTAATTTGACCGCTCTTATACCATTTGTTGCCCAGTAAAGTAATTGTTTAAGGGGGGTTGGATACAATTGCTCTGATACCACTTGTTAGGTAATGAATCACACACAGAGGGGGGAAGGGTGAATGTGTTTTTCTGATTTTAGGCTTTTCTTGAAAGTTAATAGTTGAACAAAGTAAATTAAATCTTGTATAGAAAAGTGTTCATGCAGAATCTAAACTTGCAGAAACTAAAGAACACAGATCTTCAAAACTCGCTTAAGTTTTATATTTAAAATTAAGACTATTTTGCTACAAAATTTCTAAGCTCTTTGATGTTAAAGAGCTCAGCTTCTTCTTGAGAGTGATACAAGAGATTTGATCTAAATTGTTACTTCTAACTAGAGGACCGGTGTTAACTTTATAACTCAGTTAACTGCTGGTTTACACAGTGGATAATAAATATGCTATTAGCTTTTCTAAACTGTCACTTGTCATTTCTATTTATAGAAAGCAAATCTTCCATTTCAGGCTTAGCATATCTTTAGCATCCCGTGTTCACTTTAATCTTCCTTTGTCACTTAATCTTTGCCATTGATCTCGCACACTCCTCAAGCTACTTTTTGTAGACTTGTCAATCCAGTTGTTGGATTGTTTGTTGATTGTTTATCTTGGATATTGAAGTGATCTGCAATTCTGTACTTTGAGACTGTACCTCGAGATCTCCAATTTGAATTAATAGAACACTTGACATCTCGATAATTATATAGGCTCATCGAGATCTCTAGCACTCTATATTGAGTTTGTCTTGTAGAGGTCTTCAGCTTGTCAAAATCTCTAGTCTTCACATCTTCACTTTGACTTATTGATAACTCAGAGTTCTCTACTGAATGTAGACTTGTCGATAATTCTAGGTTCTCTAGTGAAGGAATGACTTGTCAATATCTCCAATCTTCAGTTCTTCAATTTTGCTTGTCGATATCTTCCTGAGTTCTCTAGTAGCTTTCCTGACTTCTCCACTCTGAATTCATTCGTTTCTTCTATCCCGGTGGATATTGCTCATTCCTCGATTAGTGATTGTATCCCGACGGATGTGCTTAACAGCAGTCATCCATCGGCTAGCCAAACTATTATCTCCATGGATGTTCCTCATTCGTCGGTACTCTCTGTAACTTGAATGAATTCTCGATAAGCCATTCTGGAGTTCTCGAATGACTTCTCTATAACATTAAATTTATGACTTGTAGAGATCTTGACTTAGGGTATTTTTATCCAAACAGATTTATTCAACTCCAAGCTTCTTTAAAATTCTTCTAAGGCATGATCTTCTTGATCTTCTTCCAGATAGAATCCTTAGGCTTGATACTGTTTTAGGAAAAAGACTCCAGTACACTCCTTTGCATTTTAATAGACTTTAAGTGTTACAAGTACAAAATATAATTTAGATAAAAATACAACTTACTTAGGGTTGACAAATTGTCTTAGTCTTGTTAAAGTACAGGCATGTCTTTTACAACAATCTCCCCCAATTTGTGAGAAGATTG
Organism: Apium graveolens; assembly: GCF_009905375.1. Lineage (NCBI taxonomy): Eukaryota > Viridiplantae > Streptophyta > Magnoliopsida > Apiales > Apiaceae > Apium > Apium graveolens. Next base: position 195,001,317 of record NC_133649.1, read on the forward strand.
CTTAACATAAATTTATGCCTGTTAACAAGACTAACCCCGAGTTTAAAACTGATGGAGGATAAAATTAAAACATAAATCTTGATAGAATTACAGTTTGTTTAACATAAGATTCACCAGGTTCCATGATTACAAGAGTCAGGTAAAAACAGTTTTTATATCTGCTTCTTCTCTAAGTTTATCCTTCAAGTGATCAAGAATTTCAAGTTCTTCTATGATGAGTGTTCCACTTAGAGCTTCCACAAGTTTTTGCCTTGCTGCCCTATGATATCCCTGGTCCAGATACTCTAAGCTGAATCTTGAGAATCCACCAACTTTGATGTTTAGAAATCTACCATCTTTAGAAATTCTGCTCATTCCTTTTGCTTTCAACTCTTCTGATCTTTTTATAAACATATCTATTTCTTCATCATGTCTCCTTCTCCTTTCTTCAGCTTCAGCCTTATCTATTTTCTTTGTTTCCTCCCTTTCAATCAACCGTTCAACCAAAGATGATCTCCAAGTCCTTGTAACAGTGTCTTTGCCTTTTAACAAACTTAACACTCTCTTAATTTCTGCAGGAGTCAAAGAATCCATTAGCTTTTTGTCCAAAAGAGTGAATGTACCATCCTTAAAATAAACTCTAACTTCTTTCAGAGATACAACCCAGATTTTAACAATTTCCTCAGCTGGATGTTGGAAATGATCTTCATCTGAGGTGCACCAATTTAGAGGTAGAAAGTCAGATTCCTTAAAGCAATTACAGATGGCCCTTTCAGTGACTTCCATTTCCTTTGCAGGCTTGACTTTCTTAGTCTTTCTCCCAACAGATTTGAGCTTGAATTTTAGTGAAGGTTTGGCTAAAGGTAGGATTGTCATTTTCTTGAGATTTATGTGGCTTGAGGTGATTGGAATTTTTAGGAAAGAGTTGGCAGTTTGTCTGTAAAAAAATTTTGGTTTAGATGTTTGGGAAGGTTTGATGTTAGAGATAGTTGATGTTGTGGGTTGAGCTAAGGTTTGAGATGGTTGTATTTAAATTTTTAAGGTTGTTTGAGTTCCTGAATCATCATAAGGTTTTCTACTCTTCCTCTCCCCTCTTCTCTTCTTCTCTTCATCTTTCTTATCATCCTCCTTCTTCTTCTCTCCACCCTTGCTACCAGATGACTTAATAGATTGACTCGGATACGAGATAGAAGGATTCTGATCACTCTTCTTGTGCTCATCATCATCCAAGTCATCATTATTAAACTGAGTTTTGGGCAAGTTAACTTCTGTATTATCCAGATTTCTTTTTAGTAGCTTTGTCATTTCCATATTATCATGGTTCTTGTTTTTCTTAGCTTTTAAGCTATTTCCTAGGGTCATGATAAGCTTCGCATTGCTCCAGATACATTGTTTAGGGATATTAAAAAATCTGAATTGTTTGGTAGTTGGACAGATGTATGTTATACCCTTACATGGCTGTAGATATGCTTCAGGAAAGGCAGCTACATGAGCATCTTTCAGTGCAGTTAATAGCTTGGTATCTTTAAGAGTTATAGCTCTAACTTTGCTGATAAAGATATCTAACTCAGATGCCCTCCTTGAGACAAGGCAATTGAGGGACACCTGCATATATCTGTCTGTCCCTGAGTAATTTGCATTAACCACTATCTTATCTTCCAGAAAGTTGTCCTTGTTGACCTTGATCACTCTTATGAAATTGATTGTCTTATCCAGGGCCTTTTTATATGTGAAGTGATTGTTGTTGAGAGAAGCTTTTAAGGCATTGAGTAGTTCTTCAAACTCTCTGCTCAAACTAAGTCCTTCAGCAGACCTCATAAGTCTCTCCTTGTTAAGATCAACTTCTTTAGCTTTCTTTCCAGCACCCTAAACTTGATGTTGAGATGACCTTGATTGTGCCAACCTAACCTCTATCTCCCCCTTAGTCTTGTTGGCAGGCATGGGAAGGGGAGTAGGGATTTCAGGCCTTACTTGTTCAGGCAAAGAAGGTAGTGGTGAAAGAGATATGTCCATTCCAATCATGTATGAGGATTTAGGAATAACTTTTATGTAATCTGTTTTGATTTCATTGATATTAATAAAAGACTTGTTTTGTTTTTATTGCGGGCTCTATCTATTTAAATGTTTAAATAAGATATACCACAGTTTAGAGTAAAGCTTTTTATGGATTGTGATGAGATCATAATAATGAGACCTAAAAGATGATAACTCTAAACTTAAATAGTTCCTGGTCATAGGATTACTAACTGGTAATTAATAATCCGCAAAGATCGGTACATACTATGCTTGCTTCATTATGAAGGATGTCTGTTCTCATAGACATTTGTGTGGTGACACTATAGCTAGTATGTAGGTGCTTATTATAGAATAAGTTCACTGAACATGACTCACACAGCTGAACAACTGATGGAGTTCACTCACGTGTCAGCAGTTGTTCACATAGTGATAGTTGTACAAGTATCCTTAGACTTGAGGTCATCATAGTCATCTTGTGTACACTGAACTATGCTTTGGTTTAGCTCTTATTCTCAAGGGACAATTATAAAGGCTCTACTGGGTATAGGAATTTGTACACGAAGATAGTGTATGATCAATAAAGGATCTACCCCTTCCAGTGTAGGAAGAGAATGTTCAATGCTGATCCACTTATGTTAGTTCAAGAATCTCTGGCCAGAGTGAATGAAATTAGAAATGAGTTTCTAATTTACATTAAATAGAACTAAGCATAGTGAATGGGAAAGCAAGTGATTAAATAAGATAGGCTTGACACAAGTTCCATGCCTTATATTTAATCGTGACATTGCAGGGTAGAAGGAATTAATTGTACGGTAACTACTCACTGAATAGGTTCTTGGTATTCTAAGCAGTGAATTCGTATTATCCGGATAGTCGCGATATGCTAAGAAGTATCCCTCACGATGTAGAATAAATATGATTAATTAATTAATCATATTTAATGATTTAGAGAATTTATATAAATAATGATAAAATAGTTTTATTATTATTTATTTCTACTATCGGCTTAATATTGAACCTACAGGGTCACACCATAAAAGAGAATGATTTAATGGTGGAGGAATTAATTAATAATGGCTGATAATTATTTATTTATGAAATAAATAATTAATTAGAAAATTTAATAATTGATTAAATGAGATTTATTGATTATAAATTAATTAAGAAAAGGTTCTTAATATTATTAATTAAGAATTTAATTTTTAGAAATTAAATCAAAAGAGAGAATTATTTCTAAAGTGTTTAGAAAAAGGATTAATAATTAAAAGGTGTTTTAATTATTAATGAGAATAATAAAGGGTTAACAATAATAATATTTTATGGGAAAATTTTCAGCTGAAAATTTTGCCTATAAATATACTATTATAAACCCTATTTTTGCCTCAACCCAAAGATTTACAAAAGCCTAATTCTCCCCACCTCCTCCTCCTTCATTACATTGATCTCTTGGTGGACACCGGTGGAGTGCTTCACACTTGAGGAGCAGCTGCTAGGGATCTCCGCTCATCGTTCTTGGATCGCTATTAAAGACCTCCATCCTTCCATTAACGTAAATGAAAGGCATATGTCAAAGCCTACTCGTTTATTCGAGTATTTAACTCAACTCAAATAAGAATGTAATAAGTAAATAGTGGATCAATCATCAGAGAGATCTCACAAAGTAACATCTGTCAAAGAATAAAGAAACATTGTTCATCTGCAGACTTGAAGATTCACTGGAAGAAGTTCAAGAATTTGATCATGCCTCAGTGATATAAATCAAGATCGTGGATTTAATCAAGTGACAGAGATCTCGTCAAGGTATCATTTATTACAAGGATTCAATCAGAACAACAAAGTCAAGACATGAAGAAACGTCACGAAAGTTAGTCACTCATGAACCAGACAGTACATCGAGTGTCAGCATTGAAGTGACGGAATTGATTCATAAGTCTCAGTGACTTTCAGAAGATTGTCAGAAGAATGGTTGCTGCTCAGGGTTAGTATTAATTCTCCATTAATTAATTAAGTCATATAATTTAATTAAGAAAATAAATTATATCTGCAAGGATTAATTTATTAATTAATTGAATTAAATTGATTAATTAATTTAGAATTAATATTAAGAAATTACAGAATTTTAATTGGTTTAAAATCTATTTAAATTGAAACAAGGCAAACTGATTGTATTAGTATGACAATCGGTATGACAATCAATAGTCATACCGAAAGTCATGCTAATTCATTTAATTGTCTTGTTAGAATTTTTATTAGATTAAAAATCTGTTATTAATCTTTGCAAGACAATCTGAATTGTACTTATGTAACAATCGGTATGACAATCAATTGTCATACCGAAAGTCATGCTGGTTCAAAGGATTGTCATTGCAGTTCATTTGCATTCGGCTGTTTACTTAAAAAGAAACAAAAGAAGCAGAAGAAAATATCATCCAAAAACTCAGCAAAAACAGAACATACAGAAGAACAAAAGAGTAAAAGAAGCAGAAATATATTACATCTATTCTGCAACTTCAAGATCAATTTCTAGATTGTAAAGTTATATCCAATCAACTAGAAATACTTATCTTGTTCTTGTGTATCAATCTAGCGGATTAAAATCCCTAGAACTTAATCTCAAATCGCTTTTAGCATTTGATCTTTTAATTACAAAAATAGAAAAAGTTCATGTCGAATTTATTCTAAATTTGTAATAATTGATTTGAGATTAATCCCTTGTAACCGATACCGTAGTTGTAACACCTTTCAAGTTTAATAAAAGTTTTATTTAACTTGAATTTTGTTTCACAATTTTATTCCGCATTTTATTCGACTAAACGGTATTGTTTGCATTCAACCCCCCCCCCTTCTACAAACAAATTGGGACCTAATAATTGGTATCAGAGCCTTCTGATTAACGTACAAATCTAGATCCTAGACTTTTGTGTTTCTTTCACTTCTTGAATTTTTTATTCACTCAAAAAATTCATAATGACTACACAAAAAGTTGGAACCGTTAAAATTCCACTTTTCGATAAAGAAAATTATGGAAGAAGATGCTACTGTTTTTACAGGTTGCTAATCCCAAATATTTGCAAGTGTTGAAGAAGGGTCCAAAAATACCTATGGTTATTGAACCAGAGGTAATAGAAAATGATGTGGTGATCACCAAAGCGAGAACTTATGTGAAGGATCCTGAGGACTTCTCTCCTGCTGAAATAGAAGAAGCTTCCCTGGATGCTAGCCTTCAATTAATCTTAGTAGATTCCCTTAATCCCCTAATGAATAGACATGTGATGAATTGTAAAGATTCCAAACATATCTGGGAAACTATTGAGATTATTAATGAAGGCACAGAGGAAGTTAGGGAGAACAAACTAGAAATCCTAACCTCTGAGTATGAATACTTTAAATCCAATCCAGGAGAAGGAATCACTGAAGTGTTTGAGAGGTACAATGCATTGATCAACAACCTGAACATTAATGGTAAATACTATTCCATCAGGGAGGTCAACAAAAAGTTCCTTTTGACACTGCCAACTCATCTCGAACATAGAATCACTGCCATAAGAGAAGCAAGAGATCTGAGTGAGATTTCTTTGGAAAGGCTCTATGGTGTGTTAAAGACTTATGAGTTGGAGCAGATTCAGCAGAAGGAAGTTTACGGGAAAGGAAGAGTGGTCAGCACGTCTACTGCTCTAGTAGCTGATGAACAGCAACAACAACCACTATATCAACAACAATCTCAACAGTCAGATAGAATGGTACAGTCTTCCAAGGTTGAAGATAATGTTATAGTAGCAGAATTTGATTCTCCTACTACAAATCAATCAGGAGATGATTATTATTCCTTGGAAGAACTGGAGCAATTGGAGGATGAGTCAATGGCCCTGATTGTCAAGAGATTCTCAAATGTCAGATTCAAAAGGAATCCCAAGTTCAAGTACAAGTCCAACTACAACAGATTCCAGAAAGGTGGATCTTCATCCTCTAACACCAGCAGTGGTGGGTATAAAACAGGGATGGTTGATCGAAGCACCATTCGATGCTTCAACTGTAATGAGTTGGGACACTTTGCCACAGAATGCAGGAAGCCAAAACAAGCAAGGAAGAACTCTTACGATTCTAATCAGAAGAGTAAATCTGAAAGGGCGTACCTGGCAAAGGGAAGAAGCTGGGATGATACTGACAGTGAAGATGAAGAAGTTGGGAATCTTGCTCTCATGGCTAGTGATGCAAGCACCTCATCGTCAAGAAAAGAGGTAAAACTTTCTGATGCTGAAATGGTTTATCATCTAAGAGGTAACTTAGATTGTGCTCGTCATGATAATGAATTGTTAAATCAACAAATCAAAGACCTTGAGAAAGAAGTCAATGAATTAAGACTTGTGCACATTAATCAAGATAAACTTAAAGATCAAGTATCTTTTCTAGATAATAGAGTTGACTGTTATAGACAACTCGAAACTATTCTCAAAGACAAGATCACCGGTCTTGAGGCTAAGGTTAAAGCTTACTTTAATTCTTGTTCGAAGTCCAAAGAGTTTTACAATAAGCAAGCTGTTAATCAAACACACGGAATAGGTTATGATTACAATGCTGCTATTGGAAAATTAGGCATAAACTCCCCTCCTCATGTATGTGCTAAAGGCAGGGAAGTACCACATGTGCTTAAGGGTGTTGATGAACCCCTCTATAAGGAATCAATTGCTGAACCATTTGATGAGACCTCTTTTATTATTCAAGAAGAAATCCGTGCTGAAGATAATGCTAATGGGAAAGCTGTCTCCAAGACAAGTGTGTCAAAAGTTCCAGTCAAGGTTGTGAAAGCAACTGAGACTAACTCAGACACACATGAGTTGGATAACACAAATGCCATGTCTACCATGCATAAGTTGCCTATTGTTAATCCTTCTCATAAAGCATGTGGTGTTCCTGATTGTATGTCTTGTGCTTTTAATCTGTTGTTTGCTTATTTTAATGATAAGCATGTTTCTAATGATAAGACTACTCCTCGTCAGCATGTGAATAATAGAAAGCATGATAGGTCTAAGACTGCTAGTCCTCCTAAAGCTAGAAAGGAGACATTTGTGCCTAAGCCTAAACATAAATTTGATAAGGCTGTTTTAAAGGTCAAATGTTCAGTCATTGAGAATGTTGAGAATAGTGAAATTAAGAATGTTGTTTTGCCTGATAAAGGCCAATTTTACAAGTATGCCGGACCCAGCCAAGCTTGGGTTCCGAAGAAGTTCTAATCCATTTGTATTGCAGGGCATTAAACAGGTACAACCGGTAGTGTGGATTCTTGACAGCGGATCGTCAAGACATATGACCGGAGATAGAGCCCTGCTATCAAATGTGGTTGAGAAAGCTGGCCCAGTGGTTACCTTTGGAGATAACAGCAAAGGTTTAACGGAGGGATATGGCTGTTTGCAAGCTGGAAATGTTATCATTGAAAATGTATATCTTGTGCAAGGACTTGAACACAATCTTCTTAGCATTAGTCAGTTCTGTGACAACGGCTACAATGTTTTATTCGACAAGCTGAAGTGTCAGATTCTGCACAAGAAAAGTGAAAAACCCTCCTTAATGGGAATCCGGAAAGGAAATCTGTTCGTAGCTGACATGAACTCTGGAAGCAATCTTGAAGTCAATTGTTTCTATGCAAAGGCATCGTCAGATGAGAGTGGGCTATGGCACAAGAGACTTTCCCATCTCAATTTCAAAACAATGAATTCTCTTGTCAAAAGAGAATTGGTAAGAGGTCTGCCTCAGCTGGAATTCTCTCCAGAAGGACTATATGAGGCTTGCCAGAAAGGAAAGTCAAAGAAAGCAAGTCACAAAGGCACTGACACATCTTCCATAACTGGTGTTCTGCAATTATTGCACATGGATTTATTTGGTCCAGTTAATATCCTTTCTATGTCAAAGAAGTGTTACTGTCTTGTGATAGTTGATGACTATTCCAAGTATACGTGGGTTTTATTTCTTCACTCTAAGGATGAAACACCACAAGTTGTGATTGATCATATCAAGATGATTGAGTTAGATTCTAACGTCCCTGTTAGAGCAATAAGGTCAGATAATGGAACAGAATTCAAGAATGCACTTCTCAATGGATTCTGTACAGACAAAGGGATTACCAGACAATTTTCAGCTCCTAGAACCCCTCAGCAAAATGGAGTGGTAGAAAGGAAGAATCGTACATTGATTGAAGCTGCAAGAACGATGTTAAATGAATCAGGTCTTCCAATGTACTTTTGGGCTGAAGCTGTCAATACTGCATGTTATACTCAGAATCGAACTCTAATCAACAAAGACTTCATGAAAACTCCTTATGAGATTTTGAATGAACAGAAACCTTCTATCAAATACTTTCATGTATTTGGTGCCAGATGCTTCGTGCTCAAGGATGGAGATGATCATCGTGGTAAGTTCGAGGCAAAGGCATATGAGGGTATTTTTGTTGGATATGGAAGAAGATCATATAGAGTGTATATCATTGATCAACACAAAGTAACTGAAAGTGTCAATGTTACATTTGATGACACTAAACTCCCTAGTATCCAAACTAAAGATCCTTCTGAGAAACTGAAGTTTGATGATACGTCAGATTTAGAGTCAGAACATGGTCAAGAACCTGAGGTTGTTGCTGGTGAAGAACCTGTTAATCCTGATGATACTCAAGGTAATAGTGATGGAAACTCTGGCAACAATGGAGATACCACTGCTACTGACGGAGAATCTTCAAGTCAACATGGCAACAACTCAGGGGGAGATGCTGAAGGATCATCTAGTAGGACACAACATCACAATGAATTTCAAGGCGAATCATCAAGATCAAATCTTCCAAGACAGACTATCTGGAATAAAGCTCACCCTTTTGAGTTGATTATTGGTGATCCAGATGTTGGAGTCAGAACTAGACGTGCTACTCAAAATGAGTGTCTGTTCTCAGGATTTCTTTCTAAGATGGAACCTAAGAAAATTGAAGAAGCACTGACTGATCCAGATTGGGTGATTGCTATACAAGATGAACTCAATCAGTTTGAAAGTCAACAAGTCTGGAAACTGGTACCTAGGCCTGTACACAAGAAAGCTGTTGGTACTAGGTGGGTATTCAGGAATAAACTAGATGAAGATGGTGTGGTTACAAGAAACAAGGCAAGACTGGTAGCTAAAGGGTATTCTCAAGCTGAAGGTATTGATTATGATGAAACCTATGCTCCAGTGGCTAGACTTGAGGCCATCAGGATATTTCTGGCATTCGCAGCATTTTCAAACTTTAAAGTTTATCAAATGGATGTCAAGAGCGCCTTTCTGAATGGAAAGCTGGATGAAGAGGTATATGTAGAGCAACCTCCTGGTTTTGAAGATCCAGATCATATGGATTTTTTCTTCTTTCTTTTCAAGGCTATCTATGGGCTAAAACAGTCTCCAAGAAAATGGTATGACACTCTCTCTGAATTTCTTATTGAAAATAGCTTTATTAGAGGTGTCATAGACAAAACTCTCTTTTCTAAAAAATATAAGAATGATACTATATTAGTCCAAGTCTATGTGGATGATATAATATTTGGGTCTACTAATGATAATCTCTGTAAGAGATTTGCTAAGTTAATGCACAGCAAGTTTGAAATGAGCATGATGGGAGAGCTGAAGTTCTTTCTTGGATTACAAGTAAATCAAAGGTTAGATGGAACATTTATTTGTCAATCCAAGTATCTCAAGGAACTCCTCAAAAAGTACAATCTAGAGGATTCTGCATCAGCAAGGACTCCATCAACTACAGCTGTCAAGCTTGGACCATGTGAAAACTCCATTAAGGTAGATGTCACAAGCTACAGAGGTATGATTGGCTCATTACTCTATCTTACTGCAAGTAGACCAGATATTATGTATGCTACATGTTTATGTGCAAGGTTCCAAGCGGATCCTAGAGATATTCATCTCGTTGCTGTTAAACGAATCTTAAGATATCTTAAGGGAACACCAAATCTAGGTATTTGGTACCCTAAAGAATCTGGTTTTAACCTTGTCGGATATACAGATTCAGATTATGCAGGAAGTGTTGTTGATAGGAAAAGCACCTCAGGAAGTTGTCAATTCCTAGGAAGCAGGCTAGTCTCATGGTACAGCAAGAAACAGCAAACAGTTTCCAACTCAACGGCCGAGGCTGAATATATTGCTGCTGGAAGCTGCTGTGCTCAGATCTTGTGGATTAGGAACCAACTACGAGACTATGGCTCTGTATTGAACAAGATTCCTATTTTATGTGACAACACAAGTGCAATAGCCATCACCAACAACCCTGTGCAGCACTCGAGGACAAAGCACATTGACATCAGGTATCATTTTATTAGAGAGCACGTCATGAATGGTACTGTTGAACTATTTTTTGTTCCAACAGAAGAACAAATAGCAGATATTTTCACTAAACCACTTGACGAATCCACATTTACCGGATTAGTTGGTAAATTGGGCATGTTGAATAGTTTTAGTGATTAATTTAGTTAATATCTGGAATCTGTTCTTGAATGAATTTACAAATGAATTTTTCATAAATGAAAAAAATTCATCTGCAAATTTATTTTATCATTTTATCATATTTCTTGCTTATTTCTATGTAATATATATTATCTTATCTATTTTTATTTTCCCTATTTGTTAATTTAAAATATCTCAGAATATTTTATTTCCTCTAAAAATATTTTTCTATGAATTTTATTTGCTAAAATTCAATAGAAATCTATTTTTGGAATAAAAATAATAAATTCTGATATATTATCTTTGTTTATGTAAAAATTTTAAGTGTTTATTTCAGTTTTACTATCTTGTAATATAGTTTCAGTATTCAAATAGAAGTCTGTTCCATTTATTTTATTTTATTTTGTTTTCTACTGCAATGACAATCGGCAAGACAATTGAATTATCTTGCTGAAAATCATTTCAGTACTTATATATATATATACTTATTTTCATATTAATTCTGTGTTTATTGCTGGTATGACAATCGGCAAGACAATTGAAATTGTCTTGCTGAAAGTCATTTCAGTGTAAATTATGTTAATTATGTTCTTCAGTATAGTTTTATACTGGCAAGACAATCGGTATGACTATTGGATTGTCTTGCCAGTTATAAACCATATAGATAATTATTTTCATTTTATTATTATACTGGTATGACAATCGGTATGACTATCAGATTGTCATACCAGTTATAATTTTAATATTTATTCTGTTATTTCTTTTCCTTCTTTTTGTCTGGTATGACAATCGGTATGACAATCCCGGATTGTCATACCAGCTGTTATATAAAGGCTTTTGCTGTTTTGTTTTAAACCATTTCAACATAACAATTCATTTCAAAAATTTTGAACAGTTTTTCTCCCTAATTTTTCTCTCTATCTGTCTTCTTCCTTGCTCGAGTTTTTACTCAGCACACAAAATCATCACTTTGTAATATATACATACAAGTATATATATAAAGAGATGCTGTTGAATTTTTCTTAAATAAAAATCAGTTTGCCCCTTCAAATTCCAGTTGTGTTATTGAATTTGAACCTTTTATTTTAATTTTAATTTCTGATTTGTGTCTTTTGGTTTGTCAAAACTGTGTTTGTGAGTTAAGAATTTTAACGAGATACATTTATGTCTAAATTTTTCGATTATAATTAATTTAATTCGAATTATTAAATTAATTTAATTAATTCGAATTTTCTTAATATTATTCTTAAAATTCTGAAAAGCTTGTGTCTTATTATTATTTTATAAAATGGCTCTCAATTTCCAAATTGTCGCGCATAATCAGGTTGGTTATTTTAATCCGGAAAAATGTGATGTTGAAAAATTTAAGCCATGGATTAGATTTTTAAATGACCATTCGATTGTTAGCTCTGCTATTAAATCAAATGTGATTTTAAACGTCGATCTACTTAGACTGATTTGCACAACTTCTACTGTGGCCGATGATTCAAAATCTTTTCCATTCACCATCGCAAACACACAGTATGTAGTTGATGAAACAGTCGTCAATCGTGCGTTAAATTTTCCACTAGACAATTTCTGTAATTTACCCTCTGAAAATGATATCACAAATTTTTTCAATGCTATTCACTATCAGGGGGTGATCAATTTAACCAAACTTTCTAAATCAAATTTGGTGTCTGAATGGGATATATTCTTCGATACACTTTCCAAAGTGTTTGCCAACTGCACAAAATCTAATTTTCATAACATTACTTCCACCCTGCAGTATATTGGTCTTGCGGTTGTTTTCAATCAAAGGATCAATTTTGGCAAACTACTTTTTCCCATTCTCTTGAGACGTCTAACTTCTGCTTTACGTGATCATTCTACAAATCGTAGGGTATCATGTTACTATGCTCGTTTTCTTATACTTATAGCAGATCATCTACTCACCCCTGAACACAAAGCACTTTTTGCTAACTCTGCTGTAACCGAACCCCCACCAGTTAGCAAAAAGATTTACACTCGCCAAGACACAACCTTCAAATTTATGCAAGTTCCAGTACTTGTATCTGCTTTCATGGCCAATTATATTCCCTTACCTATTTTTAATCTTCCCGGCCATGAACAGCAACCTCAACCTCCAGTGGTTCAAGCCACCCAGGCTCTTCCATTACAGGTAGTAACTCCTCACTCTCACTCTCTTCCTACTTCTGTTGTAAGACCCTCAGTGGTTGATAGGGCTGACCATGAAGTTGTAGAACCACAGCTTCAATCCCAGGTCATAGAGCCAAACACAGAGTCTCATTCTATCTCAACCTCTCCCCCACTATCTAAAATGTTACCCAGGAGATTACTAGGAAGTAGTACATTGTCAAATATGAGTGAACCCTCAGCTCTGCCTCCTCCTAAGAAAAGAAAAACCTATTCTGAGGCATCTGAAAGCCCATCCTTGTCCTCCCAACAGGACATGGACTTTGAAATGGCCAATGAACAGTTACTAGAGGCATTCTCTCAACAGGATGCATCTATTGAAATTCGCCATAGGGCCATGGCATCTTGTACTGAGTCAAGCACAATTCCATTACTCACAATGGAACCATACACTTCCCCAGATCATACTCAGGACACACAGCGAGGAGTGCACGTAGAGTCGGTTACAGTGCCTGCCATAGTTACGGCAGAAGAGCAGTCACATGCTTCAGAGGGAAAATCTGACTCTCCGCCATCTTTAATAGAGTCATTTTCTCCCCTCCCAGATCCAACACCTCTGGCTCCCTTATGGGATTCTCCACTCGCAGATTTATCTGGAGAAAGTGGAGGGCAACTCGGTCAATCTATCCCTGAAGCAATTCAGACATCTATTCCAAAAGATTTGATAGTATTGACTGAGGATCGGGACTCGCGAATTCCCATTGCACCACCACTGACCTCTCTTGAAGAGGCTAGGGTGATTTTTAATGCAGGTACACAAGAACAGCAACTGGAAGACTCCTCACGAGCAATCATATTGAGAGAAACACATGCACGTGAGATGAGTGAACCAAACACGAGTGAAATTCAGGTGAGAGCACACACAGACACTGATACTGTCAACCTGTTAGCTCAGATTGCTGCCCTGAAAGAAGAACTTGCTAAAAGCCAAGCTGAAGCTCAAGCATTCAAAGCACAAGTGGTTGAACGGTCTTCTTCTTCCACCTCTGTCAACAATCAGCTTGCAATCATAAGGAATGACATCTCAGATTTAAAGACTACTGTAATACCAAAGCTCAATTCTATTCAGGACACTCCAAATTTATCAGCTGATGACATATCCAACTTCTGCTCCCTACATACAAAAATGACTTCTCTTGAAGACCTCGTTGAGATGAATCATTCACTAGACAACTCAAGATTTCTAAAGATAGAGACGGGCATGGAACATCTAAATGAAGGAATGAAGCACTTATATTACATGATCAAGAATTCTCATTGCCCTAATGAAGAACAAAGAGCTTATTTTGAAGGACCGTCTGGTGGAGGATCAGGCTCTGGAGGTGATGGAAGTTTCAAAGGAAAGTCAGTAGAGGATCCCTCAACTAAGGGGGAGAAGAAAGGGAGTAGTACCAAAGGGAAAGAAAAAGATACTTCTGCTGGAGATAAAGGAAAGGCTGATGATGCCTACTACAGTGGAGAACAGGATGACTTCGATATTTTTGACATTCCCACTGAACCAGTTCAGGAAGATAAAGATGGGTTATTTGAAGCTGAAGAAGAAAGTGATTTTGAAGATTGGGAAGAAGAAGATACAGTGGATTCTAGGTTTGAGAAAGAATTTCAGAAAGAGCAGTCAGAGATGCAAAGAAAAGAAGCTGAACTCAAGAAGGTCTCACAGATCATTGACAAGAGAAAAGACATACAAAGAACAGAAACTCTTCAAAAGCAACGTCTTCATGACATTAAAGCTCAAGAAAGGAGAAGAGATGTCAGACTAAAGATTGGTGAAAAGTGGGATGAAGCTAGGAGAGTACTCGATATGCCTCAGCTATGCACTAACAATGATAGGCAGTTCTTACATCTTCTTGACAAGCTGGAAATCTCAAATCCTAACAATGACATGTACATGAATGCTATCAAGACTGAAGTCTCAAGGATCACAGCTGCTTTTGATAGATCCCTAAATGAGATGAGCATTTTTGTATACTGTCAGAGTGAAGGATCATTCAAGGTGTCACTTCATCTATTTGAGAATCGTTCGTTGTCAGAGATTTGGGTTCTTTTAAACAAAGTCAAAAGAAGCTCAGAATTGAATGAAGTTCTTCGGGAAAGGCTTAAAGAGTTTGCCAGCAGGGCTAGTCCTCAAGTGGTCAACAATCCTCATCAGGTGAGATTCTTTAAGTCTGATTGTCTTCAAATCTGTCAGCTAGATGTACAATCTCTTAAAGACTACTCAGCTAAGCATCTGGTCTGGATGGAACATCATTTGAGAACTGCTGGATATTCATCCATGTTGAAGACTCAAGCTGCTGACTTGATTCAAGCTTATTGTGAAAAGAATGTTAAAAGGTACAATCAACTCAAGAATAAGTTGAAGTCAGTTGGAGTTCAACCAGTCAGACCTGCAAGCTTCACTTCAGAAAAGGATCGTGTCTTTGACAAGGAATTGCTTCAAGATTTAGAAGAAGGTGAAGTCAGAAGAGAAGACAACTAAAGTCAATTAGCTCAAAACTCAATGTAATATGATTAGAGCGTTATGAATCAAGATAGACTAATGTAGTTATATGTTCAGGCTAGAGGAACATCTATCTTGTATTCACTTGTAAATTTCATTTGGAATCTGGAAAATGTTAAATATAATCCAGAACTTTTCTGCTATTTACTTTACATTACTGTTTATATCTTTTTCTTATTTGTTAGTTGAGTTATCCTCTAGGTATTTGTTGTTATTGTCTAACAAGCAAATAGGGGGAGATTGAAAGGCATATGTCAAAGCCTACTCGTTTATTCGAGTATTTAACTCAACTCAAATAAGAATGTAATAAGTAAATAGTGGATCAATCATCAGAGAGATCTCACAAAGTAACATCTGTCAAAGAATAAAGAAACATTGTTCATCTGCAGACTTGAAGATTCACTGGAAGAAGTTCAAGAATTTGATCATGCCTCAGTGATATAAATCAAGATCGTGGATTTAATCAAGTGACAGAGATCTCGTCAAGGTATCATTTATTACAAGGATTCAATCAGAACAACAAAGTCAAGACATGAAGAAACGTCACGAAAGTTAGTCACTCATGAACCAGACAGTACATCGAGTGTCAGCATTGAAGTGACGGAATTGATTCATAAGTCTCAGTGACTTTCAGAAGATTGTCAGAAGAATGGTTGCTGCTCAGGGTTAGTATTAATTCTCCATTAATTAATTAAGTCATATAATTTAATTAAGAAAATAAATTATATCTGCAAGGATTAATTTATTAATTAATTGAATTAAATTGATTAATTAATTTAGAATTAATATTAAGAAATTACAGAATTTTAATTGGTTTAAAATCTATTTAAATTGAAACAAGGCAAACTGATTGTATTAGTATGACAATCGGTATGACAATCAATAGTCATACCGAAAGTCATGCTAATTCATTTAATTGTCTTGTTAGAATTTTTATTAGATTAAAAATCTGTTATTAATCTTTGCAAGACAATCTGAATTGTACTTATGTAACAATCGGTATGACAATCAATTGTCATACCGAAAGTCATGCTGGTTCAAAGGATTGTCATTGCAGTTCATTTGCATTCGGCTGTTTACTTAAAAAGAAACAAAAGAAGCAGAAGAAAATATCATCCAAAAACTCAGCAAAAACAGAACATACAGAAGAACAAAAGAGTAAAAGAAGCAGAAATATATTACATCTATTCTGCAACTTCAAGATCAATTTCTAGATTGTAAAGTTATATCCAATCAACTAGAAATACTTATCTTGTTCTTGTGTATCAATCTAGCGGATTAAAATCCCTAGAACTTAATCTCAAATCGCTTTTAGCATTTGATCTTTTAATTACAAAAATAGAAAAAGTTCATGTCGAATTTATTCTAAATTTGTAATAATTGATTTGAGATTAATCCCTTGTAACCGATACCGTAGTTGTAACACCTTTCAAGTTTAATAAAAGTTTTATTTAACTTGAATTTTGTTTCACAATTTTATTCCGCATTTTATTCGACTAAACGGTATTGTTTGCATTCAACCCCCCCTTCTACAAACAAATTGGGACCTAACAGTAAAGCTTCTTAAGGTAAACATACTGAACTACGAATTAAATATTATTTTTCGCATGGATCCCGCGGAGGGTTTCGGTTTTTTAAGATTTAAATTTACGTTTTCGCTGTGTTTATGTGCTAAAAACCCTTCAATGGCATCAGAGCTACTTGCGAAAAGTTTTTAATTCGTTTATGTGTTTAACTGTTTTCGATATATGAGCATGTACGTGATTCGCCATGATTTGATGTTGATATAATATGCTTATATATGTATGGTTTTGAATATATGATATTCATGTGAGTTGTATAATCATAAGATGATTATGTACTCTGTATATATACTGATATATACATGATTTATGTTTGTTCTAATTATGAGAATCATATTGTAACACCCCCAGATCCGGGGTCGGGGATCCGGGTCGTCACGGTCTTTCATTCCACAATACCACTTCACTTACTTAATAAAAATAACCTTATGCTGTGACCCCACACTAACACACACCACAACCCGTTATAGTCTCAGAGATGAAATTGAAATAAGTACAAGTCTTGGAATCCACAATTTAAAAGTTATTACAACCCAAAATGATTACTTGATAAATTTATAGTTGATTGCCATTATCTGCCACAAGTTATAATTATACATAATTGATTCTCAAAAGTAGATAGTATGATCTACAATAGATCTACCTCTGCAGCTATAGCAGCTACAACATCATCGGGAAGACGCGGGACGCTTCCCACGCGCTTGCGCTGGGTCTGCTGGAGTCTGGCCATCTTTCCTAACTGTTGTTGTGTGATGAAGAAATAAAGCAAGAGTGAGCCTTACAGCTCGCAAGATAATATATAGTGATAACAATAATATAAGTATCTAAATGGATACTTATTAGAATCTTTATCATGTGTAAGATAATTACTTACTAGATATAAGTAAAAACAAGAAATGAAGTTACCAATTACTTCACTATACTTATACCATTTTTTTTTTAGAAATCTACTTGAACTACTACTGTTCGAAGTATAATAAGATTCACGAGGTCATCCCATAGATGAGACCACAAATAAAACTTGAAAATATTTGATCTTTGAAATATTCTGAAAAGAGATGAAGTTACGAGATACTTCATTCAATGGATACACCAATAAAAATGTTTGACCCTGTCAATGCTTCGGCAACCACCCATTAGTAGCCTTTCAATCGAAATGCTACGGGTAGTGTTGCAGAATTATCCAAATGGATGATGAACTCATTACGGGAGTTTACCGCGCCAGGAAGACCACTTACGATGATCAGTCGTAGTAGTACAACCCCACCATTTTCTACATGTAGAGGAGAACCTGTCGGATTTACTTGTCAACCGAACACTGAACTCCTAAGGAATAGACCGCCTTAGCGGAACTTCCAGGCCATTTGGGCCAATATAATAAGGCTGGGCCGGCGCTACTCGACCACTTACGCCACTCCTAGTTCAGATGAAATCCATGACTCTGAAACGTAAAGCTCGTCCCCACTTTCCCCAAGTAGAAACTTGTTAATACGGCTCCACCAAGAAGTCGTATCTAGTTGGAAAGGAAAACTCACCGATATTTCCCAGGCGATGCCTGTTAATGGATTAACTTGTTCCAAGAATTTTACTTCCCGAATATTGGGTAAGTAATCAAAAACTCTTTTACCAAGACAGCAACCGTGTTGCGAATATAAAACACTCCACCGAGCCGGATCCCCCAGGTTTTGAGCGAGTATTTAAATCCCCTTTTTAAAAGGAAGATCTTAAATATAAAAATAGTTTTGGGATCCGCTCTAACTTTTGAAAATCATTTTAAAGACTCGAAAACACTTTAAAGAGTGTTTGGAGTGAAGCTGATTTAATGAAGTAAATCAGTCCCCAGAATATTTAGAAAATGTCTGAATATTATTATTTAAATAATATTCCCATAAAGAATAATCTTTATAAAATAATTGAAGTAGAAGTATTAAAACTTATACTTGAAATGAATAGCAAATAATCAAAGATATACTTATACGAAAGTAATATCTTTATTTGAATAATCAAAAGTAAGTTTGATTATCGACACCTTATTCTTTAATAAAATAAAGAATATATATCAGCAAATAATCGGAGTCATAGATCCTCAAATGAATATTCAAATAATATTCATTAAATAATATAAACTGAGTCATAAGCCTTCGAATGAATATTCAAATAATATTCAATAAATAATATAAAAGAGTCATAAGCCCTCGAATGAATATTCAAAATAATATTCAATAAATAATATAAAAGGAGTCATACGCCTTCGAATAATATTCGAAATAATATTCAATAATAAAATAAAGTTAAAGTTATCGAATAAACCTTATTCGATTAATAGTTTGGAAAACTATAACCATATATATATATAAATATATATATATATATATATATCCATATCCATATATACAAAATCTACTCGGGATCCTCGACTCCCGGTTTTAGAAAATATTTTCACCTTTGGGTCCCTATACTAAGGGTATATGCAAGTTACCGCTATCCTCTAGCATAGGTATTATGCAACTATAAGCATTGAAATCAACAGATAGATAACCAGATTACGAAACAGACATGCATATATACCATATTAGCATGCTCCAATATATCGCAAAATTTGCTAATAACAATCATGCAATATCACAAGATAATGCATATACATATATTTACATCACAACAACAGTATAACGGGTAGAAAACTTGCCTGGGCGACTGGGGTTACGAATGGCTCGGGACGAGTCTGGTAACCTATAAACAACAAGTAAGTTGGAATTAAACCAAAGTCACTTGTAAATCTATACTTTAACTAACTTAGACTCTAACGCTTGTTTTGCGCTCACTGATTCGCTTAAGTCACTCGGGTACCCTCGGCTCCACCATTTTTAATAATTTAACCTTTACGAGTTTTAAAGCGATTCCTTCGCGGATGTCTTACCAACTGCTTATTACACCTTACATAAATGTTTCATACTTCAATTAGTCCTTTAAGGTCTTTAACCTATGTTTCAAAGTAAGGCGAGGGGAAAAGTATCGTTCGCGAAACGCCGTTACTTAAAACGGTCGTTTCTCCTAAACCGTGCATCGGAATCGAACGAACTACATATCAAAACGAAGCTCGTAACATGAGCTATCTAAACATGGCAGTGGTCATAATCTAGCAGGGGGTCCTCGGGTCCTAATGTTATGCACAAAACAGTCTAAAGAAAATCGGACGTTACGACGGCTATGTTTACGCGATTACCAATATTTATACCACTCCAAATTCTTTACCAATTCACTACAAACCACCCAACCATCATCAATACATCAAACACAACTTATATCAAGGCAAAGTCAGTCCATAATCTCAAGATTTTCCAACTTATTCAACCACAAACATGATCTACTAACCATAACTTAAGATTCATTAACCATTAACCAAGATTCATATCCAAAATCACCACAAATCCAACCAAACTATCTAACATACATGGATCTTGTTATACATACATGGATATTTCTATATATACATTAATCCATCCATAAAATCATCAAAACTCAAAGTTCAAACTATAAGTTAAAGGTGAAAGTTGTTTATACCTCCTTGAAGCTTCCTAACACAACCCAAGAGCTTTGAATGCCTAAAAGAACCTTGATCCTTGCTTGTATAACCTTAATCTTTCATAAAAATTCAAGAAAACTAAAGTTATTTCTTGAAGGTTACTATTCACCATCTTCTTCCTTGATTTATTGGAAGAGATTGTGAAGGAATTAGGAGCTTAAACTTATAGCATATACATATCTATGTACAAGGAAGCTTAGATAATTATCTTGTGATTTAACAATGCTTGGAACTTGATTTTTGAAATTCTTGCCCTTGAAAAAGATGAAAAGCCGAGAGCAAGATGATGAGAATGAAATGATTTTGTGTTTTTTGATTTGTTTGGCTTAGCTAGGTTGTTTTTTTGTTTTGTTTTTGGTTAATTACCTTAATAACCTTATATTTGTGTGATTATAAACCAACCACACCTCCTCCTTCCCTATGTCATGCTTACATCACATTGCTATGTCATCCTCCCTTCCTTGTCCTCTTTTCATTGGTTGGGTGACATCACTTCCTCTAATCCCTTTGCTTAACTTCCTAATTGTTTGCCTAATGACCGCTGATCTGTTATACGGTTCGCTTAACTTTCGTTTTCGTTTATCGTTTGAAGGATCATACCCGGGATCTTATTACTTAAGTTCCCTTAACCTTTCTCATTACATTATATTCCTTTTTATGATCCTCTCTTATAATCCTTTAATTTAAATCCTTTTTATCCTGTTACCTTTTTCTCAATTCTTTCCGTATCTAGTGGATTTCCGGGAAAAATCAAAGTGTTCGGATTTGGATTCTGACGATCTTTACATACACTTATATCCCATATAAAGTACTAATAAAATCTCAGAATATCCATATCAGAACCCCTACATAGTGTGGCATGAAAAATTTTCTCATTCAGCAAAAACACTATTCATAAGGGTTTCAAAAATTTCCAAAAATTGGGGTTATTACACATATTATATACGGATTCTGAATTGGTTGCTGCAGATTTGCTGAAATCTGGGTCTGGTGTCCTATTTACGCAAACGAATACCCTTTCCATAGGTAAACGAGCCTCTGAACAAAACTGATAGCAAAAGCTATCAACGACTCGTCTGTAAGGCGTTTGACGTCGTTTACTGCCCGTAAACAGTGATTCTTGTTTTTCTGATTTGATTCTGATTTTTGTCATATTTTTTTTATGATTAGATCATGGATAATATGATATGTTAAGATCATATTATGTGTTTTAACATGCTTTTACGTGTTGTATGAGCATGGTGGATGGTTATGGCCTTTCGACCTTAGTGTAATGGTTTTGGTTTTGGTTTTAAATACGACTTGCATGTCGTCAATCTTTGTAATCATAAATCTCGAATGTAACTCGAGTTATTCTTGTAAGTTCATTATATTAGTTTTACTTTCAATCATGTAATGTAATTGAAGACTCAAGAAGGCTATCCAATGGAGGTGATACAAAGAAGAAGACGAGGCATACAAGAAGTCTAAACAAAGAAGAAGACTTATGTAATAAATAGTTGTATTTATTTCCATCACCATATTAGATTGACCTTGATCTTTATCATGAGCTTGATAAGATCACATAGGATGGGGCCATAAAAAAACACATTTATTTTATTGCACTTTACATTTACCTGTTTATTTAATTTTATATATGAGATATATGTCTATGTTTACCATGCGATGATAGATTTAGGTGAACTTAAATCAATATAAGGCGTGCTCTAGAAAATCTAGAATAGGAATCGTTTCTTTCCTTAACAATAATATTATGAATACAATCATGAGATTCTTGTGTTTATGAAACACGTAATTGAATATGAATTTTCAATATTGAGAGAAAGGATGATTCTGTCAACAACAGATTTCTATCTGTAAGAAAGGGTTATTAAGTGACGCCTCTTGACAATGCTCCACCCGATCTGGGAATCATCTGATTATCGATTATTGATTTGAAATATTTAATTTAAAAGGAAGAATCTCTTTATAATATGATTATGATTGTAACGTAATATAATCCCTCTAAAATTAAATAATATCAAGTAGTAATTGGCCAATGACACAACGGGTTTGTGTCGGTCAAAGCCTTCCAACATGGTAGAAAGTAGTTCTTATTTTTGAATCATTGTCGTTTCGTGCTACAGCCGAGGGCTTTGATTTCAAAATAAGAAATACTTATCTATTACATAGAGATATGTACATTGAATTAGAATCTAAAGGTCGGTACGTGCTACAGCCATGGGCCGTTGGAGACTGATTCAATTGTATGAAATGTTGGGTTAGACTTGACTTAGAATATTGAGTTTGTCGTGCCACGGCCGTGACTCAATTATTCAAGAGACTAAAGTTATATTAGGGAATAACATAACATATAATTGACAAGAGTTTTCTGCCTATTGAACATCACATGATGTTTCGTGCCGCAGCCGAGGTTGTGTGATGGAATGTAGGATCCCTATTCCCACTAGCATTATGAATGCTTAATTTTCACTTAGGGGGTTGAATAAATTAGATAAACTAGTGGGAGACACTTATGAATAAAGCCCCGATTCATATAGTGTTTTGAAATGAAATTGAATATTTGCTAAGTGTTGTTATGTGTTTATCATTTACAGATTTACTATATTTGTCATGTCTTCTGCACTATCACTCCGAAGCATACTAGATGCTCACAAGTTGACTGGTCCTAATTTAGCTGTTTGTTTTCACTGTAACAAGTTGGGGCACTGGAAGAGGAACTGCAAGGTTTACCTTGCAGAATTGAAGAAGAAGAAGGGTAGTAAGACTACCGCTTCTGATTCAGGCATGTTCATGATCGAAGTTAATATGTCACTAGGTCAAATTTCTTCTTGGGTATTAGATACCGCCTGTGGTTCTCATATTTGTAATTCGTTGCAAGGACTAAAGGGAAGTAGGACTCTTGAAAAAGATGAGGTGATTCTACGTATGGGCAATGGAGCAAGGGTTGCGGCCATATCTGTAGGATCATTTAGTTTACATATGCCTACGGGCAAGACTATTATTCTAAATAATTGTTATTACGTTCCCTCTATTGTGAGGAATATTGTTTTTATCCCTATGTTGGATTTGGATGGTTTTTCATTTATTATTAAGAATAATGAATGTTCTATCCTTAGAGATAATGTTCTTTATGGACGTGGTATTATAAATAATGGTATGTATGTATATGACGTAGAGCATGATTTACTTCAGATTAAACAAACTAATAAAAGAAAATGAGATGATGAAAATCTGACCTATTTATGGCACTGTAGGCTAGGTCATATTAGTGAAAATAGACTGCGGACATTGCATAAGGAAGGGTTACTTGACCCCTTTGATTTTGAATCATATCCTACATGCGAGTCTTGTCTATTGGGTAAAATGACCAAATCTCCATTTAGTGGACATGGAGAGAGGGCTGCAGATTTGCTAGGATTGGTACATACAGATGTATGTGGATCAATGTCTACGCAAGCCATAGGTGGATTTTCGTACTTCATTACTTTCATAGATGATAGATCTAGATTCGGATATATGTATTTGATGAAACACAAGTCTGAAGCCTTTGAAAAGTTCAAAGAATATAAACATGAAGTGTAACGACCGGGAAATTTACGTTATATTATATCATATTTATAATAAAATATGTGGATTAATATGTCATTTATATGTGATTAAAGGTGTTGAGTCATTAAACCTTAACTGCTACGTGTTACGTGTTATATCTGTTTTGATCCAAACGTGTTTTGGATATTTATTGAGTGTTTTATTGTAAGTTAGATATCTTATATCAAAACCCGTACAGCTCAAAACCATGTTTTAAAAGCCCGTATTTCAAACAAAATCATTGGCCCTATTTTGCCAAAAATGCCCTATACCATATCGCTATTCTGAACCCCTAGACGTTTTACAAATTGACCTTTTTCGCGAAAAACGACTTTTCCGGGCCCCTTCGAGTACCAAAAACCCCACAAAAATCACATTTTTATTTTTATATGATCATGAAATTATCATATATCATTTTTCTTTGCATTTGTGTAATACTCCCTATTTTTGGGAATTTTTAGCATTAATTTTGTATTTATTGGATATTTAAAAATTCAATATTAATACCCAAAAATTATAAAAATTGGAGCCAAATATTTTTATTAGGAGTGTAAATAGCCCCTTAATTTTATTTAGGGGTATTATTTTACATAGTATTAAATAGTTGATTTTTCAGTAATTAATTATTAATTTATAATTAAAAATCAGCAAAATAAATCAGAAAATTCAGAAAAGGAATTAGGGTTCTTGAGTGTTCTTGCGGATCAAAGCCGATTTGATCGTGATAGGAGTGTCAGAAATCGAAGTGTGAGTAACCGATTTGAAGCCCGAAGCCTGTTCTATCAGATTATCACATCAAAATCATCATCAGAGGTATTGAATTTTATTTTATTTTTTGGGTTTAATTTCTTGAATTCGGGTTTTGATTTTCGTTAGTTGTCAGAGGATTTTGATGTTATAGTGGTGTAGATCGTTAAATTCCTGATCGAACCGTACTGGTTTCGTCGTTGTTGGCTTTGATTTTGTGTTCACCGGAGCGCCGTCGCCGTCGCTGCTTGCCGCTCGCCGGCTGTGTTCGACGAGGAAGGGGGACCTGGGGACGAAGGTATGGGGAGCTGCAGGAGAGACGAAATTGACATCTCTAGAATCGCTATGTTCCAGTCACGTTCTGTTCGCCGTTGTTACTCGCCGGAAACCGTCACCGTCGCCGGATTTTGGGACGGCGACGGCTGTTCTTCCCGACTCGAGGTCGACCCGGTTTCGACCCTGGAAATGACCCGGGTTTGATCCCCCAAAACCCAAAACCAATTTATGTTTCCTGTTTCTGAAATATTAATTATTTATTTATATTTTGTAAAATTAAAAATTAGTTTTGATTAATTCTATAAATCAATTAAAAATCTGTTTTGAATTCTGAAAAATAATATTATTAATTTCTGAATTATTTTATTAATTTATAAATTCGAATTTAATTATTTAATTATTTATTAGTTATCTAATTAATTAATAAATAGGTAATTAATTAGTAATTAGGTAATTTATTAAAGATTAAATAATACGATTAATGATCTGATAATTAGTAAATATTACGAGTAACTCGTATCTATACGAATAGTGATTCGATAATGAGAATTATTATTCGAGCGTTAGTTATTCGAATAATATTGCAGTAATTGTTCGTATCGTATAATTAAATACCGATAATTAATTGATTAACGAATCGTTTAAATTCCAATAAAAATATATTAGTTCGGTAGTATTCGAGAATAGTGCGTAGCTCGTATTTATAAGAGTGTTTAATTGTTGAGTTGGATTTTGATTCGAATAATGACTCAATTGTTTAATAATTAGCGTACCAGTTAATGATATCGATTATTTATTAATAAATAATCGATCTAATCAAATAAATAATGATGAGTTGTAAATATTTGTAATAAATTGTGATTAATCCTAATAATTAGGGATTAATTATTTTAAATTAGTAAATAATTATCTATTAATTATTTATTAGTTATTTATTTATTAAATATTTAAAAAGTGATTAATTATTTCGATAATTAGTCACATAATTTTCGATAAATCATAACTTCTTCATTTTAACTCCAAAAATTATAAAAAAAATTATGTTTGACTTTGATTTTCTTAAATAATTATTTAAAAATTATTTTGAGATTTAAAAATTAGCAATAATTATTTATATTGAATAATAAGTTGAATTATCAGTGTTTAATTGATAATAATTCAACCGTTAGTCCGAATTGAGCGAAACGAAAGCCTGTTGACTCAGAAAAATGAATTCATTTCACTAAAAATAATATGAAGACCTAATTTCTTCTTGAAATTAGTTTATTTTATTGATTGCTTGATTATCAGTCAAAATGCGTGCCGAGACGAGTTCGAAAAATTCCGGAAAAATGGGAAATGAAGTCGATTTAAGGTGCAACCGAAGTACAAAATGACTTAATCAATCTATTTTGCTAACAGAAACTAAGCCAACAAGGCAGGTCAAGTAGGGAATAGACGGAAGTGATTTAATTGCAGTAAGTCGCACAGAAGGCAAGTTTTTCCTCTATTCTATTTTCCAGAATAGTGATATTCTCTTCAGATTCTTATTATATTTGCATTACCTTAATTCCTTTATTCATATCTCAGTTCGATTCTTGAATTATTCTTTTCATTTAAATTTATTATTCATATTCCAATTATTACTCACAATTATTAATATATTCTGGTGATTAGAATATATCAAAGTATACCGATTATTCCGGTTGCTATTCCAGGGACTGGATAACATTACTTTTGGGGATTAAGGTTACTTAATCCTAAGGACCGGGACATAACCGGATCCTTGAGATGGGTCGTAGTGCCTGGGTGCCCGACAGGATCTATATAGTGAGATATAGATCTGCACTGTATCTTGGCTGATCAGCAGGGTATAGCTGCGAACTTGAGTCCAGTGTAGTTTGTTTGTATTCGCCAGCAATGGCCTTCTTTTGATTCTTATAAGGTTATATCTTTGCAGATATACCTGGGATACGGATTCAGTTATATTGCTTTAACATTGTGTATATTTTGTAGACTTGTTGAGCAATTTTGGCTCACCCCTTTTTATTGTTATTCACCTTATTATTTTCAGTTAAGAAGGAATATGAAACCCGTCAGGACACGAGTGGTAAAGAAGCGGGTCAAGCCTCGGGATCCTCTTATACCCAAGGTGTTGATCCCAATCCAGGAAGAAAGCTTTGAGTTGCCCGAGCAGGTGGAGTGTTGATAGATAGTATGTGTGTTTGGATAAAAGCTGAACTTATTTTAAAATGAGTTAGACAATGGTTTATAATAAAGAAGGTTTGTGAGATTTTGATTGTTGGTTTGTAATAAAAGTAGTTAGTGGTTCTTGTTTTCATACTTCAACCTAAAAAGGTCCTGGTAGTTGTTAAGGGGTTTAGTTTCATTTCTTTATTATTTATTAATAAGCTTGTACAGGTTTGGTGATTAGCTCGTAACCCCTAGACTTATACCCCGGGTCTGGAGGCCGTTACAGTTTGGCATCAGAGCTGTAGGTTTGGTCCCTGAAAACAAGAACATTATGATTAAGATAGGATAGAGAGATCACATAAGATAGGGATAGTCAGATTAGGAAGAATAGTGTTAGGATTTAGGTCAGATTAAAATAGGAAAGTATAAATCTTAGAATTGTTTAGTGACCTTTTCTTTTCTTTGGTATATTATTAGATGGCTTCTTCGTCAGAGCGGACTGAGTCAGACCCAGTAGCAGCACCAGTACTAGCCCCAGCATCAGTGCAGATTTTTCCTCCATTGCCACCACCTCCACTATTACCATTTGGACCAGCACCAGAGATACCACCTCCACTAGAGGTACCAGACTTTGTTGATTATTTCCCTTATGTTGAGCCAGAGATGCCTGACTTTCCACCTTTGGAGTTTTCGATATTTGATGTTCCTGATATGATTGATCTTCCACAGTGGGATGATTTAGAGCCGCAGATTCCAGTACCGTAGCCTGAGATTCCAGATATTCCACAGATGGAGCTAGAGGCAGAGCCACCAGTGTATGCACCTATGGAGCAGCCAGTCTTATTTCCTTCCCCTTTAGCTATTTATGCCCCTATTCCTGGAGTATATCAGTTTCCACAGCAGGAGTTTATGGATGAGATAGTAGTCGGTGGGTCGTTACCTTCTCGAGGTTCTAGCACGGATCTTAGTGAGCATCATACAGTTACTTATCAGCGTTATCAGGAGGAGAGAGAGGAGAGGGTTCGATGGCAGACCCAGTGCAGAGAGATCCTTGGATTATTTGAGATGCAGGCAGATGGTCCCGTCCGAGCATTACGATCAGATTACATACTGAGGGAGAGGTTATGTTAGATTCACCGAGTTAGTTCTCAGCAGCTTATGGATCTGAGACAGCAGGATATTAGTGCAGAGACAGCATATCATAGAGCATTGGGACTTACCGAGACAGTGCTAGATGCATTGCAGGAGGAGTTGAGTCATGTGCCACCAGGGTTCTGAGTCAGGGACAGATGAAACAGTGACTTCAGAGTATAGATGTATATAGAGGCAGCGTAGTATGACCTAGTGAGTAGTGTGTATGTATGTACTAGTAGTTTAACCTGTAGTAGGTTTTTGACCTGTAGTAGTAATATGACTTGTAGCCCCGATGACTTCCAGCGGAGCGAGACTTTTTGTATCAAGCATTTACACCTGAGGCTGGTGTCATATCATGATCTGACCACTTTGATTTTTCCTTTATGGCATATTGTTCAGGAGCATCTGCAGTCATAGCCACAGTTTCCATAGGGTATGGAGGTCCTGTTCTGATGATAACAATATATGATTTATCAATTGCTTCAAGGAACATCAACATCTTTACTCTCCATGTAGAGTAATCAGCTTTCTTCAGGATGGGAATTCTCATGCTTTCATACTTACTTTCAGACATCTTGACCTTTGCAAATTAACAGTTAATTTGACCGCACTTATACCATTTGTTGCCCAGTAAAGTAATTGTTTAAGGGGGGTTGGATACAATTGCTCTGATACCACTTGTTAGGTAATGAATCACACACAGAGGGGGGAAGGGTGAATGTGTTTTTCTGATTTTAGGCTTTTCTTGAAAGTTAATGGTTGAACAAAGTAAATTAAATCTTGTATAGAAAAGTGTTCATGCAGAATCTAAACTTGCAGATACTAAAGAACACAGATCTTCAAAACTCACTTAATTTTTATATTAAAAATTAAGATTTTTTTGCTACAAAATTTCTAAGCTCTTTGATGTTAAAGAGCTCAGCTTCTTTTTGAGAGTGATACAAGAGATTTGATCTAAATTGTTACTTCTAACTAGAGGACAAGTGTTAACTTTATAACTTAGTTAACTGCTGGTTTACACAATGGATAATAAACATGCTATTAGCTTTTCTAAACTGTCACTTGTCATTTCTATTTATAGAAAAGCAAATCTTCCATTTCTGGCTTAGCATATCTTTAGCATGTGTTCACTTTAATCTTCCTCTGCCAGTTAATCTTTGCCATTGATCTTTCACACTCTTCAAGCTGCTTTTCATAGACTTGTCAATCCAGCTGTTGGATTGTTTGTTGATTGTTTATCTTGGATATTGAAGTGATCTGCAATTCTGTAATTTGAGACTGTACCTCGAGATCTCCAGTTTGAATTAATAGAACACTTGACACCTCGATAAGTACATAGGTTTATCGAGATCTCTAGCACTCCATATTGAGTTTGGCTTGTAGAGGTCTTCAGCTTGTCGAAATCTCTAGTCTTCACATCTTCACTTTGACTTATCGATAACTCAGAGTTCTCTACTGAATGTAGACTTGTCGATAACTCTAAGTTCTCTAGTGAAGGAATGACTTGTCGATATCTCCAATCTTCAGTTCTTCAATTTTGATTGTCGATATCTTCCTGAGTTCTCTAGTAGCTTTCTTGACTTCTCCACTCTGAATTCATTCAATTCTTCTATTCCGGTGGATATTGGTCATTCGTCGATTAGTGATTGTATCCCGATGGATGTGCCTAACAGCATTCATCCGTCAGCTAGCCAAACTACTATCTCGATGGATGTTCCTCATCCGTCGGTACTCTTTGCAACTTGAATGACTTCTCGATAAGCCATTCTGGAGTTCTCGAATGACTTCTCTATAACATTAAATCTATGACTTGCAGAGATCTTGACTTAAGGTATTTTTTTCCAAAGAGATTTATTCAACTCCAAGCTTCTTCAAAATTCTTCTGAGGCATGATCTTCTTGATCTTTTTCCAAATAGAATCCTTAGGCTTGATATTGTTTTAGGAAAAAGACACCAGTCCGCTCCATTGCATTTTAACAGACTTTAAGTGTTACAAGTATAAAATACAAATTTAGATAACAATACAACTTACTTAGGGTTGACAAATTGTCTTAGTCTTGTTAAAGTGCAGGCATGCCTTTTACAACAGATCTTTATTAAACTGTTACAAAACTCTCTCAAGAACAATATTCTTAAGAGCTTCTAGGTTATGTGTATACTCAAGTTCTACTCTCACAATGTGATAACCTATAATGTGTTTATATACTACACAGCTACAATCAATCCTCTATCAATTACAAGATATGTTACAATATAATTCTAACACTTTACATATCTAAATCAACTATAATCCTATAAATCAGCACCTTCAGATTTATCTCACAGTCGTGACTTATCATCCAAGTCATTCTCAACGGATAGCCTGATCAACGGATAAATGATGTAGTTTCAACAGATAATCATTTGTATATATCAACGGATGACTAAATATTATCAACGGATGATAACGAAGCTTCCAACGGATAATCATATCACAACAGTTAATCATATCTTGATTGTTAGACATATTCTGATTCTCGACTTAGCCAATTCTCAACAGTGCGTCTATTGAAATTCGCATATCGTCCAGGGTATCTGATGTAGTGTCACCACCTCAAACATAAACAATTCATGATGCACAAGGATAGGTTACTAACATAGAGGAAGAGTTGATGAAAATAAGAGTTTCGACCATTTTAAGGTCAAATTCGATTGTTCAAGGTTCTTTAATGGACCAATTGGCTTTACAAGTGTTAGGAGAAGATATCGATCCAATAGCCATATGTTAATGATTAATGTCTATCTCCCCAGGCTTAAATCCCCTGGATACATCTGCGGATAGTGGATTCGACATAGGTGCTGATCGACAACTTGTTGACAATGATTCAGATTTACCTGATGAGTCATAAGGAAATGTCTTCACAGACATTAGAAGGGAACTTTGATCTTTATGCTAAATTCTTTGGATCATTGTTTACCTTCCCAGAGTTCAAATCTGGAACCCTCAAAGGGAAACTAGCAACTTATAGATTATGACTCAGATTTATCTGACGGGTCTAAGAAGGATGGGGATTTGCGAACTCCCATTGCACCACATATAATCTCCTTAAGGATGGCTAAGGTGATTTTCCTTGCAGGTACAGCTGGATTTTGGAGCTATAAGAGGACTGATACACTTGTGAGAATGAGTGTAAACACGAGTGGAGAGAAGAGTGTAAACACGAGTGGAGAAAGAGTAAAATACTTGTGAAGTACAAAAAATAGAATCATGCACTCATAGTGAGGAAGAAATAGAAACACCATATCCCATTCCCTATCCCTAAACATGGTTCTTGATACTTCGGGATCTAACTAAGGATTCAACTTTATACTTCACCTCAAATCTATTTATGACTGGAACCTAACTCTTAGGGACCTAACATATACAGATTGGATTTGAATAGTTAGGCCTAACAATTGTGATCTAACAATTGAGAGGTATAAGGATGTTGGGAAGGTGGGTTAACAGGATGATCAACGGTGAAGCCATTTTTTGCAGCATTTAAAGGGATATGGCTGATCAGACTATAACTTGTTATTTCTTTTCCTACCAGGTAAAATATGATAACTCATTCAGAAAACAGCATACAATCCTTCTTTACGGGGGAAATAATAGTTTAAATAATAGTTTGGAGGATTCCTCAACTAAGGGGAGAAATAGTAGGCATGTGGAAAAAGGTAAAGCATGTTAGATATATTTGATAATGTCGTGGCTAATATGATTTATGTTTAGTTTTCAGATCTTACTTAAAACAGGATAAATCAGTACTTACTGGAAGTCAGGACTTAAGGATATCAGTACTTATATTATCAGGAGATAATTATCAGAAGATGGATATCAGAACTTAAGTACTGAAGGACATTCGGATAAGGACAACAGCTGATTAAAGCAAAGAAGATCGAGACAAACATAAGAAGAGATATGCATGAAGAAGGAATTCTATGAAGAATAGAATACTTGGAAGAAAAGATATCTGATTGATATATTTTAGGAAGCAGAATTATATTCCATATCAATTAGCGATTATCTTGTAACTGTGTAGTATATAAACACAGACATAGGGTTTACACTATAAGTGTTAATATATTCGAGGAGATTATTCATTGTAACCCTAGAAGCTCTCGTGATATTTGTTCATCACTGAGAGGTAACAGTTCCATACTGTAACAGAGTTTATTATTTCAATAAAGTTTGTTTTCTGTTACTTGAATTATTAAAGTTCGATTTGATTGTACTTTACACTGTATTCACCCCCTCTACAGTGTGTGTGTGACCTAAGAAGTGGTATCAGAGCCTATCTGTTAACGCACAAATAGTTTAAGATCCAAACACAATCATGTCCGACACAGAAACTCCAACTAAGCCCACTAAAACTGAAGAACCTCCAAAATCCCAAATTCAAAGTTGGTATGAAACCATCAGAGTTCCCATATTGAGACCATCTGAATATGCCATATGGAAGGTGAGGATGACCATGTTTCTGGAAGCTACAGATCCAGAATATCTTGATAGAATCAAGGAAGGACCTCACAAACCAACCAAGCTCGCTGTTGCAGTTGCAGGTGAAGCAGCAAAGACTGTACCAAAGGAGAAGAGTGATTACACTGCTGAAGATATCGCATCAATTGCTAAGCATGCTAAGGTACGACACTTACTGCATAGTGTCATTGATAATGTAATGTCAAACAGGGTAATTAACTGCAAGACTACAAAAGAGATATGGGATGCTCTGGAAACAAGGTGTCAGGGAACTGATACAATTAAGAAGAACAGGAAGACAATACTCACTCAAGAGTATGAACACTTTGACTCAAAGGCTAATGATTCATTGACTGATTTATATGATAGATTTGTCAAACTCTTGAATGATTTGTCACCGGTTAATAAGGAGTATGATCTTGAAGATTCAAACCTTAAATTCCAGTTAGCTCTTCCTGAATGCTGGGATTTGAAGGATACAACAATAAGAGACAACTACAATCTTGATGAAACAACTCTTGATGAAATTTATGGAATGCTTAAGACTCATGAACTTGAGACGGAACAAAGAAGCAAGAGGAAAGGAGGAAAGTCAAGGACAGTTGCTCTTAAGGCTGAAGAAGAATCCCCCAAGGCAGCTACCTCAAGGAAAGACAAGAGTAAAGCTCTTTTCACAAAGTCTGATACTGAGTCATCAAGTTCTGAAAGTGATGATGATTCAAAATCTGAAAGCTTATCTGAGACTGGTGCTGATGA
Source organism: Apium graveolens (assembly GCF_009905375.1). Classification (NCBI taxonomy): domain Eukaryota; kingdom Viridiplantae; phylum Streptophyta; class Magnoliopsida; order Apiales; family Apiaceae; genus Apium; species Apium graveolens. The sequence goes on from NC_133649.1 coordinate 195,034,808, forward strand.
GGAGATGATGAAGCTGTGTGCTCTTATGGTGAAAGGGATCACAAAGATTGCATACAGGAAGTTCAAGAAGGGAAAGAAGTTTTCCAGGAAAGGCACAAGTTCTGATAAGAAGAATTTCAGAAGATTTGAGGGCAGAGGAGGAAAGTCTGATAGAGGAGATTACACCAATGTCAAATGCTATAACTGTGGTGAGAAAGGCCACATATCTCCTGATTGCAAGAAAGTGAAGAGTGACAAAGGCGAGGCTCTTTTCACAAAGAAGAAAAGCTGGACAGACACCTCAGACTCTGAAAGTGAGGATAATTATGCTTTGATGGCAAATGCTGATAAAGCAAGTGCTGAAAGCAGTTCTGAAGCTGCTGAATCAAAGGTACCTCAGACTACTTATGATTTTCATACTGATGATATTAATGAGTTGAGAAGATATCTTAAAACCATGTTTGTTAGTTATAGAGATCAAACTTTAACATGTGAAAGATTAACTTCTGAAAATCTTGCTTTTAAGAAAAGAAATGATTTCTGAGAAAAAGAGTTAGTTATGTTCCACCAAACTCAGAAAGATAGAGATGATGCTTTTTATGTTAGGGATGAAGTGCTAAAAATGAATGAATCTCTAAAAACTGAGTTAGAAAAGGAAAGAGAGGTTATCAAGACTTGGACTAACTCTGGCAGAACAACTCAAAATTTGCTAAGTAGTGAAACCTGGAAAGAGGGCTTAGGTTATGGAGAGGATAAGAATGATAAAGGAACTGTAGAAATTAAGCCTGTTGTTATTAAGCAAAAGCCAAAGTTAAAACCTGTTAAGTTTGTAACTGTAAAGTCTGATAATGAGAAATCAGAAGTTAAAAAGGGATTAACTTCTGAAAAACTAAAACAGGAAAAGACAGCTGAAGTAAACATAGGCTTATTGACAAAGAAGCAGCTTAAGCATAAGCTGAAAGATGTTAAGAATGCAAACAAGGTAAAATCACCTAGGAAGAATAGGAATGGAAAGGAAGGAGTGAATAAAAGCAATGATTATAAGCCTGTTCCTGATGCTCCTAGGAAAACGTGTCATAACTGTGGAAGTTCTAACCATCTGGCTTCTTTTTGCAGGAAGAATAAGAACATAAACTCCTTACCTTCAAGGTGAGGAGTTAAGAGTCACTCTGTTAGATATAAACCATAAAATCCTTGTTTTCATTGTGGTAGTTTATGGCATTCCATTTATACTTGTAAGGAATATCATAGTTTGTACTATGATTATTATCAAATAAAACCTTCTTTAAAGAAAGTTTCCATTGTTCCTTCTAGTGTAAATTCTGATTCAAAGTCTGATAGTGTAAATTCTGATAAGAAAAATGTTAACATAAACTCTGATGCTAAATCCGCTGCAAATGTTAACAAACTTGATAAGGCCAAAGGATCCAAGCAAGTCTGGGTCCTTAAAACTAATCATTAGTGGTCTTTGTGATTGCAGGACAACAGGAAAAACATCATAGTTCTGGACAGTGGATGTTCAGGACATATGACTGGAAATGAAGCCCTGCTATCAGACTTTGTGGAGAAAGCTGGCCCAAGTGTTTCTTATGGAGATGGAAACATTGGAAAAACATTGGGATATGGCAATATCAATCTTGGGAATGTCATCATTAAAGAAGTAGCTCTGGTCTCAGGACTTAAACACAATCTGCTGAGTATAAGTCAAATCTGTGACAGAGGTTATCATGTTGATTTCTTTGAAGAACACTGTGAAGTTGTAAGTAAATCTACATGCAAAGTTGTTCTGAAAGGATACAGGCGTGGTAACATTTATGAAGCTAAGATTTCAACAAGTACTGATGGTTCTGCAATCTGTCTGATGAGTAGAGCATCAATTGAAGAAAGCTGGAATTGGCACAAAAAACTCTCTCATTTAAATTTCAACAATATAAATGAGTTGGTCAAGAAAGATCTTGTGAGAGGACTGCCAATGTCAGTATTTGCTCCTGATGGCCTTTGTGATTCTTGTCAGAAGGCCAAACAAAGAAAATCTTCATTCAAGAGCAAGACTGAATCATCAATTCTTGAGCCTTATCACCTACTACATGTTGATCTATTTGGTCCAGTAAATGTCATGTCTATTGAAAAGAAGAAATATGCTATGGTCATAGTGGATGAGTTCACCAGATACACATGGGTGTATTTCTTGCACACAAAAAGTGAAACTGCATCTATCTTGATTGATCATGTCAAACAACTGGATAAATTGGTCAAAGATTTTGTGAAGACAATAAGGAGTGATAATGGCACTGAGTTCAAGAATCTGATAATGGAAGAGTTCTGTAAAAACCATGGAATCAAGCAGGAATTCTCTGCTCCTGGAACTCCACAGAAAAATGGAGTTGTTGAAAGAAAGAATAGAACTCTCATTGAAGCTACACGTACAATGCTTGAAGAAGCAGAGCTTCCAACCTATTTCTGGGCTGAAGCTGTGCAGACTGCTTGTTTTACTCAAAATGCTACACTCATTAATAAGCAAGGAAAGACACCATATGAGATGGTAAAGAAAAGGAAGCCAAATCTGAAGTATTTTCATGTATTTGGATGGAAGTGTTTTGTTCTTAAGACTCATCCTGAACAGCTATCCAAATTTGATCTAAAAGCTGATGAAGGAATCTTTGTTGGATATCCACTTTCCACAAAAGCCTTCAGAGTCTATAACTTGAGAACAAGAGTGGTCATGGAGTCTATCAATGTCTCTTTTGATGACAAGAAGATTACTGGACTTGAAGATTTTATTGATCATGATCAGCTGAGATTTGAAAATGAAGACTCAAATTCTGATACTGATAATCCTGACAAACCAAGTCCTGATACTGCAAACTCTGATGGATTAAACTATGACGTTATTGAAACTGTGGTGACTACGCCAAAGGAAGATGCACCTATACAGGGGGAGCATACTAAAGATCTTACCACATCTCAAGAAGCATCAGAACATACATCTGGCTCTTCAAGTTCTGATTCGTCAAGTTCTGATAAGCCAAGTTCTGATAGTTCTGAAAATCTACATTCTGAAGAATCCAACTCAGAGAGCATAGTTTCAGGGGGAGCATCAGAAAATGAAAATGAAGACAGCATGGATCATGAGGGAGCATCCAGTTCTAGAGAAAACCTTCCATCTGCAAGGAAGTGGACTAAATCACATACACCTGATTTGATAATTGGAAATCCTGATGCAGGTGTCAGAACTAGAACAGGTACTTCAAATGAATGTCTTTACAATTCTTTTCTTTCTCAGACTGAGCCAAAGAAAGTGGAAGAAGCTCTTCAAGATGCTGATTGGGTGCAAGCAATGCAGAAAGAGTTAAATGAATTTGAAAGAAACAGAGTCTGGACCCTAGTGCCAAGACCAAAGAATAGATCTGCTGTTGGTACAAAGTGGGTATTCAGAAACAAAACTGACAGTGATGGCATAATTACAAGGAATAAGGCAAGGCTGGTTGCAAAAGGATATTCTCAACAAGAAGGAATTGATTATGATGAAACATTTGCACTAGTTGCTAGGTTAGAAGCCATAAGGATATTTTTGGCTTATGCTGCTCACAAAAAGTTTACTGTCTTTCAAATGGATGTGAAAAGTGCTTTTCTCAATAGAGAATTGGAGGAAGAAGTATATGTTGAACAACCTCCAGGCTTTATAGATTCCAAATATCCAGATTATGTCTACAGGCTTGATAAAGCACTTTATGGACTTAAGCAAACTTCTAGAGCATGGTATGAGACTTTAGCTCAGTTTCTTCTGGAAAGTGGATTTAACAGAGGAACTATAGACAAAACACTGTTCTACCTCAACCATGGAAAGGACTTACTTCTGGTCCAGATTTATGTTGATGATATCATTTTTGGGTCTACAAATGACAGACATTGCAAAAAGTTTGCCAAACTGATGCAGTCAAGGTATCAGATGAGTATGATGGGGGAACTTAGCAATTTTCTGGGCCTTCAAGTCAAGCAGAATGAAGAAGGCACTTTTATTTGTCAAACTAAGTACACCATAAACTTGCTGAAGAAATTTGGAATGCAAGATTGTTCAAGTGCATCCACTCCCATGGCCACTGCAACAAAACTGGATAAGGATACTGGTAAATCAGTAGATATTACTGATTACAGAGGTATGATTGGCTCTCTACTCTATCTAACAGCTAGTAGACCTGATATCATGTATGCTACCTGTCTTTGTGCAAGATTTCAAGCAGATCCAAGAGAACCTCACTTAACAGCTGTGAAAAGAATTTTCAAGTATCTTAAGGGAACAGCTGATCTGGGATTGTGGTATCCTAGAGAATCAGATTTTAAACTAATAGGTTACTCAGATGCAGATTTTGCAGGTTGCAAAATTGACAGGAAAAGCACAAGTGGAAGCTGCCAATTTCTTGGAGGCAGATTGGTTTCTTGGTTTAGCAAGAAACAAAAGTCAATTTCCACATCAACTGCAGAAGCAGAGTACATTGCTGCAGGAAGCTGTTGTGCACAGATTCTTTGGATGAAGAATCAGTTACTGGATTATGGGTTAACATATTTCAAAATCCCTATTTACTGTGATAATCAAAGTGATATTGCTATGACAGGTAATCCATTTCAACACTCTATGATAAAGCACATCAGCATCAGGTACCACTTCATAAGGGCACATGTGGATGAAGGTACAGTGGAATTGCACTTTGTTCCAACACATCAACAACTAGCAGATATCTTCACAAAACCACTGTGTGAAGCTACTTTTACAAGATTGGTAAATGAACTTGGAATGGTTTCAGGTTCTTTCTCTAAATCTGCTTAGTTTTGTTCTGATGCATCAGACTTTATGATCAGTATTTACAGAAATTACTCTCTTTATGTATTATGTGCTTAATTGAAAATTTGCTTAAGTACTGACTGTTGTCTGATGTAAGTTTCTAAACTCTGAAAATGATATGTCTGTTTATGTAACTATTCAATCCCATAAGGATACATGTTCTAGATGCTGACCTAGTAGTCTTCAATAAACTAGGGATCCTATGTTAGAAGTAATTATTTTTGTGGAAATATTTTCACACAAGCAAATTCTGATATTGAGCTTAGTTGAGTTTACTTTTTCTATCTTATTACTAAGTCATAAACTAGAATAATGCTTCTCATCTGTTAAGTTCTGATGCTAGTAAATCTGTTGAATATACTAAGTGCTGATAAACCTCTCTTATCAAAAATAAAATAAAATAGAATCAAGGATTAAAATTCAGGTACTCCTTTGAGATCTAGAGTACAAATATGGAAGGGACGACCCAAGTGCATTGCTGGTATTAAGTAAATATGCATCAGAAAAGCAAAATATTTTCTTGGTGACTTTTCACACTCTATGATTACTGGAGAAATACTCTGATAATAGCATAAATTCTGATAAGTAGTCGTGACTCACTTACACTGAGAAGCCACTGTAAAATGGAATTTAAAAAGATGCACAAAATTAGCACAAAATAGTTGAGGTGGACTCAAGCATGAACTCATTCAATAGTAGGTTTCAGAATAATGACAGGTTTTTAGTAAAGTTTTAGTTATGCCTTATTTCTAAGATATACTGAAGTGAATCAGACTTTACTATTTGTCTGATATTTAGCTTAAGCCATTTTTTGCAGCATTTAAAGGGATATGGCTGATCAGACTATGACTTGTTATTTCTTTTCCTACCAGGTAAAATATGATAACTCATTCAGAAAACAGCATACAATCCTTCTTTACGGGGGAAATAATAGTTTAAATAATAGTTTGGAGGATTCCTCAACTAAGGGGAGAAATAGTAGGCATGTGGAAAAAGGTAAAGCATGTTAGATATATTTGATAATGTCGTGGCTAATATGATTTATGTTTAGTTTTCAGATCTTACTTAAAACAGGATAAATCAGTACTTACTGGAAGTCAGGACTTAAGGATATCAGTACTTATATTATCAGGAGATAATTATCAGAAGATGGATATCAGAACTTAAGTACTGAAGGACGTTCAGATAAGGACAGCAGCTGATTAAAGGAAAGAAGATCAAGACAAACATAAGAAGAGATATGCATGAAGAAGGAATTCTATGAAGAATAGAATACTTGGAAGAAAAGATATCTGATTGATATATTTTAGGAAGCAGAATTATATTCCATATCAATTAGCGATTATCTTGTAATTGTGTAGTATATGAACATAAACATAGGGTTTACACTATAAGTGTTAATATATTCGAGCAGATTATTCATTGTAACCCTAGCAGCTCTCGTGATATTTGTTCATCACTGAGAGGTAATAGTTCCATACTGTAACAGAGTTTATTGTTTCAATAAAGTTTGTTTTCTGTTACTTGAATTATTAAAGTTCGATTTGATTGTACTTTACACTGTATTCACCCCCTCTACAGTGTGTGTGTGACCTAACAAAGCATATAACCACAACATCATTGTTGTTTGTAAATACGGATCCTATTGTACAGGAGAGGTGGTAAACACGCAGGTGATTTCCTAGTTATTAGAAGAAGTGGTTTGGTTCGTCACTGTTCTTTATAAGGGGAGAATCTATTTTCTTGAAGGGGAGTACCATTGATTTTTATCTGCGGATCCTATTGTACGGGAGAGGTGGTAAATGAAGGTGATCTCTTTTAAGCAGTTGATTCTCATAGGGGAGAAGAAAGAGAGATATGTGCTTCTTAATAGGAAATGTGGTTGTAAAAAAAAACTGTTGATGATTACTTCAAGACTGAGAAGAATTATTTTGCAGAGATCTGAAGAACCAAGGAAATGAAGCTGAGATTACTTGAAGATCAGTTCAGTGCTAGAGGAACAAGCATCTTTTATTTTAGTTACTCAAGAAATCTGGAAATGCAGTATTTGATCCAGAAAACCAGTAGCATTATTTACAAGTCCCGCTACTTTACTTTTTCCAAGTTGTTAGTTGAGTTATCCTCTCTATTTAATTTATTTGATAGGTTTAACAATCAAATAGGGGGAGATTGTTGTTGAGACTGCGTAACTGTATGAATAGTTACGTGATAACTCAACACGAGAACAACATTAGAACAGGTAAATAATACTACGCCTACACAAGAAATCAAGAAAAAATGAAGTCAAGGCAAATACAAAGAATCAAAAGATTAGAAGAAAGCTTGAAGTCTGTTTACAGGTCACTGAAAGAAGTTCATTAATATGTTCATGCCTCAGTGAAGAAGCAAGGTTAAAGACTTTCAGGGGTTCAAAAATGTTAAAAATTCAGTGTACAAGTGCCACCGGAAGATTTTAGTGTATTAGCACTGATTGTACATAAACAGTGTACGAAGCACAGGAATCTGAAGAATTGACGACAGGGTATAGACAAAGGTTAAAGAAGACATCTGCAGTCTTGATGTTATACTCACTGAAAGGAGTTTATTTATATGTTCAAGCGTCAGTGAAGAATAGTGAATGAATATTCAAGATTGCAGTAACAATGAAGACGTTGTCTAAGTACCATAAAGGATTCCAGTGAAAGTAAAGTTATTTATTGACAGTTAGTGTTCGAAGCGATAAATTTGTTGCAAGCTTAACAATGTAATCAGGGCTATAATACAAAGACCTGAATCGAAGTTAGTCGTCTATGAACCAGACCAGTTATACTAGGCGTCAACAGCTCATGAAAGGAATCTGGGTATAATTTATAGACTAATTGTTAAGCTGAGGAACGTACTTGGATTGAACGTTTATCTATTAAAGTACGAGAAGAGGTGCGCATGGTATACAGCTAAATAGCTCGAGGAATTAGCCAAGTTCAAAGTTTAACTGTTAACTTAAATAAATTTATTTAATGGACTTTAATATAATTTATTTAATAAACTTAAAATGATTTATTTCATAAACTTTAAATAAGTTTATTTTATAAATCTAAATTAGTCTATTTATACAAGTTATATTTAAGTTTATTTTATAAATTAATTTAGTTACAATTTAAACTTAAATAGAAAAAAAAAGAAAAAAAAAAGGAAAAAGAAAAAGGGAGGTGGCCATTTTGTTTTGTTTGTTTACAAGGAAACCAGGGTACTTGTTATTCCCAGTGGACTAACAATGAGATTTACAGAAGGGGGGTTGAATGTAAATCTCAAAACTTTTTCAAGTTTTGAGTAGTTTCTAAGGCTAAGTGTTTTAGTGAGCAAATGTGTGTGAATGGCTTGAAGCTAATACAGACAGATATATATTCAAACACAAATGTAAAGAACACAAAGAACTTAAAAACTTTTCTGGTGGATTTGTTGTTCCACCAGAGATGTAATATTTCAGAAAATCTGTGATTCAAAGAATTAAATCACAGCTGCTTCCTAGTACAAACTAGATGATTTTCTCTCTGGATTTTTCTAAACAGCTCTGGAAAATTCACATCTAATTACTAGCTGCTACTTGGTTTATATATCACCAAGTTTACAAGTGAAGACAAAACTGTAAAATACAATTAAAAAGGCTCTTCACATGTTTCTTCTTCATTGCTCTATCCAATGCAATTTAGGCTTAGCTGTTAATCTTTGAATACTTCCTTGTTTGCACCAGAATGGAAATGCTGCATTTTCTTGATTCCTCCTAGAGGCTTCCACATTCCAGTTTGTCTCTATCAACCCATGTGCCTCTGTCAGTTTATGAATTATCACTATCAACTGCTAATGAACTAAGCATCCGTTGAAGCTTTCATCCGTTGAGGCTTTATCCGTTGAAGCTTTATCCGTTGATGCATTAGCAGTTGAAGTCTTTATCTGTTGAAGCACTTATCCGTTGATGGATATTATCCGTTGAAGCTTTAGAGACATCCGTTGAAGCTTTGTTTCTTATCCGTTGAAGGTCTTCAATATCAGTTGATACTTCTTCACTTATACAAAATTACAAGGCATGAAATATTTACAATTAGCCCTCCTATTTGCATATCCACTAGCAGTCAACATGACTGATAATTTCCTACAACATCTAAGAATTATAACTTGAATCCAGAGAATGAAATGTGCTACAATACTAAACTTATTGCTAAGTAAAGCTACTCCTTCAACGAATAGCCAAGATGGTCTTATCCGTTGAGGCTACAAACACTAGATTTCTACTTAAGTGTTTTGTTTAACTTATCATCAAACTAATACACATATTCCTAACAATCTCCCCTATTTATGTCTACTAGAACTGTAGGCATAAATTTGGGTTTAGCTTGATGATAACAAAACACTTGACAAATATATTAACTGTAATAAAGCAGAAATTCAAAAGTGCTGCAAAAATGTGTATGCTGAGATGGAATTGAAGAATTACATTGTTTCCAAGGGTGCTCCTTTAGCCTCAGCAGATTAATTTCTTTTCCTTTGATCCCTTGTTTTCTTTCCTAGCCTCCTGTCATTCTCCTCTATTTGAAGTTGAAGTTGTCTGTAGAACTCAGCTTCATCTTCTTCATTGATGTCCAACTTAGATTGCATATCCTTGAGAGTTTCATTACTGGCAATCTTAAGCTGATCTTCAAGTCCGAAAAATCTTCTGACTCCTTTGTTGTCTCTGAACTCCATCAACCAATGAGGTGATTTTTGAACTGTAATTCCTCTTTCTTGAATGAGTAATGTTCTAGGCAAGGCATTGGGCTCCCACCAAGTTTTCCTTATGTTGGCAATCTTGTTGAGAATCTCAGTCTTGGCAGTCCTGGTAAAGCCAGAATCCCTTTGTATGGCTGAGTAGACTCTAACCAAGGTAGAGTAGCCTTCATTCAGAATCCTGTAGAGAGGCCAAGTTCTTTCCCCACTTCCTTTGTATTTGAACACTAGTCTTTCTGGTAGCTGTCTGTAGGCAGCTATTCCCCTTACTTCCTCCAGCTCATCCAGATAGAGTTCAATGTCTGAAAATTCTTTTATGTCATAATGTGAACATAATCATCCTTAGAGGCTTGTGGCTTAGGCTTAGGCTTCTGAGTGAATTTGATTGAGTTTGGAGGAGGTGTTGATTTGATTTTCCTTTTCTGTTTCTTTGGTGGAGAAGTGGTTAAGAAGGTGGGCAATTTGATGGTGTCCCAATCAATTGGTTCCTCCTTAGGAGTGATTGTTTCACCATGGATATTTATGAAGGGGTTAGGCACAATGGGTTCAGGAATAGAAGGTAGTGGTTTGGATTTTGATTGGGTTTCTTCAGTCTCATCTACCATCTTTCTTTTTGCATTGGCCTTCTTTCTGTTCCCTTTCTGCCACTCCTCTATTTCCTTACTTCTCTCTCCCTCATCATCACTAAGCATGTCCCCCATACCTACATCTTCACTCTTGTCTTCAATTTCTTTCTTTTCTTCAGCTTGACTTGACTTTAGTTGTTTTTCAAGCTTTGTTTGTGCTCTTTTGTCAGCCTTTAGCTTTTTGGCTTCTTCCTTCAACCTTCTGGCTTCTTCTCTCTTAGCTGTTGGGAATTTGGGATGTCCTTGCATTACACAAATGCTCTTTCCCTCTCTGAAGATAATAGTCATGTTCCTCCTTTCAACCACATTCATGGTCTCTTTGTGCTTTATGATACTTCCACCCAAAACCTTGTCTTCATCAGGCTTTGGAAGAGGAAAATCCACTTCTTTCATCTGAGCAAGGCTTAGAGGATTCTTTGTAGAGTCCTTATTGGATCTGTTGTTGGGCTTGAGAACCATAGGTTTCAGATCCTTGGAAGAAATCTCTCTAACCTTATTCCTCCTTACTGGCTTGAGCTCCATAATAATTGGTTCCACCTTTGTGCTATGCTTCACAGATTGTGATTTAGAAGTTGTAGAACCAAAAATTTGTTGCATCTTTTCATCAATTTTCCTCCTTTGCTCTTTGACTTGCAATTCAGCTGCTGCTATCTGGATTAGATCAATTGCATCAAGCTTTCCTTTGATTTGAATAGTTGGAGAAGTGGTGATGGCAGGAACTAGCACTTGAGATATTTGAACTGTTGTTGATGGCTCTCTTTCCCCTTCCCCTTTATTCTCCCCCTTTTTGTTATCATCACGGGTAGGGGTCAAGCCTTGTGCTTTTGCCAGCTGTATTAGTAGATTTGTCTGAGTTTGTTGATTCTGAAGAATGGTGACCATAGAGTCTTCAATGATCTGAACTCTGTCTTCCAACCTGGCCAGCCTCTTGTCAGCATCAGATGTTTTCCTCAGTCTCCCCAACAAATCTTGCATAGTACCATAAGGCATGACTGAATCCATCTTCTCAGTATTGTAGGATTTCATATCAGCAATGTCCTACTTGAGTTCATCCACACTTAGATTCTGTTTGAAATGCTGCAACTGCAAGAGATGCAGAGAGTCTAGATGAGCTTGAAGAATTGCCTTGGTACCAGCATCTGTAGTCTCTTGAAGGGCCTTCTGAATAGTCATTACTTGCCTGACCAAAGTTACACCAAACTCTCCTGGTGTAGATGCATTTGCCCATGCCCAATCAGGTAGATCTGGAACAGAACTTGGGCCTGCTTCTCCCCCTAAGTTCATGCTCTCATCCAAAGAATTAGAGTCATCATCATTAGAATTTACTCCAAATTCTTCAGATGGCTCACCAGCTTGAGAAGGCAGCCTGTTAACAGCAGCTTTGTCTCTGAGAAGAGATTCTGCAGTGTGTACAATGTTTAAAGTCTGTTCTGCCTCCACATTGCCCTGAGTAGCCAACAATTGATAGGCTGGAACAGGGTGAGTAAAAGTGTCAACATCCAAGGTAATGTTATCAATTACAGCTTTGTAATGTTGCTGAAATTGTCTTTCCTTTTCTGCATCATCCACTATCATTGACTCACTAGCAATGGCTGGATCCACCCTTATAGCTTCTGTACCTGCCTTTCTCTCATTTTCTCTATTTTCTTGCATCAGGGGCTCCCCCTGGCTCACACACACCCTCACCCTCACCTTCTAAGGTGGCACTCCCCTCACTCACTTTTGCCATGCTGGAAGAAATAGCATGCATATGGTGACTCTCAACCTCTCCTTTTGCCTGGGAGCAACCCAGCCTCTCACTCAAATTATCACTCCCTTCCCTCAAACCTAAAAGTGATTGTACAGTAACCATATCCTCTACAGTTGGAATTGTTTCTGTTATATGTGTAGAGACCATCAACGGATAGGGAGTATCCGTGGAAGTGGAAACTGATGGTATCAACGGATAACTGTTGTTAAGCTTATCCGTCGAAGAACAACCATTTGTCAACGGATGAGAGATATCCGTTGAAGAAGGAAAAGATGTAGATATGGAAAGTGACATAATTGTTGAATCTATGTGAATTGATTTTAAGTGAGGTGACACAGATTCTTCAACTATATCTGAAAGAATTGGCTGATGATCCAACAAATCATCGAAAAGATGATGATCATCAGGTTTTGAGTGGGGCTCCGCCCTGAGTTTTAATGAGGGAGAATCAGGAAGTGATGTGAATATCATATCCATATCCAGAGAGGGTGATGGAGAGTTTGATGATGGATGTGTTTCTATTATGAGAGAATGGGGCTGTGACTCAATATTTGCTGGAGTCACATCAAGCTGAATTTGAGAAGGCAAAGATACAGGTGGATGTATCTGTGCTGTGTGTGCCCCTTGTGTGGAAACTAGGGTCTTGGCCTTCTTCTTCCTTCAAAAGGCTTTGATTGGTGAATTTGTGGCTTCAGTGTCCCTCCCTCTTTTGTTTTGTGTCCCTGGTTGGGGACTATTTTCAATAGTTGCACCCTTTTGGGAGGATGCAACTAGGGATGTGTTTGACTCCTTTTGAACCACCACAGTCTTTTGAGAGACTATGGCTTGGCTGGCTGGGGTACCACTCACCTCTCCCACCTTATCCTGGGGGGTTTCTTGATGTTCACCCCTCCCCTCACCACTCACACCCTATTCACTTCCTTCAGGGTTTATGGTATTTGTTACAACTGTTGTGTTTTGAGAGACAACAGAGGTGGTTTTCTTTGGCTTGTGTTTTGAAATTTTAGTTTTGGTGGCTTTGGTAGGAACCTGTTTGGACAAAGACACAGATTCCATTGCCACACTGGAAGGCAAAGAAACAGTGGGGTTGGAAACAGTAGGAGTTATATAAGTGTTTACCTCACTTACCTGTGGTGCATTCATGATTGGCAAATATACCAATGGCACCTGGCTGTTGAGGTTCATTCTCAAAAGGTCTGCTAGGACCCTTTTCTCTTGTGCCCAGCATTTGAGTTTATTGTTCTCATTAGATATAACCAATCCTTCAGCAACATGGTTAGCCAATAACATAAAAAATCTAGCATAGTAGATGTTATGTGGTCTATTAGCTTTGTTACCTAATCTGGAACCTAATTCTAGCATGACATAGTTGCTAAAATTAAAGTACCTATCAGAAACTAGCATATAGAGCATATTAACAAGAGATGAAGTTATGGCATCAAAATTGCTAATCTTCCCAGAGAAAACCTTGATAAATGCATCTCCAAGAAAACTCCATTCTTTTCTAAGGCCCTTCCTTCTAATACTACCTAAACTAGCAGAATCAAAAGTATAGCCTATGGAATCTAACATAGCAGATATATCTTTATCAGTGTGTGGTGTCATGGCATTATCCTTTGGCAACTTAAAGCAAGACTATATATCATAACAGTTAATGCAATAATCCTTACCTTTGAGAGAGAAGGCAATAGTCATATCTGTGGAGTTGAACTCTGCAGTTGTCCAAATCTCCTCAATCACCTCACAGGAGATGGTTGGGGCTTCCAGCATTGCATAGCTTAGTTTGCAGTTTTTGATGAAGTCCATCATCTTGTGATAATCAGAATGGGCTTCATTCTTTTCAACCAAGGCTATGAAATTATTCTTTTCATAAACAAATCCAGATTGAGACATAATTTTGACTACTGGTGCCATTGTTGTGAGTAGAGGTTGCAGAGAAAAACTTGAGAATTTTGGGAGAGAAGGAGAATAAAAATTGCAAGAAAGCGTAAAGTGAAAATAAGAATTCAATGGGCTTTTATAATTTCTTGAATTAAAATGTAAATTAAAATGATTAAATGATACTTTTAAACAAATTACAGCTGTTTAAGAATAAAGAAAACTGTAGAAATTCTGAAAACTGCCTTTAATACAAATACATACAACAGTGTATATCTGTATCAACGGTTAAGTAAAAGAATCAACGGTTGTGACTCACTTAAAGTAACAGATGTGACACTTCAACGGATAAGGTAAATAGTTATCCGTTGATGATCAACACTATTTTATCCGTTGAGGGATAAAATTACCAGAAATGTATTTGTCTTTCAACGGATAATGAACATCCGTTGATTAGACAATTTTGGCTTTCAACGGATAGGGAATATCCGTTGTTCTTGCAGCAAATTCATTTCAGGCTTCAAGGCAGATTATATAGAGGACATAAATTTATGAATAATTAAGCATACCTAGCTCACTTACTAATCTTGTGAATGTTGATTCATCAAGTGGCTTGGTAAATATGTCTACAATCTGCTTTTCACTTGGAACAAAATGAAGTTCCACTGTACCTTTCATCACATGTTCCCTAATGAAGTGGTACTTGATGTCAATGTGCTTGGTTCTTGAGTGCTGCACTGGATTTTCAGTAATGGCAATGGCACTTGTGTTGTCACAGAATATAGGAATTTTGTCAACAGTTAGTCCAAAGTCAAATAGTTGATTCCTCATCCATAGTATCTGTGTACATCAACTACCAGTAGCAATGTACTCAGCTTCAGCTGTTGATGTAGAAACAGAATTTTGCTTCTTGCTGAACCATGACACAAGCTTGTTCCCTAGAAATTGACAGGTGCCAGTTGTGCTTTTCCTGTCTATTTTGCAGCCTGCATAATCTGCATCTGAGTAGCCAATTAGATCAAAACCAGACTCTCTAGGGTACCAAATTCCTAGATTTGGAGTCCCTTTGAGATATCTAAAGATTCTTTTAATAGCCACTAAGTGAGATTCTTTAGGGTCAGCTTGAAATCTAGCACAGAGACATGTAGAAAACATTATATCAGGTCTACTAGCTGTTAAATATAAAAGTGAACCAACCATGCCTCTATAACTTGAAATGTCCACAGACTTTTCAGCCTTGTTTAATTCAAGCTTGGTGGCGGTGGCCATGGGAGTTTTTGCAGATGAACAGTCCATTAAGTCAAACTTCTTTAAAAGATCATAAATATATTTAGTTTGACTAATGAAAATTCCACCACTAACTTGTTTAACTTGTAAACCAAGAAAATAAGTTAGCTCTCCCATCATGCTCATTTCATATTTACTTTGCATTAACTTAGTAAACTTTTTACAAAGCTTATCATCTGTAGATCCAAATATAATATCATCTACATAAATTTGAACAAGTATTGTAGAGCCATTAACATTTCTAAAGAAAAGAGTTTTGTCAACAGTACCTCTTGTGAAGTGATTATCTAGAAGAAATTTTGACAAAGTCTCATACCAGGCTCTAGGTGCTTGCTTTAGTCCATAGAGTGCTTTCAACAGATAATACACATAGTCTTGAAAGTTTGGATCTTCAAATCCTGGAGGTTGGCTTACATAAACTTCTTCCTCCAATTCCCCATTTAGAAATGCACTCTTGACATCCATTTGATAGACTTTGAAATTGGCATGGGCTGCATAGGCTAGAAAGATTCTGATGGATTCAAGTCTGGCAACTGGAGCAAATGTTTCATCAAAATCTATTCCCTCTTGTTGAGAATAGCCTTTAGCAACCAATCTGGCTTTATTCCTTATGACAATGCCATTTTCATCCATCTTGTTTCTGAATACCCATTTTGTGTCAATAGAACTCTTGTTCTTTGGCTTGGGTACCAGCTTCCATACTTTGTTCCTCTTAAATTGGTTTAGCTCCTCTTGCATTGCTAAAATCCAATCTGGATCCGATAGAGCTTCTTCCACTCTCTTAGGTTCCTCCTGTGATAGAAAGCTACTATACAGACATTCATCTTGAGTAGCCCTTCTAGTTTGCACTTTAGATGTAGCATCACCAATGATCAGTTCAAAAGGGTGATTCTTGGTCCATTTCCTTTGAGGTCGTAGATTAGCTCTAGATGAGGTTGCCTCAGTATTGTCATTATGTGTGATAGAATGTTGATTGGTTGAAACTCCCCCTGAGTTGCTGATCCTTTGAAAGGAATTGGGAGCTCTATCAATTGATGAAGTGAATTGATTATCCGTTGACAGACCGTGATCAACGGATGCTTCATTATGAACTTCAACGGATGATGCACTTTGTCTTTCAACGGATGCTGCATTGCTTCTTTCAACGGAAGCTGAATTATGACTTTCAACGGATGCAGCATTCCGTGCATTATCCAAAGGCAGATTTTGAATTCTTCTTGAGATGCCTTCTTCATCATTCTCATCTTCACTATCATCACAATATATCTCAATATTGTCAAATTCGAGTCCTTCATGATGTCCCTCATCTGTTAGTCCATCAATCTTTTTATCATCAAACACAACATGCACAGATTCCATGACAATGTTGGTTCTTAGATTGTAGACCCTATATGATTTTCCAGCAAAATAACCAACAAATATTCCTTCATCAGCCTTTGCATTAAACTTCCCTTTGTGATCAGATTGATTCCTTAAGATGTAACATTTACAACCAAAGACATGCAGAAAGTTTAAAGTTGGTTTTCTTCACTTGAATAATTGATAGGGAGTCATGCCTTTTGCCTGATTGATTAGAGAAATATTCTGAGTGTAACATGCACAGTTAACAGCCTCAGCCCAAAAATAAGTTGGGAGTTTTGACTCTTCAAGAATTGTCCTTGCAGCTTCAATTAGTGATCTGTTCTTCCTTTCCACCACACCATTTTGTTGTGGGGTCCTTGGAGCTGAGAACTCATGCATGATCCCATTTTCTTCATAAAACAACTTCATGGTTGAATTTTTGAACTCAGTTCCATTGTCACTTCTAATATTCCTTACTTTGAAATCAGGATGATTGTTGACTTGCTTGATATGATTGATAATGATTTCACTAGATTCATCCTTTGATCCAAGAAAATAAACCCATGAAAACTTTGAGAAATCATCTACAATAACTAGGCAATATCTTTTCCTTGAAATTGACAATACATTGACTGGTCCAAAAAGATCCATGTGTAGCAGTTGTAATGGTTCATCAATTGCAGATTCAAGCTTCTTACTGCATGATACTTTCTTTTGCTTTCCTTTCTGACAAGCATCACACAGTCCATCCCTTGTGAATTCTACTAGAGGCATTCCTCTAACTAAGTCCTTTTTGACTAGATCATTCATTGTCTTGAAATTCAAGTGGGACAGCTTCTTGTGCCATAGCCAACTTTCAACTGAACTTGCTTTGCTGAGAAGACAAGTAATAGATTCTGCATCTGTTGAGTTAAAGTCAGCTAAGTACACATTCCCTTTTCTAACTCCAGTTAGAACCACTTTATTGTCCTTCTTACTTGTGACAATACAGGCTTCAGAATTGAAGGAAACAGTATTCCCTCAGTCACATAGTTGACTGATGCTCAATAAGTTGTGTTTGAGACCATCAACCAATGCAACTTCATCAATGATGACATTTTCTTTTGAAATCAAGCCATATCCTATAGTGAATCCTTTGCTATCATCTCCAAAGGTTATGCTAGGGCCAGCTCTCTCCTTAAACTCTGTGAGCAGGGTGAAATCTCCTGTCATGTGTCTTGAACAGCCACTGTCCAAGTACCATAGATTCCTTCTTTTTCCCTGCACACAACAAAATCAATCAAGTTGATTTTGGTACCCAAGTTTCCTTGGGTCCAGCCTTGTTAGTCTTTTTCCTAGACTTCATTCCTCCTGCATCTTTTGACTTAGGTAACTTTGGGTCAACCTTGATCTCAGATGTGGTTGGTTGAAGTGTAGGGTTAGTCACAAAATCATTTAGCACATTTGATTGAATTTGATAAGGCGTAGATTTTGCATGTTATTCCACATAGGCATATTGTATGGCATTTGAGGCATACTAAATGCAGTAAAATAAGGATTATTAATATATGGCATGTTTGCAAAATGAGCATGGGGATTCTGATGAGACATAACAGGCATAGCATGCAGAGGTGACATAGACATGTTAGGCATGGAGGGATTTGAAGGCATGGGAGCATTTTTAACAGATTTGCAATTATCAGATAGGTGATTAACACTTTTACAATGCACACAGCTTTTTCTAGGAGCATACCTATCAGGTGTGTAATTGTTATATTTATTAATCCCTACCTTCCCATTTCTTTTAGATTTTCTTTTAGTTTCCTTCTTATCCTCAACCAACTTAAGCCTATTTTTCAGCTGATCTAAAGTCATGTGTCCTATATTCACCTTACTGGCATCTTTGGATGTGCTAGCTCCTTCTTTGACAAAGTTCTTGAGAGTTGAACCATCCTTCTTATTGAAATTTTTATTTTTGAAATTACTTGCCTGTTTTAATTGATGAGCCTTCAACGGATGCTCTTTTTCTTCCTTCAACGGATAACTTTCATCATCCGTTGATTCCACATCCGTTGACAATCCATCAATTAATTCTAACTCCTTTTTGTTTTTCTTCCAGGCATCCTCACAGAATGATTCAATTCCCTGAACCTTGGCAATCTGAACACTAACATCCCTAGATGTTTTCTAGGCCTTGATTACCTCTTGCTCACTTTCTAACTGTTTAGAAAGAATTTCTACTTTCTTAACAGCTTCTTCTAATTCACTCTCAACAGTCAAGCATCTAAGTTTAATATTTTCAAGCTCAATTACCTGATCTTCTAACACAGCATTCCTATCACTTAAAAACACATTATTCTCTTTGATCCTAGTATTTTCTTTAGCTAGTGATTTAAGGGAAACTCGCAAATGATATAATTCATTGGACATATCATTTATGGTTTCATTGCATTCATTTTTAGAAAGCTGAGAGAGATTAGTAGTAATTACCTGGTTGCTTGATGAACTAGTTTCATTTTCATCAGAATTAGCCATCAGGGCTAGGTTGACATATTCCATATCATCATCTTCATTGACTCCATCTGCTGCCCAATCATCTTGAGTGAGAAAAGCTCTTTCCTTTTGTTTGAGCAAATCAAAATACTTCTTTTTGTAATCAACTTGCTCAAATTTCTTGTTATCAGAGGTTGGCTTCCTACACTCACTTGCAAAGTGTCCACTAATGCCACAGTTATAACATTTGAACTTGGATTTGTCCACCATGTTTTTGTTTGGCTTAGTGAATTTTGTATTTTTCCTGAACTTCATCTTTGCAAACCTCCTGGACAGAAAATCCAGATGTTCATCAACATCATCAGAGTCATCCTGACTGGAATTGTTTTCATCCTCAACTACTTGCTCTTTACCCTTGCTTGATTCTGATTTACTTGTGCCAATTTTGAGACTTGGCATTGTCTTCTCCTCATTCCTGGCTCCAACCTTCTCACTGTCAGCTACAAGTGCAACTGATCCTCCTTTTCTTTCCCTTTTCCAACAGCTCATCTTGCTCCATCTCAAGTTCATATGTCTTCAAAATTCCATATAATCTTTCAAGTGTGAAATCCTTATAATCTTGAGAATTTCTTAGAGAAACAGTCATAGGCTTCCATTCCTTTGGTAGAGACCTTAGAAATTTTAAATTGGAGTCCTTGACTTGGTACATTCTGCCATACAGCTTCAATCCATTCAGCAGTTTCTGAAATCTGTTGAAGGTATCATTCAATGATTCTCCTTCTTCAAAATGAAAATATTCATACTGTTGAATGAGAAGCTGCATTTTGTTTTCTCTAACTTGCTCAGTGCCTTCACAGATAAGCTGCACAGTATCCCAAATTTCCTTAGCAGTTTGGCTGTTAATGACATTGTCAAACATATCTTGATCTAGGCCATTAAACAGAATGTTCATGGCTTTCTTGTCATTGTGAACCTCTTCAATATTTTCAACAGTCCATTCTGCTTTTGGCTTGGGAATAGACTGTCCAACAGCAACTGTTACAGTAGCAGCTGTGGCCACCTTGTGAGGGATGTGAGGACCATTTTCAATGCAGTTGATGTAGCTTTCATCTTGAGAGAGAAGATGTAAATGCATCTTCACTTTCCAGTGATGCTAGTTATCTCTTTCCAAGATTGGAATCTTTACACCAATATCCTTCTTACTCATGATGTTAACAGAATAGATCTTTAAACTCTTTGTATGTTAAGAGCTTGCTCTGATACCAATTGTTATTCCCAGTGGACTAACAATGAGATTTACAGAAGGGGGGTTGAATGTAAATCTCAAAACTTTTTCAAGTTTTGAGTAGTTTCTAAGGCTAAGTGTTTTAGTGAGCAAATGTGTGTGAATGGCTTGAAGCTAATACACACAGATATATATTCAAACACAAATGTAAAGAACACAACTAACTTAAAAACTTTTTTGGTGGATTTGTTGTTCCACCAGAGATGTGTTATTTCAGAAAATCTGTGATTCAAAGAATTAAATCACAGTTGCTTCCCAATACAAACTAGATGATTTTCTCTCTGGATTTTTCTAAACAGCTCTGGAAAATTCACATCTAATTACTAGCTGCTACTTGGTTTATATACCACCAAGTTTACAAGTGAAGACAAAACTGTAAAATACAATTAAAAAGGCTCTTCACATGTTTCTTCTTCATTTCTCTATCCAATGCAATTTAGGCTTAGCTGTTAATTTTTGAATACTTCCTTGTTTGCACCAGAATGGAAATGCTGCATTTTCTTGATTCCTCCTAGAGGCTTCCACATTCCAGTTTATCTCTGTCAACCCATGTGCCTCTGTCAGCTTATGAATTATCACTATCAACTGCTAATGAACTAAGCATCCGTTGAAGCTTTCATCTGTTGATGCCTTATCCGTTGAGGCTTTATCCGTTGAAGCTTTATCCGTTGATGCACTAGCAGTTGAAGTCTTTATCCGTTGAAGCACTTATCCGTTGATGGATATTATCCGTTGAAGCTTTAGAGACATCCGTTGAAGCTTTGTTTCTTATCCGTTGAAGGTCTTCAATATCAGTTGATACTTCTTCACTTATACAAAATTACAAGGCATGAAATATTTACAATTAGCCCTCCTATTTGCATATCCACTAGCAGTCAACATGACTGATAATTTCCTACAACATCTAAGAATTACAACTTGAATCCAGAGAATGAAATGTGCTACAATACTAAACTTATTGCTAAGTAAAGCTACTCCTTCAACGGATAGCCAAGATGGTCTTATCCGTTGAGGCTACAAATACTAGATTTCTACTTAAGTGTTTTGTTTAACTTATCATCAAACTAATACACATATTCCTAACAGTACTTGTGTTGTTGAAGTACAAGTACTAGTACTAAACTGGTGTCGCAACATGAAGACAAAAAAATGCTAAGGCAAAACTTCACCTTACACTCCTTGGTCGCCAGTAAAGTTTATAAAGAAAATGCTAAGCGTTATCACTCATCCCTGAATATCTTGTGTACCTCGTTTTATTGTTCCAAATACTATTCACATCAAGAACACGAAACCACTAACCGAACACTAAATTTTATATCTGCAAAAGATTCGAAAGAATTTTTTTAATTTAGTGAGTATCATATTTAACCCCCCCCCCTTCTATGATACTTTGGGACCTAACAAAGGCTTAATTATTCTCCTCCATAATCTGATTGTAGAACTTTTATACTTTCCCATGTTTGCTTTTCTACTTCAGCCTTATATTCTTTGAACATTTCAAAAGAATCATATTTGTTCTTCATAATATATACATATCCATATCTACTCAAGTCATCAGTAAATGTTATGAAGTAGTAAAAACCATCCCTTACCATCATACACATTCGACCACATACATCATAATGTATAAGTCATAATCATTCGGTGGCCCTTTCACATTATCGGGAAAAAGAAGCTTTTGTCATTTTTCCAATAAGACAAGGTTCCAATCTTTCGTATGATTCAAAATCAAACCTATCCAAGTATCCATATACATATAACTCAGAAATGTGTTACTAATATTATGGCTTAACGATAGTGCTAGAGATAATGTTTGATTTGAGTCATCTTAGAACATATAAATTGTTAACTAATTGTGCAACATTATAAGCCTTATCATTGAAATAGAATAAACAACTGTTGTTTATTTAAATAAAATGAAAAACATTTCTTGTCCTGACAAGAAATTAATATAATGTCTGCCTTAAAGGTGGGAATATATTAACAATTACCAAGTTCTCAACTTCGCCTTATGGACAAAATTAGGTACCGAGTTATTCCAACTAGAGTAACAACTTTTGCTCCAATTCTAACCCGATACATGAAGAGTGGCCATTGATGGTCTTCTTCTTTAGATATTCCAAATAAAATCGATAGTTTAACTTTCAATCATCAGGTTATTACCATAAAAATGACAACTGTCTTGTTTAGCAACACCACTAATAGGCTTCAAAAGCCCCCTTGAGATTGGACTCTGGTTTTCCACTGAATAAAATCCTATATTAACCTTGCTTGTCCAGTTTCCTTTTCCGTTTGCAATCCATGTGTACACCATCAATATGGACGTAGTTCATGCCTTTACCGTGTTATTTTCAGCAGTTCTAAACATGCCTCACAACTCAATGGGAGTTTTTCTATCTCATTCATTTTGTTCATAACAAATTGAGAATATAATATATTCAAAATTTTCTTAATCAAATCAAGATGAGTCTCTAGACCAATCTTGGAACCCAAAATATCAAGGTACAAATACATATCATCTTTAGAACATTTGGTCCAATCAGATCTCATTCCCCCATTTATGCAAATTTATAGTGTCTTATTATTGTCGAATCTTTCTTGACGAGCCTATCCTTCAAACATCCATTGAAGGTTCTTAATCACATCATAAGTATCAATATGCTCTTGTTGCTTTTAAAGCTCAACACTCATAATTGCAAGTATGAGACATGAAACATAGAGTAATTAATACTATAGAAGTCAGGATCCTTATCTGTAGTTCATAGGATGTTTTGTTTCTTGTGTAATAGAAGCAACTCATATGATAAACTTGTTTTCTAGAAATCACTTGTAACAAGTACATCAGAGAAACTCTCTGAATATGTACAAAATAAGGCCTTAGTTAATTTGCAGAAATTATGGTCTGCTCTGACATTTTCATTAACAGTTTATCATCTAAACTAATATCCATATATGATTATACGCTCACAGCATCATACACCACCTACATCATATCACTATAATTTGTATGCATTATTTTGATAAGAAGATTCACTTGCAGATCTCGGTAGCACTGTATATTATGAATACCAAAATTAAATTAGTGAGGAGACAAATCAAGAAATTAAAATACATATTAAGAGTCAGGTTTAGATGAATATATATATATACATAAATCAGTTGTTTGAGTATAGAAGAAGAGAAAACAATAAGTCATATGCCATGAAAGACTTGATTCTTATTTCAATTAACTGCAATACATAATTTAGAGAAAATCTATTGGAACTGACCCTATAAAATAGGACATGACTCCAACATCTCCTAAAAATACTTCGCCACTACTGCTTTTACTGAAACTCCTACAAAATCAACTACTAAATAGCTGACCATTTCTGCCAACTAATCAACTACACGTTAACCATTTTGAATACAAATAAACATGTTTAAGATTATAATTCCAACAATCCCCCTTTAAGCTCAAACATGTTTTTTTGGATTCTTGACTCCTAGAAAGCTCCTCATGCTCTTTGATTAAAGCCTTTGTCATAATATATGCTCGTTGCGCGTTGTTATTTACATGCTTCGGGATTACCTTGCCTCTTTCCACGTATTCTCTGATGAATTGGTACCGTACATCTATGTGCTGAAGGATTTCGAGGAATACAACGCAACGAAAACTACAATTAAAAACATGAAAACCCATAATTTTAAAAGCCACAGCAGAATCCATGTGAAAAATACATATTTAATTCATAGATCAGATCGTTTACCTTAATAATATTAATAAATTGGTTGATTAATGAAAATCTAAAGCTTATTCAATCACCACACATCCCGCTCTCGCGATCTACACTCTATCGGTATCCACACGAATACTTGAACTCAAGGATCGGATGTGTACTAGCACAAAATTGTCTCTTCTTACTCTCTCTTCATCTTGTCTCTTGGTGGCTAGGGTTTTTAGTAAAAGTATGTTAGATATGGAATGCAACACAGAGGGGGGTGAATGTGTTTCTTGAATTTTTAGCCTTTTTAAACTTGTTTGAATTTTAGGTGAACAAAGCAATTTAGATTTTGCAGAGATATTGTGTTTACAGAAATAAATCAACAAGTACAATATTTCAAAACTCATTTAATTTATATTAATTAAGTTGGTCTTGCTACAAATTATATGTTCTTAAGAAAATAAGAACTTAGCTTCTATCTTGAGAGAATACAAGAAAATCTGAATCTACTTATTACTTGTGAACTAAGGACCAGTGCATGCTTTATAGACTAGTAGCACGGGTGTACAAGACTTGCACTTAATATCTCTGAGATCTCTATATGAGAAATTGACTTTTCGATATCTCCAATTTTTCACATCTTCATTTGACTTGTCGATATCTCTAGTTCTCTACATGTAGAAATGACTTGTCGATATCTTCAGTTCTCTACATCTTCATTTGACTTGTCGATATCTCTGAGACTTCTCTATAAGCCATTTTGGACTTCTCGATAAGTCATTCTGGAATTCTATTTGAGTACTTCTCGATATAACTTGATATGTGACTTATCGATATCTTGACTTAGAACATTTTTCATAGAACAGTTTTATTCAACTCCAAGCTTCTACAGTTTTTTCTGAGTCATGATCATGGCTTGATCTTCTTCCAGAGTTTATTCCTTAGCTTGAATCTGTTCACGAAACAATTCTCCAGTCTAATCTTCTAACCTTTTTACAGACTCAAGAAATACAATACAGAATAAAAAATTGATTATCAAAAAACTAACTCTTAGGGTTTTCAATGTGACTTAGTCTTTTTATTATACATGCATGTCTTGCACAACAAAGTCTCATCTTAAAAATCAGCCACAAGAGATATTATATAGAGAGTATGAATAAAAATTATAACTCTTAACTAATCATAGTTTAATCCAGGTTTTCTTGATCAATGATTAGACTATCACATCCAATCCATATTTGAGCGCGGCCACGCATTTCATATTCTATGTTACACAAGAGGCCAATAATATCACTCCTAAAATTAGGAGGGTTAAAATTTTTATTTATCATTCATATTTCTCATACGATTCATAATATACCCGAAATACACTTTTATCATTACCCGGTCAAAGGTAACTTTTAATGTAATCAAAGTACATCAATTATCGTATAAAAATATAATGATTTCAAGTCTAAGGACCATTGTATCATTATCACAGTGAGAATTACTTATGATACAACAGACATGTAGAATCTCACATTGGGTCTGTCCAGCACTATGTACATTTACATATGCATGTGTTTTTTATTTTAGTATCACTATAATGTACTAATGATCAATGAGATTTGATCATCAGTCAACAAATGCATTATTATTGTCCCTGAATAATAATACTCGACTGGGAACCTTTAGGAATATTGATATTATTCTCATAATTTCATTTCTAAGTCATGTACTTAGAGATATAGTATTCATATCATATTCCAAGTACATTTATTAATCTAACATTCGTATCACGGTAAATTAAGACATAATAAATTATAAATGGAATAATCGATAGAACATAAATATTAATAATCCAAATATTTTAAACTAAAATATTATAGTGTTATCTCTAGGGCACAAACACTAACATGTGCTTTCTACATCCATGAAACATTGGGTTCTTTGCTAAATCTATCGCTGATCTGTAATCAATGCCCGACACCACTGGACCTACAAACTCAGAAGTGATTTGACTAAGGACATTACGAAGCCATATTGTTTGACACGCTGCTGTTATTGCATCCATAAACTTAGCTTCGCACGATGACAGTGCTACACACCGTTTGATCTGTGAGACCCATGTGATAACACTTTCATTTAAATAGAAAATCATCACGCTAGTACTCCACATGTCATTTAAATAACCATCCAAATTGATGTCCGAAAACCCATTCTGAACATTATTTCTATTATCTTCAGTTTACATCAAACCATAATACATTGTCCCCTTCACATATCTTATAATTTGTTTGAGTACTTTCAAATGAAGTTAAGTCCCCTTCCCCTGTTCATATCGATTAATTTAAGTCTTTGGATCCATAGGATAAGTTGTAAGATTACATTCCAGCATGCCTGCCTTCTCAAGAATCTTACGTGCATATCCTGATTGTTTCAAAACAATATGACCACCATTTTGCCTCACTTCAATACCTAATTATAGTAACTTAATTTTCCTAAGGCACTAACCTGGAATTTCTGATTCATCTTCTTCTTGAACCTGTCAACCATCATAACCTTCGAACCCGTAACCAATATGTCATATACGTATACAGCTATAATGAGGACCTTTTCTTGCTCCTTTCGAATATATATTGTTGGTTCATACGGATAACGAACAAATCCAATTTGTTCAAGATAAGTACTTAGTTTCTCGTACCAAGCACGAGGTGCTTAGCGTAAGCCCTAGAGTGCTTTCTTTAGTTTGTACACCAAATGCTCCTTTCCAGTCTTCTCAAATCCTTCAGGCTGCATAACATAAACATCTTACTTAATGTCCCCATTCAAAAGGCGATCTTCACGTCAAGATGATGAACTTCACATTTTTTCTTAGCTGACAAGGCCTATAACAATCTCACGGTCTCCAGACGAGTGACCGGTGTGTACACCTCAACATAATCAATACCTTGTTCTTGAACATACCTCTTTACCATAAGTCGTGCCTTGTACTTAGTTATTCTTCCTTCTGCATCTTTCTTAAGTTTGTAGGCCCATTTCAAGTCAATAATTTTCTGCCCGGGTGGAAATGTTGTCAATTTCTTGTCTCATGGATTGCTTCCAATTCATATATTTAGCTGCATGTTTGAAGTTTCCTGGTTCATCGATGTCCATGAGAAGTAATTCATCATTTACCTCTACTTCTTCTGATTTTTCATATATATATATATATATCTGATATTTTTTATTTTCTTTGGATCTGTAGAATCATCATAATCTTGTGGATTCAGTCTCATAGTAGTTGTTTGATGAGTAAGCATGGCTTCTTGAAAAATTCCCTCGTTATCCGCCACATCAAAACCTTCATTTTTGTTTTCATCTGTTTCACATACGTCAAAAATAACCAACTGTTCAGATTTTTCTTCTTTTGTTGCAGGTTTGTTCCAGGGCCAAGATTTTGTTTCTTCAAAGCTTACATCATGACTTACACAGACTCAATCATTCTTCGGATCATAGAGACGATAGCCTTTAGTACCTGGTTCTTTTCCAATGTTCACTACCCTTTTGCTGCGATCCTCCAGCTTTTGAACATGATTTTCAGGTGTTATCATGTATGCTAAGCAACCAAAGAAAAACGCATATAATTCAGGTTGGATTTTCTGTTGTACCACGCTTCATATGAAGTTTGTCGTGTGAGTGCTCGAGTAGGAACTCTATTGAGCATATACACCGAATCTCTTTTTCGGCTCCACCACGCTATTTTGTTGAGGCATATACGGTGTGGCGTAGTGGCGCTCTATTCCGGCTCCTCCGCAATACTCAAATTCATTTGAGGTGAACTCCCCTTATCGCTTCTGAAAATTTTAATTTTTTGAACTGTTTTCTTTTCAACTTGAGCACGGAATAATTTAAATGCCTTGAATGCTTCATCCTTAGTTTTGAGAAAGAACACCCACATAATGCGACTGTAGTCATCAACTAGTAGCAAATAATACACGTTGCCTGTTGCTTTCTCGTGAGAAACTGGACGACGAAGATCCCCACAAATCAGATCAAGACTTTATCAGGCTCATAATTCGATTTGCTTGGAAATTTCTTCCTTGTCTGCTTCGACATGAGACATTCGTTACACACATTTTTCTGCTGATTTATTCTTGGCATCCCAATCTCCATTCTTTCTTTAGACGTCAAATGCATGGCCTGGTAGTTCATGTGTCTGGGGCATGTATGCCATAAACCAGAGACCTCGTCGACTTCAGTCATCAAGCATTTTTGTTTGCCATTTTGTATAATTATCTTATACAGGCGCTTTTGTGAGCGTATAACCTTCATCAACAGCCTCTCTTACTCATCATAAATCCACAGATAATCTCCCTTAAGCACCACTATGTTTCCATTTTCTGACATTTGTACCAAGTTTATGATATTGTTACACAAACTTGGAATATAGTACACGTCAGTCAGCACCTTCACTTCTCCATTTTTGCACAGCATGGAGACTGTTCATTTTCCTTCTATCTTAACTGTTGAGCCATCTCCAAAATGAACCAAATCTGTTACATTCTCATCTAATGCTACAAAATTGTCTTTAAAACCAGTCATATGATTACTCGCACCATTGTCCAGATACCACATGTTGGTTTCACCTACCTGCCATTTTATCGTTCTTTGTGAGGAAGGATTGAATGGTCTTGCTCTCATATGTAAGAATCGCTAATTTTTCCTCCCATTCATACTTTGCCAGTAATAAAGGTGGTTCGTCATTATCCACCTGAGCATAGTGAACCTCTTGCTTAGCTTCTCTGTTCTTAGCTCTCCTGCAATTCGCTTTGCCCGTAAATGTTGTAGTTGTTACATTTAACATTACTTTTATCACGTCCCCTCGACTTTTGACACCCGATAAACCTTCTTTGTTCGTCCTTTTAATCCATTCTTCTTGAGTCAAAATCAACTTTCCTTCACTCTTCTCATGTTTGGCCCACTCTTTCTCAGTCAGCAATAGTCGACTCTCCTTCGATTCTGATTTCCTTTTCACCCGTTCTTCATGTGCCTTGAGAGACGCCACAACTTTCTCCATGGTCATGGTTTCTAGATCACCAAATTGCTCCATAGTAGATGTTATCTGCATAAATTTTGGTGGGACAGCTCGCAAGAGTTTCTTTACTGTATATGACTCACTTATTTCTTCACCTAGTGCTCTGATATTCGTTACTATTCCATTCATTTTCTTATGAAAATTATCAATCATCTCATCATCCTTCGTAGTCAGAACCTCAAATTTGGTTTTTAAAGTTTGTATCTTAGCTTTCTTCACTCGATCAACACCTTGACAGAGTGTCCTGATTGCCTCCCACACATTTTTTGTTGTCTCCTTTTCTGTGTGCGACAACAGAACCTCTTCAGGAATTCCCTGATAAATCATAGCCAACGCCACCTTGTCCAGCTTGTCGTCTACTAGAGCTTTGGATCTTTCCATGCCCCCTTGTGCTTTTATAAACACCCCATCTTGAGAGTCCAGGCCGTATAGTTGCTCCTAACAAGCATTGGGTAGCTCAAGCCTATCGACCAATTCTTTCCCTTGTTAATATCCATCTTAGATTGTCTTCCACGTTCACCAAGAATTTCCCGCTCTGATACCAAGTGATGTTGCTAATACAAAGTATATATAATTTACGTAAATCAGCTGTATGAGTATAGAAGCTGAGAAAGTAATAAAAACTTGATTCTTATTTTAGTGAACTGCAATACATAAAGGGAAATATTAGGGACCCTAATTATTTCCCCAAACTTTTCCGAAAATAATGATGTGTCATGTATAAATGTTAATTTTCTTTATAATATGGGACCAAGTGTGTATAGATATGAGTTCCAAATTAAAATTTAACTTGTGTCATGCAACATCATTTATACATGCATCATGCCACATCATTTGTGGAAAATTTAGAGAATGATACACAAATAAAAGAGAAAAGCTAGTGATCATATAAAATAGGACATGACTCCAAACAGCTTGTAAACATGCTTTACCACTACTGCTTTTATTGAAACTCCTACAAAATCGACTACTAAATAGGTGACCACTTCTGCCAACTAATAAACTAGACGTTAACCATTTTGAATACAAATAAACATGTTTGAAGTTATAATTCCAACAGAGAACATGAGAACTGCGAGAATCAAATGTAAATTTCATCTTTTAACCAGTGTCAGGTTCAACATAATAATTTAATTATTAGTTAGATGAACTGTAGATCTCTTGCAAAAAAGAATGGCGCTTTGGATGCCTTCCTGCTGTTGCAATGCCGAGTCATCTCTCCGTTTTCCAGGTGCTGGCATTGTTTTTACAGAAGATTTGCTCTTCATCAAACTTTTACAAACTTCTTTGAACACTGCTGATCGACTCCCTTGCTGTTTCTCCCCACGCACTTGCGAATTCTCGGACACAGATTGATCAAAAAACCTAATCTTCAAAGCTTTAACATACAACGGCTTAAGCATCTTCAAATAATTATCAGAAGATAAATCTTTAATATTCTGAATCTCTTCCATGCACTTCTTGCTCAATTTTAAAGCTTGTGAAACCGACGCTTCTGGTGCTGAAGAAACAAGACTTGCATTTCGTTGTCAAATTCAGTTTGTGGACTTTGTAAATACCAAATTAGAGGACTCCTTGTCTACTTCTAAACTTGGATTATTTACGTTGACATCATCCGAACCGCCAGAGGGATTTCGCCATAATTTCAGCAAGCTAAATACTTCCATGACTTGTGAACTGTAACAACTATCTACTACAATTTTATCTATCAGTGAGATCCTAGTGCAGGAGCGAAAACCAAGATAATCTATTTTGACAATTCTCGACCAAACATAAACATATAAATATGTAATAAATCTTACAATAACTTGGTAAGAATATATAACTTACTGGCGTAACAATAACTTGTGTTCTGCAAACTATACATTTTTTATTGGAAAAAAAGTGAGGGAACAAGAGCAAGCAAGAAAGGGATAAATTGGCTATCTGAACAGGAGCGAGACGGTGACCAAAAAACAGAGAAAAGAATCATGGAATAGTCCTATATAGTAGTAGCACAAGTAACAAACGGGTGCAAGTCCAACAGTGCCGGATGGTATTAAAATGGATCCTATTTCTATAATATACCTTACAAAATCAACTTCAATAAAATGCTAAACTTGGTCCTATAATTTCACATAACCATACAAATAATATAATAAATTAATAATATAATGGTAACAGATATAGTCGTGTATTTAATATTAAATTATTGAAATATATCCTTTTTTGAACATATTTGCTGTTATTTCAAATCTAATATTTGGATGTGAGTTCTATTTTTACACCACAACCGCTTTTTGGTTTCAAATTAAAATAATAGCTATATATAGATATCCCTATAATATCATCACTGTTGGATTTACTCTTCTTCACTAACTTCTCATCAACATCAAAATTAATTTTGTATCCAAATTTTTCGAATTTTTTATAGGGTTAATAGGCAATTTCATCACTAAAGTTACCCAAAACTTTCAAGTGGCCTACCGAGTTAAAATAATTTTCAAACGAATCACTAACTAATTAAAAACTTTCAAATTCGTCATTCTCCGTTAGCTCCGTTAACTTTCTAACGGGATATTTAAAAAAACATTGAAAAAAAATCTAAAAAAATCCAAAAAATCCGAAATTTCTTAAAATTCTAAAAGTTTGAAAACTCTGGAAAAAAATCTGGAAAATCTTAAATATATAACAAATTTAAAAATTATAATGTAATATTAAAATTCACAAGTGTATGTAGCCATAATATTAAAATATTGAAATATTAAAATAAAAGCATTGTTAAATAAAAATTATTCAAAAAAAAATAGATTTTTCAAATTTTTAATGTATAAAACTAATAGCTTTACTCCCTTTTTCCTAATTTTTCAATTTTCCTGGGTTATTAGGACTTTTTTACGTATTTTTCCTAATTGTTTAGATGTGACTTTCAGAATATTTTTTTACCCTTTTCAGTTTTTTTCAATTTTTTCCATAATTTTATATTTATTTTCAAAAAAATAGCTAAAATATTAATGGAGCTAATGAAGAATGGCGAATTTGAAAATTTTTAGTTACTTAGTATTTCGTTTAAAAACTTTATTTGACTAGGGAGCCCAGTTAAAAATTAGAAGCCTATTAACCCATTTTCTATAAAAACAACTTCCATATGAAAACAACTTTTTTGAGAGAGAACACAATAAATTAAAAACAAGGACAAAGAGTCCAAACGAACATAAGAAGAGATTTCATGGGGACAGTAGTTCTCCAGTATTTATTCTATCCCCAAACAAATGCCCGCAAGGTTACGAGTAGAGGTGGCCAGACGGCCGGTTTGGCTCGGCACGCACGTGAATCGGCTCGCCTAAAACTCGCTTGACTTGGCTTGTTGCGTGCCGGTTAATTATTCGGCACTAACCGCCTGTAGAGACGAACCGAACACGAATCAGGATTGTTAAAACCGCGAACGGACCGGCATGACACGCGAACCGGCCCGTGTAATTCGTAAACGAATAAGAGTCTCGCTTAATCGTTATTCGGCCCGTAAACCGCCTGGCCCGTGTTAATCTTAAAACTCTCCCCTCTTCTTCGAGCAATAAATAATTAATAAACTCACTCCCTCCTATCTCTCCATAAAAACACAAATGGCTCAGCAAATGATGAACATGTTGTTTGTAGTTGTTTGTAGTCCTGGCTGTAGTTGTAGGAGTGGCTTCAGCTCAAGAAATGGCTCCAGCTCCTTCACCTGATGTTGGCTCTGGATTTTCTCTCCCTGTTTCTACTGCTTTCGTTGGCACTTCACTTCTCTTCTCTCTCGTTGCTCTCTTCCGTCACTGAGAAGAGATGATGTTGGTTTTATTGGCTGTTTGTGTTTGTTGATATTACTTTAAATTTTTATTTATTTTGTAGTTTATAGAGGGTGGGTGCAGTCCTCTGTGTGTATCGTATCTGAGGTTTATTTTGCTACTAACTAATCAACTAACTAAATTAAATCATCACTTCTTGAATATCAGCAAGACAGCAAGTCACTTTAAATCATCACATGATTCATTGTGCTTTTTATTAAAATAATTAAGTATAAATATTATTATACTGAAGTGGTGGTTGATGGACTGAATTGTGTGGACAGGAAATGAAAATTGGTAAATATAAAATAATGATGCAGCTCGTCTCGGCTCGCCAACTCGGCACGGCCGGGCTCCTGTTTTAATAAATCGCAGCATGCAACTAGTACAATTCTATAACTCGTTTGATTCGTCTAAACCGCGAGCCGTTCACGAGCTCTCATTTCTTGAATCGGCACGAGCCCGGCACAGCTCGTCTAGTTAAGCGTGTCGTTTACGAGTCCTGTATTAGCTTAATCGGCCCGCCTAAAATTCGGCACGGTTCGTTCGGACCGCTCGTTTGGCCACCTCTAGTTACGAGCAACAATATTGGTAATTGATTCAAAACAAGTACAAATTTAAAAAATGTCACCAAATACAAAGTCTAGAAAATTGAGCCGTCGGTAAATGAGCAGCTGGCAATAGGATCAAGTGTTGCATGTTCAATCCTGTACCTTTTTCACAACTTGGTTGCCGGAGCTAGCTCCTTTGCTTCTGCGACTTGTGGTGGCCTGTAAGCTTTGACCCTTCTTTTTACAGAAAGAAAAGAACTTCACCTCTGTGATCTCTTGCAACTATCACTGATCCAACTCATCCTCCTTCCATTACTACGTTCAATTAATCAACTTCATAAGTTCCTTGTGCTCTTGTTTGTAAATACATCTGGCATATGTTCTATACTACGCAACTAGCCTGTAAACTTTGTCCATTATCCCCGCATTTGGTGTTATTTGATTTTCAAAACCTTTCTGGTTTCTTTCTGCCCGAATGTACCACATTAGAAAAGCCCCATTCTGTTTTGTCCCCCCCCCCCAGGCAACTCATGGGGTATGATGTTACTACTATATTAGAGGCTAATCCCTTTATTTGCTGCTCAAAATGGATTCCCCGAAGAGCTAGCAGGAAAAGCCAAACAATATCTACTAGTATAATTTATGTCAGGTATGAACATACATACCAGTAGAGGTGGCACTTGTGCGGTCCGTGCGTGCCACCGGGCTGCACACGGGTTCAACACTCGAAGACAGAACACTGAACCGGCTTGTAAGTCTGTGAATCGGGCTCGGGCCGGGCTCGAGTCGAAGAAACAGAATTCGGGATCTGCCGGACTAATAACTGCGAACGAATAACCGCGGGCTCGGGCCGTGCGGGTTAAAAGAGGACCAACCTCACTGTTAATTGTCTACTATTAGCTGTCTGATGTAAATTTGCAATATATTAGTAATTTATAAGTATTAATAAATAGAGGGTAGACACCTTTTAGCCACCTAGGATTAAAAATAATTATTGGCTTCTATTTACATAGTAAATAATTCGATTTTGTGTTTTTAATTTTTCTTTTAAATAATATATTTCATAATTACTTGAATTTTTTTATTTGGTAAAATAATAATTTTATTATTTTAATTTTTTGGGTTGAAACAAGACGGCACCTTATATAAATTTTATTAATTTAAAAATATTACAAATGATATGAGAGGATTCCTCTCTGCAAAAACGGAACAAACCGTATCAAATATTAAAAAATTACAAATTAAGTAAACAAAAAAATATTAATAAAAATTACATTAACTATTTTTTCTAGAGATGTTCACTAGTTAAAATTACAAATTTAACTATACTTTGTTACAGAGAAGGACAGTTGCTTTGATACAGAAGACAAAACAGAATAGAGATGCTGGTGCGTGTTGTCAATCGCGAGCAGACCGTGCGGGTTAGTGCGAGCCGTGCGGGTTCGTGCGGTTCAACCGGGCCGTGCGGGTTCGTTCGGTTCGTGCGTGCCGTGCGGGCTCGGTCTCGGTTTTCAGATTCCTAACTCATAATCGGCTCGTTCCTTCAGACGATTTGTGCGGATTTTTAGCGAGCCGAACTGGGCCGAATAAATACCGGTTTTAAAACGAACCGGTCCCGATTGTGCGGTTCAAACCCGCACAATTGGCCACCTCTACATACCAGCACCCCAAATCGCTGCCCGGGACCCACCCAACTATAAACTTGACCATAAGATTCTGCTATCCAAGTAAAAAATCTTGCACAAGTTAGTTATCATCATATGTTTCACATACTAACATATAATGCTGAGTAACCGGCGCATCTAACCTTAAGGTGTTACAGAAAGTGGATCATATATTTAACACTCCCTCTCACTAACATTAAGGTGGTAGAGAAAGACCCAATAGGATCATATAGTTTACACTCACTCTCACTCGAAAGCCCATTTATGGGTGTTAAAAAAAGTCCTCAATATGATCATATTGTTAACACTCACCCTCACTCGAAAACCCATTTATGGGTCGAAAAATAAAATACCGGCACCCATCTTTGGGATATTAATTGCATGGGAATTGAATTTTAGTTCTCCCGACAGTCTAAACTCTGATACCATGTTGAGTAATCAGCTCATCTAAAATCTTAAGGTATTTGAAAAAAAATCCCTAATAGGATCATATAGTTAACATATAATTATAACTTCCATCATCCGTCCAAGATTATTTTCCCAAAACAATCCGAGCGGAGTATATGATTCTTTTTATATGATATAAATGCTTGATGAAGAAGATCCGGAGACGGTCACAAATCTAATAGTTGATGCATATGAAATAGAAAGGGTTAAAAGAACAAAGCTCCAAAAATCACCGTCCAAGGTTTGAATGTCAAAAACATTCTCCAGTTGCCAAGACAAGACGTGTTACTTTATCAATGCAACAATACTTACATTTGCCTCTCACTTTCACTTAGTTACACTACTAACACTCCAAAATGAGATTGTGTACATTTCATGACCATACATATAAGCACACCTGTTTTTATCTATAAATGGAGATGGGTTTTATAAATGCATTGACCAAAGATTGTCAACCTTGTAGGTAAACTACTACTGGACACCTGTATACACGCATATTCAATTTTTTTTTCCTACACAACAACACTTTTGACAGTCCCCACTAGTACATAACATGTCTAACTCTTCCTGAAAATTTTGTAGTCAGAGCTATACTAATTCTTAAACATGAGGACAATGCTGTTCTTCTTGCTTGTAGTTGTAGTCAATTTTTGGGATGGTGTATATGCAGGTGGTGACATAAAATTGGGGTCGAGATTGTTGGCGAAGGAAAACCAGTCATGGGTGTCTGATAACGGAACCTTTGCGTTCGGATTCACTCCTGCTGCCTCTACTGATCATCGTAAAAGCTTCCAACTAGCGATATGGTTCGCTCAACTCCCCGGTGATCCAACTGTTGTTTGGTCAGCTTACCTGTATGCTAATTACTTCAAAAACTCCCTGTTATTTTTCTAGTCGTGATTATTTGCATATGTACATACTTCAGTCTCATCCTTCATTTAATAGTATACTTGAGTAACAGTCAATCTAGCATCTTTCTGCGAGACGGCCACAATCTTCAGTTGGAAAAATAAATATATCATATGTCGTGTGCTACATAAAACGTAACTACATATACTAGCTAGCTTCAATTCTAGCATTTACTACAAGTTTTGCAGGTAATATAGTTGCTATAATTTGTGGCCATTTATTTCCTATTTTCTGAATTATCTCAACAGAAAATCCCCAGTCACAAAAGATGCAGTCCTGGAATTCGACACCTCAGGAAACCTAGTACTGATCGATGGAGAAGCCACAGCCTGGTCATCAAACACCTCTCGAGCAGGTGTGGCAACAGCTGTCATGTCAGATAATGGAAACTTAATCCTCTACGATGCTGAACGGAACATTTCTTGGCAAAGTTTCTCACATCCATCTGACACAATTCTCCCTGGCCAACCGTTAACAGTTTCTCAGGAGCTGACATCATCAAAATCGCCATATTCTCATGCTGGTGGTTATTATGCACTAAAAATGTTACAACAAACCACATCATTAAGCCTAGCTCTTACCTACAACATGCCTGAATCATCTAATTCAGCACCAGAATCTTACTCAAATTACTCATATTGGGAAGGCCCTGAAATATCAAATGTGACTGGAGAGGTTGTAGCGGTTTTAAATGAAGCAGGAAGTTTAGGCATTGTGTACGGTTCATCATCAGATGGAGCAGTTTATGTTTACAAGAATGATAATGATTCTGGAGGTATATATTCTGCTGTAAACAAATCAAACAGTAGTCCAATAATTCCTAGGAGATTGATTCTCGAGAGTAATGGAAATATACGTTTGTATAGATGGGACAATGATGTAAATGGATCACGCCAATGGGTAGCAGAGTGGGCTGCAGTGTCAAATCCTTGTGATATTGCTGGTGTTTGTGGCAATGGGATATGTAATTTGGATAGAAAAAAGACTAATGCTTCTTGTTCATGCTTGCCAGAGACTACTTCCGACTCAAAAGATAGCAACAATTGTTATGGAAATCCTGTGGTGATAGGAGAATGTAAACCTCGTCGTGAAAATTCGACATCTGAATATAAGATTGAATCAGTACAACAAACAAATTACTACTTTTCCGACTCATCAGTAATAGCAAATTATAGTGATATACCAACTGTGACAAAATGCGGTGATGCATGTTTATCAGATTGTAATTGTGTTGCTTCTGTGTATGGGCTGAATGAAGAGAAGGCCTATTGTTGGATTTTGAAGAGCTTGGAGTTTGGTGGATACGAGGATCCTAGTTCAACCATGTTTCTCAAGGTTTATATTAATAGCAAGGGAGGAAAATCAGACGGGGATTCAATGAATAAGAAAACAAAAACTGTGGTCCTTCCTATTGTTCTAAGCATAACTGCTTTGATAGTTCTTCTCTGTTGCCTACTGTATATTAACATTCACAGAAAGAGATCCCTTAGGAGAGCTCTTCAGAATTCCATGATTGTGTCGGGTTCTCCAGTGAATTTCACTTTTCGTGATCTTCAAAGCAGGACAAGAAATTTTTCCCAATTGCTGGGAACAGGTAGGGTTTCAAGTTCAACTATATATATATATATAATTCATAATTTGATTAGTTAATGATTTGTGACTGAGAGGTAAATATTTTCCTTAATTGGTTTAAATGCAGGTGGATTTGGTAGTGTATACAAGGGGAGCCTAGCAGATGAAACTCTGATTGCAGTAAAGAAGCTCGATAAGATGTTGCCTCACGGACAGAGGGAATTCATAACTGAAGTAAACACAATTGGTTCTATGCATCATATGAATTTGGTTCGTCTCTGTGGATTCTGTTCGGAGGGATCACAAAGGTATGTTATCTTTCATTTTGATAAATTCACTTTATACCTTAAGAACTGTCTATTTTTTAATGAATATGTCATAATTTGCAGGCTTCTAGTTTATGAGTTCATGAAAAATGGATCACTTGATAAGTGGATATTTTTCTCATATAAAAATGGAGAGAGACTTTTAGACTGGCCAACTCGATTTAAAATAGCAGTGGGTACTGCTCAAGGGATTGCCTATTTTCATGAGCAGTGTCGAAACAGGATAATACACTGTGACATAAAACCAGAAAATATACTGTTGGATGAGAATTTTTGCCCAAAGGTATCTGACTTTGGATTAGCCAAGTTGATGGGCAGAGAGCACTCACAGGTTGTCACTATGGTGAGAGGAACCCGAGGATACCTGGCTCCTGAGTGGGTTAGCAACCGTCCTGTAACAGTAAAGGCCGATGTTTACAGTTATGGAATGCTTCTTTTGGAGATCATAGGTGGAAGAAGAAATTTCGACATGACCTGTGATGCAACGGACTTTTTCTTTCCGGGATGGGCTTTCAAGGTATAGTACTAAATTCATCTACACACAGCTTTTTTAGCTAAACGTATATACACAGCCTTTGATAGCAGATATATATATATATATATATATATGTGGCACTTATGATTTCTACAGGAGATGACAAATGGGACCCCAACGAAAGTTGCAGACAGAAGACTGGAAGGAAGAGTGGACGAAGAAGAAGTAACAAGGGCACTGAGAGTTGCCTTCTGGTGCATTCAGGATGACATTTCCCTGAGGCCTTCAATGGGAGAAGTAGTAAAAATGTTGGAAGGAGCAGATGATATTATTATACCACCAATACCACAGACAGTTTCGGAGTTGATTGAAGAAGGGCTAGAACATGTATACAAGGCAATGAAAAGAGAGTTCAATCAATTCAGCTCTTTCACTATAACTAGTACTACACATCCATCATCTCATGCTACATGTAGTTATTCCACAATGTCACCCAGATAATATAGTAAAGCCTTCATATATATCAACTATACTTTAGTTGGTCTCCCCTGAGATCCCTATCCTGAATCCAATGTGCAGCAAGACAATTATTGTAATTTGGTAACGATCTATTTGATTCCAAAAGAAAGGCAATAAAATTGAACTCTATTCCATAGATGTTGAATAATATAACGATGAAATGGAGTAGTTTGTTCAATTTCGTAATAATACAAGAGATTTTGTTATATCAATATCACATCAATCAATGTAACACCTAAACTTGCATAAAACCCACAAAGGCTCCAAGGCTTACTGCAATACTACTTCAAGAGGCCATTTATCAATGATTGTTGAAAAATTAAACAGAACAAGACCGTAAATTGAATACATTGCCGTGCGTGATAGTCCGTCAAGTGCTGGACGGCACTCAAAGCTTGTAAGCCACATTTTGTAGATATACCTGTATACATGTTTATATTATTATTTTTTTTAAAACAGATAGATATGTATAATTTTTATTTTCCACAGGAAAAAGTGTGCAAATGAAATAAAGGTTGAAAAAATTACAAAATGTTAAATGATTAAAATTATTATCTTTAGCAAAATTTTAAAATATAATATCAATTTTAAATTTTTATATGAGTCACAAATATTTTTGAAACAAATTAATTATTAAAGTATGTAATAAGAATGTTTACTTTTTGATAAATAATTTAGACTATTAACCTTAGTTACTTTATTAAAGCCAATAAAATATATTAGCGAATACTAATTTCATTTAGAGAATTTATATATATACAATATCATTTTTAATAATTCAAATTGTAAGTGATAAATTTATTTTGAATTATATTTATATTAAATATTTACATATTCAATTGATAAATTTAATTTAATTTAAAAATTAAAAATTATCTATATTTTTAAAATGTTTACATTTAAATTAGTTTTTATGTGATTATTTTTTTATAAATATTATATCTTTTTATTTATGTACTTATAATATTTTTTATAATTTCTTAATTTATTTAAATAATGATATAACATTATTTTATGTATTCATAATATTTTATTTTATTTTTTACGATTTTATTTTTGCTAAACTTCAGATGTATAACATGAATAGAAGTTAAGAGCACATGTCCAACATGTGTTCTTATATGATGTGTACCGCATATGCGTGACGTAACAACAAATATTAATGCATGAGTGTTTTTTATTGTTAATTGCATTATCATAGTTGATCGAATCATGATAAATGGAATTTGGAATCTTTTCCAATATTAACTATTTTACTAAGTCGTGATTCGTAACAGTATTATATATGTGCGTTTAGATATAATAAATAAATAAAATTATTTAAATTTTTGATTTCATATTTATCATTCTAAATAATAACTTTTGAGAAGAATTATCGTTTTTTTTTGTATTCTTCTACGATTTTATTGTCATCGGAGTTGTTGATGTTAACCCAAAATTGCGTTTTACAGCAGTCTTATAAATCTCAGACTTTATCGTCCTACTTCTCGCATCCATTAGTCTAATTGACATACGTGTATGATCACATTAAGAAATAAATATCAAAATAATCCTAAAAATAGTACAAAAATATTAATTTAAACGAACAAAAGTACTTTAAAGTGAATCATAAAACCAGATCTGGACTTGCAAGTGAAACACACATCACAAATTACAAATATTACCTGATAATTGCGTCGTTGTGCCTGGGCTGTGAGGGCTCTCAGCCACATTCTCTAAAAAAGGTACTGTTAATAATCCCGCAGGTACTGAAACCATTAAAAGGACACCACCCCTCCCTTTTTCCACTCCGTCCCGAAGAGTAACTAGGCTTCTAGCTGCTTCACCTGCTTCTTATTAAGGCCCAATATCGGTTCACAGTCAATAACATCTTCACCGTCCAGAGTAACAATGAGTCGAAGAACACCGTGCATTGATGGGTGTGAGGGCCCATATTAACTATCATAAGGTCATTTCATGTAGCTGACCCCCTTGAGACCTCGCAAAATGGACAAATTCCTTTTCTTAGGAACATATACAAGATTCGTCACAAAAAGGATAACGGTAACCCCGCCATTGTTGTTGTTTTCCCATAATAGTTGTTGCCGGCGACCAATTAATGTTTGGATAAAAATATTTTCCGGCATCGAATCTCTTTAGAAAGAGGATCTTTTGTCTCTTGGAATAAAAGTTTATCTGTGGAGGAACGAAATTAATAACTATTTTTTCCTATGGAATATCTAGGAACACTAAGATTGAATTAGAAATATCGATAAATTCTTGCGGAGCCAAAATAAAATAAAAAAGGGGTTAACTTGTTCCAATTTTGTCTCTATCGAATTTTAATATCAGAATAGCAGATCTAGTCATGATTCAATGGGTCAGGTCCACTTAATTTATATTTTGTTGATTTGTAATCTTTACAATGCATTTGATTAGCAAAACAGAAAAAGGAAAGTTTGGTAATTCTAGAGACGACTTATCATCCCTGATCCCATTGATAACGAGTAGGCCCAAATAATTCGATCGGGGTAGT
The DNA here is from genome assembly GCF_009905375.1 of Apium graveolens. Lineage (NCBI taxonomy): Eukaryota > Viridiplantae > Streptophyta > Magnoliopsida > Apiales > Apiaceae > Apium > Apium graveolens. The sequence goes on from NC_133649.1 coordinate 195,076,547, forward strand.
TGCTGAACCATACCACATAGTTCCGACAACAACAAAAGCTGCAAAAAAGACAACCACAATACTACTGGAAAGAACAGTTTCAATATTTCCCATACGTAACCCTTTGTATAGACGTTGGGGCGGGCGGACACTAAGATGGAATAGACCCGCCAATATGCCCAATGTACCTGCTGCCATGTTCGGTTTTGAATTAGAGACGTTCAAAATGCTGAATCGGATCTGATAGAATACTGTCGATTCTAGTCCGCGAAAAGTGGAAATGGAGGCAGATCAGTTTCGAGTCAATGGATACTCTGAGATAGAGCGAGAAAGATTTAATTTTATTAATTCCACTTCTAAGACTTTGAAACAACTAGAAAATTATAAACACAAAACTATTCATTTTGAACAACAAAGGGCGATTAATCAAGTACGGCAACAGGTTTTCCAACAAGCCTTACAAGGGGCTCTAGGAACTCTGAGTAAAACTTGACCCGTTGACCCCTTGGCTTTGCCAGCCTTAGCTGGTGATCCAGGCTGTTTCCCTCTCGACGATGAAGCTTATCCCCCATCGTCTCACTGGCCGACCTTGACCCCTGTTATTTTGAGGTCATCTCTAGTATTCAGAGTTTGCCTCGATTTGGTACCGCTCTCGCGGTCCGCACCGAAACATTCACAACTTCAATCACACCATACAATAAAAAATAATCATAAAATTAAAAGTTTAATTCAGAAACAACACTTACACACACACACACATATATATATATATATATATATATATATATATATGAAAAGATAAAATAAAGTGTCTCACCATTGTTACAGTTGTTATCGATATTTATAAACTCTTCCCCAATGATAAGTCGTTCGTTTTATAATTTTATATTTGATGTATTGATTCATAAACATGTCTTTATAATTATTTTCTAAGTTGTGCAAGATTAATTATGTTTGATTTGTAGAGAAAGTTATAAGAATATAAGAGTTGTTATGCAAAATTAACTTTGTTCACTTGGAGAGAAAGTTTATAAAAATATAAGATAACTGTTGTTTTTATTTAATAATTAAAAAAATAGAATGAGAACACTTAAACAACCGTGTATTCTCCTTTTAAGTATATTGATGATTTGAGATCTTTAATGTTTTCCGATGAATAAAGGGTCTTAATTAATGTTCTAAAAACCAATAACTCGGTCATTCGGCCACTAAGTACTTATTTTAAACCCTTATTCTAATATGCGTTTTTAGTAATGTTAGTTAATGAATTACACACAGAGGGGGGTGAATGTGTTTTAGTGTTTTTATGCTTTTCTTGAAGTATTTATGGCTGTGAACAAAGTAAATTAAATCTTGTAGTGAAATGTGTTAATACTAAAATTAAACAAGCAATAACATTGTACACAGATCTTTCAAAACTCACTTAATTTTATATAAAAATTAAGAATGTTTTGCTACAAAATTTCTAGGCCCTTTGTTGATAAAGAGCTTAGCTTATTCCTTGAGAGAATACAAGATTTTATTATCTAAATTGTTACAACTAAAAAAGGACCACTGTTAACTTTATATCATAGTTAACTACTGGTTTACACAGTGTATAATAAGAGATGCTATTCACTTTGGTAAACTGTCACTTTTCATTTTCATTTTAGGAAAAGTATATCTTTCATTTCTGGCTTAGCATATCTTTGCATACTATGTTAATTTTGATCTTCCTTTGTCAGTTAATCTTCACCCTTGATCTTGCACACTCTTCAAACTGCTTTTTGTAGACTTGTCAATCCAACTGGTTGGATTGTTTGTTGATTGGCAATCTTGGATATTGAACTGGTCTGCAATTTGTACTTTGAGATTTTACCTCGAGATCTCCAATTAGGCATATAGAGAACTTGACATCTCGATAAGTATATTTGCTTATCGAGATCTCTAATCACTCTATTGTTGATTTGACTTGTAGAGGTCTCTGAATTCTCTATAAGAGAATTTAGCTTGTCGGGATCTCTCATCTTCATATCTTCACTTTGGCTTATCGATATCTCTGAGTTCTCTAGTGACTTGTTGACTTGTCGATAACTCAGAGTTCTATAGTAAATTTAAACTTGTCGATAACTCTGAGTTCTCTAGTTAATTTAGACTTGTCGATAACTCTGAGTTCTCTAGTGAAGAAATGACTTGTAGATATCTCCAATCTTCATGTCTTCAATTTGGCTTGTCGATATCTCTGAGTTCTCTAGTGGCTTTCTTGAGTTCTCTATAAGTCATTCTGGAGTTCTCAAATGACTTCTCTATAACACTAATCTGTGACTTGTAGAGATTTTTACTTAGAACATTTTTCTCAAAACAGATTTATTCAACTCCAAGCTTCTTCATATTTCTTCTGAGGCATGATCTTCTTGATCTTCTTCCAGATAGAATTCTTATGCTTGATACTGTTTTCAGAAAAAGACTCTAGTATGCTCTTGATCATTTTTACAGACTTTAAATGTTACAATACAAAATACAAACTAAGATTACAATACAACTTATTTAGGGTTGTCAATTTGACTTAGTCTTGTTAAAGTGCAGGCATGTCTTGCACAACAATCTCCCCCAATTTGTGAGAGGATTGCTGAACACAAATTCATTTCTGTAAACAAGACTAACCCCAAGTTATAATGGAAAGTAATATTAATAAATAAAAATTGACACAATTATAACTTTTATACATTAGAAGATTTATAGAGTCTAAATGGTTACAAGCATCAGGTAAAAACTATCTTTGCTTCTGCTTCTTCTCTAATGAGATCCTTTAAGTAAACAAGAATTTCAAGTTCTACTATAACAGGATTCCCACTTAGAGCTTCTACAAGTTTAATTCTGTCTGCCTTTGGATAACCACTGTCTAGTAAATCAATCTTAAATCTTGAGAATTTTCCAGCTTTGATGTTTAGAAACTTTCCATCTTTAGAGATTCTGCTCATTCCTTTTGCCTTGAGTTCTTCTGATCTTTTCATGTACATTTCAATCTCCTCATCATACCTCCTTTTTCTCTTTTCATATTCAGCCTCATTTCTTTTTCTTCTTTCCTCCCTTATAATCAACAACTCAGCCAAAACTGATCTCCATGCTCTTGTAGCAGTATCCTTATCTTTTAGAAAACTTATCACTCTCTTGATTTCTATGGGGGAAAGAGAATCCATTAAGCTGCAACCTAGAAATGTGAAGGACCCATCTTCATAGTAAATTCTAACTTCCCTTAGAGATACAACCCTGAAAGGCATATGTCATAGCCTATTTATTTATTCGAGGATTTAACTCAACTCAACTAAGGATGTAACAAGTAAATAGTGGTTTTATCGTCAGAAAGATCTCTCAAAGTAACATATGTCAAAGAATTAAGTAACATTGTTCATCTACAGTCTTGAGGACTTAATTCACTGGAAGAAGCTCAAGAAATTGATCAAGCCTCAGTGATATAAATCAAGATTGTGGATTTAATCAAGTGACAGAGATCTCGTCAGGGTATCAATTAATTACAGGGATTTAATCTGAAGAAAATCAAGACATGAAGAAACATCACAGATGTTAGTCATTCATGAACCAGACAGTACATCGAGTGTCAACATTGAAGTGGTGAAATGGATTCATAAGTTTCAGTGATTTTCAGAAGATTGCCAGAAGAGTGGTTGTTGTTCAAGATTAGTATTAATTCTCCATTAATTAATTAAGTCATATAATTTAATTAAGAAAATAAATTAAATCTGCAAAGATTAATTTATTGATTAATTGAATTAATTGGTTAATTAATTCTGAATTAATATTATGCATTTTTCAGAAATGATTTTGAATTAATATTCAAAATTAAATCAGCAAGACAAATATTTGAACTAGTATGACAATTGGATTGTCATACCGAAAGTCTTTCCAAGTCTTTTTAGATTGTCTTGCCGATAGTTCTACCAGTTCAATCAATAGTCCTATCGAAAGTTCTACCAGTTCAATCAATAGTCCTACCGAAAGTTCTACCAGCTAAAAGGATTGTCTTGCCAATTAAATCAAGGATTGATTGAATATAAAAGAACGAAAGCTGATTTTCAACAACACACTGCATTGAATATCAAAACAAACTGAAGAACACAGAACAATAGAGAACTTATTGCAAATTCTCAGGACATTAATTTCTAGTATTTATTGTTAAATCTAAACCACTAGCAATCCTTTTCTTGTTCTTGTGTAACTATCTAGCGGATCAAAATCCCTAGAACTTAATCTCAAACTGCTTTTAGCATTTGATCTTTTTATTTCAAAAATAGAAAAAGTTCATGTCGAATTTATTCTAGATTTGGAATAATTTATTTGAGATTAATCCCTTGTAAATGATACCGTTGTTGTAACACCTTTCAAGTTTAATAATAGTTTTATTTAACTTGAATTTTGTTTCACTTTTTTATTCCGTATTTTATTCGATTAAATGATATAGTTTGTATTTAATCCCCCTTCTACAAACATATTGAGACCTAACAATTGGTATCAGAGCCTTCTGATTAACGGACAAATCAAGATCCTAGACTTTTGTGATTCTTCCACTCCTTGAATTTTTATTTACTCAAAAATTCATAATGACTACACAAAAAGTTGGAACCGTTAAAATTCCACTATTCGATAAAGAAAATTATGTTATGTGGAAGAAGAAGATGCTATTGTTTTTACAAGTTGCAAATCCCAAATATCTGGAAGTGTTAAAGAAGGGTCCAAAAATTCCGATGGTTATTGAACCAGAGGTAATAGAAAATGATGTTGTGATTACCAAAGCTAGAACCTATGTAAAGAATCCTGAGGATTTTTCTCCTGCTGAAAAAGAAGAAGCCTCCTTGGATGCTAGCCTTCAATTAATTTTAGTTGATTCCCATGATCCCTTGATGAATAGACATGTGATGAACTGTAAAGATTCCAAACACATCTGGGAAACTATTGAGGTGATTAATGAAGGCACAGAGAAAGTTAGGGAGAGCAAATTAGAGATCCTAACCTCTGAGTATGAACATTTTAAATCCAATCCAGGAGAAGGAATCACTAAAGTGTTTGAGAGGTACAATGCATTGATCAACAACCTGAACATAAATGGTAAATATTATTCAATCAGGGAGGTCAACAAAAAGTTCCTTTTAACACTGCCAACTCATCTCGAACATAGAATCACTGCCATAAGAGAAGTAAGAGATCTGAGTGAGATTTCTTTGGAAAGGCTCTATGGTGTGTTAAAAACCTATGAGTTGGAGCAGATTCAGCAGAAGGAAGTCTATGGGAAAGGAAGAGTGGTCAGCACGTCTACTGCTCTAGTAGCTGAAGAACAACAACAACAATCACAACAACAACAACAACAACAACAATCTCAACAGTCAAAGATAATGGTACAGTCTTCCAAGGCTGAATAAAATGTGATAGTAGCAGAATTTGATCCTCCTACTACAAATCAATCAGGAGATGATTTTTACTCCTTGGAAGAACTGGAGCAATTGGAAGATGAGTCAATGGCCCTGATTGTCAAGAGATTCTCCAATGTCAGATTCAAGAGGAATCCCAAGTTCAAGTACAAGTCCAACTACAATAGATTCCAGAAAGGTGGATCTTCATCCTCTAACACCAGCAGTGGTGGATACAAAATAGGGATGGTTGATCGAAGCACCATTCGATGCTTTAACTGCAATGAGTTGGGACACTTTGCCACAGAATGCAAGAAGCCAAAAAAGTTAGGAAGAACTCTTATGATTCTAATCAGAAGAGTAAATCTGAAAGGGCTTACCTGGAAAAGGGAAGAAGCTGGGATGATACTAATAGTGAAGATGAAGAAGTTGGAAATCTTGCTCTTATGGCTAGTGATGCAAACACCTCATCGTCAAGAAAAGAGGTAAAATTTACTGATGCTGAATTAGTCTATCATCTAGGAGGCTCCTTAGATTGTGCTCGTCGTGATAATGAAATGTTAACTCAACAAATCGAAGACCTTGAGAAAGAGGTCAATGAATTAAGACTTGTGCACATTAATCAAGATAAATTAAAAGAACAAGTATCTTTTCTAGAGAATAGAGTTGACTGTTATAGACAACTCGAAACTATTCTCAAAGACAAGATCACCGGTCTTGAGACTAAGGTCAAAGCTTACTTTAATTCTTGCTCTAAGGCTAAAGAGTTCTACAATAAGCAAGCTATTAATCAAACATCTGGAGTAGGTTATGATTATAATGTTGCTATTGGAGAATTAGGTATAAACTCCCCTCCTCATGTCTGTGCTAAAGGTAGGGAAGTACCACATGTGCTTAAGGGTGTTGATGGACCCCTCTATAAAGAATCAATTGTTGAACCATTTGATGAGACCTCATTTATTATTCAAGAAGAAATTCGTGCTGAAGATCTTGCTAATGAGAAAGTTGTTTCCAGGTCAAGTGTGTCAAAGGTTCCAGTCAAAGTTGTGAAAGCAATTGAGACTAACTCAGACACACATGATTTGGATAACAAAAATGCCATGTCTACCATGCATAAGTTGCCTATTGTTAATCCCTCTCATAAAGCATGTGGTGTTCCTGATTGTATGTCTTGTGCTTTTAATTTAATGTATGCTTATTTTAATGGTAAGCATGTTTCTAATGATAAGACTACTCCTCGTCAACATGTGAATAATAGGAAGCATGATAGGTCTAAGACTGCTAGTCCTCCTAAAGCTAGAAAGGAAACATTTGTGCCTAAGCCTAAACAGAAATTTGTCAAGGCTGTTTACAAGGTCAAATGTCCAGTCATTGAGAAAGTTGAGAACAGTAAAGTTAAGAATGTTTTTTTTCCTGATAAAGGCCAATTTTACAAGTATGCCGGACCCAACCAAGCTTGGGTTCCGAAGAAGGTCTAATCCATTTGTATTGCAGGGCATTAAACAGGTGCAACCGGTAGTGTGGATTCTTGACAGCGGATCGTCAAGACATATGACCGGAGATAGAGCCCTGCTATCAAATGTGGTTGAGAAAGCTGGCCCAGTGGTTACCTTTGGAGATAACAGCAAATGTCTGACTGAGGGATATGGCTGTTTGCAAGCTGGTAATGTTATCATTGAAAATGTGTATATTGTGCAAGGACTTGAACACAATCTACTTAGTATTAGTCAGTTCTGTGACAACGGCTACAATGTTTTATTCGACAAGCTGAAGTGTCAGATTCTGCACAAGAAAAGTGAAAAATCCTCCTTGATGGGAATCCGAAAAGGAAATCTGTTCGTAGCTGACATGAACTCTGGAAGCAATCCTGAAGTCAATTGTTTCTATGCAAAGGCATCGTCAGATGAGAGTTGGCTATGGCACAAGAGACTAGAGGTCTACCTCAGCTGGAATTCTCCCCAGAAGGACTGTGTAAGGCTTGCCAGAAAGGAAAGTCAAAGAAAGCAAGTCACAGAGGCACTGACACATCCTCCATAACTGGTGTTCTGCAATTATTGCATATGGATTTATTTGGACCAGTTAATGTTCTTTCAATGTCAAAGAAGTGTTACTGTCTTGTGATAATTGATGACTATTCCAAGTATACGTGGGTTTTATTCCTTCACTCTAAGGATGAAACACCACAAGTTGTGATTGATCATATCAAGTTGATCGAGTAAGATTCTAATGTCCCTGTTAGAGCAATAAGGTCAGATAATGGAACAGAATTCAAGAATTCACTTCTCAATGGGTTCTGTACAGACAAAGGGATTACCAGACAATTTTCAGCTCCTAGAACCCCTCAGCAAAATAGAGTGGTAGAAAGGAAGAATCGTACATTGATTGAAGCTGCAAGAACTATGTTAAGTGAATCAGGTCTTCCAATGTACTTTTGGGCTGAAGCTGTCAATATTGCATGTTATACTCAGAATTGAACTCTAATCAACAAAGACTTCATGAAGACTCCTTATGAGATAATGAATGAACAGAAACCTTCTATCAAATACTTTCATGTATTTGGTGCCAGATGCTTCGTGCTCAAGGATGGAGATGATCGTCGTGGTAAATTCGAGGCAAAGGCATATGAGGGTATTTTTGTTGGATATGGAAGAAGATCATACAGGGTGTATATCATTGATCAACACAAAGTAACTGAAAGTGTCAATGTTACATTTGATGACACTAAACTCCCTAGTATCCAAACTGAAGATCCTTCTGAGAAACTGAAGTTTGATGATATGTTAGATTCAGAATCAGAACATGATCAAGAACCTGAGGTTGTTGCTGGTGAAGAACCTATTAATCATGATGATACTCAAGGTAATGGTGATGGAAACATTGGCAACAATACAGATACCACTGCTACTGACGAAGAATCATCAAGTCAACCTGACAACAACTCAGGGGGAGATGGTGAAGGATCAACTAGTAGGACACAACATCCCAATGAATTTCAAGGCGAATCATCAAGATCAAATCTTTCAAGACAGACTATCTTGAATAAAGCTCATCCTTTTGAGTTGATTATTGGTGATCCAGATGTTGGAGTCAGAACTAGACGTGCTACTCAAAATGAATGTCTGTTCTCAGGATTTCTTTCTGAGATGGAACCTAAGAAGATTGAAAAAGCACTGACTGATCCAGATTGGGTGATTGCTATGCAAGATGAACTCAATCAGTTTGAACATCAACAAGTCTGGAAACTGGTACCTAGACCTACACACAAGAAAGCTGTTGGTACTCGGTAGGTATTCAGGAATAAACTATATGAAGATGGTGTGGTTACAAGAAACAAAGCAAGACTGGTAGCTAAAGGGTATTCTCAAGCTGAAGGCATTGATTATGATGAAACCTATGCTCCAGTGGCTAGACTAGAGGCCATCAGGATATTTCTGGCATTCGCAGCATTCTCAAACTTTAAAGTTTATCAAATGGATGTTAAGAGTGCCTTTCTGAATGGAAAGCTGGATGAAGAGGTGTATGTAGAGCAACCTCCTGGTTTTGAAGATCCAGATCATTTGGATTTTGTCTACTTTCTTTTCAAGGCTATCTATGGTCTCAAATAGTCTCCGAGAAAATGGTACGACACTCTCTCTGAATTTCTTATTGAAAATAGCTTTATTAGAGGTGTCATAGATAAAACTCTCTTTTTTAAAAAGCATAAGAATGATACTATATTAGTCCAAGTCTATGTGGATGATATAATATTTGGGTGTACGAATGATAATCTCTGTAAGAGATTTGCTAAGTTAATGCACAACAAATTTGAAATGAGCATGATGGGAGAGCTGAAGTTCTTTCTTGGATTACAAGTAAATCAAAGGTTAGATGGAACTTTTATTTGTCAATCCAAGTATCTCAAGGAACTCCTCAAAAAGTACAATCTAGAGGATTTTGCATCAGCAAGGACTCCATCAACTACAGCTGTCAAGCTTGGACCATGTGAAAACTCCATTAAGATAGATATCACAAGCTACAGAGGTATGATTGACTCGTTACTTTATCTTACTGCAAGTAGACCAGATATTATGTATGCTACATGCTTATGTGTAAGGTTCCAAGCGGATCCTAGAGATATTTATCTCGTTGCTGTTAAACGAATCTTGAGATATCTTAAGGGAACACCAAATCTAGGTATTTGGTACCCTAAAGAATCTGGTTTTAACCTTGTTGGATATACAGATTCAGATTACGCAGGAAGTGTTGTTGATAGGAAAAGCACCTCAGGGAGTTGTCAATTCCTAGGTAGCAGACTAGTCTTATGGTACAGCAAGAAATAACAAACAGTTTCCAATTCAACGGCCGAGGCTGAATATATTGTTGCGGGAAGCTGCTGTGCTCAGATCTTGTGGATTAGGAATCAGCTACGGGACTATGAATCTGTATTGAACAAAATACCTATTCTATGTGACAATAAAAGTGCAATAGCCATCACCAACAACCCTGTGCAGCATACAAGGACCAAGCACATTGACATTAGGTATCATTTTATTAGAGTGCACGTCATGAATGGTACTGTTGAACTATTTTTTGTTCCAACAGAAGAACAAATAGCAGATATTTTCACTAAACCACTTGATGAATCCACATTTACCAGATTAGTTGGTAAATTGGGTATGTTGAATAGCTTTAGTGATTAAACTAGTTAATATCTGAGATCTGTTCTTCAATGAATTTACAAATAATTTTTTCATAAATGAAAAATTCATTTGCAAATTTATTTTATCATATTTATCTTTTTTTCTTGCTTATTTCTATGTAAGTTTTATTATCTTATTTTATTTATTTATTCTATTTGTTAATTTTAATATCTCAGAATAATTTATTTTCTCTAAAAATATTTTTCTATGAATTTTATTGGCTAAAATTCAACAGAAATCTGTTTTTGGAATAAAATATAATTATTTATGAGTATTTTAACTTTGTAAATATATTCTGTAAGTGTAAATTCTGTTTATAATTGTTTTATTACTGCAATGACAATCGGCAAGACAATTGAAATTGTCTTGCTGAAAGTCATTTCAGTGTATATGTGTTTAATTTTATTTTCAGTTTAATTTTATACTGGCATGACAATCGGTATGACTATCAATAGTCTTTCCAGTAATAAAATTTATATCAGATATATTTCTTTTTATTTTGTACTAGAATGATAATCGGTATGACTATCGATTGTCTTTCTAGTTTATTTGGTTTAATTCATGTATTTTATACTGGTATGACAATCGGTATGACTATCAGATTGTCATACCAGTTATATTTTTCTTTTTTAAAAAATTCCAACCGTTTGCCTGGTATGACAATCGGGAAGACAATCGGTATGACTATCCTCGATTGTCATACCAGTTTTCTTACTTATTATTATTTTTTTTTGTTTTGTGATTGTATTCAGTTCTTAATTCAATTCAACAGCCGTGTCTTGTTTCTCTCTCTCTCTTCGATCAAACCCATCGCCATTGTTGTCTTCTTGCTCGAGTTTTTACTCAGCACACTTAACTGTTATATATATACATATTCGTGTGTATACATACAGTGAGGAAGTGCTGCCTATTTTTTTAATTTTATTTTCACTTCATTTTTTTTTCTCTTCAAAATCAGTTTTTGTTTGTTTTTGGGTATTTATATTTAATTTTGTGTCTTGTGCGTTTTTCAGATCTAATATTGTGAGTTAAGAACATTAACGAGATACATTACTTTCTAAATTTTTCGGATATAATTGATTTAATTCGAATTATTAATTTTTTTTTATTAATTCGAATTTTCTTAATATTATTCTTAAAATTCTGAAAGTGTGTGTTTTATTATATTTTTAATGGCTCTCAATTTCCAAATTGTCTCGCATAATCATGTTGGTTATTTTAATCCACAAAAATATGATGTGGAAAAATTTAAGCCGTGGATTAGATTTTTAAATGACCATTCGATTGTTAGCTCTGTTATTAATCAAATGTGATATTAAATGTCGATCTTCTTAGACTGATTTGCACAACCTCTACTGTGGCCGATGATTCTAAATCTTTTTCATTCACCGTGGCAAACACACAGTATGTAGTTGATGAAACAGTCATCAATCGAGCGTTAAATTTTCCAATGGACAATTTCTGTAATTTACCCTCTGAAAATGATATTTCAAACTTTTTCCATGCCATTCACTATCAGGGGTTGATTAATTTAACCAAGTTGTCTAAATCCAATTTGGTTTCTGAATGGGATATTTTCTTCGATACACTTTCCAAAGTGTTTGCCAACTGCACGAAATCCAACTTTCACACCATCACTTCCACTCTGCAGTATATTGGTCTTGCGGTTGTTTTCAATTAAAGGATCAATTTTGGCAAACTACTTTTACCCATTCTTCTGAGACGTCTCACTAAAGCCTTACGTGATCATTCTACGAATCGTAGGGTTTCGTGCTACTACGCTCATTTTCTTATGCTTATAGCAGAACATCTTCTCACACCTATGCATAAAGCTCTTTTTGCTAACTCATCAGTAACTGAACCCCCTCCCGTAAGCAAAAAGATTTACACACGCCAAGACACAACCTTCAAATTCATGCAAGTTCCAGTACTTGTATCTGCTTTCATGGCCACTTTCATTCCTTTACCAATTTTCAATCTTCCCGGTCATGAACAACAAGCTCAACCTCCAGTGGTTCAAGCCACCCAGGCACAAACATCAGATGCTCTTCCACTGCAGGTAATAATTCCTCACTCTCAAACTATTCCTACTTCTGTTGAAAGACCCCCAGTGGTTGATAGGGCTGACCATGAAGTTGTAGAACCGCAGCTTCAATCCCAGGTCATAGAGCCAAACATAGAGTCACAACCTATCTAAACTCTCCCCCACTGTCGAAAATGTTACCGAGAAGGTTAGTAGGAAGTAGTATGTTATTAGATGTGAATGAACCCTCAGCTCTGCCTCCTCCCAAGAAAAGAAGAACATTTACTGAGGCATCTGAAAGCCCATCCTTGTCCTCCTAACATGACATGGACTTTGATATGGCCAGTGAACAGTTACTAGAGACATTCTCTCAACATGATGAATCTATTGAAATTCGCCATAGGGCCATGGCATCTTGTACTGAGTCAAGCACACTTCTATTACTCACAATGGAAGCATACAGACCAATAGATGATACTCAGGACACAGAGCGAGGAGTGCATATTGAGTTGGTTACAGTGCCTGCCATAGTTTCGTCAGAAGAGAAGTCACATGCTTCTAAGGGAAAATCTGACTCATAGCCACCTTTAATAGAGTCATTTTCTCCCCTCCCAGATCAAACACCTCTGGCTCCCTCACGGGATTCTCCACTCGCAGATTTATCTGGAGAAAGTGGAGGGCAACTCGGTCAATCTATCCCTGAAGCAATTCAGACATCTATTTCACATGAAAAGATAGGTTTGACTGAGGATCGGGACTCGCGAATTCCTATTGCACCACCACTGACCTCTCTTAAAGAGGCTAGGGTGATTTCAATTGCAGGTACAAAAGATCAGCAACAGGATGGCTCCTCACGAGCAATTATATTGAGAGATACACAAGCACGTGAGTTGAGTGAACCAAACACGAGAGATATTCAGGTGATCACACACACAGACACAAACATTGAAAATCTGTTAGCTCAAATTGCTGCTCTGAAAGAACAACTTGCAAAAAGTCAGGCTGAGGCTCAAACATTCAAAGCACAAGTGGTTGAATGGTCTTCTTCTTCCACCTCTGTCAACAATCAGCTGGCATTCATTAGAAATGATATCTCATCTTTAAAGTCCACTGTTGTACCAAAGCTTAACTCAATCCAGGCATCTCCAACTTTATCACCTGAAGACATTTCAAACTTCTGCTCTCTCCATACAAGAATGACTTCTCTTGAAGACCTGGTTGAAATGAATCATTCACTGGACTCCTCCAGATTTCTAAAGATAGAGACGGGCATGAAACATCTCAATGAAGGGATGAAGCACTTGTATTTCATGATAAAAAAATTTCACTACCCTAATGAAGAACAAATGACTTTCTTTGAAGGGTCGTCTGGTGGAGGCTCAGGCTCTGGAGGTAATGGAGGTCAGGGAGGGTCTAAAGGAAAATCTGTAGAGGATTCCTCAATTAAGGGGAGAAGCAAGGGAGAAGTGGAAAGGGAAAAGAAAAAAATTCTTCTGCTGGAGATACAAGGAAGGCTGATGATGTCTACTATAGTGGAGAACAAGATGACTTTGATATTTTTGACATTCCCACTGAACCAGTCTTGGAAGATAAAGATGGTTTCTTTGAAGCTGAGGAGGAAAGTGATTTTGAAGAATGGGAGGAGGAAGCTCAAGTGGATCCTGTTTTTGAGAAAGAGTTTCAGCAGCAGCAGTCAGAGTTGAAGAGAAAAGAAGCTGAACTCAAAAAGATATCTCAGATCATTGACATGAGGAAAGACATTCAACGAACAGAAACTCTTGAAAAGCAACGTCTTCATGACATTAAAGCTAAAGAAAGGAGAAGAGATGTCAAACTGAAGATTGGTGAAAAATGGGATGAAGCTAGGAGAGTACTTGATATGCCTCAGCTGAACACAAACAATGATAGGCAGTTTCTACACCTTCTTGACAAGCTGGAAATCTCTAATCCAAACAATGACGTGTACATGAATTCTATCAAGACTGAAGTCTCAAGGATCACAGCTGCCTTTGACAGATCTCTAAATGAAATGAGCATATTTGTATATTGTCAGAGTGAAGGATCTTTCAAGGTATCACTTCATCTCTTTGAGAATCATTCTTTATTAGAGATTTGGGTTCTTCTCAACAAAGTTAAAAGAAGCTCAGAATTGAATGAAGTCCTTCGTGAAAGGCTAAAAGAGTTTTCTAATAGGGCTAGTCCTCAAGTGGTCAACTTGCCTTTTCAAGTAAGATTCTTTAAGTCGGATTGTCTTCAAATCTGCCAGCTCGATTAACAATCTCTTAAAGACTATTCTGCTAAGCATCTTGTCAGGATGGAACATCACTTAAGAACTGCTGGATACTCATCTGAGTTGAAAACTAAAGCTGCTAATCTGATTCAAGCTTATTGTGAAAAGAATATTAAAAGGTACAATCAGTTCAAGAATAAACTAAATTCAGTTGGAGTTCAACCAGTCAGACCAGCCAGCTTCACTTCAGAAAAGGATCGTGTCTTTGACAAGGAGTTGCTTCAAGATTTGGAAGAAGGTGAATTCGGAAGGGAAGACAACTGAATTCAATTAGCTCAAAACTTAATGTAATATTCTTAGAGCTTTATGAATCAAGATAGACAAATGTAGTCATATGTTCAGTCTAGAGGAGCATCTATCTTGTATTCACTTGTAAATTTCTTTTGGAATCTGGAAAATGTTAAATATAATCCAGAACTTTTCTGCTATTTACTTTGCATTTCTGTTTATATCTTTTTCTTATTTCTTAGTTGAGTTATCCTCTAGGTATTTGTTGTTATTGTTTAACAAACAAATAGGGGGAGATTGAAAGGCATATGTCATAGCCTATTTGTTTATTCGAGGATTTAACTCAACTCAACTAAGGATGTAACAAGTAAATAGTGGTTCGTCAGAAAGATCTCTCAAAGTAACATATGTCAAAGGATTAAGTAACATTGTTCATCTACAGTCTTGAGGACTTAATTCACTGGAAGAAGCTCAAGAAATTGATCAAACCTCAGTGATATAAATCAAGATTGTAGATTTAATCAAGTGACAGAGATCTCATCAGGGTATCAATTAATTACATGGATTTAATCTGAAGAAAATCAAGACATGAAAAAACATCACAGATGTTAGTCATTCATGAACCAGACAGTACATCGAGTGTCAACATTGAAGTGGTGAAATGGATTTATAAGTTTTAGTGATTTTCAGAAGATTGTCAGAAGAGTGGTTGTTGTTCAAGATTAGTATTAATTCTTTATTAATTAATTAAGTCATATAATTTAATTAAGAAAATAAATTAAATCTGCAAAGATTAATTTATTGATTAATTGAATTAATTGGTTAATTAATTCTGAATTAATATTATGCATTTTTCAGAAATGATTTTGAATTAATATTCAAAATTAAATCAGCAAGACAAATATTTGAACTGGTATGACAATTGGATTGTCATACCGAAAGTCTTTCCAAGTCTTTTTAGATTGTCTTGCCGATAGTTCTACCAGTTCAATCAATAGTCCTACCGAAAGTTCTACCAGTTCAATCAATAGTCCTACCGAAAGTTCTACCAGCTAAAAGGATTGTCTTGCCAATTAAATCAAGGGTTGATTGAATATAAAAGAACAGAAGCTGATTTTCAACAACACACTGCATTGAATATCAAAACAAACTGAAGAACACAGAACAGCAGAGAACTTATTACAAATTCTCAGGACATTAATTTCTAGTATTTATTGTTAAATCTAAACCACTAGAAATCATTTTATTGTTCTTGTGTAACTATCTAGCGGATCAAAATCCCTAGAACTTAATCTCAAATTGCTTTTAGCATTTGATCCTTTTTATTTCAAAAATAGAAAAAGTTCATGTCGAATTTATTCTAGATTTGGAATAATTTATTTGAGATTAATTCCTTGTAAACGATACTGTTGTTGTAACACCTTTCAAGTTTAATAATAGTTTTATTTAACTTGAATTTTGTTTCACTTTTTTATTCCGCATGTTATTCGATTAAACGGTATAGTTTGTATTCAACCCCCCTTCTACAAACATATTGAGACCTAACAAACCCAGACTCTAACTATTTGCTCAGCTAGTTGTTGAAAATAATCTTCATCTGAGATGCACCAATTTAAAGGTAGAAAGTCATTTTGCTTGAAACAATTCCAGATGGCCCTTTCAATGACTTCTACTTTTTCTGTAGGCTTCGCTTTCTTAGGTTTCCTCCCAACAGACTTGAAATTGATTTTGAGTGATGGTTTTACAGATGGTAAGGTTGAAATTTTCTTGAGAGATGTTTGGCGTGTGGTGATTGTATTTTTAGGAAGTTTTTTGCAGTTTGTTTGTATAGAAATTTGGACTTAGAGATTTGAGATGGTTTGATGATTGAGGCTATTGGCTTTGAGGGTTGAGCTAGAGTTGTTTGGATTTTTAGGGTTTGTTGTTGTTCTGAGCCATCATGTTTCTTCTTGCTTCTCCTTTCACTTCCTCTCTTCTTCTCATCATCCTTCTTTTCATCCTCCTTCTTATCCCCTTGACTTTTGTCCTTGTTGCCAGTTGTTTTTAGAAGCTTGACTTGGATTTGAGCCAAAAGGCTTTTGTTTGTCATCCTTCTGCTTTATCATCATCCTTGCCTTTTCTTAGATTGTATTGAATATTTGGTAGCATGGTGTCAGGATTTAAGAGATATCTGTCCAAGATCTTTATCATCTTAAAATCCTCATGCTTCTTGTTCCTTTTATACTTTAAATCAGAATGCAAGGTCATGACCAGCCTCATGTTTGATCTGACACAATGTTTAGGAACAAGAAGATGTCTGGCTTGTTTGGTTGTTGGACATACATAAACTACTCTATGATTTGGATATAGATAAGCTGCTGGAAAAGCTGCTATCTATGCCTTTTTGAGCTCTTGGAGAAGTTGAGTGTCTTCTGAAATAACTTGATTCACTTTGTCAATCATTACATCCAGTTCAGATACTCTTAAAGTTTGAAGATTTGTAAGAGTCACCTGAAGACACCTGTCCACACCACCATCATTGATGTTCATGACAATCCTTTTCTCCAAAAAGTCATCAATTTTCACCACCACTACCCTTATGAAGTTGATGTTCTTGGCCAAAGCTTTCTTGCAGGTCACATAGTTATTTTGAAGAGACACTCTTAGTGCTGCAAGAAGGTCATTGAATTCCTGATCTTGATTGGGTCCTTCTACAGCCCTTTGAAGTCTTTCCTTTTCAACATCAATTTGAGCACTTGAGCTTTGACCAACCTGAATAGGTTCTTTAGATTTTGACTTATCATCCCTAGATTATTGAATCCTAGCCTCAATCTCCCCCTTAGTATTGGTGACAGGCATGAGGAGGGGAGTTGGTAACTCTGGCCTTATTTGTTCAGGTAAAGAGGGAAGTGGTATGTTGAGCTTCCCTATGATGGCCCCTAAAGCAACAGAATTCTGCATTTGAAGATGCTTGTGAAAGTTCACTAGGTTCCGGATGTCTATTTGTTGACTCTTGACTAGAGAAGTCAAGGCTTGGACTTGTGCATTGAGAGAAGCATTAGAGGTCTGCAAGTCTGAGACTTGTTGTTGAAGAGATTGGATTTGAAGATTTGTAGAGGTTGAGTTAGGCTGATGAGAGCTTGTAGATTATGAGGAACCAAAAGTTGCTTTCATAGCCTGTTTGATGCCATCCATAAGTAAGGCAGAAGGTTCAAATATGCTCTAGTGAAGCTGTTCCAGTTTGATCTTGGAGTCATTTGTATTGGTGATTTGCGTCTGGACTACTTCATGAAGAGCAATGAAGGATTTTTTTAGATTTTTGACCTCTTTTTCAATGGTAGTTAGATCCATCCTTGACATTTGATCAGAAAAATGCTTGAACTTGGAGGTGATCTGTACTTGAGATGGTATAATCTCATCCATTTTCTCTTTCACCAGCTTCCTTATCTTGTCTTCATGACCAGTTAGCTTGAGTTCTAGAGCTTTACCAAATAGGTGAAAAGCCTTGAATTGAGCTTTGTAGACCTCAGTGACTGCATCATAGACATCTTGTGGAGTCAAGACCTTGGCATTGCTTCCAAGAATAATGACATATTCATCCCTAAACCTAGCCAAGACTTGATCCATCTCCAATACAAAGTCTTGAGATAGCCATGCATCCACATTCCCATCTTGTTCTGCATCATTCACTATCTTCTCCTTCTGTTTTTCAACATCTTCATTGTATGCCAGCATAATAGCTTGATAATCTTGATTGCTCATGTTTGAAGTGATTAGATGCTATGAGATGTTTGCTAATCCAGAAATCTGCTCAACAAGAAGATCATCCACAGATGTAGGTTGAGAGTCATACGTTTGCATCTATTGAGAGAAAAGGTGTTGTTGTTGAGGTTGTGAGGCAGAGGGTTGATCAGAACCATCTGTGACAGAAGTCACAGTTTTACTCACAGATTGCTCTGTGGTTATGACAAGTTGATGTTCCTCACATTTAGTGAGAACCTCCAATTGAATTGGAGGGGATTTGACTGGGTTACTGTCATGTGCACCAGTCTCAAACCCTTGTGCTTCTTGCAAAGCATTGTCACATGCATGTGATAGACTTGAATCTCCTATAGCAGGGTCATTGGCAATTGTACTCCTAGTATCAACTGTAAATGCAATTTCTGCTAGGGTTTTGAGGGGAGTTGTTCCTACATGAGGAACCTCCAATTGAATTAGAGAGGATTTAAAGAGCTTCCCCTCAGGAGTACTACCCTCAAACCTAACAGTCTGTGAAGACTGATTTGCACATGAAGGCACATTTGTGACATCCATGGGGTCTTCAGTAAAAACTGATGAATCCCCCATAGTTTTGATGGTGTCATCAAGTTCTACCCCAGCTAGTAGCCTCTCCCCATCTGATTGTACTGCCCGGGTGGTGAGCAAGGTTTCTTGTACCAAGTCACTTGATTTAGCTTGCACTTGAGAAATAGATTCAAGTGCTGTATGGGAAGAAGAAATTTGAGAAAATAAAAGTTGTTTTTCAGAAGTGAGTGTTGGCAGCTCCCCCTAAATAGATGAGGGAGCTTCAATGGATGTGCTCTCACTGTGTGTGTCATCCTTATTCCTCCTATCATACACTTGAATTTCTTCAGGTACAGGCTATGCAGACTCTATACAGGATGCATTGGGGTGAATGCTCTTTTCAATATACACATCCTGTTGAGAGAATGTATCTAGAGTTCGTTTAGTACCCATTGTTACAACTGCATCCTTTTGGGAGGATACAGAGGTGGCTTGAGTGGTCAGCTCAGATTTCTTACTCTTCTTTGTTCTTTTGACCAATGGTGACTCAGCTTTTGTTTGTTCCTCACCACTCTCATTCATAATTGTTAAGGTTATCTCTTTTCTCTTCTTTTTACTCACCTCATCCTTTTGAGAAGATGAAGTGGATGGTTTCCTAGCTGCTAGTTGGTTTGAAGAAGTGGTTTCAGCTTGGAAAGGTCCCTGTGGGTGTTCCTGTGTTTGTACTTCCACAGGTTCAGGGACCATAGCTGTGCTAGACTGTGCATTTGATCTCATGTCAGGCATTGGGTAAGGGTAAGTCCTAAACCTCTCTAGCATAAATGGAGTGATTTTCAGACTCACATTTACCTTTTTCTTTGTAGTAAGTGAACCAAATATTATTTTGGACACTTGCTTACAATTGCCTATTTTAGTGTTATCTATACCATTCAACAAATATATGTCTGTTACTTTATGATTTAAATTAGACATAATGAATCTAGGAAAGAAGATTTCCTTACCTCTAGCAGACAGGGGCATGGTCAGCCTGGTTGCAAGTTCTTCCAGGAGCAATAGACCAACATTAAAGTGTCTGTTGTGGGATATTGAGTACACCAGCTTCTGCACCACACTTGAGATGTTGTCATACCCTTTCTTCCTGTATGTGAAGGCCCTCACTACAGAATCAAACACAAAGGACCACTCTTTCCTTAAGTTTGTCCTGTTCAAACTTGACAAGTTGATTCATCCACCATAGTTGATGAAGTTTATAAACGCAGTAAGTTCATCCTAGGTTGGCACCTCCACCAAGTTTGCAGTTGGAAGACCCAAAGCTATATTCACATCTTGTTCATTGAACTCTATATGTTGACCTCCAACTGAGCAAGTTATCACCAGAGATACAGTGTTGTCATTCATAACAATCCTTACCACAGCTGTTGTCCAAAACTCATGCAGAACATCCAGGTACAAGACTGGGTTAGCAGTTAAAGCTCCTGCAAGGTAGAATTCAGACAAGAATTTTACAAACCCCTTGAAACTATCACGGGCTTGGTTAGCATCAGTAAAAGATAGGTAATTTATTCCTTTCTCTGGGATTGTAGCTCTAACAACATTGAGTGTCATTGTTGTTTAGTTAGAGTGATTGGGTAAGAAAAATTAGTGAGAAAGGAGTAAAAATGAGAGAGAAATTGGTTTTGGATTGAAAAGCTAGGTCACTTGAGATCTCGAATGTGTAAGTATGTATATGTATCGAGATGTCTGGGTATTTATAGTAAAAGCAAATGACTTATCGAGAATTCAAAAATAGACGTTTGGGTTATACTTATCGAGAAGTTAATTTGAAAAGGAATTATATATCGAAAAGTCATTTTGAATTACTCTTTTAGGGAACTAAAAATTAACTTATCGAGATGTCAAATAAAGACCCAGTTTGTCCTGAAATGGACTGAAATTGATTCCAATTTTTTATTTGAATAAATTCAAAATAAAATCAGAATAATTTTGCCAAAAGCATTTGACTAAAATAATTTATGAAATTAAATTATTTCAGTTCTGAGTTATTTATAAGTCTAAAAAGATACTTGTAGAGAACTCTGTAAGTTTAAACTTATAGAGAACTCTATAATGACTTACCGATAAGTCATAATAATGCTTATCGAGAAGTCACTCAAGAAGTCAGTAAATGACTTATCGAGAATTCACTCGAGAAGTCTTAAAATGACTTGTCGATAAGTTAGTTAGACTTATCAAGAAATCAGTTCTCTATATACTTTTGATCACTTTAATTTTTCCTTGTGTTAATTTTACATATTAAAGATGTAAATTAACAACTGAGCAGTTTACTTAGAATTTGAAAAATTCCAAGCTGAAATGTTTTTGAAAAATAAATATGCAGAGATTTCTGAAATATTTATAATTCATATTTCAGTGAATTTCCAAATTAAATCAAATTAATTTTGATTTACTAGAAATTAATCTGCTGCAAAACATTAGCAGAGTTCTTTCCTTAGGATGAAGAATTAAGCATTCTAATTTCACCTACAAGTCTATTGAAAGTTGCTTCATCCAAAGGTTTAGTAAAAATATCAGCTAATTGTTTCTCTGTTGGAACAAAAATGAGCTCAATGGTACCATTTGAGGCATGTTCTCTAATAAAATGGTACCTTACATCAATATACTTTGTTCTAGAATGATTAACTGGATTAGCCACTATAGATATAGCACTAGTATTATCACACATAATTGGAATTTTGTGTAACACTAGACCATAGTCCATTAGCTGATTTCTAATCCAAAGCACTTGAGCACAACAACTTCCTGCAACTATGTATTCAGCCTCTGCTATAGAAGTTAATTCAGATTGTTGTTTCTTGCTATACCAACAAGTCTTTGTCCAAGAAACTGACAGCTTCCACTAGTGCTCTTTCTGTCAACCCTGCATCCAGCAAAATCTGCATCTGTGCAGCCAACAGCTTCAAAACCAGTTCCCTTAGGATACCACAATCCCAAGTTTGGAGTCCCTTTCAAGTATCTGAAAATCCTCTTTACAGCCATTGTTGAGTGGCATTTATGAGACTTTATAATGCTCTATTAAGCTTTGAATTGATGCATTTGTACTCAACTTGTTAAGTGTTTTAACGTGTTTTTTAGTATTTTTGCATTTCAGGTATTATCTAGGTAATCAGGTGAATTAGCATTGTTTTGGTGCTAATTTGGTGTCAAGGTGGTGTTGGAATAAAAGCTCGTGGAAAGTCGACTCAAAGCAGCAAAGAAAATCAGAAATCTGAAGTTTTTTCTAGAGGTACGGCGCGGCCGCGCTGGTCAAGCGCGCGGCCGCGCCAGGATGTCAGAAAGGTAGCGCGCCCGCGCTGTGATAGCGCGCGCCCGCGCCGGTGTGAATTTAAAGAATTCTGATTCTATTATAATTACCATTGGAGGACTTCTGGATTGCATGGGGCTACTATATATATTTAAATAAAGGATGTTTTCAAGAGAGAGACATACCAGAGCGCAAGGAGAGCCGTAAGAAGACCGTTTTAGCACGGATTCAACGAAGACGAATAAGATCTTGTTTTTACTTGTGAATCTTTCTTCTAAGTTGTAACTTGGATGCTAGTTTTCTTACTTGTGAACCTTACTTTTGTTTCGTACTTGGTTTTGTTATATAAGTATAAAGACTACGTTTAATATACGATGCTTTCATCGGAACCCACATTAATGATGAGTCCGACTATGGGCTAATCGTTATCGTGGGGTTCTAACGGATTTATTTATGGATTTCTTTAGTTAATTTGTTTCGATGACTTAGTGCGTGGTGATTGTATGATAACCTAGTATTGGTTATGCGTATTTGTCTTATGAGCGTCGCGAACTTATAAGATAGCATGTTAATCTTTAATGAAGCGACAGTAAATTTAAGGATTTAGAACTTGCCATGCTAGCATAGATTCGTGTATTTGTTATGCAACCATCTTAATTGCCCTATGTAATCAAGATAGATAACTTGTGCTTAAACCGTTATGTTGTCAAATTCTATAGACATTTAGGGTCTCAATTTAATTGGTGTCTATTAAGCTTCTATCTCTTTTGTGGATGTCTGGTAGTATGGTATTCGTACAACGAAAGTTGGCGTTTATCAGTTTCGTGTGGTCTAATTAGTGTCATCACCATTATATGTTAAGGTTAAGAACGAAAAGGCTATTAAATGAAGTATTTAATGAAGTTAGAATCCCTGGAGCCTATATATAGCAATAAAAAGACGTTTTTAACAACAAGGAGGCCTGAGAGAGCAATAATAAGACCTATAGTGCACGAGAAGGCTACGGAGAAGAAGACTTTTGTTTTCTTTGATTTAGGAGATACTTGGATGCTTGTTTTCAATTTGTCTTTGAAACCTAGTACTCTTATATTGTTTATTACCATGCTTTCATTGGAACCCATGGTGATGATGAGTTCGATTCTGAACTAATCGTTACCGTGGGGTTCTAGCGAATTTATTTATGGATTTCTTTAGTTAAATTGTTTCGATACCTTAGTGTGTGGTGATTATATGATAACCTAGTATTGGTTGTGCTAATTCGTCTTATATGTGTAGCTAACATATAAGATAGCGTGTTAATCTCTATTGAAGCGACAGTGAATATAGAGGTTTAGAACTTGCTATGCTAGCATAAGTTCATGTGTTATTGTTATGCATGATTCGTAGGTAATTTTAACCATCTTACTTGACCTATGTAATCACGATAGATAACTTGCGTATTAAACCGTTACGTTTTCAATTCTTATAGACATATAAGGACTAAGCATAATTGATGTCTATTCAACTTCTATCTCTTTTGTGGATGGTTGGTAGTAGGGTATTCGTACAACGAAACCACGTTGTTTAACCATCTTACTTACTTATGAACCTTACTCTTGTTTCCTACTTGGTTTTCTTATTTAAGTATAAAGACTATGTTTGTTATACCATGCTTTCATCAGAACCCACATTGATGATGAGTCCGATTATGGGCTAATCGTTATTGTGGGGTTCTAACGGATTTATTTATGGATTTATTTAGTTAATTTTTTTCGATGTCTTAGTGTGTGGTGATTGTATGATAACCTAGTGATGGTTGTGCGTATTCGTCTTATGAGTGTCGCAAACTTATAAGATAGCATGTTAATCTTTAATGAAGCGACAGTGAATTTTAGGATTTAGAACTTGCCATGCTAGCATAGGTTCATGTATATTTGTTATGCATGATGTGTAGGTAATTTTAAGCATCTTACTTGCCCTATGCAATCAAGATAGATAACTTGTGCTTAAACCGTTATGTTGTCAAATTCTATAGACATATAGAGTCTCAATATAATTGGTGTCTATTCAGCTTCTATCTCTTTTTGGATGTCTGGTAGTATGGTATTCGTACAACGAAAGTTGGCGTTTATCAGTTTCGTGTTATCTGATTAGTGTCATCACCATTACATGCTAAGGTTAAGAACGAAAAGGCTATTGCATGAACTATTTAATGAAGTTAGAATCCCATGTTTTTCATATATATTAATTCACTCATTCTTATTCTCTTAGTTATAATTATTAGTTTAATTCTTAGTTATAAACAACCTCAATTTGTTATCGTCTTAGCATTGAATAATAACCATACATTGTTGCTTAAGTTCATAAATTAATTAGTTAACCAAGCCAGTCTCTGTGGGAACGAATCTGATTTATATCTTATACTACTTGTGAACGCATATACTTGCGTGAATTATTAGCGTATGTTTAGCGACTAACAAGTTTTTGGCGCTGCTGCCGGGGACTGTAGTATTAATTTTTAGTTTATGTGTTTTCCATCAGTGGTCATTAAAGTTTATTCACTAGGACATTGTTACTTATTTGTTTCCTTGTCTTATTTCAGTTACTCTAGCGAGGGTGTATGCATACGCGTTCGCATACTCGTAAGAGAACACTGGATAAAGCTGAGAAAGAAGTTGTGGTGGTTCGAAAGGAAGTTTTTGAAGAAGAAAAGAAGGTAGAAGAAGAAAAAGAAGTCGAGGAACCAATTTTAGTAGTGATGGGAGATCAAGCAGAAAATCCTAAGGCTTTGATGGACTATTCTCAGCCTAAGATCAATGACATTGTGGCGCCCCAAAACCCGGGGTCAGGAGTCTTGGAAGCCACACCATCTAAACTCACACAACAATATATAAACACTCACGCTTCACGACCCCACACTTATCACACACACACTTACAGGTTATTGTCTTGGAAACGAACCATCATAACTAGAGTAATTATATTACAACCCAAATATCATTAGTCTTACCGGGGAGTGACCTTTAGGTAAGGTTAGTCCGCCGACCAAATATTCGTTTTTTGTTTCTTACCTTATATAAATTATACTTATAAATAAGTTGAACTATAAACAACTGAAAACTAATCCAGCTTATTCTGACTACCTGTGGTACAACACCAAATAATCTACGGAACAACAGGACATTTCCTACCCGTTTCTTGGCTGTGGTTCTCATGGCAGGCATCTTGATTCACTGTTGTGTTGTGTCAATTTAAGAAAACAAGTATGAGTTATAATTCTCAGCATAATAATGTACAGTATGAAAATGACTGTATGATAACATCATATATGATATTTATATTTTATTCGAAAATAGTTTTTCCTTGGTGATACACACCTTTTATGAAAAAAAATTCATTTAAGGGGGTTTTAATAACCTGCGAATACCTTAATAGTAATCCCAGCACCTAGGCTTGGGTTACGGTATTGCATCACAATTCCAATTGGAAGAGTTTGGACATTCACTGGAGCCACCGCATACGATGATCAGTCATACTGCGATAAAGTAACCTTTTCTACTAGTAGAAGGACGAAACTGTCATCCCTCGGGTATCACCCTTGCTGCATTTGGGCTACGTGTCCCATTTTTGGGTATACACATACTTCACAAGTTCCTGAGTACACTGAGTACCTTCGCCTGCGGTACCTTTGGTAGTCCATCTATCACACATAGTACCAGAGTCTACCCCTCCCTTATCCTTTAAAAGAATCCTATCAATCTCGAGAACTTGAACCACATCGAAGTTCCCAAGCATTTTGCTTGTTGATGGAAATAGCTTATCTCTCTAAGATATAAGTGTATATATATGTATATACGTACTTCCGAGAATTTTGGAGGAAGTACTAAGGATGTGAGTTGACCGTTGTCAACAGATAATTAATAAGGGGAAAAGTTTCTTCTCGAAACTATATTCAACATATTAAATATGTCGGGATAATATTCACCGACGATCTGAAATTATTCGAATGAAATTCTGAAATCAGAAAGTATATTTTAAATCAGTATCTATGATTTTTAAATCAATAATAAACCCTTTTAAGAATAATAATTAATTAAATAATAATTGATAGTAATCAAACCTCGAATGAGTTTACTCTCTAAAAGATTTATTCAAAATAATATTCCTCAACTAGTTTGTGTCTATGTAATTAATAATCTATAATGATTAATCGGGTTTGAAATAAATAAATGTTGGAGTATACTACTCCCATAATAAAGGAATAAGTATATAGTATTTGTTTCGTAAGTGGACGATGAGGTGCACTACAACGTTTATTTATTTCAAACCCGATTAATCAAAGTAAATAAAAGTTTTTTACCACATACTATTCGTTTATTAATCAAAGTAAATAAGTAAATAGTATTTGTTTTAATAAAAGTTTGAGGTGTTTTAATGTTTCGTAAGTGGACGATGAGTCCCTTTGAAATGTACTACTATGGACTTATAACCATCCTATAATATCTCCGGAATGATTCCCGGGTTTTATCTTAAATCCCGACCGATTCTCGGTCTTATATATACGTCACGCTTAAAGCGAAATAACATTTCACGATATATACTTATCGTAAAACATCGCTACATTATGCGAAAATTCAACAACTACGTGTCATGGCAAATATGGTATTTATGCGATGATAGTAAAACAATCCTTTCACAACACAACAGTAAAAAATGGAGTTGGGTTTGTAAACTTTCATGGGTATCTCAAGATGGAGGATGCTCTAGGTTCCGCTCGGAAATCTATAACCATAAACACATTTCATTTCGTTAGGTTCCGTTCTAAGTTACGGCAACTCGCACTCATGCGCTACTTATTATGCCCCCTCTCAACTCATACTACCATTAACATTCCTTTAATTCATATTCACATTGTGGTCACTTCATTTTCCTAAGTATCTTGGGTTCATTCTCATTATCGTCGTCGGCTCCGCTTATGGATTCTCTTGGTTTCTACTCGCGCGGTCACGGCTCCGACATTTTTATAAAATTGAGAAATCATTATTTTTACTTGACATTTATATGGAAGTTAGGAAACTCAATATCTTACTCTCTGTAAAAATTTCATGATTTATGAACTTATTTAAGTCTATGCTTTATATTTTCAAAGTTCATAATTCGTAGCAGTTTTTGTCACGTAAATCACTTTTACTAAAACGACCATAACTTTTGATCCGTAATTCGGACTCAAGCGATTCAAGCGCCTAAACGATCCTTATAACATTTTCTATCCTAAAAAAAGGTTATTTTTCAAGAATCTACAGTTTAAAACTTCGGTACTTTCTTCAGAAACTTAAAGTTACGATTTGTTGGTTTTAACGAAGTTACGTTTACGATCGGGATTTCGTTTACGCCCTAACTATCAACACAACCACCAATAATCATCATACCATCATCAACACTTAAACGCCTCTCAAGAACATCATGTTCTTGAGGCAATAAAAATCAACTTTAATCTACTTAACTTAACACCAAGATTTCATCAATACTACTTAGTAAGCTAGGTTTATTACCACATACTAAATGGATCTTAAAAATGAACCTTAAGTAAAGTTGGGACAAAGATTTTTACCTTTATTGAAATCTTGAGATGTGTTCTTGAGGATGGTGGAGGCTTGGAAGTGCTTGTTATGATTCTTAGAACCTAAAACCACCATTGAAATCAAGAAACCAAAGAGAGGTTACTATTCACACTATTCACTAGTGAGTTTCTTGAATTTATTCCACCCATCAAACCTTGATAAAAAGAGATGAAAGAATTTTATTTCCTTATTTTAGTTGCTAGGAGGCTTTAGAATTAATTGGGTAATTTTACAAGAGCTTGAACTTGGAGTTTGGAATTTGAATTCCACCCTTTTTGCATTAGGGCCGAATGGATGCTTGTGAGGGGGTATTTATACTACCTTGGTTGCTTCTCTTGGATGCTATGGATAGGTTGCTTCTTGGAAGGTGAGTTGATATCTTGCAACTTGATTTTATTCTTCCTAGTATATCATTCTAGGTTTATTCCTTGTTGCCAAATCCATGGACATATCTTTGTAGCTTGCTAGCTTACAAGCTAACTACAAGGTTAGCTTCCTTAACACACTATTTTACTAGCTAGCTTGGTCATCCTATGGTTAGCTCACTATTTGATGAAGTAACCATGGTTGCTTCCTTACCATGGTTTAGTTAATGCGTTACATTTATTTAATCGTTTACGCGTTCGCTCGGTTACTTAAACGTTCTCCGTAATACTTACTCGTAAATGGTTCGCGATGTAATTCCTTTCATATTTATTCCTTATATTTTTATTTATCCTACTTGAATATAAATCCGTAGGATTTTAATCTCGTAATTATATTGTGATTCTCGTAATCCTCGATAAGTCGTAAATACGGCCGTTTTTCAAAGTTCGTTTTCTTCGAAAACTAATAGCGTTTACATACACTCATTTGGTACATATAGTCGTAATATCAATTCCGAAACTCATTTTCTCATGCACTCCATAGTGTGGGGTCAAAAGTTTTTCCCGTCTGTCAGGGTTACTATTCATTAAATGTTTTACAAGGTCTCAAAAATTTGAGTTATTACAGTCTTCCCCTCTAACAAGGATTCCGTCCCGGAATCAATTAGAAAATAAGTGGGGATATATATACCTCATTGCATCTTCAAGTTCCCAAGTTGATTCCTCAACATTTTAATTTCTCCATAAGATCCTAACTAGCTTCACAGTTTTGTTCCTCAGCACTTGTTCTTTCTGGTCCATTATCCTTACTGGTTGCTCGATGTAGGTCAGGTCTAGTTATAAATCTACATGCTCGTACTCTATTACATGTTGTGCATCTGCATGGTACTTCCTTAACATGGATACGTGGAACACGTTGTGTACTTGTTGCAAATTAGGAGGCAAGGCGAGCTCGTAAGCTAGAGGTCCTACTCTCCTCAAAATTTCAAAGGGTCCTATGAATCTGGGACTCAGCTTCCCTTTCTTTCCAAATCTCATCACTCCTTTCCACAGAGATACCTTCAATAGCACAAAATCTCCTACTTCATATTCCCTATCTTGCCTGGTCTGGTCGGCGTACTTCTTTTGTCTGTCCTGGGCTGCTACCAGTCTTTTCCTGATGAGTCCTACCATTTCTCTGGTCTGCTGGACTAACTCTGGTCTTAATATCTTGTGTTCTCCGACTTCGTCCCAACACAGGGGAGAGCGATATCTTCTTCCGTAAAGAGCTTCATACGGGGGCATTCCTATGCTAGCGTGATAGCTATTGTTATAAGCAAATTCGATCAGGGGTAAGTGGTCATCCCAATTTCCTTTGAAATCAATGGCACACACTCGTAGCATATCTTCTAGGGTCTGAATAGTTCTTTCACTTTGTCCATCATTCTGGGGGTGTTAAGCGGTACTCATGTTTAGCCTGATGCCTACACATTCCTGGAAGCTTCTCCAAAATCGGGAATTAAACCTCGGGTCTCTATCTGACACTATGGCTACCGGAACGCTGTGTCTAACTACTATTTCCTTCAAGTAAATATCCACCAACTTGTCTACGGTGTATCTTTCGTTGATTGGTAGGAAGTGTGCGGACTTGGTCAGTCTATCAATGATAACCCATATGGCATCGTGATTGGTCTTTGTCCTTGGTAAGCCTGTCACAAAATCCATGGCTATGTGCTCCCATTTCCATTCCTGAATTTCTAGGGGTCGTAATAGTCCACTAGGTCGTTGATGTTCCGCCTTCACTCTCTGGCATGTCAAGCACTTGTTGACCCACTCTGCTACTTCTCTCTTCATGTTAGGCCACCAATAATATTCCTTAAGGTCACGGTACATTTTCGTACTTCCTGGGTCGATTGAATATCTAGAGTTGTGCCCTTCGTGCAGCAACTCATCCTTTAATTCTTGCACATTCGGAATCCAAATTTGGGACGCATACCTCATGATCCCTTTCTCATCCTTCTCGCATCTTACTTCTTCACCGGTCAATGTTCCTTTTTCCTCACTCATCTTCTTTTCCTGACATACTCATATCTTTTCAGTCAGTTCTGGTACTAGCTTAATCTCAAATAATCCTTCCGTTCCCTTACCGGTCATCCTCACGTCAATCTCCATCTTCTCAAATTCCTTAATCAACTCCTCCGATGTCATTATCATCTTGAGTCTTTCCTTCCTACTAAGGGCGTCAGCCACCACATTGGCTTTACCCGGGTGATACAAAATTTCACAGTCGTAGTCTTTTATCAACTCTAACCATCTCCTTTGTCTCATGTCAGTTCCTTCTGAGTAAAAATATATTTGAGGCTTTTATGGTCAGTGTAGATCTTGCATTTCTCACCGTATAGGTAGTGCCTCCAAATTTTCAGGGCAAACACTATGGCTGTTAATTCTAGATCATGAGTAGGGTATCTGCTTTCATATTCCTTCAATTGCCGAGAGGCATACACTATAACTTTGCCGTGCTGCATTAGTACACATCTTAATCCTTTAAGCGATGCGTCGATGTATATCACAAACTCTCCCTTTCCATCGGGAAGAGCGAGCACTGGTGCTGACACCAGCCTCCTTTTTAGTTCTTGAAAACTTTCCTCACATTTCTCTGTCCATACAAACTTTTCTTCCTTCCGGGTAAGTCTAGTCAGTGGACTGGCTATCTTAGCAAAGTCTTGCACGAATCTTCGGTAATATCATGCTAAACCCACAAAACTCCTAACCTCTGTTGGGGTAGTTGGTCTTTCCCAATTGGATACCGCCTCTATCTTGGCAGGGTCAACTAAAACTCCTTTGCTACTCACCACATGTCCTAAAAACTGAACTTCTCTCAACCAAAACTCGCACTTCGAGAACTTGGCATACAATTTCTCATTCCTCAAGATTTCCAAGACTATCCTCAAATGTTCTGCGTGTTCTTGCTCTGTCTTTGAGTAGATCAGAATATCATCGATAAAAACTATCACACATATATCCAGGTACTTTTTGAACACTCTGTTCATCAAATCCATAAAGGTCGCGGGTGCATTGGTTAACCCAAGCGACATAACTAAGAACTCATAGTGTCCATACCTAGTGCGAAAAGCAGTCTTCGGTATATCTTTCGGTTTGATTTTCAACTGTTGATATCCTGTTCTTAAATCTATTTTGGAAAAATGTACAGCTCCTTTGAGTTGATCGAACAGGTCATCAATTCTGGGGAGAGGGTACATATTCTTAATAGTCAGCTTATTCAGCTCTCGATAGTCTATACATAATCTCATACTGTCGTCCTTTTTCTTTACGAATAGTACTGGCGCTCCCCATGGCGACACACGGGGCCTTATCATTCCATTATCTAATAACTCTTGCAGTTGAGAAGTTAGTTCTTTCATCTTAACTAGGGCTAGCCTATATGGGGCCTTGGATACTGGCGCCGTTCCTGGTGCTAACTCTATAGCGAACTCTATTTCTCGGTCAGGTGGTAATCCTGGTAAGTTCTCTGGGAATACATCCTCGAATTCGTTTACTACAGGTATGTCCTGTATATTAGGGACTTCCTTCTTGGTATCTATCACATAAGCCAAATAGGCCTCGTTACCTTTCCTTAACAATCTTTTTTCCTGAAGCATGGTTAAAAATTTCTAGTTCTGTCATTGACCTTTAAACACTACTTCTTTTTCATTATGCACTCTTATCTTTACTTTCTTCCGTTCACAATCTATTTGCGCTCCGTTACTGGATAACCAATCCATTCCTAAGATTACATCAAATTCTCCTAACGCGAATGGGATTAGGTCGACCTCGAAGATCTTCCCTTCTAATTTCAACTTGCACTTAGGGTGTACTTGATTTACAAGAATTATTTCTCTGTTTGCTATTTCCACTCGTAATATCTCACGTAAGGGTATGACATTAAGTTTTAACTTTTTAGCAAACTCTTGTGATATAAAAGACTAGGTTGCTCCAGAATCAAATAGGACATTTGCATGATCGGAATTTAACAAAAGGGTACCTGCTATCACGTCAGTGTTTCGGACAGCATCCTGAACAGTCATGTTGAAGGTCCTAGCAGCTGGGGGTCGGTTGGATGCAGCTTTGCTCATCCCTGAGGCTGGGGGCTTCAACGTGGGGCAATCCTTCTTCATGTGTCCTACCTTTCCACATTGGAAACACGTTATATTGGGCCGGGTGCAGCTGTTGGCAAGGTGTCCAATTTGGTCACATCGGTAACATCTCAGAGGGGCTTTTGTCTGGGTACACACTCCAAGGTGTCTCTTCTTACATGTTTGACACTCTGGTATTGGGGCACGTGGTTGGCTATGAAATGTTGCCCTAGATTGTCCGCCGCCCTGGCCAACGCTCTCACTCGGGGCCTTTCTGAATCTGGGGCCTTGTGCAGGTTGGGACACCGCTCCCCTGACGAACCTGCTCGGAAGGCTTCTATTCCCATTTCCTATTTCTTGACTTCATATCTTCCTCTTCCTATTTTCCTTCTCTTTCACAATCTGCTTACTGCCAGCTTCAATAATCGAGGCTTTCTGTACTAAGGTGGCATAGTTTGTCAGCTCTAACACTGCTACTCGGTTCTGTATCCATTGTTTCAGACCAAGCTGAAACCTTCGTGCTTTCTTTTCTTCGGTATTCACAAACTCAGGCACAAATATTTACAACTCATTAAATTTGGCCTCATATTCTGCCACAGTCATCTTATCCTATTTCAACTCCAGAAACCAAATCTCCATCTGGATTTCCATAAACCTAGGGAAGTACTTGTCTAAGAACAGTCGGGTAAATCTATCACATGGAATCACATCATCAGTTTCTAGGTTTCGTTTGGACTCCCACCAGTAGTTAGCTTCTCCTTTAAGCATGTACGAAGCGAAAATGGTCTTATATCGTTCCTCAACACCTAGTATCTTGAAGGACTGTTCTATCTCTTTGAGCCAGGCCCGTGCTTCAACGGGGTCGGCAGATCATAGAAACTCTGGGGGTTTGAGAGATTTGAAGGCTCTAAAGGCAGTAGCTGCAGTCTGTTGGGCAGCATGGGGCTGTGGTGGAATAGGCTGTTGGTTCAGATTTGCTCTTAGCAGTTCCATAAATTCATTCATGGGGTTCCCCCCTGATGGGTATCCTCAGCCTCTTCTTCTACATATTCTTCCTCATCATATTCATTATAGTCTAGGTCTTCTTCACTTTCCTCATTTACTACTGGGTCACCTCGTTGTTGGTTAACAGATTCTGTGGGCTGTGCCCTGGTTCCTCTTCTACGGGGTGGCATTGTTCTGATAATGAAAAATGGTCAACATAATTATAATTATAACAGTTGGGTTATTTTATTCATATGTAAGCATGTCATTTATTACCTAGCAGGTTTTATAAAGTGCAATAATATAGACATCATTTCTTAATAACTGCTTAGATATATATTAATAAGATCTCCCATTTATATCTTGGGGATGAAACAACTAGCCGAGTTCATACATGCCTGATTACAATCTATCACTACTAGTTCTGAATACTGAAATGAAAATACATAAGCCGTGTATCCTGAAGGGCTAGGAACGCTATCTACTACTAGCTATCCTATCAAAATTGGTGACAAGTCACCCAGCCTTCTTCAAGGTTAGTCACTAGTCTCTCAGTCACTATCACTGCGAGTGAGGTCACACACCCTCCTCATCGCTCCTGCAATCATCATCTCTGCATCAACTACCGGGATGTATCCTCCCACTAATGTCATCCTCATCTGAACCCTGGTACGGAGCTCGATCCCATCGATATCTCTACGGGCTATGGTGGGGGAAGCGGTTCTGAAATCTCCTGGGTATCCTAGTCGGGTGGCTCTCTCAGCTGTCAGTGCCTGGCATAACTCCGCAATGCGAGCAGATGCCACAGTGATCTCAGCGTTAAGCTGACCCACTATCCATTCGTGTACGGCTATATGCATGGTTGCCGGTGGTGGTAGAGGTGAATCTAGGTCACTAGAGGATATGTTATGGACCTCGTGGAACTGTGCGCGTATCGCCTCCTCATCATCATCATTAGTATATGACATAGGGCTCTGGATCCCTGGGGGTGGTGTAGGAGAGCGAATATCCTGGTGAGGGTACATCTCTACAGCTCTCCATACTACGCCATTAGCTACGGGGACAGGAAGCTCAATCTCCTCCTCTAGGACATCATCAGTAGGGTCATCGTCTGAATCATCAATGGGTGGACTCTCTAGCTCGAGAATAGGGTCACGCTCAGGAATCATGACATCATCAACAGGATCAACCTCCCTCCTAGGCTCCACTGGTACCTGACACAATAGGCAAGGTGTTACTAACTTAGAGTTGGAATTCCTTTGAGGGTAAAACAGTCAAGACTACCCGTTTAGCCCGATGACGAACTCGACTTGAGCTCTAATTGATTATTTTATTATTCTTGTGTCTACGTATTTTATATCCTATCATTTCCAAGATTTAATAACCTAAGGCTCTGATACCATTTCTATGGCGCCCCAAAACCCGGGGTTAGGAGTCTCGGAAACCACGCCATCTAAACTCACACAACTCACACTACAATATATAAATACTCACAATTCACGACCCCACACTTATCACACACACTTACAGGTTATTGTCTT
Source organism: Apium graveolens (assembly GCF_009905375.1). Classification (NCBI taxonomy): domain Eukaryota; kingdom Viridiplantae; phylum Streptophyta; class Magnoliopsida; order Apiales; family Apiaceae; genus Apium; species Apium graveolens. The sequence continues at coordinate 195,111,314 of NC_133649.1, forward strand.
GGAAACGAACCATTATAACTAGAGTAATTTTATTACAACCCAAATATCATTAGTCTAACCGGGGAATGACCTTTAGGTAAGGTTAGTCCGCCGGCCAAATATTCATTTCTTGTTTCTTACCTTACATAATTATACTTATAAATAAGCTGAACTATAAACAACTGAAAACTAATCCAGCTTATTCTGACTACCTGTGGTACAACACCAAACAATCTACGGAACAGCTGGCCATTTCCTACCCGTTTCCTGGCTGTGGTTCTCATGGCAGGCATCTTGATTCACTGTTGTGTTGTGTCAATTTAAGAAAACAAGTGTGAGCTATAATGCTCAACATAATAATGTACAGTATGAAAATGACTGTATGATAACATCATATATGATATTTATGTATTATTCGAAAATAGTTTTTCCTTGGTGATACACATCTTTTTATGAAAACAATTCATTTAAGGGGGTTTTAATAACCTGCGAATACCTTAATAGTAATCCCAGCACCAAGGCTTGGGTTACGGTATTGCATCACAATTCCAATTGGAAGAGTTTGGACATTCACTGGAGCCACCGCATACGATGATCAGTCGTACTGCAATAAAGTAACATTTTCTACTAGTAGAAGGACGAAACCGTCATCCCTCGGGTATCACCCTTGCCGCATTCGGGCTACGTGTCCCATTTTCGGGTATACACATACTTCACAAGTTCCTGAGTACACTGAATACCTTCGCCTGCGGTACCTTTGGTAGTCCATCTAGCACACATAGTACCAGAGTCTACCCCTCCCTTGTCCTTTAAAAGAATCCTATCAATCTCGCGAATCGAACCACATCGAAGTTCCCCAAGCGTTTTGCTTGTTGATGGAAATAGTTTATCTCTCTAAGATATAAGTGTATATATATGTATATACGTACTTCCGAGAATTTTGGAGGAAGTACTAAGGATGTGAGTTGACCGTTGTCAACATATAATTAATAAGGGGAAAAAGTTTCTTCTCGAAACTATATTCAACATATTAAATATGTCGGGATAATATTCACCGATGATCTAAAATTATTCGAATGATATTCTGAAATTAGAAAGTATATTTTAAATCAGGATCTATGATTTTTAAATCAATAATAAACCCTTTTAAGAATAATATTTAATTAAATAATAATTAATAGTAATCAAACCTCGAATGAGTTTACTCTCTAAAAGATTTATTTAAAATAATATTCCTCAACTAGTTTGTGTCTATGTAATTAATAATCTATAATGATTAATCGGGTTTGAAATAAATAAACGTTGGAGTATACTACTCCCATAATAAAGAAATAAGTATATAGTATTTGTTATTCGAACAATAAAATATAGTTTAGGGAATATGATCATTGGGAAATCGTTTTAATTAAAGTTCGAGGTGTTTTAATGTTTTGTAAGTGGACGGTTATAAGTGGACTTATAACCATCCCATAATATCTCCGGAATGATTCCCGGGTTTTATCTTAAATCCCGACCGATTGTCGGTCTTATATAATACGTCACGCTTAAAGCGAAATAACATTTCACGATATATACTTATCGTACAACATCGCTACATTATGCGAAAATTCAACAACTACGTATCATGGCAAACATGGTATTTATGCGATGATTGTAAAAGAATCCTTTCACAACACAACACTAAAAAATGGAGTTGGGTTTTTAAACTTGCCTGGGTATTTCGAGGTGGAGGATGCTTTAGGTTCCGCTCGGAAATCTATAACCATAAACACATTTCATTTCGTTAGGTTCCGTTCTAAGTTACAGCAACTCGCACTCATGCGCTACTTATTATACACCCTCTCAACTCATACTACCCTTAACATTCCTTTAATTCATATTCACATTGTGGTCACTTCATTTTCCTAAGTATCTTGGGTTCATTCTCATTATCGTCGTCGGCTCTGCTTATGGATTCTCTTGGTTTCTACTCGCGTGGTCTCGGCTCCGACATTTTTATAAAATTGAGAACTCATTATTTTTACTTAAAATTTTTATGGAAGTTAGAAAACTCAATATCTTACTCTCTGTAAAAATTTCATGATTTATGAACACATTTAAGTCTATCCTTTATATTTTCAAAGTTCGTAATTCATAGCAGTTTTTGTCACGTAAATCACTTTTACTAAAACGACCATAACTTTTGATCCGTAATTCGGAATCAAGCGATTCAAGTGCCTAAACGATCCTTATTACATTTTATATCCTAAAAAAGGTTAGTTTTCAAGAATCTACAGTTTACAACTTCGGAACTTTCTGCAGAAACTTAAAGTTACGATTTGTTGGTTTTAACGAAGTTACGTTTACGATCGGGGTTTCGTTTACGCCCTAACTATCAACAAAACCACCAAAAATAATCATATCATCATCAACACACAAAATCCTCTTAATAACTTCATATTCTTGAGGCAACAACAACCAACTTTAATCTACTTAACTTAACACCAAGATTTCATCAATACTACTTAGTAAGCTAGGTTTATTACCACATACTAAATGGATCTTAAAAATGAACCTTAAATAAAGTTGGGCCAAAGATTTTTACCTTTCTTGAAAGCTTGAGATGTGTTCTTGAGGATGGTGGAGGCTTGGAAGTGCTTGGTATGATTTTTAGAACCTAAAACCACCATTGAAATCAACAAAACCAAAGAGAGGTTACTATTTACACTATTCACTAGTAGTTTCTTGAATTTATTCCACCCATCAAACCTTGATAAAAAGGGATGAAATAATTTTCTTACCTTATTTTAGTTTCTAGGAATTAATTGGGTGAATTTACAAGAGCTTGAACTTGGAGTTTGGAATTTGAATTCCACCCTTTTTGCATTAGGGCCGAATGGATGCTTGTGAGGGGGTATTTATACTACCTTGGTTGCTTCTCTTGGATGCTTTGGATAGGTTGCTTCTTGGAAGGTGAGTTGATATCTTGAAACTTGATTTTATTCTTCCTAGTATAGCATTCTATGTTTATTCCTTGTTACCAAATCCATGGACATATCTTTGTAGCTTGCTAGCTTACAAGCTAACTACAAGGTTAGCTTCCTTAGCACACTATTTTGCTAGCTAGCTTGGTCATCCTATGGTTAGCTCACTATTTGATGAATTAACCATGGTTGCTTCCTTACCATGGTTTAGTTAGTGTGTTACATTTATTTAATCGTTTACGCGTTCGCTCGGTTACTTAAACGTTCTCCGTAATACTTACTCGTAAATGGTTCGCGATGTAATTCCTTTCGTATTTATTCCTTATATTTTTATTTATCCTACTTGAATATAAATCCGTAGGATTTTAATCTCATAATTATATTATGATTCTCGTAATCCTCGATAAGTCATAAATACGGTCGTTTTTCAAAGTTCGTTTACTTCGAAAACTAATAGCGTTTACATACACTCATTTGGTACGTATAGTCGTAATATCAATTCCGAAACTCATTTTCTCATGCACTACATAGTGTGGGCTCAAAAGTTTTTCCCGTTTGTCAGGGTTACTATTTATTAAACGTTTTACAAGGTCTCAAAAATTCGAGTTATTACAGACATTCAGTCAAGCATCATCAGGCCAGCCATCAGGGCTAACACTTTTGAGATCAAGTCAAGCACGATTCAGATGATACAGAACTTAGTTCAGTTTGGGGGTTCTCCTACTGAAGACCCCAACATGCACATCAGGGATTTCATCGAGATCTGCGACACGTTCAAGTTCAATGATGTGATTGAAAATGCTATCAAGCTGCGACTCTTTCCGTTCTCTCTGAGGGATAAAGCTAAGTGCTGGTTACATTCTCTACCAGCAGGGTCTATCACCACTTGGGAAGATCGTGCTCAAAAGTTTCTCACTAAATTCTTCCCTATGGGGAAGACTGCTGCAATCAAGAATGCTCTTACTCAGTTTGCTCAGCAAACTGGAGAATCTCATGTATGAGGCTTGGGATCGATATAAGGAGATGCTAAGGAAGTGCCCACACCATGGCATGCCTGATTGGATGATTATTAATTATTTCCATAATGGATTGGGTGCTACTTCTAGACCCATGCTCGATGCAGCATCAGAAGGAGCCTTGTGGGCTATGAACTATGATGAAGCTTATGAATTGATTGAACTGATGGCTACTAATGAGTACCATAATCCTTCCCAGAGACTGACTCAGGGAAAAATAGCAGGAATTCTGGATTTGGATGCAGCAACTGCTATAGCTGCCTAACTTAAGGCTTTGACGATGAAGGTGGACACTTTGGCTAATCATGGGGTTAATCAAATTGCTAGTGTCTGTGAGCTTTGTGCTGGTGCCCATGAGACTGATCAGTGCACAATTTCAGCGTTCGCAACAACCTGTGCCAGCCACTTATCATCCCAACAACCGCAATCATCCTAATTTCAGTTGGAGCAACGCTCAGAATGCAGTTCAACAGCCTTATCAGCAGTATCCAGCTAAGCAGTACAACCCTCCTGGTTTTCAGCAACCGCAATATGCACGAAGACAGCAACTTCAGCTGTAACAAGCTAATGAAAAATCTGAATTAGAGGAGTTGAAGCTTATGGGAAAGAGTCAAGTTGTTTCTATCAAGACCTTGGAAAATCAAATTGGGGAAATTGCCAATGCCTTGTTAAATCGTCAGCCTGGTACACTACCTAGTGACACTAAAGTGCCAGGAAGGAAGGAAGCTAAGGAGCAGGTAAAGAAAATCACTTTGAGGTCAAGAAAGGTTGCAAATGCCGAACAAACTCAAGCGTTGACTGAAGAAGCTGGGGCTGAAAGAGAAGTAGAACAGCATGTGTTAGTTGCTAAACATGCGCTAATAATATACGCAAGTATACGAGTTCGCAAGTAGTATAGAAATATTTTCTAGTTCATTCCCACAGAGACTGGCTTGGTTAACTAATTAATTAATGCACTTAAGCAACAATGTATGGTTATTATTCAATGCTAAGATGATAACAAATTGAGGTTGTTTAAAACTAAGAATTAAATTGAAAATTATAACTATGAGAATAAAATTGACTGAATTAATAAATATGATAAACATGGGATTCTAACTTCATTAAATACTTTATTCAATAGCCTTATTGTTCTCAACCTTAGCATGCAATGGTGATGACACTAATCAGGTAACACAAAACTGATAAACGCCAACTTTCGTTGCATGAATACCATACTACTAGACATCCACAAAAGAGATAGAAGATGAATAGACACCAATTATATTGAGACCCTATATGTCTATAGAATTTGACAACATGACGGTTAAAGCACAAGTTATCTATCTTGATTACATAGGGCAAGTAAGATGGTTATAATTACCCACGAATCATGCATAACAAATACATGAACCTATGCTAGCATGACAAATTTTAAATCCTTAAATTTACTTTCACTTCATTAAGAATTAACACACTATCTTATAAGTTTGTGACGCTCATAAGAAGAATACGCACAACCAATACTAGGTTATCATACAATCACCACACACTAAAGCATCGAAACAAATTAACTAAAGAAATCCATAAATAAATCCATTACTCATCATCAACGTGGGTTCTGATAAAAGCATGGTATAATAAATGTAGTCTTGATAACGAATAAATTAAACCAAGTTCAAAACAAGATTAAGGTTCATAAATAAGAAAACTAGCATCCAAGTTACAACTTAGAACAAAGATTCACAAGTAAAAACAAGATCTTCTTCGTCTTCGTTGAATCATGCTAACACGGTCTTCTTATGGCTCTCCTTGATATGTCTCTAGCTTGATATCTTAATAAAAATGACCTAAAGTTGCTTATATAGCAGCCCTAATTAGCAGAGTAGTCTTCCAATTCGAATTAGAATAGAATCAAAATTCTGCACCCCGACCTGGCACGGCCACGGGCTTAATCAACGCGGGTGCGCTGCCTTTTTGAACTTCAGGCGCGGCCGCATGCTTGATCAGCGCGGGCGCGCTGGGCTTCTGCCAGAAATTAACTTCTTCATTTTTCTTGCATTTCTGAGCCGGTCTTCCACGAGCTTTTATTCCAACGCCACCTTGACACCAAATTAGCATCAAAATAATGCTAATCCACCTGATTACCGAGATAACGCATGAAATACAAAAAGACTAGAAAACACGTTAAAATACTTAACAACTTGAGTACAAACGCATCAGTTCAAAGCTTGACGGAGCGTAATAAAGTGTCATAAATGCCACTCAATATACCCCCAAACTTGAATCGATGCTTGTCCTCAAGCATAAACAGACTCAAAAAACAAGAAATAAAAATGCATGAATGCGATTAAATGAATGCAACGATCCCCATAGAATAACTAAACCAATCAACAAACAACACCTCATCAAATGCAGTTATTCGCATAAAGATCAATTAAAGCTCACAAATTAACCTATAACCCAAAGACGTGCATGTGTGCAATTGCTTACAGATATACTATCACAACTAGATCAACAATCATGACTCACTACATATCAAAACAATCGCAAGTTTATAAATAGAATAAAAGCTAGACTCAAAATAACTTATAACACTTCAATTCTTATATCGGGGTTTAACATGGATTCATGCTTTTATTCACAATAAAACAACACAAGTATGCTTATTTGGTCGTGCAATAAGTGAGGTCCACAAAAGACTTATAAAATAGTACCCACGTAGCGAGCGTTAGGTTAGTGGATCCCAGACTATAAAAGCCTTAGGTCACTAGGCACAAAGTCCCCAAAGAACTTAATAACTCGAGTACTAAAGAGCCCACTCGTGATCAATTATACATAATACTTATTTTTTTCTTCTCTTTTTCTTTCTTTTTTTTTCTTTCTTTTTTTTCAACAAATTTTTGAATGAGTGTGTTTCGCTCCATCTCATTAAACCCTAGACTACTCATATAAATATGAGACGGTTACTAGCCATTTGACACCTAGCCACACAACTAGCAATGAAATCCAATTTTCTCCAATTTTTAAATATCCATGTCTTTTATTATTAAGAGAATATCCTAAATTCTAAATATAAACAAGCGATTTAACCTCGACAAACAAACAAACCATGACCATGATCTAGCACTCTAGCAACCTATAAGACTTAGTGAAATACAAGTGTCTCTAGCATGCAAATTAATTCGACAAGACTCAACATCACTAAATACGACATCACTACACTAGCATCAATATCACAAGTCAATTAGAAAAATAATATAAGGGATCATGTTATAATGCAAATGCATGAAATTAAATGAACAAAATATCATAAAAACCACCAAAAATAAAAAAAACTAAATGGAAAAATATGAAAACTATATGAACTAAACTATCATGAATATGCAACTATATGTGACTCACACAAAAATATATTCCTTCAACTACTACCCCCAAAATTAAAATATTCACTGTCCTCAGTAAAGGTAATAGTAAGGAATTCAGGCATACCTACTGCGAATCAGAATCCTCACGCTCAACGGGTGGAGTGTCAGGTGTGTCCGGAGGCGGATACACGGAGTCCTCACCAAATACTGGCCACTGGATGTCAACACCGGTGGCTCTAAAAGCTATCATAAGTGCCTGGGTGAGATCATGTGCAAACCGACTATGGATATCGTGCATCGCATCCATCCTCCACGCTAGACCCCTATACTGCGTCGAACTCAAACCAGCTCCAACATCAGCTTCTGCTGCTTCCTGGTGCTGCTACTGCGATGAACCAGCCTCCTCTCCTTACTAAGCCCTCAAAGCTACCTTACTTGCTTGCTGCATTCCACCCGTATACATCTGATTTCAAGGCCTCCGACTTGGTAGATGGTCAAAAGATTAAGCAAGCCCCTTCAAATCAGGCTTACCTCCTCCCCACTCCTGCATACTCAACTGTGTAAAACTGTCGGTAGGAGCACTGGGAAGCTGAAGCTGCTTATGTGCAGGCCAATAAACACCAACTGCCATGCACAGCTTCGTCACAACAGACACATACGGAATAACACATGTAGTTCCTCCTCTCAAAAATCTCAAAATCCCCTGATATATATGTTGGGTTCCGAAGGCATAAAACGCAGTGGATAAACGTAAATAAAACAAAAATTTCGAAACCCAAAAACAGGATCCATGTATAATTATGGGCAGATTATGGAGATAACGAATCATACCTTTCAAGAGCTTAACTTTCACGAACTCAACGGAGATCCTAGCTATCACGCTTTGTGTCTACCTTTCGGAGAAACACCTCGATGGTATCCACACGAGCACCTTCAAGAACGTCTCACGAACTTGACTACGGAATGGATGTACTAGCCTCCTTCTTGACGATCTGAATTGCCTCTGTCTCTCTTTGCTGCTAGGGTTTTCTCAAAAACGTACAAGCCTCTTTAATCTATCATTATGTATTTATAATGGCTGATTAAAAAGGCCCATAACAGCAAAGCCCAACCCTAGTAGGTATTGGATTAAATAATAAAAACGAATTTGTATTATTTAATTAATAACTAAGTCATACTTAATTATTATGGGCAAAAACATTCCTTTTAATTTGAATTTATATTATCTCAATAAAGTCTTAATTATAATAAAATTCAAATAATCATCAACTAATTTAAATCCATAACTTAAATTAACTATTCCATTAAGTGCTCTATTTGTACGACCCTATAAGCTATTATTTAATTGGCAATAATTTTATTCTCTAATAAAATTATAAACAATGAGCGGTATCTAGTAATACATCATTGTTACCCAATTAAACAATAATTAAATCGTGATTAGATAAAACCTTTCATGATTAATGTTTTTCGTGTAATATAATCCCTTTAACCATACATATTATAGATTAAACTCGAGGCATGTATTTAGTCATCCTCTTCAACATTTAATCCGGGTTTACTTGATCCATGAGTAGATTATCAAGACAAATCATTATTTGAGCATGGCCATGCTTTTATAATCTCACTCAATCAAGAGGCCAATAATATATCTCCTAATTATAGGAGGGTTAAATCCTTTATCTATCATTCATATTTCTCATACGGCTCATGATATACCCGATGTCCACTTTTATCATCACCCGATCAAAAGTAACTTTTAATGTAGTCAAAGTATATTAATCCTCGTATAAAAATATAATGATTTCAAGTTAAAGGATCGTTACACCATTATCACTGTGAGTCTTTCTTATGACTTTATTAAACATGAAGAATCTCACTTTGGGTCTGTCCAGTACCATGTACTCTCACATGTACCTATGTATTGACTTTAGTATCCCCATACTTATAACCAATGAGATGTGGTTATCTTGTCAAACAACATACTAGTCTATCTATGTATTATTATTGTCCTATATAATAATACTCGACTAGGGACCTTTAAGAATATGATATATTATATAATCTCAAGTTCAAGTCATGTACTTAAACTATACAATTTGTATCATGATTCTAAGGACATTTATTATGCTAACAAAATATCACAGTAATTAAGGTCATACTAAATATATTTATTGAATGATCAACTGACATAAAAATTTAAAAGAATAATGTATTGCCTCTAGGGCACCTACACTAACAATATCACCATCCCCAAATCAATGTAATCACCATGAAGAATACCCCAAAGCAGACGAGCATGCTCCACAATATCTTATGCACATGCGAAGATGGCATGATGTTAGCACAAATAAACGAGTTCCAAGCTGTGCAAACCTGTTCATGCACGATACAGGGAACATGGAGTAATCAGTAATACCCCTCTTGAACTTCCAATGAGTTTCAGGCACACACAGAGTCGCAATTATCATATCCAAGTTGAAGTACTCTGGAGTCTTATCGTTTCAAGTGTCCTGACCCACCTTCCTCGCGGACTGCTCAATCACCGTCCTAATAGCCTCTGCAGTATACTCCACAATCCTTCTTCGAACCACCGTGAAGCCATTCTTCTCCACCTTAGCGTTAGCATAGAACTCCCGCATAACACTCATAGGCACAGCAGCGGAAGCCTCACAGAAAGAAACCCAGCCCATCTCAAGAATCATCACCAATAGCTTACCATCCTTCCCTGATGGCAGAAAACCTCGCTCCTTAGCAATAGGCTTCGAGAGAAGCCTCGTGTACTCCTCTTCAGCCTCAGGAGTAGAAAACCTTGGCCTCACACCACCCGCAGATGAAGAATTGATGGTGTTGCGGCTAATTTGCGTTCTTTACCTCTTAGATGCCATTGGGATTGAATGAGAGAGAATAAAAGTTAATTGTTTATGAAAGATTTGTGTTTGAGAATTTGTGATGTGGTGGAGAAGTTTGTATATAAGTGTTTGTATTTATAGGTGGAGAGGTGATAATTCAATAAGGAATAGAAGTGGGAATTGATTGTGGGAATCGTGGGAATAATGGGTTTGATTGGGAGAGGAAAATTTGGGATGTGGAAGAGTAAATTTCGGTTTGAAATTGATTTTATAACAAAAATCCCGAAATTCCCTTAAAAACTGTTGTTTTAATTTTTTTTCCCGAACAGGACCCAGCGCGGGCGCGCTCACTCTCTGGAAAACCGGAGCGGCCGCGCGCTAGATCAGCGCGGGCGCGCTTACCTTCTGGAAAAATGGCATGGGCGCGCGCTAGATCAGCGCGGGCGCGCTTGGTCACTGGAGTTAGCCCTAATTTTTTTTCTTTTTCTGATCTTTTTGTGTTTTATCCTTTCTTCTTGCTTCCTCTACCTACTAATGTACAAAAAACTTGGGTTTCCTCCCAAGAAGCGCTTCTTTTACGTCGCTAGCTCGACGTTGAACCTTGAGCTCAAATGGATAATAGAACGGCACTAACCACCTCGCGGTTTGCCGTGTCACCTTAGTAATGCTTCAACCTCTGACCATTTACCTTGAATTCTTGGCCCGGATCGTTCTCAAAAATTTCCACCGCTTCATGTGGAAACACAGTTTTGATTATGAAGGGCCCTGACAATCTTGACTTCAACTTCCCAGGAAAAAGACGGAGATGAGAGTTGAACAAAAGAACTTGTTGCCCCGGCATAAATGATTTGAGCACTAGACCCCGATCGTTCCACCTCTTGACTTTCTCTTTGTACATTTTGTTGTTCTCATAAGCTTGAAGTCGAAACTCGTCGAGTTCATTCAATTGAAGCATCCTCTTCTTTCCAGCCGCATCCAAGTCAAGATTCAATTTCTTTAAAGCCCAATATACCTTATGCTTGAGCTCCATAGGCAAATGACATCCATTACCATAGACCAACTGAAACGGCAATATTCCCAATGAAGTCTTATATGCAGTTCTATACGCCCAAACAGCTTCATCAAGCTTCAAAGACCAATCTTTCCTTGATGGACACACAACTTACTCTAAAATATGCTTGATCTCTCTGTTAGACACCTCAGCTTGACCATTTGTCTGAGGATGATAAGCAGTGGCAATGCAATGATTCATATTATACCTTTTCATCATAGCGGTGAACTTGCGATTGCAAAAATATGACCCTTCATCACTGATTATGAGTTCCAAACCTTGTGAATATCTACTTGTGAAGAAAATTAAGCACCACTTTCACATCGTTCATTGGAAACGCCTTAACTTCAACCCTTTTCGACACGTAATCAACCGCCAACAAGATATACTGATTGTTACAAGATGAGACAAATGGCCCCATGAAGTCAATTCCCCAAACATCGAAGACCTCAACCTCTAGAAGGATATTAAGAGGTATCTCATCCCTCTTAGACATATTACGCACGCGTTGACATCGATCACATTTCAAAATAAACTGGTGAGCATCTTTAAACAAGGTCGGCCAAAAGAAGCCTGCTTGAAGAATACGAGCTGCTGTCTTTTCTCCACAATAATGTCCTCCATAAGCCGTTGAGTGGCAATCTCACAAGATCCCCTCCGTTTCGCTGTAAGGAATATATCTCCTGATGATTTAGTCAGCTCCTTGTCAAAAAAGAAATGGCTCATCCAACATATACCACTTCACTTCATGTAGAAACTTCTTTATTTAAGCATAAGATAAGTTGGGAGGCATGATATTACTCACAAGGTAGTTCACAATGTCTACAAACCATGGATCTTCTTCTTGCACTCCAAACAGCTGCTCGTCGGGAAAAGAATCATTTATCAATGTCTTATCCAATGAAGTAGCATTAGGATTCTCTAAACGCGAGAGATGATCAGCGACTTGATTTTCAGTTCCCTTTCTGTCCTAGATCTCTAGTTCAAATTCTTGAAGCAAAAGAACCCATCTTATCAATCTAGGCTTCGAGTCCTTCTTTGAGATGAGATATCAAATTGCAGCGTGATCAGTGAAACCTGTCACCTTAGTCCCAAGTAGATAAGATCGAAATTTCCAAAAACCATAGACAATAGCCAAAAGTTCTTTCTATGTAGTAGTATAATTCAGTTGAGCACCATTTAGAGTCTTTCTAGCATAGTAGACCACATAAAATATGTTGTTCTTCCTCTGCCCAAGAATTGCTCCAACTGCATAGTCACTTGCATCGCACATCATCTCAAAAGGTTCATTCCAATCAGGTGCAGTTATGACCGGTGCCGTGATTAAACTCTTCTTCAAAGTCTCAAAAGCTACAAGGCACTCACCATCAAACTTGAAAGGGACATCTTTCTCTAGCAAACTGCACAATGGCTTTGAAATCTTTGAGAAGTCCTTGATGAAACACCTATAGAAACCTGCATGACCAAGAAAACTGCGAATTCCCTTAACAGAAATAGGTGGAGGAAGATTCTCAATGACCCCCACCTTGGCATTTTGCACCTCAAGACCCTTACTAGAAACCTTGTTCCCGAGAATAATGCCCTGTCGCACCATAAAGTGACATTTCTCCCAATTGAGAACCAGGTTGGTCTCAACACACCTCTTGAGAACGTGTCCAAGATTTTGCAAGCATTCATCAAAAGAATCGCCAAATACAGAGAAGTCGTCTATGAACACCTCCACATTCTGGCCAATCATATCAGAAAAGATGGTCATCATACATCTCTGAAATGTGGATGGCGTACCACACAGCCCAAAAGAAACTCGTCTGAAGGCGAAAGTACAAAATGGACAAGTGAAGGTAGTCTTTTCCTGATCTTTTGGAATGATACAAATCTGATTGTAACCCAAATAACCATCCAGAAGACAGTAGTACTCATGACCGGCCAATCTGTCAAGCATATGATCAATGAAGGGAAAAGGGAAGTGATCCTTCCTAGTGGCTTTGTTTGGCTTCCTGTAGTCCATACAAACTCTCCATCCTGTGACTATTCTTGTAGGAATAAGCTCATTCTTCTCATTTGCTACCACAGTAATTCCACCTTTCTTTGGCACACATTGAACCGGGCTTACCCATGAACTATCAGAAATAGGATAGATGATCCCTGCATCTAGCCACTTGAGAATTTCCTTCTTCACTACTTCCTTTGTGATTGTATTAAGTCATCTTTGCTGCTCGACCGTAGGCTTGCTACCGTCCTCTAGCAGAATTTTATGCATGCAGTAAGAAGGGCTGATTCCCTTGATATCTGCTATAGCCCAGCCAATTGCTGATTTGAACTCTCGTAGAATCCTCAGGAGCTTTTTCTCGTCACTACCTGAAAGGTTAGATGCAATAATAACAGGCAAAGTAGATGCATCACCTAAAAACGCATACCTCAAATGCTCGGGTAAAGGCTTAAGCTCAAGAGTGGGAGCTTCCTCAATAGATGGTTTGAGGCGTTTAGGAGCTTTGTTCAATTCCTCCATTCCAAGAGATTCAAAAGGCATATCAATCTTCCTCTTCCAGGGAGAAGCATTCAAATATTGCAATTATTCTTCACCTTCATCATTTTCACTATCAGAATTTCCTAATAAGGCTTTTTTAAGGCATCAGACCTTAGCAATTGATCAAGTTATGAAGTAACTAAAAAATTGACCAACTCCACCTTTTAAGCACTCCTCATTTTCCGTTGGAAATTTCATAGCATTGAACACATTAAAAGTTACATCCTGATCTAGTACACGCATTGTGAGCTCACCCTTCTGCACATCTATCAAGATTTGGAACTCCAAGAGTCATAATCAGGGATGAGGGGTCGCATTTCTGTAACCGCAAATTCACTACTATGATGCAAAGGTATAATGTGAATCATCGCATTGCTACGGCTTATCATCCTCAAACGAATGGTCAAACCGAGGTATGTAATAGGGAGATCAAGCGCATTTTAGAGAAAGTTGTGTGTCCATCGAGGAAGGATTGGTCTTTGAATCTTGATGAAGCTGTTTGGGCGTTTTGAACAGCATACAAGACTCCGATAGGGATGTCACCATATCAGTTGGTTTATGGTAAGGGGTGTCATTTACCGGTGGAGCTGGAGCATAAAGCGTATTGGGCTTTGAAGAAATTAAATCTGGATTTGGATGCAGCTGGAAAGAAGAGGATGCTTCAATTGAATGAGCTCGATGAATTTCGACTTCAAGCTTATGAGAATAACAAAATATATGAGGAGGAAGTCAAGAGGTGGCACGACCGGGGTTTAGTGCTCAAATCATTTGTGCCAGGGCAACAAGTTCTTTTATTCAACTCTCGTCTCCGTCTTCTTCCTGAAAAGTGGAAGTCAACATGGTCAGGGCCGTTTATTATCAAAACTGTGTTTCCACATGGAGCGGTGGAAATTTTTTAGAATGATCTGGGCCAAGAATTCAAGGTAAATGGTCAGAGGTTGAAGCATTATTATGGTGACACGGCAAACCGTGAGGTAGTTAGTGCCGTTTTATTGTCCGTTTGATCTCGAGTTCTTACGTCAAGCTAACGACGTAAAGCAAGCGCTTCTTGGGAGGCAACCCAAGTTTGTTGTACATTAGTAAGTAAAGGAAGCAAGAATAAAAGAGAAAATCACAAAAAAATGATAAAATTCAGGACTGGCTATAGAAGCCTGGCGCGCCCGCGCTGAAAACATAAAAACACAGCGCGCCCACGCTGTTCCAGCACGCGGTCATGCCGGTTTGGCAGAAGTAGCGCACACCCGCACTGTCCTAGCGCGCTGCCGCGCCGAGGTCCCGACTCAGAAAAACTAAAAGGCAGTTTTAAGGGGGGAAATCGGGATTTTTGCTACGAAATCAATTCCCAACCAAATTTTACTCCCCCACATCCCAAATTTCCCTCTCCAAATCAAACCCATTACTCCCATTATTCCCATAATCAAATCCCACTTCTATTCCATATATAATTCTCTTTTCACCACCTATATATACATATACCTCATACACAAACTTCTTCCCCACTTCATAAATTCTCAACACAAATTCTCTCTCAAATACAACTCTTATTCTCTCTACTCAATTCCAATGGCACCCAAGAGACAAAAAACGTAAGTAAGCAGCAGCAGCACCACCGATTCTTCATTTGTAGGTGGTGTGAGGCCAAGGTTTTTTACTTCCGAGGCTAAAGCGGAGTATACGAGGCTTCTCTCGAAGGCGATCATCAAGGAGCGAGGTTTTCTGCCATTTGGGAAGGATGGTAAGCTATTAGAGATGATTCTGGAGATGGGCTGGGTTTCTTTTTATGAGGAGCCCGTTGTTGTGCCCATGAGTGTTATTCGCGAGTTTTATGTGAAAGCGAAGGCTGAGAAGAATGGTTTCACAGTGGTTAGGGGATGAAGGTGGAGTATAGTGCAGGAGCGATAAGGAGGATAATTAATCAACCTGCGAAAAAGCCCGGTCAGGACATTTGGAATGATAAGGCTCTGGAGGGTTTTGACCTGGATAAGATTGTTGCTACTCTATGTGTACCTAAGACTCATTGGACATTCAAGAGGGGCACAACTGATTATGCCACATTCCCTATTTCTTGTATGAACAGATTTTGCCGTGCTTGGAATGCCTTTATTTGTGCTAATATCATGCCATCATCTCATATGGATGAGGTTACTATGGAGCAAACACGCTTATTTTGGGGTATTCTAAAGGGTGATTATGTGGAAATTAGTAGGATTATTCACCATGGAATTCTGAGATTTTTGAGAGGGAGCACTACGGGTTCTATACCCTATGTGTCCATAGTTACGAGGTTGTGTACGTTAGTTCATGTTCGTTGGGCCGCACATGAGCAGCTTCAGCTCCCTAGTTCTGCCATTGATAATTCAATTATATTGCACATAGTAGAGTGGTATGGTGGTAAGTCCGATCCTAAGGGGCTTGGTTATTCGTTTGATATGCTTCCGGGCAAGCATCCAGCTGATCAGTATAATGCTGGTGGTTCAAAGAAAGCCCGTGAATCGGGTTGGAGAGCTCAGTTGGGTGAGGAGATAGAGCCGTCTCAGTTATAGGAACAATCGAAGAAGGGTAATACGTAGTACATGCGTCTGGCTAGGACGATGGATGTGATGCATGACATCCACAACAGGTTTGCACGTTATCTCACTCAGGCATTGGGGATAGCTTTTCGAGCCACCAGTGTTGACATCCAGTGGCCAATTTTTGGTAAAGATTCCGTGTATCCACCTCCGGACACATCTGACACTCCACCCATTGAGGGTGGGGAGCCTGATTCTGATTAGGTATGCCTGAATTCCTTACTATTACCTTCACTGAGGACAGAGAATATTTTAAGTTTGGGGGTAGTAGTTGAAGGAATATGTTTTTTGTGAGTCGCATATAGTTTGCATATTTCTGTTAGTTTGTTTATATAGTTCATGCATTGGCATTATAACATGATCCCGTAGATGATTTTTTTCGATTAATTTGTGATATTGATGTTAGTGTAGTGATGTCGTATTTAGTGATGTTAAGTCTTATCGAATTGATTTGCATGCTAGAGATAACTGTATTTCACTAAGTCTTATTGGTTGCTAGAGTGCTAAATCATGGTCATGGTTTGTTTGTTTGTCGAGGTTTAATCGCTTATTTATATTTAAAATTTAGGATATTCTCTTAATAATAAAATAACATGGATTTTTAGAAATTGGAGAAAAATTGGATTTCATTGCTAGTTGTTATGGCTAGGTGTCAAATGGCTAGTAGCCAACTCATATTTATATGAGCAGTCTAGGGTTGAGCGAGATGGAGCGAATCGCACCCGTTCAGAAATTTGGAAAAAAAGAAAAAGAAAAAAATAGATAAGAAAAAAAAGAATAAGTGTTATGTATAATTGATCACGAGTGGGCTCTTTAGTACTTGAGTTATTAAGTTCTTAGGGGACTTTGTGCCTAGTGACCTAAGGCTTTTATAGTCTGGGATCCACTAACCTAACGCTCGCTACATGGGTACTATTGTATAAATCTTTTGTGGACCTCACTCATTGCACGATCAAATAAACATATGTGTGTTATTTTTTCTTTGAATAAAAGCATGAATCCATATAAAACTCTAATATAAGAATTGAAGTGTTATAAGTTATTTTGAGTCTAGCTTTTTATTTTATTTATAACCTTGCGATTGTTTTGGTAAGTAGTGAGTTATGATTATTGATCTAGTTGCGATAGTATATCTGTAAGCAGTTGCACACATGCACGTCTTTGGTTTGTAGATTGATTTGAGAGGTTATTGATCTGTGCGAGTAACTGCATTTGTTGAGATGTTGCTCGTTGATTGGTTTAGTTATTTTATGGGGATCGTTGCATTCATTTAGTTGCATTCATGCATTTTTGTTTCTTTTTTTTTGAGTCTGTTTATGCTTGAGGACAAGCATCGATTCAAGTTTGGGGGTATGTTGAGTGGCATTATGACACTTTATAATGCTCAATTAAGCTTTGAATTGATGTGTTTGTACTCAAGTTGTTAAGTGTTTTAACGTGTTTTCTAGTGTTTTTACATTTCAGGCATTATCTAGGTAATCAGGTGAATTAGCATTGTTTTGGTGCTAATTTGGTGTCAAGGTGGTGTTGGAATAAAAGCTTGTGGAAATTCAACTCGAAGCAATAAAGAAAATCAAAAATCTGAAGTTTTTTTCGAGGTACGTCTCGCCCGCGCTGGTCAAGCGCGCGACCGCGCCAGGATGTTAGAAAGGCAGTGCGCCCGCGCTATGATAGCGTGCCGCCGCACCGGTACGAATTCAAAGAATCTTGATTCTATTATAATTACAATTGGAGGACTTCTGGATTGCATGAGGCTACTATATATATTCAAATAAAGGACATTTTTAAGAGAGAGACGTACCAGAGCGCAAGGAGAGCCGTAAGAAGACCGTTTTAGCACGGATTCAACGAAGATGAAGAAGATCTTATTTTTACTTGTGAATCTTTGTTCTAAGTTGTAACTTGGATGCTAGTTTTCTTACTTGTGAACCTTACTCTTGTTTCGTACTTGGTTTTGTTATTTAAGTATAAAGACTACGTTTGTTATACCATGCTTTCATCAGAACCCACGTTGATGATGAGTTTGATTATGAGCTAATCGTTATCGTGGGGTTCTAACAGATTTATTTATGGA
The DNA here is from genome assembly GCF_009905375.1 of Apium graveolens. Taxonomy (NCBI): domain Eukaryota; kingdom Viridiplantae; phylum Streptophyta; class Magnoliopsida; order Apiales; family Apiaceae; genus Apium; species Apium graveolens. The sequence continues at coordinate 195,129,693 of NC_133649.1, forward strand.
TTTCTTTAGTTAATTTGTTTCGATGTCTTAGTGTGTGGTGATTATGATAACCCAGTATTGGTTGTGTGTAATAACCCCAAAAATTTGGACTTTTTCAAACCTTATGAATAGTGATTTTGCTGATTATGCTGAAGAAGAAAACTTTTCATGTCACACAATGTAGCAGTTCTTTTATTGATATTCTGAGGACTTATTAGTACTCTATATGGTATATAAGTGTATATAAAGATCGTCAGAATCCAAATCCGAACACTTTGATTTTTCCCGAAAATCCACTAGATACCGAAAGAATTGAGTATAAGGTAACATGATAAAAAGGATTTAAATTCAAGAATTTTTAGAGAGGATCATAAAAGGAATATAAAATATTGAGAAAGGTTTAGGGGAACCTAAGTAATAAGATCCCAGGTATGATCCCTCAAACGATAAACGAGAACGAAAGTTAAGCGAACCGTATAACAGATCAACGATCATTAGCCAAGTAATTAGGAGTTAATCAAAGAGGTTAATGATGATGATGTCATCACACCAACAAGAAGAAGACAAGTGTGGGAAGATGACATAAGTGGATGACATAAGCATGACAAAATTGGAAGGATTTGTTGGTTGATTATAAGCCACACAATTTTTACCATGGTAACAATTTAATTAACAAACCAAAAAGGAAGCAACCAAGCAAACACATTCATTTCCCCCCCCCATCTCCTTGCTCACGGTTTTTTTTGAAGAAAAACAAGAAGAAAATTTCCAAATCCAAGCTCCACTCAATCATACTTCAAGAGGTTCGTTTCCTTGGATTCTATATTTCATAACTAAGAAGAGCAAGTAGTTTGAGTGCTTGAATCCAAGGTTTGCTAGCTCAAATAAATCATTTTAGTTTAGGTTGAATAGTAACTTTCAAGAACAAATTTTTGATTCTTGATTTTATTTGTAAGGTCAAGGTAGCTTAAGCATAGATTAAGTCTTCCATGGGCATTCCAAGGATCTTTCATGGATTAAAAGCTTCAAGGAAGGTATAAAACTTCAAACCCTAGTTTTACTTTGAATATTTAGGAGTTGTTTTGATTAATATATTTTATGAGAAGCATGATGCTTGTGTGTTTAAAGTTTGGTTGGGTTTGTAGTGATTGGATTTTAATTGAGGTGTTGATGATTGTTAATGGAGGAGTAGTGGTTTAAATGTTTAAGCATGAATTGAACCTTGTTTAATTTAGTAGTTTGGTTGAATTTGAAGATATTATGATATTGGATTAAATTGAGATTCTTGGGCTTATTATGACTGAAATCAGTAGCATTGATGTGTATCTTGATTTGTTGTTGATTGGTAGTTGGATTGATATGATTTGGAATGGTAAAATTTGGGAAATCGCGTAAACATAGTCGTCGTAATGCCCAATTTACCTTAGACTGTTTTGTTCTTAACTTCAGGACCCGTGAACTCACTATTAGATTCTTACCATTGCCATGTTTAGATATTTCATGTTACGAGCTTCGTTTTGATATGTGGTTCGCTTGAATCCGATGTACGGTTTAGGAGAAACGACCGTTTTAAGTAACGGCGTTTCGCGAACGAACCATTACCCCTCGTCTTACTTTGAAACCTTGGTTAAGGCCCTTAAATGACTAATTGGAGTATGAAACAATTATGTAAAGTGGACTAGGCAGTTGGTAGGGTATTTGCGAAAGCGTCGCCTTAAAATTCGTAACGGTTAATTTATTAAAAATGGTGGAGCCGAGGGTACTCGAATGACTTATGTGATTTGTTAAGCGTAGAAATGACCATAAGCAAACGTTAGGGTTCAATTGGTTAAAGTCTAGTTTCTTAAGCGACCATGGTTTAATTCCGTCTTATGTTGTTGTTCATAGGTTACCGGACCCACTCTAAGCTTAAGTCTATCCCGGAGCACTCAGACAAGTTTTCTACCCGTTATACTGTTGTTGTGATGTATATATATGCATTATCTTGTGATAAATGCATGCTTGTTATTAGCAAATCTTGCGATATATTGGAGCATGCCGATATAGTATATATGCATGCCTGTTTCGTAATCTTGATATCTAATTGTTGATTCGAATGCTTATAAGTTGCATAATCCCTATGCTAGAGATAAGTAATAGTTGCGTATATCCTTAGTATAGGGGACTCAAAGGTGAACATTTTCTAAACCGGGAGTCGATGTTCCCGAGTATATTATATATATATATATATATATATATATATATAGATATAGTTTTCAAAACTATTAATCGAATAAGGTTTATTCGATAGCTTTATTTTAATTAATGAATTTTAGTTTGAATATTTATTCGAGGACTTATGACTCCGTTTATTTTATTTAATGAATATTATTTTGAATATTCATTCGAGGACTTATGACTCCGTTTATTTTATTTAATGACTATTATTTTGAATATTCATTCGAGGACTTACGACTCCGCTTATTTTGTTAAATTATATTCTTTATTTTATTAAAGAATAATGTTTCGATAATCAAACTTATTTTCGATTATTCAAATAAAGATCGTACTTTCGTATAAGTATATCTTTGGTTATTTATTATTCATTTCAAGTATGAGTTTTAAAATTTCTACTTTAAATTATTTTTATAAAGATTATCCTTATGGGAATATTATTTAAATAATAATATTCGGATATTTTCTAATATATCGGGACTAATTATTTCATTAAATCAGCATTACTCCAAACATTCTTAAAAATGTTTTCGAGTCTTCAAAATGATTTTTAAAAGTTAGAGCGGATCCCAAAACTCATTTTTATATTTAAGATCTTCCTTTTGAAGGGAATTTAAATACTCGCTCAAAACCTGAGGGATCTGGCTCTCTGGTGTATTTTATATTCGCAACGAGGTTGCTGTTTTGAGAAAACATTTTGATTACTTGCCCAACGTTCGGGAAGGAAGTCCATCTATTTGAGTCGGCATAAGCAACATGGGCTCAGTGGGTGTCCATAAAAGTATAAGTGGCTCAGTGGGAGTCCATCAATGCGTAAGTGGCTGAGTGGCAGTCCAGCATAGGTCCTAATGCGGCCAGGGTGATGACCAGTGGGGAATTCGTCCATCTACTAGTAGAAAAGGTTTCTTATTGGTATTTTTGCCTGATCAGCAAGATATCAGGTTTATGCCAAGATTTTCTCCTTTCCAAATCTATTGGATATTACAACTCAGTTTATAATTTTCATAACAGAGGTATTCAAGGAGTGTATGAAATGTATATATATAGGTGTATATATATATTGGGACTTAATGAAGTATCTCGTAACTTCATTATTTATAATGATATTTCAAGGATTGAATCTATTCAAATCTTATCTTGTAGTCTCATCTATGTGATGAACATTTGAAACGGATTATACCTTGAATGGTGGTAGTTCAAGTAGTATTCGGAAAAGATATAAGTATATTGGAGTATCTCGTAACTTCACCTTTTTAACTTATATCTGGTTAATGATTATCTTATGCATGACAAAGGTTTTCAGAAAAACGTTGAGACAAGGTTAGATATATGAGATCACCTTGCAATGATATTTTTATACAGTTATAAACTGGAACTTTGTGTATATTATACATGGCAGAGGATTTCAAAGATTTTGAAAAGTATATATACATATATACTAAATATTTTGTGACTTGGTCGCATTAAGAGGTCAAACTTGGTTCATTTCTTTTTGACCAAGACTTTCATGAGTTCTATGAGAATGCTCATATATTGTTAATCATTATACATATTATTTTGGTGGGCTTGTTGCTCACCCTTGCTTTATTCTTTCATCACACAACAACAGATAGACAAGATGAACATGACCAAGCTCCCAATTCGTGAGCGGATAGGAAATGTTCCGCAGTTTCCTGTAGGCGTTGATACCGCCGTTGCTGAGGTAGGAACTACCAATAGGCTAGGTGTTCAACTATTGATGTACCAGACTTATGTATATTATGAATTGTAATAATGGCAAAGAATATGTAAATTTATTCAGAAACCCTTTTGAGGTGTAATGACTTATAATTGTGGAATAAAATGACTTGTGTTATTTTTGGTATTCATCTCTGAGACTATAACTTGTGGTGTGTGTGTGTATATTGTGGGGTCACAGTACGCAGTAGTTGGTTGACTGTTAAGATTAAGTATTGATAAGGGAAATGGAACTCGTGACAACCCGAATCCCCGACCCCGAATTTGTGGGTGTTACAGAAATGGTATCAGAGCCAAGCGTTATAAATTTCAGAGATGATATGACGTTAAAATAATAAGTTCACTAAGATAATAAGAACTCTTGCCAAGTTCATAGTCGGAATAGCTAACGTAGTACTGACAGTTAAAGCCCATATGAGAACCCTTATAAATATCGTGATAGAAGCGTAGTTCGTTATCGTATATGGTAGCGGGACTCCGAACCCTGAGGTTGAGGAGCAACAACGCGATGATGTTTTATTACTTATTGGAGATCAGATTATGGATCTGATAGAGCTTCCTAACGTGGGACCGGATGATGTTCATATTGAGGATGTAGCGGTTGAGGATGTTGTCCTAGAAGGGATTGTTGCTGAGAAGAATCCCGAGGAGGATCCTAACAAGAATGAATAAAGGACCACTGAGGAACTGATGACTATGGTTAGGGCGACTACCAAAGGTAGGATTGGCCGGTTACTACCGGAGGTTCGTTCAAGTTCGTAAAGATAGTAGCCCCTTTAATGCACTTACTCGTAAGACTGAGAAGTTCGAATGGACAGAGAAATATGAGAACAACTTTCAAGAACTGAAGCAAAGATTGGTGACGGCCCCTATGATGGCGTTGCCGGATGGAAAAGGAGATTTTATGATGTGTAGTGACGCTTCACATAAGGAATTAGGGTGCTTCTTATACAGCACAACAAGGTAATCACGTACGCGTCAAGACAATTAAGGGAATATAAAATTCGATATCCCCACCCATGAGCTTGGGCTCGTGGCAATAGTTTTTCCCTAAAGATTGGAGGCACTACTTGTATGGAGAGAAGTGCAAGATTTACACAAACCATAGGTGCTCTAGTACATTTTTACGTAGAAAGAGCTAAACATACGCCAGAGGAGGCGGTTAGAGCTAATCAAGAATTATGATTGGGAGATTCTTTATCATTCGGGGAAAGCCAATGTGGTGGCTGATGCCCTTAGTAAAAAGGAGAGACTCAAGATGATAATGTCTTTGGGAGAGTTTATAAGAGATTTTGAGAAAATGGAAATAGAAGTGAAGATAATCGGAGCCGGTACCGAAAAGCTGTTTGAGATTGCAATACAACCCGAATTATTGGAAAAGAACATATTATGCCAGAAAAAGTGATGAATGAAGGCAGATAGCCAACAAATAGATAAGAGATTAATACCGAGAAAGATGATAAGGGAATAATGAGATATTCCTACAGAATTTGGGTTCCAAATGTTCAAGAGCTTAAAGATGAGATCTTAGATGAAAGCTAGTTTGAGGAATAAGATTTAGAGCAAACCCTGAACAAGATAGTCAGGGAGGTCGCCATCAAGATAGAAGGAACCCATAATATAATGAAGTGGAAAATGAGGATTTAAAATATGTAGGATGACCCCAATTATGGGGAGGAGGAGGGAACGTTCAGACTAAGGAAACAGAAGTCGAGTAAGGAAAGGAGACCCGAGACGGTACTCCTATATGACAATTTATGGACCTTTCTAGACAGAACTTAGACTATTATCCCCAACCACCACCCTGAGGAAACAGTGCAGTGAGAAATTCTTTTAGGACCTTTAAGTCGCTAAGCTCCCAGAGTTCCAAGGAACAAGCTGACCCAGTCGAGGCAAGAGCCTGGCTAAAGGAAGTATAGGAATCATTTGAGATTCTAAATGATTGACGAATCACAAAAGACTGTTTTTGTCACTTACCCTCCTAAGAGAGAGGCCACCCGCTGGTGAAAGGCCAAGGAAGGCACGGAGCAAGAGATTATAATAAACTGATTTAAGTTCAGTCAATTGTTTTCAGGAAAGTACTTCCCAAGGTTATGGAGATAGTGTAAAAGCTTTAGAGCCTGAACAAAGGCAGACGAGTATGATGAATTATGAATCTAAGTTATAAAAGTTGTCTAGATTCATTCTGAGGACACGAATCCAGAATGATGGGATGTTTGAAATCAATGCTTATGTTGTGTTGGTTCATGTAATGGTTGTAATGGAAACGAAAATAAAAGACTGAAAAGGGCGGGAGTATAAAGGGATATAAAGGAAATAGAGTTGAGAAGTGATAAGGGAGTTAGGTATGGGAAACCCTAAGAAACCCTTTCAATAAATATAGAGAAGTGTGTCATCATCAGCGCGATGGTGACTGATCATGAGATAAATTCAAGGTTTGAAGGCGTAAGCGATATGTATAGTTAATTCCCTTGAAGTTGACAGTATTCGATGAAAATTTGAGATAGATCGATTGATTAATAAGGAAAAATGGATGGACTGAAGAGACAAGAAAGTAAGAAATTAGGAAAATTGGATGAAGGAAGTGACCTTCAAGAATGTGAAGTGTAAGACCGGGGGCATGATACCCAGAAAGGGAGATGCCAGGTATGAAAGATATCCCAACATTGAGATGACTGTTGAGATAAATAAAAGAGGTAAATGAATAGTTAGAACTAAAAGGTTCACGTTGAACACGACCAATATCTTCTAGAACATCCCTGTTATCATTACTGAATCAGGCAAGAAAAGTAGATAACCGTTGTTATCTTTTGGAGGCCATATTGATTAACCTCATTTTGAATACAAATGTTATTGTGAAATTGGTATATACTATCAAGGTGGGAATGATTGAATAAGATAATCTATCAAGGATATATGACTTGATTTATCCATGAAAGAGTGTAAGTATCTTTTAAAGGTGGAATTAAGGATAAAACCCTGATAACTTGAAATGAATCCTAGGGGAATGCATAAAGGTTGGAATTTCACCCTTAATAGGGAAAGCATGAGTTTTGACAGTATGAATTGGAAATGATTAAGGTAACAACAACCTTTAAGGATCAGTGGAGAAATTTTTCAGAAGTATATAGACAATGATTCTGGTATTAGTAAATGGTATCTTGATATGCCATGTGCCTAGGGTGTACCTAATGAAGGATTTAAGGATAACCTTAGAGGTTTTATAAGGAGAAAGGTAATATTCAAAGTTCTCAAGAATAGAAATTTTGATGAAGGAAATATGACGTAATTATAATAATTCCAGGTGGGGCACGTGTTGAACCATAAGAAAGTATAGATCGATCCAATGAGGGTCGAGATTGGTGAAAACAAGAAGGACCCAAGATAAGAGACGTCCTAAGTATGATCGAGAGTTAGTCGTGGCAATGTTCACATCTAAAGACTAAGGCAATGACTTATGAAAAATGGTGATTTTTTTTCTCACCAGGACTTAAGAGAAGCATTTTCACATAAGCAGTGATTAAAATGAGGTAGAAAATTTAGTTGGAGGTGGTTAAAATGACATTGATTGTAAGGAAATTTTACTATCAGGAAAGGCCAAAGAGGTGGACAACACTTTAAGTGTAAGAGGACAATTATCGGTGCTCGTGCCAGAGGAATACAGTGATAATGGTTAATTCTGTGAAGGTTGTATTATGGTGTGAAGGATTGACATTCCTTCTGATGACTGTGCGGTACTCAACCGTAACAGTAGTTTGGTAAAGATTTAATTTATGTAATCGCCATGAGCGGTCTTTCTATCTTAGAAGGTCCTATCTTGAGATAAGCTAGGAGCATGTTATGAAAGGACTAAATGAACCTTTGAGCTTCATGTCTCCCAATAAAGAAATATGGTTAATAATGGTATTAGCCTGCTATCGTTGCTTTGATTGAAACTCTTCTGTAATTTTATCTGCTTCATGTCATGTATGTACGTCAGGATCAGGAATGTTCTTCACGAATCATGAATGGTGATTATGTTACCTCCTTAGAAGGATTCGATATGATATGAATGGACTCCGTATGGTTAGCTATTAAAACTTCATGGAAAATGAATGACTACAGTAGGTCAACGGTGGGCCATAGTAATGCAGGAATGATTTTGCGAGTAACGAGCCGATTACTTACAACCGTGAGAGTTGTATTGGAATGGATGTTGAGAGTGAGTACCACTAATCGGGCCATGGTGGTGTATAAGTTATCATTGATAGGCTAATTAAGTCGATTATCTACCTATTGAATACTTATTCCTTCTTATCAATAGAGAGTCGTATTACTATACGAGGAAGGTTGCGATGAAAGCATAGAATTCTAATAACGATGACGTCTAGAATGAAATCCCAGATTCGATTTTCGATGTCGAGGGAGTTTCAAAGGTGATTGTTTATAAGCTCGAGCAAGAGCATGGGTCCATAGAATGATGGACGGAATAGTAAATATTCAGACACGTGAAATACGATGCTATAATACTTGATGTTGATATATATACGTATATGTTTTGTTCTCCTATGACAAACCTCTATAGTTCAGAGGTAGATTCCAAGCCAGATATTTTGTGGCAGTATATTTTATATATATACAATTCTCTTCAATTCATTCTTCTCTCTCCTTTTCATTTTGTATAAGCTGAGAAGAACAACCCTTCCAGAAGGGGAGGTATTTCCGAATGACTATCTATTTGTGTGATAGAAGCCTAGTAGGATACCACATGTTATTTAATTGCTTGTCAAGTACTAAAGGCTGGCCACCTTCTGTACTAACTATGCGATATAACAAGTGTTCATGATCTTAGTGATCTCTCAATAAATTCTTTTACTTCTATATGAAGGACCAAGCTTTCGAAGATGGAGGCAGCTAGAGATGAAGTGGTACCAAGTATGGTGGTATTCTGATTCTAACGCGTTCGTGATACTAAGGTTGACACGATTATTAAAAGGTTATAGAACGCTAACGAGCAAAAGTGTAATCAGTATAAAATTTGGTACGGAAGATAGTAACAATTACGAACTGGAAAAGAGTGGGTATTGAGAAGCAAAAGATGTAGATCTAGATGAGATAATGAGAGTCTGTACAATAGACTTGAAAGAAATTTGGAATGATCACTTAACGCGGATTGAGTTTTCTTACGATAATCGATCGTATGTCAGTATCGAGGTATCGCCTTATGAGATCCTTGAGGGAAGACAATGTTGATCTCCCTTATGTTAGGATGAAGTTGTAGAGCGCAAGATGCTCGAACCCGCAATAGTCCAAAGGACCAAGGATATAATAGATCTAATCAGAGGATGGCTGTTAGTAGCCCAAGATGGACATAAGAAGTATGTTGATTTGACATGAAAGGACAAAGAATAGGAAGTAGGGGACCTAGTGCTGTTATAGGTATTCCCTTGGAAAGGATGGATAAGGTTCGGAAAGAAAGGAAAGCTAAGCCCACGAATTGTTGGACCATTGGATATATAAAGACGTATTGGGAAATTAGCATATGAGCTAGCCCTACCCCCGAACATGTAGCAAGTTCATAACGTGTTCCACATATCAATGTTAAGGAAGTGTAATTCGGATGCCAGACAAATAGGGGCATATGAGCGCATAGACATGCAACCAGACGTAACCTATATGGAGCAACCAGGAAGGGTTTTAGATTGAAAAGGAACAAGTGCTTAGGAGAAGGGTTATCAAACTAGTCAGAGTTTGATGGTAGAACCACAATGTAGGAAAATTTACTTGAGAGTTAGAAAGTGCAATGCTAAGAAAGTATCCATATTCATTTTTTATCTGATTCCGGGACGGAATCCTTTTAAGGAGGGGAGACTGTAATAACCCCAAAAATTTTGAACTTTTTGTAAACCTTATGAATAGTGATTTTGCTGATTATGCTGAATAAGAAAACTTTTCATGCCACCCAATGTAGCAGTTCTTTTATTGATATTCTGAGGACTTATTAGTACTCTATATGGTATATAAGTGTATGTAAAGATCGTCAGAATCCAAATCCGAACACTTTGATTTTTCCCGGAAATCCACCATATACCGAAAGAATTGAGTGTAAGGTAACATGATAAAAAGGATTTAAATTCAAGGATTTTTAGAGAGGATCATAAAAGGAATATAAAATATTGAGAAAGGTTTAGGGGAACCTAAGTAATAAGATCCCAGGTATAATCCCTCAAACGATAAACGAGAACGAAAGTTAAGCGAACCGTATAACAGATTAGCGATCATTAGCCAAGTAATTAGGAGTTAATCAAAGAGGTTAATGATGATGATGTCATCACACCAACAAGAAGAAGACAAGTGTGGGAAGATTACATAAGTGGATGACATAAGCATGACAAAATTGGAAGGATTTGTTGGTTGATTATAAGCCACACAATTTTTACCATGGTAACAATTTAATTAACAAACCAAAAAGGAAGCAACCAAGCAAACACATTCATTTCTCCCCCCCATCTCCTTGCTCACGGTTTTTTTGAAGAAAAACAAGAAGATAATTTCCAAACCCAAGCTCCACTCAATCATACTTCAAGAGGTTTGTTTCCTTGGATTCTATATTTCATAACTAAGAAGAGCAAGTAGTTTGAGTGCTTGAATCCAAGGTTTGCTAGCTCAAATAAATCATTTTAGTTTAGGTTGAATAGTAACTTTCAAGAACAAATTTTTGATTCTTGATTTTATTTGTAAGGTCAAGGTAGCTTAAGCATAGATTAAGTCTTCCATGGGCATTCCAAGGATCTTTCATGGATTAAAAGCTTCAAGGAAGGTATAAAACTTCAAACCCTAGTTTTACTTTGAATATTTAGGAGTGGTTTTGATTAATATAGTTCATGAGAAGCATGATGCTTGTGTGTTTAAAGTTTGGTTGGGTTTTTAGTGATTGGATTTTAATTGAGGTGTTGATGATTGTTAATGGAGGAGTAGTGGTTTAAATGTTTAAGCATGAATTGAACCTTTTTTGATTTAGTAGTTTGGTTGAATTTGAAGATAGTATGATATTGGATTAAATTGAGATTCTTGGGCTTATTATGACTGAAATCAGTAGCATTGATGTGTATCTTGATTTGTTGTTGATTGGTAGTTGGATTGATATGATTTGGAATGGTAAAATTTGGGAAATCGCGTAAACATAGCCGTTGTAATGCCCGATTTACCTTAGACTGTTTTGTTCTTAACTTCAGGACCCGTGAACTCACTGTTAGATTCTGACCATTGCCATGTTTAGATAGTTCATGTTATGAGCTTCGTTTTGATATGTGGTTCGCTTGAATCCGATGTACGGTTTAGGAGAAACGACCATTTTAAGTAACGGCATTTCGCGAACGAACCATTACCCCTCACCTTAGTTTGAAACCTTGGTTAAGGTCCTTATATGACTAATTGGAGTATGAAACAATTATTTAAAGTGGACTAGGCAGTTGGTAGGGTATTCGCGAAAGCATCGCCTTAAAATTCATAACGGTTAATTTATTAAAAATGGTGCAGCCGAGGGTACTCGAACGACTTATGTGATTTGTTAAGCGTAGAAATGACCATAAGCAAACGTTAGGGTTCAATTGGTTAAAGTCTAGTTTCTTAAGCGACCGTGATTTAATTCCGGCTTATGTTGTTCTTCATAGGTTACCAGACCCAATTTAAGCTTAAGTCTACCCCGGAGCACTCAGGCAAGTTTTCTACCCGTTATACTGTTGTTGTGAGGTATATATGTATATGCATTATCTTGTGATAAATGCATGCTTGTTATTAGCAAATCTTGCGATATATTGGAGCATGCCGATATAGTATATATACATGCCTGTTTCGTAATCTTGATATCTAATTGTTGATTCAAATGCTTATAAGTTGCATAATACCTATGCTAGAGATAAGCAGTAGTTGCGTATACCCTTAGTATAGGGGACCCAAAGGTGAACATTTTCTAAACCGGGAGTCGATGTTCCCGAGTATATTATATATATATATATAGATATAGTTTTCAAAACTATTAATCGAATAAGGTTTATTCGATAACTTTATTTTAATTAATGAATATTAGTTTGAATATTTATTCGAGGACTTATGACTCCGTTTATTTTATTTAATGAATATTATTTTGAATATTCATTCGAGGATTTATGACTCCGTTTATTTTATTTAATAACTATTATTTTGAATATTCATTCGAGGACTTACGACTCCGCTTATTTTATTAAATAATATTCTTTATTTTATTAAAGAATAATGTTTCGATAATCAAACTTATTTTCGATTATTCAAATAAAGATCGTACTTTCGTATAAGTATATCTTTGGTTATTTATTATTCATTTCAAGTATGAGTTTTAAAACTTCTACTTTAAATTATTTTTATAAAGATTATCCTTATGGGAATATTATTTAAATAATAATATTCGGATATTTTCTAATATATCGGGACTGATTTATTTCATTTAATCAACATTACTCCAAACATTCTTAAAAATGTTTTCGAGTCTTTAAAATGATTTTTAAAAGTTAGAGCGGATCCCAAAACTCATTTTTATATTTAAGATCTTCCTTTCGAAGGGGATTTAAATACTCGCTCAAAACCTGAGGGATCCGGCTCTGTGGTGTATTTTATATTCGCAATGAGGTTGCTGTTTTGAGAAAACATTTTGATTACTTGCCCAACGTTCGGGAAGTAAGTCCATCTATTTGAGTCGGCATAAGCAACATGGACTCAGTGGGCGTCCATAAAAGTATAAGTGGCTCAGTGGGAGTCCATCAATGCGTAAGTGGCTGAGTGGCAGTCCAGCATAGGTCCTAATACGGCCAGAGTGATGACTTGTGGGGAATTCGTCCATCTACTAGTAGAAAAGGTTACTTATTGGTATTTTTGCCTGATCAACAAGATATTAGGTTTATGCCAAGATTTTCTCCTTTCCAAATCCATTGGATATTACAACTCTGTTTATAATTTTCATAACAGAGGTATTCAAGGAGTGTATGAAATGTATATATATAGGTGTATATATATATATCGAGACTTAATGAAGTATGTCGTAATATCCAATAAGTATTCAAAGATTGAATCTATTCAAATCTTATCTTGTAGTTTCATCTATGTGATGAACTTTTGAAACGGATTATACCTTGAACGGTGGTAGTTCAAGTAGTATTCGGAAAATATATAAGTATATTGGAGTATCTCGTAACTTCACCTTTTCAACTTATATCTGGTTAATGATTATCTTATGCATGACAAAGGTTTTTAGAAAAACGTTGAGACAAGGTTAGATATATGAGATCACCTTACAACGATATTTTTATACAGTTATAAACTGGAACTCAGTGTATATTATACATGGAAGAGGATTTCAAAGATTTTGAAAAGTATATATACATATATACTAAATATTTTGCGACTTGGTCGCATTAAGAGGTCAAACTTGGTTCATTTCTTTTTGACCAAGACTTTCATGAGTGCTATGAGAATGCTCATATATTGTTAATCATTATACATATTATTTTGGTGGGCTTGTTGCTCACCCTTGCTTTCTTCTTTCATCACACAACAATAGATAGACAAGATGAACATGACCAAGCTCCCAATTCGTGAGCGGATAGGAAATGTTCCGCAGTTTCCTGTAGGCGTTGATGCCGCCGTTGCTGAGGTAGGAACTACCAATAGGCTAGGTTTTCAACTATTGATGTACTAGACTTATGTATATTATGAATTGTAATAATGGCAAAGAATATGTAAATTTATTCAGAAACCCTTTTGAGGTGTAATGACTTATAATTGTGGAATAAAATGACTTGTGTTATTTTTGGTATTCATCTCTGAGACTATAACTTGTCGTGTGTGTGTGTATTGTGGGGTCACAGTACGCATTAGTTGGTTGACTGTTAAGATTAAGTATTGATAAGGGAAATGGAACTCGTGACAACCCGAATCCTCGACCCCGGATTTGGGGGTGTTATATTGTGCGTATTCATCTCATGAGTGTCGCGAACTTATAAGATAGCGTGTTAATCTTTAATGAAGCGACAGTGAATTTTAGGATTTAGAACTTGCCATGCTAGTATAGGTTTATGTGTATTTGTTATGCATGATGCGTAGGTAATTTTAACCATCTTACTTTCCCTATGTAATTAAGATAGATAACTTGTGCTTAAACCGTTATGTTGTCAAATTCTATAAACATATAGGGTCTCAATATAATTGGTGTCTATTCAGCTTCTATCTCTTTTGTGGATGTCTAGTAGTATGGTATTCGTGCAATGAAAGTTGGCGTTTATCAGTTTCGTGTTATCTGATTAGTGTCATCACCATTACATGCTAAGGTTAAGAACAAAAAGGCTATTGAATGAAGTATTTAATGAAGTTAAAATCTCATATTTGTCTTATATATTAATTCACTCATTCTTATTCTCTTAGTTATAATTGTTAGTTTAATTCTTAGTTATAAACAACCTCAATTTGTTATCGTCTTAGCATTGAATAATAACCATACATTATTGCTTAAGTGCATAAATTAATTAGTTAACCAAGTCGGTCCTTGTGGGAACGAATCTGATTCATCCCTCTATATGCTTGAAATATCTACACTTTTGCCCTTTTTAGCTTCATCCAACTTTGTTGCTGTAGACATAGATGTAGATGCAGGTGAACAATCAATCATGCCAAACTTTTTCAATAGATCTTTGACATACTTAGTTTGGCTAATGAAGATTCCATCATTTCTTTGAATTACTTGAAGTCCAAGGAAATAACTTAATTCTCTCATCATACTCAATATTCACTCTGTATAAGCTTGGAAAATTTTGGCAAAGCTTTTCATTTGTAGAGCCAAAGATGATATCATCCACATAAATCTGAACTAGGATCATATCATTACCATGCTTTTTGTAGAAGAGAGTCTTGCCTATAGTACCTCTAGTAAAACCATGTTTAAGCAGGAATTCTGATAATGTATCATACCAAGCTCTAGGTTCCTGTTTTAGTCCATATAGAGCCTTGAGTAGCTTGTACAAAAAATCTGGAAATTCAGGATCTTCAAAGCCAGGTGGTTGTTGCACATAAACCTCTTGTTAGGAAATAAATTACATACAGGGGGGTGAATGTGTTTTAGTGTTTTTATGCTTTTCTTGAACTATTTTGGTTTTGAACAAAGAAAATCAAATCTTGTAGTAAGATGTCTTATAATAGAAATTTAAAATGTTGCTATGAATAACACAGATCTTTCAAAACTCACTTAATTTTATATTAAAATTAAGAAGGTTTTGCTACAAAATTTCTAGGCTCTTTGGTTTTAAAGAGCTTAGCTTCAATCTTGAGAGAATGCAAGAAATCCTGATCTAAATTGTTACCACCTAATAAAGGACCAGTGTTAACTTTATATTTTAGTTAACTGCTGGATTACACAGTGTACAATAAGAGATGCTAGTCACGTTAGTAAACTGTCACTAATCATTTCCATTTTATGAAAAGTATAGCTTCCATTTCTGGCTTATCATATCTTTGCATACTGTGTTAACTTTGATCTTCCTTTGTCAGTTAATCTTCACCATTGATCTTGCACACTCTTCAAACTGCTTTTAGTAGACTTATCAATCCAACTGGTTGGATTGTTTGTTGATTGTTAATCTTGGATATTGAACTGGTCTGCAATCTGTACTTTGAGATTTTACCTCGAGATCTCCAGTTAGGAATATAAAGATCTTGACATCTCGATAAGTATAATGACTTATCGAGATCTCTAATACTTCTTAGTTGATTTGACTTGTAGAGGTCTCTAAGTTCTCTATAAGAGAATTTGGCTTATCGAGATGTCTAATCTTCATATCTTCACTTTGACTTATCGATATCTCTGAGTTCTCTAGTGACTTATTGACTTGTCGATAACTTAGAGTTCTCTAGTCAAATTTGACTTATCGATAACTCAGTATTCTCTAGTGAATTTTGGCTTGTTGATATCTCTGAGTTCTCTAGTGAAATTTGACTTATTGATAACTCAGAGTTCTCTAATGAATGTTGACTTGTCGATAACTCTGAGTTCTCTAGTGAATAAATGACTTCTCGATATCTCCAATCTTCATGTCTTCAATTTGGCTTGTCGATATCTCTGAGTTCTCTAGTAGCTTTCCTGAGTTCTCTATAAGTCATTCTGGAGTTCTCGAATGACTTCTCTATAACACTAAATATGTGACTTGTAGAGATCTTGACTTAGAACATTTTTCCCAAAACAGATTTGTTCAACTCCAAGCTTCTTCATAATTCTTCCGAGGCATGATCTTCTTGATCTTCTTTCAGATAGAATTCTTAGGCTTGATACTGTTTAAAGAAAAAGACTCCAGTATGCTCTTTTGACATTTTTATAGACTTTAAACATTACAAGTACAAAATGCAAACTAAGATTACAATACAACTTACTTAGGGTTGTTAATTTGACTTAGTCTTGTTAAAGTACATGCATATCTTGCACCACACCTCTTCTTCTAGCTCACCATTTAGGAAGGCACTTTTGACATCCATTTGATACACTTTAAAATTTGATTGTGCAGCAAATGCTAGAAAAATCATAATCAATTTCTTATTTCTGTGAGTAGCCTTTAGCAACCAACTTTGCCTTATTTCTGGTAACTATACCATTTTCATCCATTTTGTTCCAGAACACCCATTTTGTTCCAATTATACTTCTGTTCTTTGGTGCATGAACTAACTCTCAAACTTTGCTCCTTTCAAACTGATTCAACTCTTCCTGCATGGCAGATATCCAATCAGGATCCATTAGAGCTTCTTCAGTTTTCTTAGGCTCTACTTGAGACAGAAAGCATGCATGTAGGCATTCATTAGCAGTTGCACTTCTAGTTCTCACACTAGTTCTCACACTAGCAGTAAGATCACCAATACTTGCTTCTCTAGTGTGACTTCTATCCCACTTCCTTGTGTGAGTTTGTTGACTTGTGCCTTCATCATTTTCTCCATCATTGGTATGACTTGTAGATCCTTCTTCTCTTTCTCCCCCTGAGTTTGTGCTATCAAATTTAGGTGTTTGAGATGAGCTTCCATTCCCATGATTTTCATGTTCTGTAGTCTCCTTATTCATCATCTGTTATGTAGTAACATCCTCTTCTTCATCAGAATCACTGTTAATGTTGAGGTTTTTAAATTCAAGGGCTTCAGCTTCATTTTCATCAAGGCATTCCAAGCCTGGACACTTGTCATCATCAAAAATCACATATGTGCTTTCCATAATCTTCTTTTGATCAATCACATAGACCTTGTAGGCAGTTCTCTCCAATGAATATCCCAGAAAAATTGCTTCATAAACCTTTGACTCAAATTTTCCCACATATTCAGAGTTGTCTTTTAATATATAACACTTGCTCCCAAACACATGAAGATGCTTTACAGTAGGCTTTCTCTTAGACATGATTGAGGAAGGTGATTTTCCATAGGTCTTGTTAATAAGATATCTGTTTTGAGTATATCATGCAGTGTTAACAACTTCCTCCCAGAAACTTGTGGGCAACTTGGTATCTTGCAGCATTGTTCTAGCAGCCTCTACCAATGTTATATTTTTTCTTTCAACTACCTCATTTTGTTGAGGTGTTCTAGCAGTAGAAATCTCTTAAAAAATGCCTTTGTTTTTGCAGAATTCACTTAATGTTGCATTTCTGAATTCTGTTCCATTATCACTTCTCAATCTCTTTACACAGTTTTGATCTTCAGCCTCTTTTTCTATCTTCTTTATGTGCTCCATTATGATGTGTGGAGTCTCATATTTAGAGTGCATGAACTCTACCCAAGTATATCTTGAGAAATCATTCACCATCACAAGTACATATTTGTTCCTTGAAATTGATAAGACATTTACCAGCCCAAACAAGTCCATGTGAATAAGTTGCAATGGTGCACTTATAGAATTCACAGTTTTGACTTATGACTTGATCTTTTCATTTTTCCTTTCTGACAAGCTTCATTAACTTCAACTTGAGCAAACTCCAGATTAGGCATGTCTCTTACTAACTCCTTTTTGACCAAGGTGTTAATTGCCTTGAAATTCAAGTGAGACAACTTTTTATGCCATAGCTTGCTTTGTTCTTCTGATGCCTTGGTGTAGAAGCAACAAATACCATCCTTATTTGTTGAGTCCAAGTCTGCAACAAACAAGCTTCCTTTTCTTGCACCTTTAAGAGCAACTTCACCAGTTTTCTTGCTGATAAAAGTGCATTCTTCTTTGTTGAATAAAACTTCAAAACCTTTGTCTGCAAATTGGATAACAGTAAGAAGATTCACTTCAAGACCAGCTACCAGTGCTACATCATCAATGATAATATTTCCAGAAACAATCTTGCCATATCCCATTGTGAATCATTTGTTGTTGTCTCCAAAGGTCACCAAAGGGCCAGCCTTCTTCTCAAACTATGATAGCAGGGCCTTATCACCTGTCATATATTTGGAACATCCACTGTCTATGATCCAAATGACCTTCTTCATTCTTCCCTGCACACAAGGGTTTTACGTGTATTTAGCAACCCAAGCAGTGTTTGGAACTTTCTTCTTGTTAACTGATTTAGCAGAAGTAGAATGGGTTGTTTCAGATAAAATAGAGTTCATTGACTGTTATACTTTTTCCCTATCTGCTGTAGACCCAATTTTTATTTCTTTAAGGTCTACTCTCATCTTGTAGCAACTTTTCATTACTTTCAAGTTGCAAGGGATGCAATCAAACTTGTCACAGAATGAGTAGGGATTTTTTTGCATCTATTTCATTATATTTGCAGGCTCCTTCAACTGGCTTGCTAAAAACTATTTTACAAAGGTGAGTTAGATGATTCACAGAGCCACATTTCTCACATTTCTTTCTTGGAGCATCTGCAACATAAACAAAATTTTTGCTTTTGGTTTTCCCAATTTTCCCATTTCTCTTTTTCTTCTTCTTTCTTGCATCTTCAGTTTTGGTTTCTTTGACAGGTGTCTTGGAGCCTTGGTTGTTCATGAGCTTCTCTTCATCTTTGGAAGATTGAGTTGCTTTTGCATTTTTCTTCTCATAATCTTTATCAGCAATTTATTGCTTGATAATCAACTCTTCTTCACTGAAGTTAACTTCACATGCCTTGAATATAGGTGAAATAACCTTTTTCAGCATTGCGGGAAGATTTTCATTTTCTGTTGCTTTTCCTTTGTCACCTATATCTTTCTTTTTGTTGTTCAAGGAATCATAATCAAGACCAATAGCAATATTTGCACATGGCTTATTTTTCTCATGGTATTGTCCAACCAACTTTGATGCATTCTTGAAGAAAATTCAACTTCACCTCATTCTTTTCCAGCTTCTCCCTTAGTACTGCTTCAATTTCACTTGCACACTTGAGCTTGTTCTTCAGATATGCATTTTCTTTTCTTACAGCTTCAAGCTCTACCAACAATAATTCAGCTTCTTGTTTCTCATTTTCAAGCTTCTCATTTATCTTTGTCAGTCTGCTAACTTCTTTATTAGCAGCAACCATACTTGTATGAATGTGAAACATTTCTGTGCTCATCTTTTCTATAGTTTCCTTATATTGACTAACATTTAAATCAATGGTAGTGAGAGTTGGTACTTGTGATTTTGATGAGGATGACTCTCCTTGCTCCAAGGCCATTAATGCATAATTTCCAACTTCCTCATCTTCATCATTATCAGAGTCATCCCAACTTTTTCCTTCTGCAATATAAGCTTTGCTTTGCTGTTTCTTCAGAATAGCTTCATACTTTGCCTCCAGTTCAAGATAAGCTTTATCTTTTTTTGCTTTCTTGGGTTTCCTGCATTCTGTAGCAAAATGGCCTAGTTCATCATAGTTGTAGCACCTTATCTTTGATCTGTCAACAGATCCATTTTTGTAACTATTTTTTCTATCAGATGTGTACTTCCCTTTTCCTTTCCAGTTGTTATCTTTGTTGAATGATTGTCCTTTACCCTTAAAGAATCTTGGCTTCTTTACTCTAATGTTCGAGAACTTTCTTTCCAGATAGGCCATTGACTGATCAAACTCATCAAGTTCATCTAGGGTGTAGAACTCATCTTCTTCCAATTCCAAAATGACTTATTCTAATGTTTTCATTGATTCTTTGCTCACTTGTTGAGGCAACTCAAGTCTGGGATCTTGACTCATCATTTGAGGTCTGGCTTTCATTGATAGTTAGAGCACTTGAACCATCTACAACATGCCTTTGACCAGCTCTCAATGATTTTCTTTGAATCATTTCTAATTTATATGTTTTTAAGATTCCATACAGAACTTCTAGAGTTATTCTGCTCAAGTCTCTCCCTTCTCTGATTGCTGAAATTAGGAAGTGTAAGAAAAATTTCATATTCACTTCTTCAGCTTTATAGTATTTGTCATGGAGTTGCAAGTCATTTATCAGCTTATTAAACCTTTCAAACACATCAATGATACTTTGTAACACCCCCAAATCTGGGGTCAAAAATCTGGGTCGTTACGCAATCCTTCAATCATGTGTAACCTGTATTAACTCAATAATCCAATAATTCCATATCACAGACCCCCAATCTCACACACTCACAAGTTATAGCTTAGAAACGACGTATAACAAGTATCATCTGTTATTAAAACTCAAATTTACTTTACAGGATCTCAAACAATTATTCATAACCTCTAAATGAAGTTCCAATAATTACGACTGATATCTTATACCTATCTGATACTCTGGCCCACCTGAGACAAAGCTGTCAGGGATTCTCTCCATGAATGCAAGAGACTAAGTCCCACACCGGCATACTGGTTATCTGTTATGTTGTGACATTTAAAAGAAAGCAAAAGTGAGCAATAATGCCCAACCATAATAATGTACAGTATGAAAAGACTATATGAGAAATTCAAGTATAATGCTATATACGATAAATGCGTTTTATTAAAAATATTTTTCCTTGGTGTTACACACCTTCTTTTGAAAACAATTATTTAGTGGATTTATTATCCTGCGAATACCTTAATGGTAAACCTATCACCTAAGCTTGGGTTACGGTATTGCATCAAAATTTCAACTGAAAGAATTTAGGACATTCACTAGAGCCCCCGAGATACAATGATCAGTCGTATAACGGTAACAGTAACCTTTTCTACATGTAGAGGGACGACTTCCTAACATCCTGGTTATCACCCAAGCCACATTCGGGCTTTATATGCTTCCCCATTCCATCAGGGTATATTTTGCATATTTCGTATGTCCTTCAGTACATATGGTACCTTCTCATATGGAAAATAAATATGGCAGTCTCCCCAGTCCACGAAGTACTAGATATCTACCCCTCCCTATCCTTTTAAGAATCCTATCATATACTTGGAATCATCGAACTATATCGAAGTTCCCCAAGCATGTTGCTTGTTGATAGACACAACTTTACCTCATATATATATATATATATATATATATATATATATATACTTCTGAAAGTTTTCGGAGGAAGTACTAAGGATGTGAGTTGACCGTTGTCAACAGATAGGTAAATAAAGGGGAGTTTCTTTTGAAACTATATTCAAAATATTTAAAATAAGTCGAGATAATATTCTCCGACGATCTGAAATTATTCGATTAATTTTCGAAAATCAGAAAGTATTTTAAATCAGGTTTTATGATTTTTAAATGATATTAAATCATTTAATAAATATTGAATAATTAAATAATAATTATTAAATAATTAAACCTCGAATAGTTCTTCTTTAAAAGAATACTTGAAATAATATTCCTCAACTAATTTAAGTTTAAGTAATTATATTAATCTTTAATATATATAAAATAATTGGTTTTAAAATAAAATAAACGTTGGAGAATACTTCTCCCTTTTTAAATGAATATCTGAAATAATATTCATTGTTCGGGTAATTAAATAGAGTTGATGGAATACGATCTTTAGAAATCATTTTTAAATAAAATTCGAGGTAGTTTAATATTTCGCAAGAGGACATCGAGTCCATTGAAATAAAATAAATACGGACTTTTGATCGTCCAAAACATCACCAGGATGATTCCCAAGTTTTTACTATAATATATATACCGACTGACTCTCGGTCTACAATATACATGTCACGCTACTTTTAGCGTTAACATTTCTCGAATATAACAACTCCAGAATACTTCCGGGTTTTTATAAACTTACACTGACCAATCCTTGGTCTAAATATATCGTTTCAAATCCGGTACTTTTATTATACCAAAATCATCATATCTTATGATTCAATATATAATAATTTATAAATCACCGTAAAATATTTATCATGCATATATCGCAGTGTTTAAAAGCAATCACAACACAACAGTTCTAAAAGGTAGGGTTTGACAACTTGCCTGGAGTCCAAAATACGTTTCCCGACTTCCTCTCGTTCCGGGTTTTCTAATCAACAAACATCATAATCTTAATCAGTATTCCTACTCTCATCACCAACTTATATTTCTAATAAGTTCAATACTTCATAATTTTCATTATTCGACCGACTCGAAATAAGTATCACTCCTTGGTCGAAACGGACGGTCAAAGTGGTCATCTAGATTTGACTTTACCGAATATAACTATTACGCGACTCACATCTATCATTTTTAATAAATCGTAAAATTAAGATTTTAATACGAAACCACCTCGAGGAGCTTCTTGAGTTCTTTTAATATTTACCCTAAAAGTTTCGTTTTGATAAAATGAATTTAATTAGGTGAAAAGCATTTCAGAAGTTCGGCCAACTACGGAGTTTTACTATTCAAACCGCTTTCACTAAAACATTGATATCTCTCTAACAGTTAACTCAATTCACGCACCGTTTTTGCGTGGGTGATCTAGAAAAAATTTAAAACAGATATTTTAAAAATGGTTTTCTGATAACAGGGGTGAAAATCCCAAAGTGGTAGTTTCCTAACAGGAGTTGTTTTTGACGTTCGTACTCCGCGCGACCTCGGCTCCGATATTTTTATAAAATTGAAAAATCAACATTTTTACTTGAAATTGTTATTTTAGTTAATAAACTCTATTTATTACTCTCTGTAAAATTTCATAATTTTTAAATATTTCTAAGTCGATCATTTATATTTACAAAGTTCGTAATTTGTAACAGTTTTATCGCGTAAATCCCTTTTACTAGAACGATCTTAACTTTTGATCCGTAAATCGGAATCAAGCGATTCAAGTGCCTAAACGATCCTTATAATATTATATATCATAATCAAGTGTTACTTTTTAAGAAACTATAGTTTATAAATTCGGGAACTTCTGCAGAAACTTAAGTTGTGATTTGTTTGTTTAACAAGGTTACGATTACGATCCGAGTTTCGTTTACACCTTAAATCATTATACCCCATCAACAATCATCAAATCATCATCTCAACAGTAACTAATCTCAAGAACATCATGTTCTTGAGGCAAAAATCATCAACCTTAAAACTAATTAACTAAATATCAAGATAATATCAAATCAATCATCAAAACCATACTTATATCCAAGATCCTTACTTTTCTTGAAACTTAAAACTTAAAAAAAGTTTGGATAAATATTTATACCTTTCTTAAAGATTTTTAATACTTAATAAAGTCCTAAGATCCTTGATGAAGCCTTGGTCTAGCTTTAGAAACCTTAAACTTTCATGAAAACTCAAGAAAACAAGTTAGTGATTTTCGGAGTTACTATTCACCCTCAACTTCAAATATTTTTATAAAACTGAAAACTTCATGGATGGGCATGAAATTTGGTGCGTGACTTATCCATGATATGAAAGAGGTTTGGTAAAAATTTGGTAATTTTTGAATGAGTAGATCATGAGATATAAATTTTTATTTTCATGGTGTTCTTGAAAATCAGCATTGAGTTTTTGGAGAGAGAGAGAGAGAGAAAAAGTTGATTGGTTTGGATTCCTTTGGAAGTATTAGATGATATTTATGATATGTATTGTGTATTTATAAGGTGTGTTCAACAAGATGCTTCTTATTCAAGCCTAGGTATTAGCTTACACACCACACTTGACTAGGCATGTTCATTATAAAACATGAATTCTTATTTTAAGAAATATTATCTTTTACTTAATTTTTAATTTAATTAGCTAGCTTGGATAATTTATTGCTAATTAATTTGGATGGAATTTTCATGGCCTTGGTTCATTTATTTATTCGCTTACATATTCGCTTGGTCGTTTATCCGTTTTCGTAATAAATCTTCGTAAGCGATTCTCGGGGTAAATCCTTTCTTATAAATCCTTTATGCTTTGAAACCTTGTACTTGGATTTTAATTCGTAAAATTCTAAATTCTTAATCGTAATGTGATTCTCGTATTCCTCGATAGTCCGTAAGATAAGGTCGTTTTACAAAGTTCATTTTCTCCTAAAACAAATGGCTTTTACATACACTCATTTGGTACGTATAGTCACAATATCAACTCAAAATCTTAAATTAGAAACTCATGTACGGTATGGTCGCAAAAGTTTTTATTAAACAGCAAGGTTACTATTCCTAAAGGTCTTTTACAGACGTCAAAAATTTGTGTTCTTACATACTTTCTTTTGGCTTGGCCATGAAACCCTCATACTGTGAAATCAGTATCCTTCTTTGGTTAGATCTAATTTCCTCAGTTCCTTCACAGAGTATTTCAATCTTTTCTCAGATCTGCTTAGCACTGTCACAGTTGACAATGTTGTTGTACATTACATGTCAAGTGACTCTATCAATATCAGCTGTAAGCCATTATCCATGGAAACTTTCTCTTTCTCAGGCTCAGTGTACTTAGAAGGGTCTTTAGGAGCATAATGAGCTGGAATGACCATATCACCATCTGTAGATTCCTCAACTCTAACCATAAGAGTGAAGGGCCCATTTTTGAGAATCTGAATGTAGAGTGGATTGGCCATCCTGATAAATAGCAACATTTTCTTCTTCCACAAGGTGTATTTATTTAATCAAAGGTAGGAATTTTGATGCTACTAATTTTCTGTGTATTTATTCTTCCAAGATCTTGAATATGTTTACTTTCATATTTTGCCACACAGAGGGGGTATGTGTTTTAGTGTTTTTATGCTTTTCTTGAAGTATTTATGACTGTGAACAAAGTAAATAAATCTTGCAGTGAAATTTGTTAATACTGAAATTAAACAAGCAATAACAGTGTACACAGATCTTTCAAAACTCACTTAATTTTATATAAAAAATTAAGAATATTTTGCTACAAAATTTCTAGGCTCTTTGTTGATAAAGTGCTTATCTTCTTCCTTGAGAGAATACAAGATTTTCTTATCTAAATTGTTACAACTAACAAAGGACCAGTGTTAACTTTATATCATAGTTAACTACTAGTTTACACAGTGTATAATAATAGATGCTATTCACTTTAGTAAACTGTCACTTATCATTTCTATTTTAGGAAAAGTATATTTTCCATTTCTGGTTTAGCATATCTTTGCATACTGTATTAACTTTGATCTTCCTTTGTCAGTTAATCTTCACCCTTGATCTTACAAACTTTTCAAGCTATTTTTTGTAGACTTGTTAATCCAACTGTGTGGATTATTTGTTGATTGTCAATCTTGGATATTGAACTGGTCTGCAATTTATACTTTGAGATTTTACCTCGAGATCTCCAGTTAGGCATATAGAGAACTTGAAATCTCGATAAGTATATTGGCTTATCGAGATCTCTAATCACTCTATTGTTGATTTGACTTATAGAGGTCTCTGAGTTCTCTATAAAAGAATTTAGTTTGTCGAGATCTCTTATCTTCATATCTTCACTTTGACTTATCGATATCTCTGAGTCTTCTAGTGACTTGTTGATTTGTCGATAACTCAGAGTTCTCTAGTGAATTTAGACTTGTCGATAACTCTAAGTTCTCTAGTGAATTTAGACTTGTCGATAACTCTGAGTTTTCTAGTGAAGAAATGACTTGTCAATATCTCCAATCTTCATGTCTTAAATTTGGCTTGTCGATATCTCCGAGTTCTCTGGTGGCTTTCCTGAATTCTCTATAAATCATTCTGGAGTTCTCGAATGACTTCTCTATAACACTAAATCTGTGACTTGTAGAGATCTTGACTTAGAACATTTTTCTCAAAACAGATTTATTCAACTCCAAATTTCTTCATAATTCTTCTGAGGCATGATCTTCTTGATCTTTTTTCAGATAGAATTCTTAGGCTTGATACTGTTTTCGTAAAAAGACTCCAGTCAGCTCTTGATCATTTTTACAGACTTTAAATGTTACAATACAAAATACAAATTAAGATTACAATACAACTTACTTAGGGTTGTCAATTTGACTTAGTCTTATTAAAGTGAAGGCATGTCTTGCGCAACAAGTAATTTTCAAAGAACGATTGCAAGACATTGGTCAAAATTTACGGATTTAATTTTGAGCATTTTTGAAAAATATCCACGGTCAAAAATATTTTTATAAGAATATTGTCATTTTAATTATTTTTAGCAAAAATACCTTTCCATTTGAAAAAAAATACTGTTTTTCTAATTTTTTTGTAGATATACTATTTTCTTCGACCCGATTCAACTATATGCATATTTCGACGAGTTTTTGTGACTCCATGGAATCTCGTATAATCTCAAATACAATAAAAAAAACTCGATTCAATTAGTTGTAACATGTCTCTTGATTTTAGTTGATTTCGTATTTTTATAAAAAAAATAATCATAAAAAAGTAACCTGACAATTATATTTAGAAAACTTAATAATTTTGGTAATTTCTCTTTAAATTTTTATTATTTCAATTTAAAACAACACCGACACAAAAACAAACTTGATATTTAAATGTCTTGACTTTAATTTTTAAAATATTTGCAATTACTTAATAAAATATTTAAATGTAAATTTTGGAGAGAATAATAAAAAAAATATGTATTCTCGAATTTACAGCTTTGGTTTTTTTTTTTCCATCATAAAAAAATATTCTCATTTCTTTTTATTTGTCTCAAGTTAACCCACTTGTTTTAATCTTTTTTGATAAAACTCTCAACCTTGAAAAACCAAACACTGAAGAGCACCCAAGTGAAATCAGGGATGTCTGCAATTTGTATATTATCGCCATTGATTAGAAGTACAAAACAGTGTTCATCTTCTTGTTGTATCTCTAGAGTTTCTAATCCCAGTTGTCCTTTAATATTAAGCCACACGTTATTATCTTCAAGAAGAAGAAGAAGAAGAACGACAAGAAGTCTGGTAGTGAGCAAGTGTTCAGACGGGGGTAAGGAGGCGCCGACAGATGAATGGATGACTTTGCTTCCGGAAAAGAACAAACCCATTTACGCTCATAGCTTACCTTGCCTTGAGGCATGGCTTCAAAGCTTGGGTTTTTATCAGAGCAAAGATGATAGAGCTGTTTGGTTTGTTGATAAATCTGATTGGCATGCTCATCTTTCCCTTGATGTCACTGACCTCCACATTAGGTCCCTTCCTTTTGCTTTATCCTTTACCTGCCCCTTATATATCACTTTTACCTACTTAAATTCTTATTACATCATGTTCAATTTTACTGCCTTTGTGGATGAAATGTATGGTATGGGTTTAGCAATGAAACCAAAATTTCTGAATCATATAATGGATATGAGAAATTAAGTGACTTCAATTTCTTTATTTTTTTTTACCAGAATTTGTCAAGTAAATTATTACAAGTAGGAATTAGGTATTAGGTATTCGTCACAAAATGTTGTGGGACTGGGCTAGCTGAAAAGTTTAGAAAGTTTTGATTTTTACCCACAAGGTAGTACAAATTTCATGTTCCCAGTCAACTGGAGCATTAGATAATAAGGGATGGTTCATGATTAGAGGAAGCAAAAACAAGTTTTTTAATACCATGTTCTACTTTTAGAAAGGAAATCAGGTCACTCAACCTCTTTTTCTTGCAGTTCGGTGACTCAATTCTTCGAAACCTTCCAACAGCGAGAGGATTTTATTTTGTTTGAAGTGGGGTAATCAATGAAAGAGACTGTATTTTACTTTGAGGGGTGGGGATTGTAGGCTGCTATATCCAATTCTTCCTATTCTTTGTAATTACCTCTGTAAAGAAGGATATCGGGTGCTCCTCTTGTTTACAGTAATTATGGCAAGTTCTATCAAGTTCTCTCCCCCCTTTCAAAACAAATCATTAGAATAATTGAGACAGTGATAGCCATTTTCCCAATGAAGGCACCAGGGAAAGATGCTTCATTATCATTTTGCCTAATTAGTTGCTAAAGAATGTTGTTATTGCCCTTGGCCAAAGGATGTTTAGAAAGTTGATGTTTTCTGTCTCCTTTAGCTGTTAGTAGAAGCTATGAAAAATAGAACTCGTGTAAGCTTCCTTTCGTGTAAAGGGTGCTTTTTCCTTTTATTCAAAATGTATCTGGTATATATTTCTCTCAATTAGAGTGTCTGTGTTTGTTTCCCCATGTTCATCAGGGTGATGTATCTAATATTTAGAAATGAAGATTATGCATTCGCTGACTAGATAAAAAAATTGGTGTAGCTCTTAATGCTGATGTTGGAACTTATCTGAACTCAGACCTAGCCAGCAGTCTTTTACTCCTAGCAAAATAAGAAAGAATGTGAAAAAACCTTAAACAGTTGTATGGTATTGCTGGTTTGGAACTTGTATGGTTTTTATGTTTTATGCTTTTTTAAAACTTGATTTGAAATGAAAATAAGACTTCTACATATTGATTATTGACAGGCTTCCTAACAATTTGAATGTAGGTACCTGAGGACTGGACCTGGAAATCTTGACAAGGATGTTGAAAGGCGATTTAGTTATGCACTAAGCAGAGAAGACATTGAAAATGCCATACTAGGGGGACCATGAAGATTTCTTCAGACATTCCTGGCCAAAGATTCTCTAGTGTTTATAGTGGCTTGTTTGTTATTTAGATATGTCATCAACTTTAATCTCCAATTGTAATGAATTTTACTCTTGTATGATGATAAGTAACAATATAATATAACTTTTATGTCAATATGTGTGCTGCTGGTGTTGATATTCTTGTTTAGACTGAAGTAATGGTGGAAACTTCGTTGCCAATCATTAAATGTGTTAGTAGTACTCGCTATTTTTAACCTAAATTTGCTAATTAATCTTGGCAATTTGATTCTGCATATTCTTATTTAGGGACTTAAAGGATGAACTGAGATACTCAAACAGGGTATGTTTAGCTAGGTGGCTTATTCAAACATGTTTGCTCATAGACGTGGCTTTGGCATAAACTTGGGAACTATGCTATAAGACTAGCATGAACTCAAATCAATTGCTGCTTATGAGAATCTTCAACTCTAAATCAGCTACACGGCTAGCTATATTTTATTTTTGGAGAACCATGCCACCTTATTGGAAATGCTCTTAACTTGACCGTAATCTTCTATATAAAAAAATAGTTCACCTGGTTCAGACTACAAATAAATTCATATTTCTACAAATTTCCAAGCCCCCATTCATTTAGTTGGAAGTGCAAGATGATTCCAGTTTCCTTTTATTTAGTTCTTGAGTAATATAGCACCTATGTTATCGGCCCTTCTTGGAAGGTATTCTGCTTCCCATTATTCTGACAATTAATACATCTTTCTTCTAATATACTGCAAATTTAACTCAAACATTTGTCGAATCTCATCTAAGCAACCTTGTTAAATGATGAGAACATGAGGTAGCCCTGCCTTGTAATAGCTCTGGGAATCGATACACTAGTCGTGCCAAGTAGAATCTACTACCATACTCTTTGCTTCTACAAGCTAATGTGATTCTGCAGAGTGATACTGAGACCAATACTCCTTGACAAGCCGCCCAAACAGTGAACCTTCTTTCTTCATCAAGTGCATGGGCTTATCAAACTCCACTAGTTTTCCTGAGATTTAATGCAGAAATACACTCCAATGAAATATAAGTTTTAATTGCAGAGCATACAATCTTCACGGAGAGTCTGCGAGGAAATGTAAGTTCTACAAAAAAAAAGGGTGGAAGCTTTTTTCACAGATGAATTCAAATTGCTTTATGGTTCCTTTTACTTTACGGATGCATTTTGTGACCTAGATGTGTTTGATGCTACATGCTGTCATTATAAATAAAATGAAGTCACGCATACAGTCAGCCATAAACAATGAACAGATTCTTACCGTCGTTTATAGCTAAAATCATCCTGCAATCCATCACTGTAGGTATTCTATGAGCCACCATAATTACGGTACAATTAATGAATTCAGTTCTGATAGTGTCTTGCAAAGTCAAGTCTGTAGCATTGTCAATTGACGCAGTTGCTTCATCAAGGACCAGTACCTTGCTCCTTCTCAAAAGGGCTCGGCCTAAGCAGAACAGTTGCCGGTGCCCCATGTTCCAGTTGAGCCCATCTTCCACCACTAAAACGACAGGTTGGTAGTTGTTAGGAAAGCCCTTACCATGATCTTATATTAATATTATGTCTAAGAACCAGTCACTCTAAAATCTCAAGGTGTTAGCGGAAGGCCCTGACCAGGATCTTATATTAAGTGGATCACGGATGGTTGGGTCGAACTTGAGTCCACCCGCCAACCTAAAACTTCAAGGTGTTAAAGGAAGACCATTACCAGGATCTCATTTTGATATTATAACAGTTACTACTAGTGACTACCATAAGAGCTCAAATATAAAGTACTTGGAAAATGCTAAGTACCTAAAGAATCAAGACCGGCTACTTTCTCCCGGACAGTCTCCATAAGCTGACACTTCCCAAGAACCTTGCGTGTGACACAAAGCAGATATTAGATAAAACTTCAAAGAAATCCCAAAAAGACATTAGCCAGAAAAGAGAACAAATTCAACGAGTCTTCACTGTGTTTATAAACACTTTGAACAGGTTCCTTTACAGGAGTGACCTGAATTTACCTCCCAAATTTCCTGATCTGTGTGCTGAGATAAGGGATCCAAATTGTATCTTACAGTTCCGTTGAAGAGAGTAGGATCTTGTGGTATAATTCCAAAACGTGACCTTAAATCCTGTAGTCCAATTGTGGAAATGTCAATACTGTCCACTACAATCTTCCCTCCCGAGGGCTCCACCAGACGGAATAAGGCACCTATGAGGGTAGTTTTGCCACTGCCTATCCGACGAACAATACCTATCTTGTCTCCTCCTTCAAATGTGCAACTGATCCCACTAAGCACAAGTGGTCCAGCTGGTCGATATTTTATCTGCTTCCAAACGATATGTCTAAATGCTTTCGAACAGTCTATATTTAAGTGAGAAGTAACTAATAAAATCTACCTGCAAATCTTGAATGTCGACTTTACCCACAGCTGGCCAACTATTAGGGGGGCGCATTTCTATATTAACTTCAGGACCTTCACTTGGTAAGTGCATGTATTACTAATTAAGCCTTTCTACTGAAATACTATGGTTTGCCAAAAGAAACAGATTACCGATCGAGCCAACCTGTGAGGACTTTAACGAAAGGCCGTAAGACAATGCCATTCCAATGAATCCTGCAAGGTCCAGAATACAGATAGAAGTGGTCAAT
Source organism: Apium graveolens (assembly GCF_009905375.1). Lineage (NCBI taxonomy): Eukaryota > Viridiplantae > Streptophyta > Magnoliopsida > Apiales > Apiaceae > Apium > Apium graveolens. The sequence continues at coordinate 195,161,113 of NC_133649.1, forward strand.
GAAGATCTATACAGAAGAAACATCAAATAGTAACAATATTGTAAAAAAAATTAAACCAGTACTGACCAGGGCTAAAAGTTCCGGGAGGAAGCAAAACCATGCAAAGTGCTGAGGAAGAAAGAACAGTTGCACTGAATGTTTCCAGACGTTGGATCAACCACTCATTTGCTGCAAATTTGTGCAAGTACGGGCTGGCATTTATGTCAATTAGGTCAAGGGTCTTTGAAAAGAATCGATTGTCCTCTTTAAAAGCTATGATTGTCATAGCCCCAGCTAGCGATTCTGCAAGATGGTTCGCTACCAAAGACTTCGTTGTGCCATTAATTCGCATCAACTCCTTTGCAGAGGAAAAGTAGTATCTCTGTCGCAGTGATGGCCACAAAAAAGTACACAAAGGATGAGCAAGAGAATTTAAATACTAAATCCAAATTTAAGAACTAAAAATCTCGCCAAACTACACTGCAACTGCAGATTATACTATGTCATCTGGTTAGGTTATTTGCTAGTTTACTACTAGATGAGTGAATTTACTTAAGACAGTAGATTATGTACCGAACTTCATTGCATTAATAGCTTCCTTGTCTTTTTTTTTTTGCACTCAACATTGAATTATTTAGCTAAAGTAAGTTAAAGGATGAAACGGCTTTTTTATATATATCTTTGACAAAAATGCAATTTGTGTACATTGGTCAATCCATCGCTTAAATGATAATCTTCAAAAACTATCAGCTTACATTTAATTAAAATTTGTATATTCCCGTCAGGAACCAACTAATGGTGTGAAGGTAAAATGGTCCAATAATAGGTTTTGAAAATTAATTTGAATTTAAACAGATCAAAGAGTGGGTTTTGAAGAAGGTGACCCGAATGTTGCAGAATATTCTATCGGAATCTGGGCAACCCAGATTTCGGGGCAAAGTTCTGTTTGTGTAAAAATCAGTTCACAATAATCTGGCAAAGTTCGGTTTGTGTAAAAATTAGTCTATTTTTATGGTTTTTTAGCTCAAAAACTCTCAATATACTATATAGAGCATTCGATGTTATCATCAACAACAACAAACATCCAACGATTCGTCGTCTCTGGCGAAGAATCAAATAAAAATTCAAAAAAAAATTTGACAACATCAAAGTCGAACAATAAATGAACAAAACTCATCAATTATCATCTAATAACTATTAACGAAGCTAACAATGAAAGTAATACCGTCGATTTACGATGATTTCAGGCAAACTTTAGATGAACGCCGATAAAATAATACGAACCCGACGAGTAAAAACTAGCAATCAAACTTAAGAATTGATGATAAAAATGTATATTTGATGTTTCAAGTTTCAATTTGACTAGTCATACGTAAGATTTGAAGCTCAATATACAATAAAAGTGTTCTTGATCTTGAATAACACAAACCCTAATTAAATAATCATCCCCAACTTAATTTTTATTAATATAATATTTTTTTTATTAACGTCGTAAGATGGTCCTTAATGATATACACAAAATTTAATTAAATTTAAATTTTAGTATTGTAAGTGATAGTTTTCAAAAATTATTATTTAAGAGGTGGATTGACCAAACTTCATATACACAAAATGCATATTTGTCTATATCTAGTCATATTGCTAGATCTATAGAGGGAGTAAATGCCGTAGATTTCATGCACATTATTTTGCAGAAATCATACTTATCCATAAAACCGTTATCAATCTTGTACGATAAAGACATTATTATATATGTATATTGAATATAAAACTAATTCACAAGAATATTGCTAATTCTTAAATCACATAAGCATATAAGAATTAACAATTAAATTAAGAGAGGAGTTTGAGAAAATAAACAGAGATTGGATTTAATCTCGAGTCCAGAAAACTGTCTCCTTAAAGCAGTTTCGCCCCGCACCATCCGTGTTTAGCGACCTGCTTCCCAGGATAAAACGAGATACTAATATAATCGATAGATCGAATATACTCTCAGCGAACTTGAACTGAGCCCGAGAACTATCACTGGAATATTGGAAAAATTTAAGACTAAAGAGACCGAGAATGAAAGAGATGACTCTTATTTCTCGACTTAATAAAACTGGTGCCCTAAGACTCTATTTATAAAGAGAGGCTTGAAATGACTTGTTTTTCTTTTCGATGTGGTACATGGTATTTATAAGAAAAACTAAGGAATAGGTTTGTGCTACTCTCGATGTGGTACAAAACCACTTTTCATATTAAAAGGTAAAACTTTGGAACATCAGTTCTCATTCACCTTTTACTCATTTTGAGCGTGTAAATATGCGTTGGAATCCCCTCGAAGAGGAGAATACGTTCCAATAAATAGACACCACTAACACATAATGTGTCTCAAAATGATTCACAACTTAGTCTAAAATACTAAGTTTGTCCAACAATTCCCCATAAATGAGATTGATGGTCCGGTAACACGCACCACATAGACAGACAGACGCGGAGCTTGACTAGGTGATAGTTCCGGCGGTCAGATATAGAATACGATAGGTAGAGAATGCTCCTTGAACCTTCGCTCGAATAAGTATATCGACTTTACTGGTAGACAGTATGGCGCGATGTCCTTGAACTGTTCGACCGTTTGTGTAAATGATGACGTACTCATTACTATATGTTTTCTGACTCATTCAGTTCTCATGATTATGTCCATTTTGGCCCTGGAACATCGTCCAGGTTCTGCAAGAGTTTCTAAAGAATTGTGCCTCACAATTCTCCTTTGAAGCGACCATACTTCTCTTTTACATAAGTGATCTTTATCTTATAGAGTAACCCGCGTTTACTCAACCGAATATTATGTATTCAAACTTGAAATCCTTGTATTCGTCAAAGATCATTAAAAGCATAAAGCTTAACCTCGTACCTTACGGGTCTCACTGTTTCATCATCATAGAAATAGGACAGGGGTGACCCCCCACAGTGATTTGGTCATCATGATTTAGTTGTCCCATTGAATCAAGTTCTTGGGATCTCCAGTCAGCAAGGTTGGGTGTCCACCATGACGCTGTTAAGCAATAGGCAAAGATCATTCCTCTCGATGATTTGACAACTATCTCTCGGTCTAACTAGATTCCCTTGGCTTAAACAGATTCGCTTAGTTTAACCATCTGGTTAGTGGATCCAAATATTATCATTTGACTTTACATAGTCAATCATGATAATTCTCGTTGAGAATAGTTGTTTAATGGTATTATGTCCTCATCATAGATGTGAGACATACCATTTCATACACAATAATGTGATCTCCCAATTTGCATATTGATTACACGATATATGCATATTGAAGACATATTTTCCTTATCATTTAGGAATATCCTTACAAAGTGGCTACTCAGCCTTTTAACTGCATTTATTTTATGCACCAGACTCGTATTCCATCAAGAATCGAGCTAAGTTTAGGATTTCCATGACACGGCTGCTAAGTGTGAAATCTATTCTCGAATGACTTTTAAGTTCTTAAAGTCAAATATCTAATTTACATACTATATTCACATAGTACAATTAGATATATCTTTCGTATTGCAGTCTAAGCTCACGAGCACATATCATACACCTTAAATCTCATTGCAATCACTTCCAAGTGACCAATTTCCATTGTACTCGTGCATCTACCCAGTTTACCAACTGTGTAGCCTATGTACAACAGACTTGCAATCCTTCTTGAGAGATCCTTGTTCATCTACGCTTGGATAAATATAAATCCATTCTATCTATGACAACTTTAGCTTCGTTGATCTCTTCAAAATTTACATCACCAACATGTGACATGTATCATCTAAAACTTTTAAAGTCACGAAGATTGTAATCTTCAAATCAAAACTTTTCTATCTCATCAAGATTTTCAGAGATGATCCTCTTGTCATTACTTCTCGTAATGATCAGATCACTCACATGCAATCAATTATGACTTGCATATCATGTGTAAATAACACATGTACACTTATCAATTCTCTGATTTTGAATCAGTTTGACATCTCATATTGACATATTTCACATTTATGAAATAACTTTACTAGTTATTACTTAAGGCTTCACTTGTTATTGATATTACCAGCTTTTAGCGTCCCAAAAACCAGCAATTTCAGTTTGCATCATTACCGAGTTTAAGTGTCCTTAAACTGGCAATCCTTATTCACATAGCAACCAATTTTTGAGCGTCCTCAAAATGGCAACCATGTCATTTATTTGAAGCCATTGCTTATCATAACAATATCAAATTTAATATGCAATTATTTCGTGTCAATGTTGTTTCACTCAACATGATCACCGAAAATACAGATTTTCTACTCTTGCTTTATCTAGAACAACCCTCAGGTTCACATAAATAGATATTTCTCCAAATATCTATTTAAAAAGACCGTCTCAATGTTCATTGATGCACTTTTAAATTTCAAAATATGATAATTTTACTATCATCTTAATGAACCTTATTCTCAAAACTCGAGAATATTTCATAAATTATATAAGGTCATCACATTAGATTGTAATATTTTATTATCAGTCTGACCTTATACTTCCTTCAGACCCACATATATTTTCCCATTTTGAAAATTCATTTGGGTCCTAATGCTTCTATCTCATAAGAAGATGTATATATTTTTTAAACAAGATTATGTCAAACAAAACCACTCTCTCTATTTCTTAACATCCTTTCCCCCACAAAGGACATAGAGAACATGCACAATCCATTTTCTAGTACACATGCTTGAAAATATTGATTTATTGACTCTCAGTAATAGTCAAATTTTCTCTTGATATATTCACTTATCAAGGAATTATACGAGAAGCGCATTGCTTCTATTAAATTTACGAGTTCACCTTCAAGCAAATTATCAAGACATTTGGGACTAGCAATTATCCAAGTCTTTTGCTCTCTACAGGTTCATCCTCACATTCATCCAATAACTCGTAAGTTCATTTAGATGACTTTTAATTACAGATCTACTAGGATCTACTAGCTTATCGCATAAGCATTCCTAAACTCTGTAATAGTATTCTTACGAATCTCAAAAATTAGATTCATATATCGGATATTATTAGACTCAACCATTGTCTATGTATCCATCCAAAATATCTCAATTGATTTTGGATCTCATGCTACCAACATAGGTATTGGTATCAAGTTTCGAGATACCCCCACATTTCAATTATTTTCAAGAATGTTTCATTAGATTCCACTATTCATAGAAAATTCAATAATTTTCTATCCTAGATACCCCCACAATTTTAATATTTTACAGAATGTCAGAAAATATTCCAAAACTAATAGGAAATTTAATTATTTCCTTCTATGGTATCATGTTTAAGGAACGATTAGCCCTTCGTAACTAATATCCTCAAATTCAGTGATAGCCTGAACTGATCACAATCGTTTTGCATCTCTCTCAGAGCGCAACTCAAGCCTGCATCTACTCCATTTATTTAATACGAGTAAGGTGCAATGACCTCATGAATATTCGCGTTGCAAACAGAATTTGCCCGGTGATTATTTATCATCAAATTTATTCACTACCATATTAATTATCTGTATTAAGTTGGATTTACCCTTGAGTTTATAGAGCACACATCTCTCTATTGAGCTTCAATATTGACTCGACTGTGAGTACGAATGACAAATGTTTTACTATCAAACCAGACAGTAAACACGTATCGTGTCACTACCTCTCATCTGAGCAGGTTTTACGTCATTCATTAAAACCTATAAGATTTTTATATCATGTTTAAAGAACTTCCCATGGTTCTTATTATTAAAAATTCAATTACTGAATTTCTCTAAAATATTTACATGGTTCACACGAACCTACATTTCTGGCTCACCTATTGGTACAACCAGAAAAGGCCAAAGGAAGAACATAAATCTTCAATAAACCCACATTCAATGATCCTTGATCAACTGATGCGTTAGGGTTAACAACTTTTCGGATTATCTCTGAAGTTCATCTTAAATACTGATATCAATATTCGCCGTATTAAGTATCACATGGATCACTATAATAGTGTCGTGTGTCACTGTCGCAACAGACTAACACCAACACGTGAAATTACTATTTAACTGGAGGAAAAAACCCAACCAGAAAAATATAATTTATATGCCGACCCATAACCTGTACTCCAGGCCCATTAGGTTTTTAATGTGGAGAATCCTGAGCAATTGTAAATCTGGTTCATTTCAGCTGCACAACTCGTCACATTATTTAACAACAAACATATTACTGCATTATATCCAGTGCAACACAAGTGAAAATACTAGAACAAATTTTTTCAGTCAAACTAATGTTAACTAACGAGACACGTTACATAATAAAGCAACTTATGCCTCCTTTAATAACTTTCCAAAGCCTCCATATAGACTATTAGCATTTTGTTAACAAATAAATCTATTAAAATAAGATGTTTAGAACTACATAGTTTGCATCACGTTTATTGTCACCAAACTATGCTTGTAATCTATTTTCTCCAATTACATAGAGGCGCGGTAAGGCCTCTATTTATCCAGTATTACAAGTTTGTGATATAACTCCATTATTAAAGATTAAACAATAATAATTGATGCCTTATCATCACTCAACAATGATTAAAAATTAATCACCAAACAATCAAGTTCCATCATGAAGGGTCACATTTATGTAGCCATATCATTTAATTGCATAGCAATATCATGTTATGAACTTGCAAACACGCATGTAAACTATAGCATATACGATTCTTGTATCAGTATACTAATAATTCCGAAATCAATTCAGAATTAAGAAACTCTAACTCATATATATTATCAATCACCATGTTAATTAAACAAAATATAATAAGCTATCCATTAATAGCGAAAACATGGACAAATTATAAATTTGGGTTTAATCTACCAATTTATAATGATCAACTCGAGAGAGATGTCACCAAATATGTCCACTTGAATATAAGTTGATCATAAATTAATAACCATTAAAGCATCAATAACCTTATAAGAAACCAATTATCCAACAACTTTGTGCTTATTTTTGCCTCGTACCTATTATGCTTAAACAAAGCAACACTTAAAATCAAATTTATATTAATTTCAAGCACATGACAACAAGTGATCAAAGAAATTAACGCACTAAATTTAATTTAATTAATGAGGCAAATAATGGTCACTCCTATATCCATAAATAAATCCAATTTAAACAATCAAATTGACTTTTGCGTCTACTCACAAGAAAGTATGAAAATTGAAGAAAACTGTTTAAGATTGTTATCAATCTTGTACGATAAAGACATTATTATATATATATATATATTGAATATAAAACTAATTCACAAGAACATTGCTAATCATTAAATCACATAAGCATATAAGAATTAACAATTAAATTAAGAGAGGAGTTTGAGAAAACAAACATAGATTGGATTTAATCTCGAGTCCAGAAAACTGTTTCCTTAAAGCAGTTTCGCCCCGCACCATCCGTGTTTAGCGACCTGCTTCCCAGGATAAAAGGAGATACTAGTATAATCGATAGATCGAATATACTCTCAGCGAACTTTGAACTGAGCCCGAGAACTATCACCGGAATATTGGAAAAATTTAAGACTAAAGAGACCGAGAATGAAAGATATGACTCTTATTTCCTCGACTTAATAAAACTGGTGCCCTAAGACTCTATTTATAAAGAGAGGCTTGAAAGAACTTGGTTTTTTTTCGATGTGGTACATGGTATTTATAAGAAAAACTAAGGAATAGGTTTGAGCTACTCTCGATGTGGTTCAAAACCACTTTTCATATTAAAAGGTAAAACTTTGGAACATCAGTTCTCATTCACCTTTTACTCATTTTGAGCGTGTAAATATGCGTTGGAATCCCCTCGAAAAGGAGAATACATTCCAATAAATACACACCACTAACACATAATGTGTCTCACTCATATAGAGTCTCAAAATGATTCACAACTTAGTCTAAAATACTAAGTTTGTCCAACAATCCCCCACAAATGAGATTGATGGTCCGGTAGCACGCACCACATAGACAGACAGACGTGGAGCTTGACTTGGTGATAGTTTCGGCGGTCAGATATAGCATACGATAGGTAGAGAATGCTCCTTGAACCTTCGCTCGAATAAGTATATCGACTTTACTGGTAGACAATATAACGCGATTTTCTTGAACTATTCGACCGTTTATATAAATGATGACATACTCATCACTATATGTTTCCTGACTCATTCAGTTCTCATGATTATGTCCATTTTGGCCCTGGAACATCGTCCTGGTTCTGCAAGAGTTTCTAAAGAATTGTGCCTCACAATTCTCCTTTGAAGCGACCATACTTCTCTCTTACATAGGTGATCTTTATCTTATAGAGTAACCCGCGTTTACTCAACCGAATATTATGTATTCAAACTTGAAATCCTTGTATTCGTCAAAGATCATTAAAAGCATAAAGCTTAACCTCGTACCTTACGGGTCTCACTGTTTCATCATCATAGAAATAGGCCAGGGATGACCCCCATAGTGATTTGGTCGTCATGATTTAGTTGTCCCATTGAACCAAGTTCTTGGGATCTCCAGTCAGCAAGGTTGGGTGTCCACCATGACGCCGTTAAGCAATAGGCAAGGCTCATTCCTCTCGATGATTTGACAACTATCTCTCGGTCTAACTAGATTCCCTTGGTTTAAACAGATTCGATCAGTTTAACCATCTGGTTAGTGGATCCAAACATTATCATTTGACTTTACTAGTCAATCATGATAATTCTCGTTGAGAATAGTTGTTTAATGGTATTATGTCCTCATCATAGATGTGAGACATACCATTTCATACACAATAATGTGATCTCCCAATTTGCATATTGATTACACGATATATGCATATTGAAGACACATTTTCCTTGTCATTTAGGAATATCCTTACAAAGTGGCTACTCAGCCTTTTAACTGCATTTATTTTATGCACCAGACACGTATTCCATCATGAATCGAGCTAAGTTTAGGATTTCCATGACACGGCTGCTAAGTGTGAAATGTATTCTCGAATGACTTTTAAGTTCTTAAAGTCAAATATCTAATTTACCTACTATATTCACATAGTACAATTAGATATCTTTCGTATTGCAGTCCAAGCTCACGATCACATATTATACACCTTAAATCTCATTGCAATCACTTCCAAGTGACCAATTTCCATTGTACTCGTGCATCTACCCAGTTTACCAACTGTGTAGCCTATGTCTAATTTTGTACAATTTTAAAAAGTACAACAGACTTGCAATCCTTCTTGAGAGATCCTTGTTCATCTACGCTTGGATAAATATAAATCCATTCTAGCTATGACAACTTTAGCTTCGTTGATCTCTTCAAAATTCACATCACTAACATGTGACATGTATCATCTAAAACTTTTAAAGTCACGAAGATTGTAATCTTCAAATCAAAACTTTTCAATCTCATCAAGATTTTCAGAGATGATCCTCTTGTCATTACTTCTCGTAATGATCAGATCACTCACATGCAATCAATTATGACTTGCATATCATGTGTAAATAACACATGCACACTTGTCAATTCTCTGATTCTGAATCAGTTTGACATCTCATATTGACATATTTTACATATATGAAATAACTTTACTAGTTATTACTTAAGGCTTCATTTGTTATTGATATTACCAGCTTTTAGCGTCCCAAAAACCAGCAATTTCAGTTTGCATCATTACCGAGTTTAAGCGTCCTTAAACTGGCAATCCTTATTCACATAACAACCAATTTTTTAGCGTCCTCAAAATGGCAACCATGTCATTTTTTTGAAGCCATTGCTTATCATAACAATATCAAATTTAATATGCCATTATTTCGTGTCAATGTTGTTTCACTCAACATGATCACCGAAAATACAGATTTTCTACTCTTGCTTTATCTAGAACAACCCTCAGGTTCACATAAATAGATATTTCTCCAAATATCTATTTAAAAAGACCGTCTCAATGTTCATTGATGCACTTTTAAATTTCACAATACAATAATTTTACTATCATCTTAATGAACCTTATTCTCAAAACTCGAGAATATTTCATAAATTATATAAGGTCATCGCGTTTGATTGTAATATTTTATTATCAGTCTGACCTTATACTTCCTTCAGACCCACATATATTTTCCCATTTTGAAAATTCATTTGGGTCCTAATGCTTCTATCTCATAAGAAGATGTATATATTTTTTAAACAAGATTATGTCAAACAAAACCACTCTCTCTATTTCTTAACATCCTTTCCCCCACAAAGGACATAGAGAGAACATGCACAATCCATTTTCTAGTACACTTGCTTGAAAATCTTGATTTATTGACTCTCAGTAATAGTCAAATTTTCTCTTGATATATTCACTTATCAAGGAATTATACGAGAAGCGCATTGCTTCTATTAAATTTACGAGTTCACCTTCAAGCAAATTATCAAGACATTTGGGACTCGCAATTATCCAAATCTTTTGCTCTCTACAGGTTCATCCTCACATTCATCCAATAACTCGTAAGTTCATTTATATGACTTTTAATTACAGATCTACTAGGATCTACTAGCTTATCGCATAAGCATTCCTAAACTCTGTAATAGTATTCTTAGACTCAACCATTGTCTATGTATCCATCCAAAATATCTCAATTAATTTTGGATCTCATGCTACCAACATAGGTATGGGTATCAAGTTTCGAGATACCCCCACATTTCAATTATTTTCAAGAATGTTTCATTAGATTCCACTATTCATAGAAAATTCAATAATTTTCTATCCTAGATACCCCCATAATTTTAATATTTTACAGAATGTCAGAAAATATTCCAAAACTAATAGGAAATTTAATTATTTCCTTCTATGGTATCATGTTTAAGGAACGATTAGCCCTTCGTAACTAATATCCTCAAATTCAGTGATAGTCTGAACTGATCACAATCGTTTTGCATCTCTCTCAGAGCACAACTCAAGCCTGCATCTACTCCATTTATTTAATGCGAGTAAGGTGCAACGACCTCATGAATATTCACGTTACAAACAGAATTTGCCCGGTGATTATTCATCATCAAATTTATTCACTACCATCTTAATTATCTGTATTAAGTTGGATTTACCCTCAAGTTTATAGAGCACACATCTCTCTATTGAGCTTCAATATTGACTCGACTGCGAGTACGAATGACAAATGTTTTACTATCAAACTAGACAGTAAACACGTATCGTGTCACTACCTCTCATCTGAGCATGTTTTACGTCATTCATTAAAACCTATAAGATTTTAATATCATGTTTAAAGAACTTCCCATGGTTCTTATCATTAAAAATTCAATTACTGAATTTCTCTAAAATATTTACATGGTTCACACGAACCTACATTTCTGGCTCACCTATTGGTACAACCAGAAAAGGACAAAGGAAGAACATAAATCTTCAATAAACCCACATTCAGTGATCCTTGATCAACTGATGCGTCAGGGTTAACAACTTTTCGGATTATCTCTGAAGTTCAGCATAAATACTGATATCAATATTCGCCGTATTAAGTATCACATGGATCACTATAATAGGCTCGTGTGTCACTGCCGCAGCAGACCGACACCAACACGTGAAATTACTATTTAACTGGAGGAAAAAACCCAACCAGAAAAATATAATTTATGTGCCGACCCATAACCTGTACTCCAGGCCCATTAGGTTTTTAATGCGGAGAATCCTGAGCAATTGTAAATCTGTTTTATTTCAGCTGCACAACTCGTCACATTGTTTAACAACAAACATATTACTGCATTATATCCAGTGCAACACAAGTGAAAATACTAGAACAAATTTTTCCAGTCAAACTAATGTTAACTAACGAGACACGTTACATAATAAAGCAACTTATGCCTCCTTTAATAGCTTTCCAAAGCCTCCATATAGACTATTAGCATTTTGTTAACAAATAAATCTATTAAAATAAGATGTTTAGAGCTACATAGTTTGCATCACGTTTATTGTCACCAACCTATGCTTGTAATCTATTTTCTCCAATTAAATAGATGCGCGGTAAGGCCTCTATTTATCCAGTATTACAAGTTTGTGATATAACTCCATTATTAAAGATTAAACAATAATAATTGGTGCCTTATCATCACTCAACAATGATTAAAAATTAATCACCAAACAATCAAGTTCCATCATGAAGGGTCACATTTATATAGCCATATCATTTAATTGCATAGCAATATCATGTTATGAACTTGCAAACACGCTTGTAAACTATAGCATATACGATTCTTGTATTAGTATACTAATAATTCCGAAATCAATTCAGAATTAAGAAACTCTAACTCATATATATTATCAATCACCATGTTAATTAAACAAAACATAATAAGCTATCCATTAATAGCGAAAACATGGACAAATTATAAATTTGGGTTTAATCTACCAATTTATAATGATCAACTCGAGAGAGATGTCACCAAATATGTCCACTTGAATATAAGTTGATCATAAATTAATAACCATTAAAGCATCAATAGCCTTATAAGAAACCAATTATCCAACAATTTTGTGCTTATTTTTGCCTCGTACCTATTATGCTTAAACAAAGCACCACTTAAAATCAAATTTATATTAATTTCAAGCACATGCCAACAAGTGATCAAAGAAATTAATGCACTAAATTTAATTTAATTAATGAGGCAAATAATGGTCACTCCTATACCCATAAATAAATCCAATTTAAAAAATCAAATTGACTTTTGCGTCTACTCACAAGAAAGTATGAAAATTGAAGAAAACTGTTTAAGATTGTTATCAATCTTGTACGATAAAGACATTATTATATATGTATATATATATATTGAATATAAAACTAATTCACAAGAACATTGCTAATCCTTAAATCACATAAGCATATAAGAATTAACAATTAAATTAAGAGAGGATTTTGAGAAAAAAAACAGAGGTTGGATTTAATCTCGAGTCCAGAAAACGGTCTCCTTAAAGCAGTTTCGCCTCGCACCATCCGTGTTTAGCGACCTGCTTCCCAGGATAAAACGAGATACTAGTATAATTGATAGATCGAATATACTCTCAGCGAACTTGAACTGAGCCCGAGAACTATCACCGGAATATTGGAAAAATTTAAGACTAAAGAGATCGAGAATGAAAAAGATGACTCTTATTTCCTCGACTTAATATAACTGGTGCCCTAAGACTCTATTTATAAAGAGAGGCTTGAAAGGACCTGTTTTTCTTTTCGATGTGGTACATTGTATTTATAAGAAAAATTAAGGAATAGGTTTGTGCTACTCTCGATGTGGTACAAAACCACTTTTCATATTAAAAGGTATAATTTTGGAACATGAGTTCTCATTCACCTTTTACTCATTTTGAGCGTGTAAATATGCGTTGGAATCCCCTCGAAGAGGAGAATACGTTCCAATAAATACACACCACTAACACATAATGTGTCTCACTCATGTAGAGTCTCAAAATGATTCACAACTTAGTCTAAAATACTAAGTTTGTCCAACAATCCCCCACAAATGAGATTAATGGTCCGGTAGCACGCACCACATAGACAGACAGATGCGGAGCTTGACTTGGTGATAGTTCCGGTAGTCAGATATAGTATACGATAGGTAGAGAATGCTCCTTGAACCTTCGCTCGAATAAGTATATCGACTTTACTGGTAGACAGTATGACGCGATGTTCTTGAACTGTTCGACCGTTTGTGTAAATGATGACATACTCATCACTATATGTTTACTGACTCATTCAGTTCTCATGATTATGTCCATTTTGGCCCTGGAACATCGTCCTGGTTCTGCAAGAGTTTCTAAAGAATTGTGCCTCGCAATTCTCCTTTGAAGCGACCATACTTCTCTTTTACATAGGTGATCTTTATCTTATAGAGTAACCCACGTTTACTCAACCGAATATTATGTATTCAAACTTGAAATCCTTGTATTCGTCAAAGATCATTAAAAGCATAAAGCTTAACCTCATACCTTACGGGTCTCACTGTTTCATCATCATAGAAATAGGCCAGGGGTGACCCCTACAGTAATTTGGTCATCATGATTTAGTTGTCCCATTGAACCAAGTTCTTGGGATCTCCAGTCAGCAAGGTTGGGTGTCCACCTTGACGCCGTTAAGCAATAGGCAAGGCTCATTCCTCTCGATGATTTGACAACTATCTCTCGGTCTAACTAGATTTCCTTGGTTTAAACAGATTCGCTCAGTTTAACCATCTGGTTAGTGGATCCAAACATTATCATTTGACTTTACATAGTCAATCATGATAATTCTCGTTGAGAATAGTTGTTTAATGGTATTATGTCCTCATCATAGATGTGAGACATACCATTTCATACACAATAATGTGATCTCCCAATTTGCATATTGATTACACGATATATGCATATTGAAGACACATTTTCCTTGTCATTTAGGAATATCCTTACAAAGTGGCTACTCAGCCTTTTAACTGCATTTATTTTATGCACCAGACCCGTATTCCATCATGAATCGAGCTAAGTTTAGGATTTTCATGACACGGCTGCTAAGTGTGAAATGTATTCTCGAATGACTTTTAAGTTCTTAAAGTCAAATATCTAATTTACATACTATATTCACATAGTACAATTAGATATCTTTCGTATTGCAGTCCAAGCTCACGAGCACATATCATACACCTTAAATCTCATTGCAATCACTTCCAAGTGACCAATTTCCATTGTACTCGTGCATCTACCCAGTTTACCAACTGTGTAGCCTATGTCTAATTTTGTACAATTTTAAAAAGTACAACAGACTTGCAATCCTTCTTGAGAGATCCTTGTTCATCTACGTTTGGATAAAAATAAATACATTCTAACTATGACAACTTTAGCTTCGTTGATCTCTTCAAAATTCACATCACCAACATGTGACATGTATCATCTAAAACTTTTAAAGTCACGAAAATTGTAATCTTCAAATCAAAACTTTTCAATCTCATCAAAATTTTCAGAGATGATCCTCTTGTCATTACTTCTCGTAATAATCAGATCACTCACATGCAATCAATTATGACTTGCCTATCATGTATAAATAACACATGCACACTTGTCAATTCTCTGATTTTGAATCAGTTTGACATCTCATATTGACATATTTCACATTTATGAAATAACTTTACTAGTTACGAAATAAGAATTATTCTCTAAATACTCCAAGTTAGAACAATGATGCACTTTTTTGTTATCCATCCAACTAAAAGAAGAAATAACCGAGCACCAACATTACTAAACATTTCATGTCAAGATTCACATATGACAGACTAATTTGATGCTTAACATTTGTCTTCATGTGACTAAAGAAAAC
Source organism: Apium graveolens (assembly GCF_009905375.1). NCBI lineage: Eukaryota > Viridiplantae > Streptophyta > Magnoliopsida > Apiales > Apiaceae > Apium > Apium graveolens. The sequence goes on from NC_133649.1 coordinate 195,176,461, forward strand.
TATGATGCTATTCTATGTTAACAGTTTGCAGGTGTATTACCTGCAAGAGGATAACCACAAAAACCATTGGGATGGCAACAAATAGAACTTCCCATGTAACAACAGCTATAACCTCGATATTGGATAAAGCGTTAGTGGTAGCAGTAACAGTGAACATCAAGCTGAAAGGAAGGTCTATGTCAACAATACTTAAATCAGCTGAGACCTGTCAAATATTCGAAGGTTAATGATATTGAAATCAGATTAAAAGCTAAAAAATATCCTTCCTGGTAAAAAAACAAATCAAAGGTAAGGACTTACGCGGCTCAGTATCCTTCCCAAAGGTGTAGAGTCATAAAAAGACATTGGAGCACGAAAAAGAGATTCTAATAATTGTGAAAACATAGACTTCGAGGACTGCAGACCAGAAAACACTGAAGCCAAACATCTACCAAACAGAAACAATGTGGATGTTAATCCAATAACCAAATACACTAGAATTAATCTTAGAGTGCTGACATCAGGATTTTCAATATTTGCAGCCATCCAAAAATTCTGTAATATCTGACTGGTCGCAAAAGCAAAGTGCGCAATAATAGCCAACAAGAACAGAGGCAAGCCTTTGTTCTGATTTATATACTGTATATATGGTCTAAGACCTGCATCTCCAACTTCTCGCTCCTCTTGCTTAATTAATTGATCATCTCCGAAATTAGATTTCACCTCGGTGTGTGTCCTCCTAGCATCTCTATAAACATTTTCACTATCCTGGGAAGGTTTTATTTCCGCATGCCTTTCAGCACCAGCAACTTTTTTATGTGCATCAACCAAATCTTGGAAATCTCTGCTGGATGCCATCAGTAGATGGTAAGGACCAGCATGGCGAATTTCCCCTTGTGACATCAACTGTAAACAAATTAAACATATTCTGAAATATGAATACTGATCAATTAGAGCATGAACTTAATGTATTGCACCTCTCCAGAAAGAAAACTTTAACAAGGGAAAGCTAGGGCTTCACTTGGTATACTTGTAAAGAAACTGTACTCTTAAAAGTTTGCATCGACTTCATAGTCTAAGATAAAATCGAATAATAATGATTGTTTATATTAAATTTTATTTATAAAGAGCGGTGTATGAAATATTGAACTCACCAGAACAGAATCAAATGCAGGAAGGAAATCAACCTGGTGAGTCACGACCAAGACTGTTTTCCCAAATAGGGCGTACATTACATAATCCTGCAGAGCTTAAAATTTGACCTCAGAAAGGATACAAGATATATATAATTTACTGGTGTAGCAGTTAAGGTACGCACCTTGAATAAACTGGTGGCAGTATGTGCATCCACAGCACTAAATGGATCATCCAAGAGATATATGTCTGCATCCTGATAGAGCGCTCGAGCAAGTTGAATTCTCTGCTTCTGCCCACCACTCACATTCACTCCTCTTTCCCCAATTTCAGTGAGATCACCACGAGGTAGAAGCTCAAGGTCCTTTACCAAGGAACACTTTTCTAATGTTTCTTGGTATTTCTTGTAGTCCAGATCAGATCCGAAAAGGATATTTTCTCGTATACTTCCCGTCTGGATCCATGCCGACTGTGGAACATAGACAATATTCCCATATACTTGCATCTGTCATGGTGGAGCATACTAATTAGTAACTATTATAAAGATTGAAGCCAATTAGCTAAATAATATCCAGTTAAAAATTCATTTGGAAGATATTTTAGAACAACTAAAATCCAAAGACAACCAAGGAACAGTTCTCCTAAGAACTTATACATCTCTAAAGGAGAAGTGGAACAGGAAGTCAGAACTTACAGTTCCATCATTAATCTTTGGAACCTCCCCAAGAATTGCAGCAAGAAGGGTTGACTTGCTTGATCCAACTTCTCCACATATAGCGACCTTTTCACCCACTCTGACCTCTAAACTGATATTTCTAAGCGTTGGCTCCACTGTATTCTCCTCCCATGAGAGATCTGCTGACGTAATTACAATGTTGCAGTTTGCATTTTCTCTGTTCCAGTTGTGCTGGATTTTGGAAGTATCTAGTTCAGGTGCCTCTAAAGACTTTAAAATTCTCGTAAATGCAACTTTGGCCTGAATAACAACCCCAATCAGATCAGGAATACATCTCACAGGATCCTGGACGAGACGTAATGTTGCAACAAAAGTGAATACATTTCTTGCGTATAATGGAACTCCAAACAAATAGCAATCTCCAAAAGTAGCTGCAGAGACCAACACGGGGGACGACCAGAATAGAAAGCTATTATAGCCCTAAGCAACTGGACAATTGATAACCATTTATACTCCACTGTCCTCAATATTTTAATGGCTTTCTTGAAATGAGTCTCCCATGCATAGAGTTTCAGAACCTTCATATTCACAAGAGCCTCTGAACCAAACTTGAGCCTCTCATCTTGTGCTAACATAAGCTTAGACTGGCATTTGTTCTGTAACTTAGCAAGGGGGGCATTGGAAAGAACAGTAAGTACTATTGCAGCCAATGAGGCGACTGTAGCCAGACCGACTGCATGGTAAAGGATTACAAGAGCGAAACAAAGTTGAAGGCTGGTTGTCCACAACTGATGAAACCAGAAAGGGAACTCTCCAATCCTATAAGCATCAACAGTTACATAATTCATTATCTCACCAGCTGAGTGCATCGTTTTTGCAGCATTGGATAATCTTAGTTGCTTCTTGTAAATGACTGCTGTAAGCAAAGACCTAACTTTGACACCAATTAGTCTGCTTCTAAAGTACCATTGTCTCTGTGACAAGAATTCCAAATTCTTTGAAAAGAAAAGCAAGAAAGCTAATACATAGCCCTCGTGTTCAAAACTTCCTTTACCTTCAGAAACTTGAATGAAAGCGTTAAGAAGCATTGGTCCAGAAGATATAGTGATTATTTTCAGAAGTGCAAAGAATCCTGAAAAGAAAATGTCTCTCTGGTGGCATAATATAATTGTCCTTAAAATTGACGGCTGACTCCATGGATCCTTGGCTTTTTGTTTGTCAAGGTGTTCCATGAATAGCAAGTAGCATGTCTCTGCTTGGTCTTCCTCACGCAATTTAGGTATATCTTCATCCTGAAGAGTTTTATTCCGACCCCTTTTCATCAAGGGATTCAATCTTCATCCTGAATAGTTTTATTCCGACCCCTTTTCATCAAGGGATTCAACCACCAAAAAGACATCTTACTGAAAAATCCAGCTGTGGCGAGTGGAGTGACAAGGCCAGCAGAATCATTTTTCATGCCAGAAGCACTTAAGGGGGTATTAAGATCATTTTCATTGTCATCATTTTCTTCATGAATCAATCTCTTGTAAGTGCATATCTGATGACCTTAAATATGAGTATGTTTATATGAGAAACTATACTCTTTATTTATACTTACGAGAAACTATACTCTTTATTTATACTCTTTATTAATACTTATTTTTCCAACTTTTTACAAGTAACACAATTATTCTATATTTATAGGGAGCCTTTAATGGGTTTTTTCTTTTACAAATGTGCCTCTATTGGGCTTTATATCACAAACTCCTATGCTAAAGTCTCCTTTGAAGGCCCCCTCTTTCTCTTCTCCTTTGGGCCCAACATTTGTCCCGTGCGAACATTACTCTAATATCTTTAGATTTGCTATCTAGGTTCTTGATTAAAATCTGCATATACCAGTTAGAGTAAAGAAAAATGAATTAAAATATATGTATATGTATTTTGAACTTTGTTACCTTTTTGCTACCTTTTTATTACTCCATCAGTCACTTCCAATTGTTTACATTTCTGAGAAAGTGTCCGGCACGCATTTTAAGGTGCATAAAAAGTATAGTTATGTAACTTATTTTTACAATTTTCTTTTTCTGAATAAAAGTTGAATGTTTTAATTTTTATTCAGAAAAACAAAATTGTAAATTTTTTTTACAGAACTATACTTTATATGCACCTTAAAATACGTGTCGGACACTCTCTAAAAAATGTAAACAATTGAAAGGGACGGAGGGAGTATTATTTATTGTTTTGTTGTTGTCATTTTTTTACGCGGGTCGAATATAGATAAACAAAAGTGATTGTGCAACATATATTAATTTAAATATGAGGAGTCTCTTCATCTTGCTTCTCACTTAACCACAAGGCGCTACCACATTTTTAAGAAGATCTAACATCTCTCCGGGTTCTCCACTGCGACAGTAGGCTCTTTAACCTCTAAATATTTCTTCTTTAGTTTGATCTTGGGTCTTGTAAGGTTAAGTTCTTTAATTTTCGTCTCCATTCTTGAGTTTGGGTATTCACGTTCTTACTTAATTATCTACTTCTAGTGTGTTCCATCCATTTTTCATGGCCAATCTAGATTCCTCCTCTTCTAAAACAAACCCTTTTCGGAACCCTGAAAAACGTCCCCTAGAACAGGGTGATGAGGAATCCGACATTAACTTAGATAATTTGGAGATTCCTAATTTGAATTCTTGTAAATCTTTCGACTTTATGAATGAAGAGGATCTCTTTACTAGTGTCGAGATAGCGTCAAAGGTATCTCCGCCAATGAGCTCTCGAACGTTAGCGTATAGGGAGAGTGTTCTTCGTGAGAGTCAGGAATTGGATCGGGTCGAGTTTCCCCGTGGTAGTAGTCTGGATTACATAAGCCATTTCTCTAACCATCAATTAAATATGACAAAACTAGAGTCGTGGGTCGATTTAAAGGGTGGATACATGTTGCAAATTCCGGCCCCTGAAGATCGTATGTGGGTGATGCCGGAATTTGGTATGCACGGTGTGCCGTTAATCATGTTTCAGTACGGGCTCCGACTTCCAATGTATCCTTTCCACTTAGCGATGTACGAAGCTATAGGTTGTGGAATTGCACAGTTGTCGCCTAATTCAGTGGTCCAGATTAGCGGTTTCATAGCTTTGTGTAATGAGAGAGATAAAATCCCATCTGTAAAATTGTTTGTCTCCATATATTGCGTTCGTTATCACAGCGGACAGGTTTACTTCGATACCCAAAGTAAGCGTCCCAAAATTGTTAGTGTTAAATCCTCTAATTCGGGTTATCACCCAAAATGGGTTTACATTGGGGGACAAAATTTAGAGTTCGTTAGACCATGTTGTAAGGTGACGCAATCGACCCTCGAATAACTGAACAATCTTGATAAATACGATGCAGCCTATCTTGATAGGTTTCAGGGGTCGAGACCTATATATACACATAATGATTTGAAAGATTTTAAGTTTCTCGAGGAGCACCATCGTAAGATATTGTTACTTGTATCTTGTGGTGACTATATTATTCCTTGTTTCCTCTCTTTTGTCTTTGGTCTTATTAACATAACATTTTATTTGTCAAACTGTTTCTATTACAGTTGCTGGAAATACCTTGAAGAATTTATTGGAGAGTGGGGTGTTGGCGGCAATGGACAAAGCTATGATGTTGTTAGTTAAGAAGTCAAAGGTTGGAGCTGTCGAGCTGCCGAGGGTTGAGGAGAATCCCTCCTCATAGACGCTCTCAATTGAATTGTTAGACGACCCAGGGAACAAAGTCATGGGTAGTTCTGAGCGTTTCATCTGTGAAGGAGTGGGGAATCCTTCTCGGAAAAGATTCTGAAGTGTTGCTGTTGATGCACCAGAGGTTGCAGGTAAGAAAATTCTCAAGGATGTTGCGGGGAGTGGTGTAAATAAAACGTTAACTATAATTGGTAATCGAGGGATTATGCTTCCAACAGTTGACCCTGATGCCAGTTAGGAGGTTATTCGTGTGGAAATTCGGCCGTCTGAAAGGTGGACTGGGGGGTCGACCGTCCCCTTTCGAGCTTTTCGTGTGTTTAATCTTCCGCAAGATTCTAGTGCCTATGCGAAGAGATCGCGGGGCGAGCTTGTTGATCGCTGCTTGGGACGTGCCGGAAAGGTATTTAACCTCACCACTTTTTGTTTAAATTCTTGTGATCAAAAGAAATTTTTTACTTTTGCTTTATTTATTTTTGACATCATTGCCTCTTTTATTTTTTCATTTTTTATCTGTTGTCCTGCACATTCTTGAGGAATACAAAGTTGATGATGGTAGAAGTCCTGCCTCGGGGGTCGAGGAAGAGCGTGATCTGTTAAGGGATGAAAAGAAAATACTTTCCACTGATTTAGCTGAGGCTAAGGGTCGTGTTGTCGAGCTATCCAAAGAGAGCTCTAGCTATCGGACCAAGGCAAGTTTATTTTATAACTTTTCCTTTTATCATTCTGCATTTACATGTTTATATGTTTGGTTATCATGGTGGAGCTTTTGTTGTTTTTTTAGATAAGTGACCTTGAACTTGACAACGACCGTCTTAAGAAAGACTTGGAGGAAATTGGATCTTGAGTGAAGAATATAGAGATCTCACTGAGCAGTGAAACGAAGCATCGTGAAGCTTTGGATATCGAGGTATCCAACCTCCGCAGGAAGTACGAGGCCTTGGAGAAAGAAAATTCTGAACTAAAGTTAGAAGTAAAGAAAGGGGTAGAGGACATCGTCGGGGCCCTGGGAGACGGATATGGTCGATGTTATAAGAGATTTGAGTCCGCGGGTTTCGACGTATCAAGTCATTGTTTTGAAGACTATTTGCAAGATTATGCTGCAGAGCGTAAGAAAACTGAAGCCCCTGCTGATCCTGTCGACCCTTGATGGCGAGGGATGCCTCGTTTATGATGTAATCCTTGGATTGTTTATTTTACTTGAATATTTTTCAGACTATCTATTTTCTAAGATGATGGCTAAGTTATTGTTACTTTGATTATTCCTTGATACTTCCGGGAAAAAAGATTTATCTGTGTTTGAGGAGAGAATTTTCTTAATTTAAGTTACCAGATTTATTTTATATTTTTTCTTTGGGTTTTGTAGTTGGGATATTTTTCCCAATAAATTTTACATGATGCTTTCATATGTGTGTTTTTTTTTTATATTTTCCAAGTAATATGGGAATGCGATTATGTTAGAAATAATAACTTATGTTTGTTTTTTCGTTTATCACCCATCTAGTGACAAAGTGTAACCAAGGTTCCTAATCCATACTCGTTGCCTTAGGCGAAAGATTTAGGATTTTACTTCTTGCATGTTTTCCCTTTGTATTATTTAATGACAAGTTTTATCATTTTGTTAACCCCGAGTTTTAAAGAACCATTCGCATGTATATGGATAAGAGATACTTAGTAGACTGAAATGCCTTAATTTGAAGATTATCGCGACCCATGTGTTGCAAAGTACTTATGAGAAATAACTTTAATTAATAAATTAAGGAGGGTCTTAACGGGGATCTCATATCAACCCCTTTTCATTAAGATTAATTTTTATAGTCATAGTTCTGACACTTCTCACTCATACAATTCAAATAAATTGTTTACTGAAAATATTTCTTCAAGTGGACTGCATTCCAAGCATTTTTTATGGGAGTCCCGTCAAGCGTAGACAATCGGTAGGTCCCCAGTGCCACGAGCTCTGTTACTTGATACGGTCCTTCCCATGGGGCTTTGAACTTTCCTGTGATGGTAGGCTGCGAAGCTGCCAACTGCCGAAGGACCAGATCCCCAACTAAAAATTGCTTGACCTTGACCTTTTTGTTAAATAAGTTGCAGTACGAGCTTGCTGCTGGAGAACTCTCATTGATGCCTCATCCCTAATTTCTTCCATAAGAACATTGTGAAGTTGGATTCCCTCTCGCGAGGCTTCAACATCAAAGAACTTGACCCTTGGTGAGTTAAGATACACTTCAACGGGTGAAACAACTTCCAAACCAAAAGCCATTTTGAAAGGGGATGTACTTGTCGAGCTCCTGGGGGTCGTTCTATAGGACCAGAGAATATTGGGCAGCTCATCGACTGTGGCGCCCCAAAATCCGGGGTCAGGAATCTCGGAGGCCATGCCATCTAAACTACTACAACCACACAACTCACACTATAATATATAAATACTCACGCTTCACGACCCCACACTTATCACACACACACACTTACATGTTATTGTCTTGGAAACGAACCATTCTTAACTAGAATAATTCAACCATCAAGTGATAATTATTACAACCCAAAAGTGATTAAGTCTTACCGGGGAGTAACCTTTAAGTAAGGCTAGTCCGTCAAACAAATATACGTTTCTTGTTTATTACCTTACATAAGTCATACTTATAAATAAGCCGAACTGAAAATAACTGAAAACTAATCCAGCTTATTCGGACTACCTGTGGTACAGCACCAAATAATCTACGGAACAGCTGGCCATTTCCTACCTGTTTCCTGGCTGTGGTTCTCATGGTAGTCATCTTGATTCACTGTTGTGTTGTGTCAATTTAAGAAAACAAGTGTGAGCTATAACGCCCAGCACAATAATGTACAGTAGGCAAATTATTGTATGATAACTTACGTAAAACATCATATATGATAGTTATGTTTTATTCGAAATTAGTTTTCCTTGGTGATACACACCTTCTTATGAAAACAATTCTTTAATAGATTTTATTAACATGCGAATACCTTAAAAGTAAACCCAGCACCTAGGCTTGGGTTACGGTATTGCATCACAATTCCAATTAGAAGAATTAGGACATTCGTTGGAGCCACCCGCATACGATGATCAGTCGAACTGCGATAAAAGTAACCTTTTCTACTAGTAGAAGGACGACACCTTCATATCCCGGTTATCACCCTTGCTGCATACCGGCTATGTGTCCTCATTTCGGGTATACACACACTTCGCAGGTCCGTAGGTACATATTGTACTGTCTCCTAAGGTACCAGTAGTCTATCCAATACACGAAGTACTTGGATCCTACCCATCCCTTGTCCTTTAGGAGATCCTATCATACCTCGAGAACTCAGACCACATCGAAGTTCCCCCAAGCGTTTTGCTTGTTGATAGGCGTAGCTTTATGTTATATATATATATGTACTTTCGAAAGTTTTCGAAGGAAGTACTAAGGATGTGAGTTGACCGTTGTCAACAGATAATTAAATAAGGGGGAAAAGTTTCTCCTTGAAACTATATTCAAAATATTTAATAAGTCGGGATAATATTCTCCGACGATCTGAAATTATTCGAATGATTTTCGAAATCAGAAAGTAATTTAAATCCGGTTCTATGATTTTTAAATCATAACTAAACCCTTTAATAAATAATAATTAATTAAATGATAATCGATAAATAATTAAACCTCGAATGAGTTTACTCTTGCAAAAGAATATTTAAAATAATATTCCTCAACTAGTTTATGTCTATGAAATTAATAATCTTTAATGTTTAATCGGGTTTGAAATAAATAATCGTTGGAGTATACTCCTCCCATAATAAAGGAATAGGTATATAACATTTATTATTCGAATGATAAAATATAGTTGAGGGAATATGATCGTCAGGAAGTCGTTTTAATAAAAGTTCGAGGTATTTTAATGTTTCGTAAGTGGACGTTGAGTCCCTTTAAAACGTACTATTATGGACTTGTAATCGTCCTATAATATCACCGGAATGACTCCCGGGTTTTTATCTTGAAATCCCGACTGACTCTCGGTCTTATTATAATACGATATGCTTATAGCGGAATTAAACATTTCACAATATATACTTATCGTACAACATTACTATATCATGCATAATTCAATAATTACGTATCATGGAAAACATGGTACTTATGCAATAGAATTCATTTCAGTCATTCTTTCTCGAGGTGGAGGATGCTCTAGGTTTCGCTCGGAAATCTATTAATCATAAACACAATTCGTTAGGTCCCGTTCTAATTTACGGCGACTCGCATTCATGCGCTACTTATTATGCACCCTCTCAACTTGTACTACCCTTATTATTCCTTTAAGTCCTTATTCACATCATGGTCGCTTCATTTCTCTAAGTATCTTAGGTTCATTTTCATTATCGCCGTCGGCTTCGCTTATGGATTCTACGGTTTCTACTCGCGCGGTCTCGGCTCCGATATTTTTATAAAATTGACAAATCATTATTTTCACTTGAAATTTTAATGGAAGTTAGGAAACTCAATATGTTACTCTGTAAAAATTTCATGATTTATGAACACTTTTAAGTGGATCCTTAATATTTTCAAAATTCGTAATTCGTAGCAGTTTTTGTCGCGTAAATCACTTTTAGTAAAACGGCCATAACTTTTGATCCGTAAATCGGAATCAAGCGATTCAAGCGCCCAAACGATCCTTATAACATTGTCTATCATAATAAAGTGTTAGTTTTTAAGAAACTACAGTTATATATTCGGGACTTTCTGCAGAAACGTAAAGTTGCGATTTGTTTGTTTTAACGGAATTACGTTTACGATCGGGGTTTCATTTACGCCCTAACTCTTAACACAACCACCAACAATCATCATCTCATCATCAACACACAAACTCCTCTCAAGAAAATCATGTTCTTGAGGCAACAACAATCAACTTTACATCTACTTAACTAAACATCAAGATTTCAACAACACCACTTCTAAAACTAGGTTTACAACTACATACTAAATGGATCTTGAAAATGAATCTTAAATAAAGTTGGGCCAAAGATTTTTACCTTTCCTAAAAGCTTGAGATGTGTTCTTGAGGATGGTGGAGGCTTGGAAGTGCTTGGTATGATTTTTGGAACCTAAAACCACCATTGAAATCAAGAAACCAAAGAAGAGTTAATATTCATACTATTCACTAGTAACTTTCTTGATTTTATTTCACCCATCAAAACTTGATAAAAAGAGATGAAAGAATTTTATTACCTTAATTTCATTGTTAGGAAGCTTTAGAATTAATGGGATGATTTTACCATGGCTAGATTTTGAGATTTTGATTTTGAATTCCTCCCTTTGATGAAGAATGCCGAATGGAAGAATGAAGGGGGGGTTATGCTTGCTTCCTTTGGTTGCTTCTAGGAAATATGATGGGTGATATCTTTTTATTGATTGATATTCTTCCTAGTATAGAATCCTATGTTATTCCTTGTTGCAAATCTTGGGGACAAATCCAAGTAGCTTGCTAGTTTCCAAGCTAAACTACATGTGCTAGCTTCCTTAGCACACTATTTGGCTAGCTTGCTTGATCATCCTAAGTTTAGCTCACTATTTGATAAAGTAACCATGGTTATTTTTGTAACGTCCGGGAAATATCGTGTAATTATTTGATTATAATGTTAATATTATATGAATTTTGGTGAATTATCTGATGATTGATAATAATATTTGGATGTTTGTATATAATAAAATGTGAGTATATTAATTTTAATATGTCCAGAATAAAATATAGATAATTAAGATGTTTTTCTGGTAATTTTTGGAGTGTTATATGATTTTATAATGATTTATGAATTATTAATTATTTTCTGAGTAATTACAAAATTATTTTATAAAGCTGGGAATCGTCCGACTTCAACCGTTTTTACGTTTTTACAACCCGAAACTCTTCCGAAAAATCCTTCCTAACCTAATCTAGTATATCCGGACATTTTACATGTTTTGACTTTTTTGATCCGGATTACGGTTTAACCCGTGCGCGGCGCGGCGCAAGATTTTCGATACGATAATCATTTCGGTGAATCAACGAAACCCGTATTCTCGAAAGATGAGATATTATTACATTATTTTCGTATAGAGTGTTATATTATAAAAAGCCCGGTTGGGATAATTATCCAAAACTGATATCAAATCGGATCGTTATTGCAGTTACTTAGCGGCTAAGCAACTAATTTAACGACCCAAAATGATCCAGAACGAACCAATATTCCGTAAATATAAATAGCATATTTCTTATTTCATTTTATTCGTTTATTCATTTACAACCAGTAAAAATATAGTAATTACAGAGAAAAACCCTAAAAATGATACATTCTTGAGAATCAAACGCACGAACGAAGGCGTTACCGAACTCCGATTCAAGCGTGTAATATATCAAAATGAAGCTCTCAAAATATAGAATCATAATCAATCGTCAAATCAAACCCAGAAATCTCAGGTAATCCTCTGTCTATTTGTTTTAATTCGAATTTATTAAGATTTTAAATATGAAAATTTATTCTTGAAGTTGTTGATATGATTTGATGCTATAATCATGTAGAGAATAATTTTCTGATCATTTTGGTATATAATATGTCAGATTTTGAGGTTTGCATCATGTAGAAAAATGAATTTGATTTTGGGAAAAATAAAATTAGGGTTCTTGTTCAAGAACAGTTTTAATTGATTTTTGGGTATTTTTGATTCTTGGGTTATTCATTTGATCTGATTGTTTATATAGCTTCATATGATAAATTATAATCGATTTGCATAACTAATTGCATCGAACTGTAGCTAGGATGCATGATTCGATTTATAGGGTTCTAAGCAATTTTTGAAATAATCGTTTTTGATTTTTAATAATCTTAGATGTATATGAGTTTTGGGGTTAGATTACATGTGTTTTACGCTTTGTTTTGAGATAATAATCGTTGAAATTGGTTCCGTAAGCATCAAAATCGCATTTCGCCGGAGTATTCGCCGACGTTAGCCTGCAGGTTGTCGGAATCGACGAATTCCTAAGTGTTGGTTGTGATTGTTGTTTGAATTGTTGTCCTGGATTGATTCTAAGCAGGAGTCAGTTGCAATTCTGATCAAAATGCTGTGTTTTCGAGCCAAAGGGGCTCGTCGGAATGCTGTCGGAGTCCGACAAGAACCACCGGTTTCTGGGCAACCCGGCCGGAGTTCTTGAGGAACCGGTGGTATTCATACCCGACCCATTTTCCGAATTTACAGACCCGGTTTTGATCCGATTGTCTCAAATACATTTCTGAAAATGGTGTTTTTACACTTTGATCCCTAAAACTTCTGAAATCTTGCAAATAAAGGATACCTGTTTTAAAAATTTACAGAAAAAGTATTTTTGCTTTAGGAATAATTTAATTGTAATTTTAAAAACCAGAAAAATAGTTATTTAATTATTTTAAATCCAGAAAATTATTTTAATTATTTATTTATTCAAAAAAATGAATCAAAATTATTTTATTAATTAATTTTAATTAGTTTTTAATTATTTTAATTAAACGATTAATTTATAATTAATTGATTAATTAATTTAATTAATTTTAATTGATTTAATAATTAGATTTAATTATTTAAAATTGATTTAAAAATTCCGAAAAATAGTTTCGAGATTTAAAATATTATTCTGAATTATTTTTAAGGCTCGATAATTATTATAGAATTATTTTAAAATTAGATTAGGGTGTTCGAACCCTATTATTTTATTATAGAATGATTCGGAGGCCCTTTTTAATTCTGAAAAATGTTTAAAAATTCATAATAAATCAACCATTCGTCGGTTTATACGAAACGAACGCCTCTAGACTCGGAAAAATATTTTGCTTCTATTAAAAATATTTTCGAGACCTAAATTCCTTTGTATCTAAAGGACGTTTGTTTTATAGATCATTCCGAGTCAATAATTGATCGATAAAATATTCTTTTTGACCCGATTTCAATTCTAAAAGTATTACGACCTATCTTTTGTCGATTTAACTTATGTGTTGCATGAATTACGTGATTATGTGTTGTATGATAACATGCCCTATGTGTACGTGTTATGTGGATAATGAGTCAGCGTGTCTTTTAAACATTATCTGATTGTGATGTGATCTTTATATGTTATTATCGAGCGGGTAGATAATAAGAATAAACGTATAGACTAGACAATTATATATACTGTCAGTTCATTGAATAGTATTATTTATGATAGATGTACATAGTTCGAGGCATTCCAAGCCAGACAAAAATTGTAGAAGTAAAGCCTGATAACGTGTAATAATGAAACGAGTGGATTCATAATAAAGATAAACCTAACGGAGAAAATGATAAGAAAGGTCAAGTAGCCTATCAAGAGGAATACAGATGCAACAGGACTGAGTGATATGACAGCTAGTTAAAGATCAGTAGATTATCAATTGAGGCAAGTATTCCTAACCTTTCTCCTAAAATACTGTAAATTTTTATTCATTCATATTCTAAGTTCAGAATAGTTAAATGTTTTTATATTTCGCTGCAATTACTCTTATTTATGCAAGTGCCTTTTTGATCTTGTTCCTTGATTATCGATTGATCTCTTGAGCAAGTACCCATTCGTTCGGGTTATTTGTGAACCCTGATTCGAGGTGTTTTGAAAACAAAATGATTTGATATCAAAATACTCTACGGGCTGGACGGTTATTATGAGGACCAGTGATGAGCTGGATCCTATTGGCCGGGAATGGACCGGACCCTTAGGCCATAGTTGCTTGGGTACCCCATATGTTGGTTGGGTCTATGCAGTTGGGTATAGATCCGCACTATCTCCTGACTGATCAGCATGTTATAGTGCATATGTTGGTTTCTAGTATCCAGTCTAATTTATTGTTGATCGCCATTAACGGCATTCCTTCCCGAATAGTTCATAATTATAAATCAAACAAAGATTTGATTCAAAAGGATGAAATATTGAAAGGATCATTGTTCTTTTACAGAAAAATGTGATTTATGATTAAAGGCCAATGAGGGCCGATGTTTTGTTCGCTCAACTATTTAAATATGTAAAGACGTTTTTAAAATCATTCAATAATCATTTCCAGGAGTTTTCTGATATGATACCTGGAAAACATTTATGATACTTGCTGGGCATTTTTGGCTCACTCTTGCTTTGTGAACTCTTATTTCTTTCAGTATCAAATGAGGACAAAAGTGAATAGCGTATAATAGACAACAAAAGTGGTGAGATTCCAGCTGAAGAAATTTGGAGGTGTCAGAGTGATCAATATAAGGAAAGTAGTAATGAGGTAATGAAATTGTATTTAGACAATATAAATTTTAGAAGGTTAGATTCTTATTTTATACTATAACCTGTAAGCGATCCTGAATAATGAGGGGTTATCTGTATATTTATTTTAATATACAGGTTTTTAATATTTAAAGTTGTGTAGTTGCACCCAATCCTAACCCCGTATTTGGGGGTGTTACAGTTGGTATCAGAGCAACAGGTTATTGGTCACTGAAATAAGAATAAGTGAGGGTAAGATAGGAGTGATAGGCCATATGAGATAGGGAAGACCCTAGGCATACTCATTTTAAGTTCGAATTGAGTGCGAATGAGGATTAGCAGGTCCCATACGTAATTGGTAAGCCAGGATTATTGGGGAAAAGGTAAGGCGAATATCGCAACACTATAGGTATATTGAGTTCTCCGATCCTACAGTAATGAGGGATCGACAGATCAACGGAGACTGGGCATGTTACCCTACTTTTCATGCGGGTTTGAAGAAAATGCGATTGATTCTTGTGAGAACTTGTGAAAGAGAGGCTAGGTGAATTTGGTACGACTTAACTTAGAATTAGGTAGTAGGGCGAGCTCCACGCTGGAGGCAACAAGTTAATGGAAGCTGATGAAGAGCCAAAGTTACAAGCTGCAAAGGCACCACCATTGCGAGAAGATTCTTACCACATACCGGGCGCTGCGCGATGAATGATATCTACCTTACTGGGTATAGGTAAGACTAGCAAGAAGGTGCGACCTTATTTACAAGCATAACGTCGAATTACTTGTGTGGTTGTAAGTATAACATCCAGAACGATGACGAGAATATCAAAGACAGTACCAGACGTTAGCGTTGTGGTAGAATTGCGAATAAAATGATATACAACAGAAGAGGAAAATTTTGTCGGCTAATAAATGTGAAAGGAACCCAAGAAAAAAATAGAAGATGTACCAAAAGGGAGAGACCCTTATATAGGCATTCGTTTAATTAAATATCTCATTAGTAGATCAAGAAAATAGCTAGTAACTTATATAGTAATGATGACCGAATATTTGATTTTCAAAATTTTAAAATGAGATTTCGGAGAAGATTTTCTTAATCAACTTTCAGAAGATTTTTGCATGAAATGAGTTTTATAATTTGGTTGTCGAATTACTATTTAAGTTCTTGTTATTATAAACAGAAAATGACCTAAAAAGAAGAATGGATATAGACTCAGTATTAGTTCAAAGGACTAAGTAGACCCCCCCAGCAGGGAGAAAGTTTAAAGTTCTTGTGAAAGACGAAAGTAATCTTTGTTTAAATAATACCAACGATTGAATGAACATTTTAAAATATTATTTACCCAATTCATGAAATTATTAAAATTTAACAAGATTTGTAATTCGATTGGACAAAGAATGATTGAAGGAAATAGAAGACTCTTTTAGACAATTGGCAAGGGATAATATTCCTAATCGACAAAATTGAAGCGTTGCGGGATTGATTGTTATTCTACGTGGCATAGAAGAAGTCGGAAGTAATAATTATAAATTTTGTAGGGACGCGATTACGATCAAATCATTAAAGCATTTAAAGTGGAGGCATTTCCAGACGACATTTCGAAGTTATAATGTGACCTAAACTGTGAATCTCTCATTCGACTGGTTTCTAAAGGCATACGTAGGTAAAGCGTGGAAGGTGATCAACATCGACATTCTTTCTCTTAATACGATAGCATACATTTTCTTGATTCTTGAATACATATGAGTTTCTTTTATGGATAAATCATATGAGGCAAAGGCGAAAGAAAATTTATTGTATTCCTTCTGAATTGTTTCTCTTCGCAAATTCTTGATTCCTGATTGAGACAAACAGTGTTGTGGTATGACGTTTTGTCGAAATGATGAAGAGTCGGGTGGGACGCCACCTAATCATGTGTTGTATGCCATATAGTATGAAAGACTGGCCATCTTGAGTACGAATATGGTTGTCTCATTCACATCTAAATCTTCACTCATTCTTCTTCCTTCAATTTACTGAATTACAAATTCTCCCGATCGTTTGTGGAATTGTTAATCGTTATTCAGTTTTCAATCAAAGTCATATTCACAAACTCTCCTCTTACGTATAGTCTATTCTTTTACGGTTTCAAAAGAAATAAAATAGTGTGGCACGTGGAATCATACAACAAACATATATACGACTGCAAACTGATAAATTATGGACATCTGCGGGTAAGGAAGAAGGAATTTATCGATAACATGGACAGGGCGAAGACATCAAGTCAGACAGTTGTTCGTGTTACGAGGATCTCATCAGTACGATAGATTGTGTTAACATGATGCGCTTTAAATCAGAGGATTTTGACGTGGAATGAATGATTAGTGAACCGTAAGAAATAAATTAGTTATAAACTAAGGAAGTAAGGCTGTATGCAAAGCGAACGAGTGTCGGGACAAGAATCAGAGATCAAGGGAATTCTGAACACTAACTCAGACAGGCAATTAATACGTGAAGCATCCCTTCGTCGTGGAAAGATATTTGTCATGAAAATTCAAGATTAAAGAAATCTTAATTACAAACAAATTTTGAACGTGTTCTTCAAGAAATTGTGAAGTTCTCTACCTTGAGTAAATAAGTTATGATGAATTTAATACCTATAACCGGGTCGGTGATGAAAGCTCGATACGGGAACATAAGTGGAAGTAAAGTAATGGTGATTCGACTACGAGACCTTTTAAGAAATAACAAACTGATGATGGAATTTTCACACGATGGTGATGATAATAATTAAGACCCTGTGTGGTTATTAAAAGATCAACATACTCACTAATGAAATTGAGTGTGTATCGTCAACGAAGGAGGATTGGTGTAGTTCGTTGAAGGATGCGGCATAATTTTCAAAGGTAACTATACCCAATTAGTAATGGTAAGGGATAAGTTAAGATACTTGCGAAATAAAATTTTTAGAAACAACAAGATAAATTTTAAAGTTCACTAATAAAATTTTGTAATATTCTGAACAGAACTAAGAAAAGTATGGTTATATTAATCATTGTTGGTTTAATACCCAATTCCAATTAAAAGATATATGTTATATTAGTAGTACATCTGATGATCAGCGTGGTGTATTCTGATATGATAAATTGATAAATTTGGTTTATGGAAGTGGATGGATATGATGGTGGATGCTTTGATTGATTGATGGTGTCAGCTTGAGTCCGACTGGTAGTCAATGGTATAGGGGAAGTGCTGCCCAAATTTTTAGAAATTACCCTACATGTAAGGTTAAAGAAGTATATTCTCATTCCCAGTTGTACTCCACATGGTTGTGATTTCGGTTCTTGAGAAAGAATGTTATGATCAAACCGACTTTATGTAATTGGTCTTTGATTCCAGTTAGCTAGTCTTCACTGGGTTTAAGTGATTAGTTAAAAGAGTTAATTAATCAACTTTACCAACTAATGGTTAGTTAAATAGAGATCGATTCCAATTAGATTGAGTCAAGCTCTAACATGATTTTTAGATCCGAAATCAAAGCGGTTATCAAGTTGAAGGAAGTGATGGCATTAGCAGAAATTGGAAGTTTAGTAGAATAGGTATGATGTTACTATATACATGTGTGAGATTTTATCTAGATGAATGCGCCTTTTTGATAAATAAGAGGAATAGAAAGTAATTTGTACATGCTAATAAGAAGAATATTTTTCAAGAACTAAAGGTTCAAGATAAAGCAAAGAGATTCTATCATCTGTAATAGCGTTCCATGAAGGACTTGAAAGTATACCCATATCGAATGGCGATTGAATAAAAGTTTTAGAAAGCTCGCAAATCCAAGTATCCAATGTAAGACGAAGACTAACGAAGTCCGCATGTGAACTTAGGAAAAAGAAATGTTGATCATTTGGAAAAAGCCAAATATGCGACCAATGATGATTTAAGTAAAGCTAAGAAAATAACTATCGATGAATTTTGAAAATTCTGTCAGTAAGAACTTAAATATTATAAATAAAAGCCTTTTATTAACTTCAGAAATGGCTTAGCTAATAATGCATATATTAATTTCATCGAGAAAAAGACATTCCTTATGTTAAAAGAATTAATGAGAATGAAGAGCTAAATAAGAAAAGAAGTGGAATCAAAAGGATGATAAAGAAATTTTATAAAATAGTCCAGGATATAAGCAAGTAGTGAACGTCAGCTGTGTCAAAACTGATAGGGGAATAAAGTGAAACGCCGATAATGGAAGATAGAAATTTCATTCAAAGAATGCGTGTAAACAGGGGAGATTAAACCAAGGTATTAGTGGCGAACTGTTAAAGAAGAACGTTACAATGAATCTCATATCAGAATTTTTTTGAATTAAAGCAAAGCCCCGAAGGTTCTAACGAATAATTTACCAAGGTTACCTCGGGAAATGAGGTAAAAATTTTCATCAGTTACTGTACGAGTCGAGCTGGTGTCAAAAGCCCTGTATCATATAACCCAGTAGAAATGAGATATTGAGTGAAGGAAAACTTCAGAAATGTGGAATGAAAGAATAATGAAATAAAGGGTACTTCGCACTATACACAAAAGTGATCATGGAGAAAAAAGAAGGGAGGTATGAAGTCACGCATCAGTTATCAGAAATTGCAAGTCTGAAGATTAAATGAACATAGTGTATAAGGAGTAATTGGATAATGTGATTGTATTTATTAATAACATCCTCGCCCATTCAAGAACTAAGGAAGACCAAGTTGAACACCTGGAGATATGCATGTGAAGGGTAAAAGATTAGAAACTGCGTTCTAAGCTACAAAGGTATGAACTCTGGTTATAACTAATTATGAGCTACAGAAGTATGGTTAATTACCAACCAAGCAAGATCCACTCAGAGACAGATGTCTTGAGTAGAAAAAAAGAGTGAATATCACTAAGATTGCTGGGGAGTGGATAAAGGAATTGGAAAAGTTAGAAATTAAAAACAGGTTTTGAACCGATTTTTGGATTATATTGATACTTACTTTGTTGTTAGATATCAAAGGTGGTATTAATATAGATGATTGATGTTGACTTCAGTATGGAATGTTGTGAGCATCAAAGTTCATATTGATATCTAATTTGATATGACAACAAAATTGGTATTAGTACCAAGAGTTCGGTTTTGAATAAAGTTATGGTTCATTCTATTCCAAATTAATATTTCCTTTCAGATAGTAAAAGATTTCGCTCGATGAATATACTTGTTAGTGATTGAAAAGAAATTGAAAAATACTACAAAGTGGTGAATTAAATGCGATTGTCGAGATTTTTTTTTAGTTTTGAATAGATTTTGAACATTTCGAAGCATCAGACGCCATGAGTTCAATATATCGAGCGCACACGGATGGAAAGTACAAAAGACCTGCTAAAGGTTCTCGAATACAATTGAAAACGATCATAGGCCAGACTAACCAAACAGAAGGAGATGGAAGAAGTAAAGTCGAACAGTCAGGGAAAATGGAAGGTTTATAAACACAAATTATTAGAATTAGAAAGAGAAGCAGATTAGTATAAATTAAGTTAGCCTACTGAGACAATGAGATAGATAGAACGATTACGAATGAGTTGGCCTTGTTATTACAAGCATGACGAGTTCATAAGATGTTCAAATGTATATGACTAAGAGACCGTTACGTGAGTATAAAATGAAGGTTGATTCAGGTTACGTGAGTAACTGATAGATTTAATATCGGTAAGAGACCGTTGAGTTGTGATTAAAGTGATGAGACCTGAGAAATTGTAAGGAAGGTACTTGGAAAATATCACAGTTAACGTTAAAAATCAAATACGCCATGGTCTCATACATCATTTACAAATGAAGAAGAAGATTACAGGATCGATTAAAGAGCCTCGAATGCGATGGGAAGCGATTACAAATTAGGTTATTTGAATGAAGAAACATATGGGGACGAGGTTCAACACCGAGTAACATTTGGAAACGCTCATAAGCACGAGTTACTAGAATTAGAAAGAAAAAGAGAATTAAGATGTGTTATGCTGGTCCCTCCTAGATAGTAAAATAGACAGGATAAATAGAAGTGAGTTGGATTCACCGCTACCCGTATAGCGAATTCATAGGGCGTTTATATGTATATATCCAGAAAGAGTAAGTTAGCTCCATTATATATAGAAGATGGAGATTTGAATTGAGTTATACAAGCAACAAATAGAATATGATGTTAGCGAGAGGCTATTAAGGGAATGATTGATATTATACGTTAAAGTTATGAAAAATTATAAGGTTGAGAGATTCACCTGAGAAAATGAAATTGATATACTTGAAAAGTATCAGTACTATTCCTTAGTGTGATTCTGAGGACATAATTTTTTTAAGGGGGGAAGGATGTAACGTCCGGGAAATATCATGTAATTATTTGATTATTATGTGAATATTATATGAATTTTGGTGAATTATCTGATGATTGATAATAATATTTGGATGTTTGTATATAATAAAATGTGAGTATATTAATTTTAATATGTCCAGAATAAAATATAGATAATTAAGATATTTTTCTGGTAATTTTGGAGTGTTATATGATTTTATAATGATTTATGAATTATTAATTATTTTCTGAATAATTACAAAATTATATTATAAAGCCGGGAATTGTCCGACTTCAACTATTTTTACGTTTTTACAACACGAAACTCTTCCGAAAACTCCTTCTCACCTAATCTGGTAATTCCGGACATTTTCCGTGTTTCGACTTTTTCGATCCGGATTACGGTTTGACCCGTGTGCGGCCCGGCGCAAGATTTTCGATACGATAATCATTTCGGTGAATCAAAGAAACCCGTATCCTCGAAAGACGAGATATTATTACATTATTTTCGTATAGAGTGTTTTATAAAAAGTCCGGTTGGGATAATTATCCAAAACTGATATCAAATCAGATCGTTATTGCAGTTACTTAGCGGCTAAGCAACTAATTTAACGATCCAAAATGATCCAGAACGAACCAATATTCCATAAATATAAATAGCATATTTCTTATTTTATTTTATTCGTTTATTCATTTACAACCAGTAAAAATATAGTAATTACAGAGAAAAACCCTAAAAACGATACGTTCCTGAGAATCAAACGCACGAACGAAGGCGTTATCGAACTCCGATTCAAGCGTGTAATATATCAAAACGAAGCTCTCGAAATATAGAATCATAATCAATCATCAAATCAAACCCAGAAATCTCAAATAATCATTTGTCTATTTATTTTAATTCGAATTTATTAAGATTTTAAATATGAAAATTTGTTCTTGAAGTTGTTGATATGATTTGATGCTATAATCATGTAGAGAATAATTTTCTGATCATTTTGGTATATAATATGTCAGATTTTGAGGTTTGCATCATGTAGAAAAATGAATTTGATTTTGGGAAAAATAAAATTAGGGTTCTTGTTCAAGAACAGTTTTAATTGATTTTTGGGTATTTTTGATTCTCGGGTTATTCGTTTGATCTGATTGTTTATATAGCTTCATATGATAAATTATAATCGATTTGCATAACTAATTACATCGAACTGTAGCTAGGATGCATGATTCGATTTATAGGGTTCTAAGCAATTTTTGAAATAATCGTTTTTGATTTTTAATAATCTTAGATGTATATGAGTTTGGGGGTTAGATTACATGTGTTATACGCTTTGTTTTGAGATAATAATCGTTGAAATTGGTTCCGTAAGCATCAAAATCGCATTTCGCCGGAGTATTCGCCGGCGTTAGCCTGCAGATTGTCGGAATCGACGAATTCCTAAGTGTTGGTTGTGATTGTTGTTTGAATTGTTGTCCTGGATTGATTCTAAGCAGGTGTCAGTTGCAATTCTGATCAAAATGCTGTGTTTTCGAGCCAAAGGGTCTCGTCGGAATGCTACCGGAGTCCGACAAGAACCACCGCTTTCTGGGCAACCCGGCAGGAGTTCTTGAGGACCCGGTGGTATTCATACCTGACCCGTTTTCCGAATTTACAAACCCGGTTTTGATCCGATTGTCTCAAATACATTTCTGAAAATTGTGTTTTTACACTTTGACCCCTAAAACTTCTGAAATCTTGCAAATAAAGGATACCTGTTTTAAAAATTTACAGAAAATGGATTTTTGTTTTAGGAATAATTTAATTATTATTTTAAAAACCAGAAAAATAGTTATTTAATTATTTTAAATCCAGAAATTTTTTTAATTATTTATTTATTCAAAAAAATGAATCGAAATTATTTTATTAATTAATTTTAATTAATTTTAATTGATTAAATAATTAGATTTAATTATTTAAAATTGATTTAAAAATTCCGAAAAATAGTTTCAGGCTTTAAAATATTATTCTAAATTATTTTTAAGGCTCGATAATTATTATAGAATTATTTTAAAATTAGATTAGGGTGTTCGAACCCTATTATTTTATTATAAAATGATTCAGAGACCTTTTTTAATTCCGAAAAATGTTAAAAAATTCATAATAAATCAACCATTCGTCCGTTTAATACGAAACGAACGCCTCTAGACTCAGAAAAATATTTTGCTTCTATTAAAAATATTTTCGAGACCTAAATTCCTTTGTATCTAAAGGAAGTTTGGTTTATAGATCATTCTGAGTCAATAATTGATCAATAAAATATTCTTTTTGACCCGATTTCAATTCTAAACGTATTAAGACCTATCTTTTGTCGATTCAACTAATGTGCTACATGAATTACGTGATTGTGTTATATGATTACATGCCCTATGTGTACGTGTTATGTGGATAATGAGTCAGCGTGTCTTTTAAACATTATCTGATTGTGATATGATCTTTATCTGTTATTATCGGGCGGGTAGATAATAAGAATAAACGTATAGACTAGACAATTATATATGCTGTCAGTTCATTGAATAGTATTATTTATGATAGATGCACATAGTTCGAGGCATTCAAAGCCAGACAGAAATTGTAGAAATAAAGCCTGATAGCGTGTATTAATGAAACGAGTGGATTCATAATAAAGATAAACCTAAGGGTGTAAATGATAAGAAAGGTCAAGTAGCATGTCAAGAGGAATACAGATGCAACAGGACTGAGTGATATGGAAGCTTGTTAAAGATCAGTAGATTATCAATCGAGGCAAGTATTCATAACCTTTCTCCTAAAATACTGCAAATATTTATTCGTTCCTATTCTAAGTTCAGAATAGTTAAATGTTTTTATATTTCGCTGCAATTACTCTTATTTATGCAAGTGCCTTTTTGATCTTGTTCCTTGATTATCGATTGATCTCTTGAGCAAGTACCCATTCGTTCGGGTTATTTGCGAACCCTGATTTGGGGTGTTTTGAAATCAAAATGATTTGATATCAAAATACTCTACGGGTTGGACGGTTATTATGAGGACCAGTGATGAGCTGGATCCTATGGGTCGGGAATGGACTGGACCCTTAGGCCATAGTTGCCTGGGTACTCCATATGTTGGTTGGGTCTATGCAGTTGGGTATAGATCCGCGCTATCTCCTGATTGATCAGCAGGTTATAGTGCATATGTTGGTTTCTAGTGTCCAGTCTAATTTATTGTTGATCGCCATTAACGGCATTCCTTCCCGAATAGTTCATAATTACAAATCAAACAAAGATTTGATTCAAAAGGATGAAATATTAAAACGATCATTGTTCTTCTACAGAAAAATGTGATTTATGATTAAAGGCCAATGAGGGTCGATGTTTTGTTCCCTCAACTATTTAAATATGTAAAGACGTTTTTAAAATCATTCAACAATCATTTCCAGGAGTTTTCTGATATGATACCTGGAAAATATTTATGATACTTGCTGGGCATTTTGGCTCACTCTTGCTTTGTGAACTCTTATTTCTTTCAGTATCAAATGAGGAAAAAGTGAATAGCTTTTAATAGACAACAAAAGTGGTGAGATTCCAGCTGAAGAAATTTGGAGGTGTCAGA
This sequence comes from Apium graveolens, assembly GCF_009905375.1. Classification (NCBI taxonomy): domain Eukaryota; kingdom Viridiplantae; phylum Streptophyta; class Magnoliopsida; order Apiales; family Apiaceae; genus Apium; species Apium graveolens. Next base: position 195,201,144 of record NC_133649.1, read on the forward strand.
GTGATCAATACAAGAAAAGTAGTAATGAGGTAATGAAATTGTATTTAGACAATATAAATTTTAGAAGGTTAGATTCCTATTTCATATTATAACCTGTAATCGATCCTGAATAATGAGGGGTTATCTGTATATTTATTTTAATATACAGTTTTTATTATTTAAAGTTGTGTAGTGAGACCCAATCCAAACTCCGGATTTGGGGGTGTTATAACTTTCTTACCATGGTTAGTTAGTGCGTTACGTTTATTTAATCGTTTACGCGTTTGCTCGGTTGCTTAAGCATTTTCGTAATACTTACTCGTAAATGGTTCGCGGCGTAATTCCTTTTGTATTTATTCCTTATATTTTGAATTATCATACTTGAATATAAATCTGTAGGGTTTTAATCTTGTAATTATATTGTGATTCCCGTAATCCTCGATGAGTCGTAAATACAGTTATTTTTCAAAGTTCGTTTTCTTCGAAAACTAATAGCGTTTACATACACTCATTTGGTACGTATAATCATAATATCAACTCCGAAACTCATTTTCTCATACACTACATAGTGTGGGCTCAAAATTTTTTCCTGTCCGTCAGGGTTACTATTCATTAACGTTTACAAGGTCTCAAAATTCGAGTTATTACAGTCTTCCCCGCTAACAAGGATTCCGTCCCGGAATCATTTAGAAAATAAGTAGGGATATCTATTCCTCATTACGTCTTCAAGTTCCCAAGTTGATTCCTCAACATTTTGATTTCTCCATAAGATTCTAACCAGCTTCACAGTCTTGTTTCTCAGCACTTGTTCTTTTTGATCCATTATCCTTACTTGTTGCTCGATGTAGGTCAGGTCTGGTTGTAAATCTACCTGCTCGTATTCTATTACATGTCATGCATCTGCATGGTACTTCCTTAACATGGACACGTGGAACACGTTCTGCACTTGTTGCAGATTAGGAGGCAAGGCGAGCTCGTAAGCTAGAGGTCCTATTCTCCTCAAAATTTCAAAGGTTCCTATGAATCTGGGACTCAGCTTCCCTTTCTTCCCAACCCTCATCACTTCTTTCCACGGAGATACCTTCAATAGCACAGAATCTCCTCCTTCGTATTCCCTATCCTTCCTGGTCTGGTCGACGTACTTCTTTTGTCTGTCTTGAGCTGCTACCAGTCTTTTCCTGATGAGTCTCACCATTTCCCTGGTCTGTTGGACTAATTCTGGCCCTAATATCTTGTGTTCTCCAACTTCATCCCAACATAGGGGAGAGAGACATCTCCTTCCATAAAGAGCTTCATACGGAGGCATTCCTATGCTAGCATGATAGCTATTGTTGTAAGCAAATTCGATCAGGGGTAAGTGGTCATCCCAAATTCCTTTGAAATCAATGGCACACACTCATAGCATATCTTTTAGGGTCTGAATAGTCCTCTCGCTTTGTCCATCAGTCTGGGGGTGGTAGCCGGTACTCATGTTTAGTCTGGTGCCTACGTATTCCTGGAAGCTTCTCCAAAATCTAGAATTAAACCTTGGATCTCTATCTGACACTATGGCTACAGGAACGCCGTGTCTCACTACAATTTCCTTCAAGTAAATATCCACCAACTTGTCTACGGTGTACCTTTCGTTGATTGGTAGGAAGTGTGCAGACTTGGTCAATCTATCTATGATAACCCATATGGCATCGTGATTGGTCTTTGTCCTTGGTAGGCCTGTCACAAAATCCATGACTATATGCTCCCATTTCCATTCTGGAATTTCCAGGGGCCGTAATAGTCCACTAGGTCGCTGATGTTCAGCCTTCACTCTCTGGCATGTCAAGCACTTGCTGGCCCACTCTGCTACTTCTCTCTTCATATTAGGCCACCAATAATATTCCTTAATGTAACACCCCCAAATCCGGGGTCGGGGATCCGGGTTTCACAAGTTCCATTTCCCTTAATAACACTCAATCTTTATAAACAACCAACTACTGCGTACTGTGACCCCATAATATACACACACCACAAGTTATAGTCTCAGAGATGAATACCAAAAAAATATAACATAAGTCATTTTATTCCACAATTATAAGTCACTACACCTGAAAAGGGTTTGTGAATAAATTTACAGATTCTTTGCCATTATTACAATTCATAAATATACATAAGTATGGTTTATCAACAGTTTAAAGCCTAGCCTATTGGTAGTTCCTACCTCGGCTACAGCGGCATCAACGCCTAAAGGAAACTGCGGAACGTTTCCTATCCGCTCGCAAATTGGGAGCTTGGTCCTGTTCATCTTGTCTATCTATTTTTGTGTGATGAAAGAAGAAAGCAAGGTTGAGCAACAAGCCCACCGAAATAATATGTATAATAATTACCAATATATGAGCATCTTCATAGTACTCATGAAAGTCTTGGTCAAGCAGAAATGAACCAAGTTTGATATCTTAATACGACAAAGTCGTAAAATATTCAGTATATATATACATATATATTTCTCAAAATCTTTGAAATCCTCTAACATGTATATTATACACAGAGTTCCAATTTATAACTGTATAAAGATATCGTTGCAAGGTGATCTCATATATCTAACCTCGTCTCAACGTTTTTCTAAAAATTTTTGTCATGCATATGATAATCATTTACTAGATATAAGTTAAAAAGATGAAGTTACAAGATACTCCAATATACTTATATCTTTTTCGAATACTACTTGAACTACCACCGTTCAAGGTATAAATAGTTCATCCCATAGATGAAGTTATAAGACAAAACTTGTATAGAATCAATCTCTGAAATATCATCAAAATGAAATGAAGTTATGTGATACTTCATTTGATGAAAATATCATTTTAAAAATTCGACCCTGCCAACACTCAACAATCGCCCAACCGTAGCCTTTCTATCGAAGTGCTCTGGGTAGTGTTGCAGAAATATCCAACTGGATGATGAACTCATTACAGGAGTTTGCCGCGCCAGGAAGACCACTCACGATGATCAGTCGCAGTAGTGTAACCCCACCATTTTCTACATATAGAGGAGAACAGTCAGATTTACTTGTCAACCGAACACTGGACTCCTAAGGAATGGACCGTCTTAGCGGAACTTCCAGGCCATTTGGGCGAATATAATAAGGCTGGACCGGCGCCACTCGACCACTTATGCCACTCCTAGTTCAGATGAAATCCATGACTCTGAAATGTAAAGCTCGTCCCCCCTTTCCCCAAGTAGAAACTTATTGAGACGGCTCCGCCAAGAAGTCGTATCTAGTTGTAAAGGAAAACTCACCGATATTTCCCAGGCGATGCTTGTTAATGGATTAACTTATTTCAAGAATTTTACATCCCGAGTGTTGGGTAAGTAATCAAAAACTCTTTTATCAAAACAGCAACCTTGTTGCGAATATAAAAATACATCACGGAGCCGGATCCCTCAGATTTTTAAGCGAGTATTTAAATCCCCTTCGAAAGGATGATCTTAAATTTGAAAATGAGTTTTGGGATCCGCTCTAACTTTCCAAAAATAGTTTTGATAAAGTTTGAAAATAATCTCTGGAAATATTTAAAGTAAGAATGATTTGATCGTATCAATCGTTTTCCGAATACATGGCAAATATCAAAACATTATTCTTTAATAAAATAAAGAATATTATTTAATAAAATAAGCGGAGTCATAAGTCCTCGAATGAACATTCAAAATAATATTCATTAAATAAATAAGCGGAGTCATAAGTCCTCTAATGAATATTCCAAATAATATTCATTAAATAAAATAAGCGGAGTCATAAGTCCTCGAATGAATATTCAACATAATATTCATTTATAATATAAAACTATTGAATAAATATTATTCGTTTAATAGTTTTGAAAACTATATATATATAATATACTCGGCAACATCGCCTCCCGGTTTATGAAAATGTTCAACTCTGGGTCCCCTATACTAAGGGTATACGCAAGTACTGCTTATCTCTAGCATAGGTATTATGCAGTTTATAATCAATTGAATCAACAATGAGATATCAAGATTCCGAAACAGACATGTATATTTATATCATAACAACATGCTCCAATATATCGCAAGACTTGCTAATAACAACCATGCACTTATCACAAGATAATGCACAAACAGTTATATACATCACAACAACAGTATAACGGGTAGAAAACTTGTCTAAGTGTTCCGGGATAGACTTAAGCTTAAAGAGGGTCCGGTAATCTATGAACAACAACATAATCCGGAATTAGACCACGGTCTCTTAAGAAACTAGTCAAAACTCACTCATACCCTAACGGTCGCTTACGGTCGCTTGCACGCTTAACGATTTGCGTTAATCACTTGTGTACCCTCAGCTCCACCAATTTTAATAAATTAACCATTACGAATTTTAAGACGACTCTTTTGTGAATACTCTACCCACTGCCTAACCCACCTTACATAATTTTTTCATAATCCAATTAGTCTTTTAAGGGCCTTAAACAAGGTCTCAAAGTAAAGCGAGGGGTAAAGATTTATTCGTGAAACTCCGTTTCTTAAAAGGTCATTTCTCCTAAACCGTACATCGGAACCAAGCGAACCGCATATCAAAACGAAGCTTATGAAATTCTCTAGCTAAAAATGGCAATGTTAGAGATTGGTTGTTGAGTTTTCTGTCCTAAACACTAAGAAAAAGCAGTTGAATAAAAACGGACATTACGACGACTATGTTTACGCGATTACCAATGTTTAAACTACTTCAACTAACCACCAACCAACTAATAACCATCAATACAACAAAACTTCACCTAAAACATACCACATCAGTCCATATCTCCAAGTTTTTCAACTCAAACAACCACAATCAAGACCTATGAACTATAATCAAGCTTCAATTATCAAAACACTTCCAAATCAAATCAAACTACTAATAATCACAATCCATGCTTCTCATTTCACAAAACCAACCATTAAACTTACTAAAAAATAAAGTAAAGGCTAGGGTTTGAAGTTTATACTTTCCTTGGTAGGTGTTAAGTTGCTATGAAGCCTTAGGAATCCTTAATCTAACCTCCTACAAGCTTGATCTTTCCAAAGAAATCAAGAACACAAAGTTAGGTTTTGAAGTTTCTAAAAGTCCGATTGAAAGAACTGTAAAAGCGAGGGTCTTACCATGCTTATTTGGATGATACTTGTGAACAAGAGTTGTAGGCCATTTCAATACCTTTCCAACGAGCTATATAACACAACATTTGAGTGAGTATTGAAGGAGATATGGCAGTTTGAAGTTGCTAGTATTGTTTTGGCCGAGAGCTTTTGTTCTTGGAAGCAAAAGTCAACTTCTAATTTTTGTGTTTTATGATATTTGCTTGGTTGCTTCTCCTTTTTGTCTTGGAAAATGTTTTAGCTTTTTACCATGGTAAATTTTACATGGCCCAAAATCAACCAACAAAACAAAACCCTGCTTGTGTCATCTATTTGCCACATGTCTTTATCTTGTGGTTCGATGATGTCATAATACCTTGGATTCTTGTACAGGCTTATCTCTTGGTTGTGTATTTGTTTTACGGTTCGCTTAACTTTCGTTCTCGATATCCGTTTGAGGGATCATATCTGGGATCTCATTATTTGAGCTTCCCTAAATCTTTTCTAATATTTTATAATCCTTTAATGATCCTCTCTTATAATCCTTGATTAAAAATCCTTTTAATTATATTACCTTATACTCAATTCTTTCGGTATCTGGTGGATTTTTGGGAAAAACAAAGTGTTCGGATTCAAATTCTAACGACCTTTACATATACTCATTTACTTTATGGAATACTGATACGATCTTAGAATTTCTATAACAGTACTCCTATATAGCGTGGTCTGATAATTTTCCTTAATCAACATCATCAGCAAAAAGTTACTATTCATCAGTGTTTCAAAAATTCCAAAAATTGGGGTTATTACAGTCTCCCCTCCTTAAAAGGATTCCGTCCCGGAATCATATATAAAATGAATAAGGATACTCTCTTAGCATTGCACTTTCTAACTCTCAAGTAAATTTTCCCACATTGTGGTTCTACCACCAAACTCTGACTAGTTTGATAACCCTTCTCCTAAGCACTTGTTCCTTTTCGATCTATAACCCTTCCTGGTTGCTCCATATAGGTTACGTCTGGTTGCATGTCTATGCGCTTATATGCCCCTATTTGTCTGGCATCCGGAATACACTTCCTTAACATTGATACGTGGAACACGTTATGAACTTGCTACAGGTTCGGGGTAGGGCTAGCTCATATGCTAACTTCCCAATACATCTTAATATCTCCAAGGGTCCAATAAATCGTGGACTTAGCTTTCCATTCTTTTCGAACCTCATCAATCCTTTCCAAGGCTTTCCAAGGGGATACCTTTCATAACATTAGGTCCCCTACTTCATACTCCTTGTCCTTTCGTTGTCAAATCAGCATACTTCTTATGTCCATCTTGGGCTACTACCAGCCGTCCTCTGATTAGATCTATTATATCCTTGGTCCTTTGGACTACTGCTGGTCCGAGCAACTTGCTCTCTACAACTTCATCCTAACATAAGGGAGAACGACATTGTCTTCCCTCAAGGATCTTATAAGGCGACATCTTGATAATGACATATGATTTATTGTCGTAAGAAAACTCAATCCGCGATAAATGATCATTCCAAATTCTTTCAAGTCTATTGCACAGACTCTCATAATAACTTCTAGCACTATAGCTTTTGCTTCTCAATACTCATTTTTTCTTGTTCGTAAGCGTTACTATCTTTCGTTCATAATACCATTCTGGATATACTGTTACTCTCTAGCGTTCTATATCCTTCTATTTATTTCGTCGACCTTATTACCAGGAACACATTTCGATTTCGAAGACAACGCACTTACAATACTCCTTTTCTAGATGCTTCTATCTTTGGAAGCTTGATCAATCATATAGAAGTAAAGGAATTTATTGAGAGATCACTATGATCATGAACACTTGTGTTGTCGCATAGTTAGTACAGAAGGTGGCCAACCTTCAGTACTTGACAAGCAATTAAACAACATGTGGTATCATACTAGGCTTCTATCACACAGATAGATAGTCATTCGGCAATACCCCCTTCTGAAAGGGTTGCAGTTCGGTGACTCAATTCTTCGAAACCTTCCAACAGCGAGAGGATTTATTTTGTTTGAAGTGGGGTAATCAATGAAAGAGACTGTATTTTACTTTGAGGGGTGGGGATTGTAGGCTGCTATATCCAATTCTTCCTATTCTTTGTAATTACCTCTGTAAAGAAGGATATCGGGTGCTCCTCTTGTTTACAGTAATTATGGCAAGTTCTATCAAGTTCTCTCCCCCCTTTCAAAACAAATCATTAGAATAATTGAGACAGTGATAGCCATTTTCCCAATGAAGGCACCAGGGAAAGATACTTCATTATCATTTTGCCTAATTAGTTGCTAAAGAATGTTCTAACGACCTTTACATATACTCATTTACTTTATGGAATACTGATACGATCTTAGAATTTCTATAACAGTACTCCTATATAGCGTGGTCTGATAATTTTCCTTAATCAACATCATCAGCAAAAGTTACTATTCATCAGTGTTTCAAAAATTCCAAAAATTGGGGTTATTACAGTCTCCCCTCCTTAAAAGGATTCCGTCCCGGAATCATATATAAAATGAATAGGGATACTCTCTTAGCATTGCACTTTCTAACTCTCAAGTAAATTTTCCCACATTGTGGTTCTACCACCAAACTCTGACTAGTTTGATAACCCTTCTCCTAAGCACTTGTTCCTTTTCGATCTATAACCCTTCCTGGTTGCTCCATATAGGTTACGTCTGGTTGCATGTCTATGCGCTTATATGCCCCTATTTGTCTGGCATCCGAAATACACTTCCTTAACATTGATACGTGGAACACGTTATGAACTTGCTACAGGTTCGGGGTAGGGCTAGCTCATATGCTAACTTCCCAATACATCTTAATATCTCCAAGGGTCCAATAAATCGTGGACTTAGCTTTCCATTCTTTTCGAACCTCATCAATCCTTTCCAATGCTTTCCAAGGGGATACCTTTCATAACACTAGGTCCCCTACTTCATACTCCTTGTCCTTTCGTTGTCAAATCAGCATACTTCTTATGTCCATCTTGGGCTACTACCAACCGTCCTCTGATTAGATCTATTATATCCTTGGTCCTTTGGACTACTGCTGGTCCGAGCAACTTGCTCTCTACAACTTCATCCTAACATAAGGGAGAACGACATTGTCTTCCCTCAAGGATCTTATAAGGCGACATCTTGATAATGACATATGATTTATTGTCGTAAGAAAACTCAATCCGCGATAAATGATCATTCCAAATTCTTTCAAGTCTATTGCACAGACTCTCATAATAACTTCTAGCACTATAGCTTTTGCTTCTCAATACTCATTTTTTCTTGTTCGTAAGCGTTACTATCTTTCGTTCATAATACCATTCTGGATATACTGTTACTCTCTAGCGTTCTATATCCTTCTATTTATTTCATCGACCTTATTACCAGGAACACATTTCGATTTCGAAGACAACGCACTTACAATACTCCTTTTCTAGATGCTTCTATCTTTGGAAGCTTGATCAATCATATAGAAGTAAAGGAATTTATTGAGAGATCACTATGATCATGAACACTTGTGTTGTCGCATAGTTAGTACAGAAGGTGGCCAACCTTCAGTACTTGACAAGCAATTAAACAACATGTGGTATCATACTAGGCTTCTATCACACAGATAGATAGTCATTCGGCAATACCCCCTTCTGAAAGGGTTGTTCTTCTCTATTTACACGAAAATGATACCTGGAAAACATTTATGATACTTGCTGGGCATTTTTGGCTCACTCTTGCTTTGTGAACTCTTATTTCTTTCAGTATCAAATGAGGACAAAAGTGAATAGCGTATAATAGACAACAAAAGTGGTGAGATTCCAGCTGAAGAAATTTGGAGGTGTCAGAGTGATCAATATAAGGAAAGTAGTAATGAGGTAATGAAATTGTATTTAGACAATATAAATTTTAGAAGGTTAGATTCTTATTTTATACTATAACCTGTAAGCGATCCTGAATAATGAGGGGTTATCTGTATATTTATTTTAATATACAGGTTTTTAATATTTAAAGTTGTGTAGTTGCACCCAATCCTAACCCCGTATTTGGGGGTGTTACAGTTGGTATCAGAGCAACAAGTTATTGGTCACTGAAATAAGAATAAGTGAGGGTAAGATAGGAGTGATAGGCCATATGAGATAGGGAAGACCCTAGGCATACTCATTTTAAGTTCGAATTGAGTGCGAATGAGGATTAGCAGGTCCCATACGTAATTGGTAAGCCAGGATTATTGGGGAAAAGGTAAGGCGAATATCGCAACACTATAGGTATATTGAGTTCTCCGATCCTACAGTAATGAGGGATTGACAGATCAACGGAGACTGGGCATGTTACCCTACTTTTCATGCGGGTTTGAAGAAAATGCGATTGATTCTTGTGAGAACTTGTGAAAGAGAGGCTAGGTGAATTTGGTACGACTTAACTTAGAATTAGGTAGTAGGGCGAGCTCCACACTGGAGGCAACAAGTTAATGGAAGCTGATGAAGAGCCAAAGTTGCAAGCTGCAAAGGCACCACCATTGTGAGAAGATTCTTACCACATACCGGGCGCTGCGCGATGAATGATATCTACCTTACTGGGTATAGGTAAGACTAGCAAGAAGGTACGACCTTATTTACAAGCATAACGTCGAATTACTTGTGTGGTTGTAAGTATAACATCCAGAACGATGACGAGAATATCAAAGACAGTACCAGACGTTAGCGTTGTGGTAGAATTGCGAATAAAATGATATACAACAGAAGAGGAAAATTTTGTCGGCTAATAAATGTGAAAGGAACCCAAGAAAAAAATAGAAGATGTACCAAAAGGGAGAGACCCTTATATAGGCATTCGTTAATTAAATATCTCATTAGTAGATCAAGAAAATAGCTAGTAACTTATATAGTAATGATGACCGAATATTTGATTTTCAAAATTTTAAAATGAGATTTCGGAGAAGATTTTCTTAATCAACTTTCAGAAGATTTTTGCATGAAATGAGTTTTATAATTTGGTTGTCGAATTACTATTTAAGTTCTTGTTATTATAAACAGAAAATGACCTAAAAGAAGAATGGATATAGACTCAGTATTAGTTCAAAGGACTAAGTAGACCCCCCCAGCAGGGAGAAAGTTTAAAGTTCTTGTCAAAGACGAAAGTAATCTTTGTTTAAATAATACCAACGATTGAATGAACATTTTAAAATATTATTTACCCAATTCATGAAATTATTAAAATTTAACAAGATTTGTAATTTGATTGGACAAAGAATGATTGAAGGAAATAGAAGACTCTTTTAGACAATTGGCAAGGGATAATATTCCTAATCGACAAAATTGAAGCGTTGCGGGATTGATTGTTATTCTACGTGGCATAGAAGAAGTCGGAAGTAATAATTATAAATTTCGTAGGGACGCGATTACGATCAAATCATTAAAGCATTTAAAGTGGAGGCATTTCCAGACGACATTTCGAAGTTATAATGTGACCTAAACTGTGAATCTCTCATTCGACTGGTTTCTAAAGGCATACGTAGGTAAAGCGTGGAAGGTGATCAACATCGACATTCTTTCTCTTAATACGATAGCATACATTTTCTTGATTCTTGAATACATATGAGTTTCTTCTATGGATAAATCATATGAGGCAAAGGCGAAAGAAAATTTATTGTATTCCTTCTGAATTGTTTCTCTTCGCAAATTCTTGATTCCTGATTGAGACAAACAGTGTTGTGGTATGACGTTTTTGTCGAAATGATGAAGAGTCGGGTGGGACGCCACCTAATCATGTGTTGTATGCCATATAGTATGAAAGACTGGCCATCTTGAGTACGAATATGGTTGTCTCATTCACATCTAAATCTTCACTCATTCTTCTTCCTTCAATTTACTGAATTACAAATTCTCCCGATCGTTTGTGGAATTGTTAATCGTTATTCAGTTTTCAATCAAAGTCATATTCACAAACTCTCCTCTTGCGTATAGTCTATTCTTTTACGGTTTCAAAAGAAATAAAATAGTGTGGCACGTGGAATCATACAACAAACATATATACGACTGCAAACTGATAAATTGTGGACATCTGCGGGTAAGGAAGAAGGAATTTATCGATAACATGGACAGGGCGAAGACATCAAGTCAGATAGTTGTTCATGTTACGAGGATCTCATCAGTACGATAGATTGTGTTAACATGATGCGCTTTAAATCAGAGGATTTTGACGTGGAATGAATGATTAGTGAACCGTAAGAAATAAATTAGTTATAAACTAAGGAAGTAAGGCTGTATGCAAAGCAAACGAGTGTCGGGACAACAATCAGAGATCAAGGGAATTCTGAACACTAACTCAGACAGGCAATTAATACGTGAAGCATCCCTTCGTCGTGGAAAGATATTTGTCATGAAAATTCAAGATCAAAGAAATCTTAATTACAAACAAATTTTGAACGTGTTCTTCAAGAAATTGTGAAGTTCTCTACCTTGAGTAAATAAGTTATGATGAATTAATACCTATAACCGGGTCGGTGATGAAAGCTCGATACGGGAACATAAGTGGAAGTAAAGTAATGGTGATTCGACTACGAGACCTTTTAAGAAATAACAAACTGATGATGGAATTTTCACACGATGGTGATGATAATAATTAAGACCCTGTGTGGTTATTAAAAGATCAACATACTCACTAATGAAATTGAGTGTGTATCGTCAACGAAGGAGGATTGGTGTAGTTCGTTGAAGGATGTGGCATAATTTTCAAAGGTAACTATACCCAATTAGTAATGGTAAGGGATAAGTTAAGATACTTACGAAATAAAATTTTTAGAAACAACAAGATAAATTTTAAAGTTCACTAATAAAATTTTGTAATATTCTGAACAGAACTAAGAAAAGTATGGTTATATTAATCATTGTTGGTTTAATACCCAATTCCAATTAAAAGATATATGTTATATTAGTAGTACATCTGATGATCAGCGTGGTGTATTCTGATATGATAAATTGATAAATTTGGTTTATGGAAGTGGATGGATATGATGGTGGATGCTTTGATTGATTGATGGTGTCAGCTTGAGTCCGACTGGTAGTCAATGGTATAGGGGAAGTGCTGCCCAAATTTTTAGAAATTACCCTACATGTAAGGTTAAAGAAGTATATTCTCATTCCCAGTTGTACTCCACATGGTTGTGATTTCGGTTCTTGAGAAAGAATGTTATGATCAAACCGACTTTATGTAATTGGTCTTTGATTCCAGTTAGCTAGTCTTCACTGGGTTTAAGTGATTAGTTAAAAGAGTTAATTAATCAACTTTACCAACTAATGGTTAGTTAAATAGAGATCGATTCCAATTAGATTGAGTCAAGCTCTAACATGATTTTTAGATCCGAAATCAAAGCGGTTATCAAGTTGAAGGAAGTGATGGCATTAGCAGAAATTGGAAGTTTAGTAGAATAGGTATGATGTTACTATATACATGTGTGAGATTTTATCTAGATGAATGCGCCTTTTTGATAAATAAGAGGAATAGAAAGTAATTTGTACATGCTAATAAGAAGAATATTTTTCAAGAACTAAAGGTTCAAGATAAAGCAAAGAGATTCTATCATCTGTAATAGCGTTCCATGAAGGACTTGAAAGTATACCCATATCGAATGGCGATTGAATAAAAGTTTTAGAAAGCTCGCAAATCCAAGTATCCAATGTAAGACGAAGACTAACGAAGTCCGCATGTGAACTTAGGAAAAAGAAATGTTGATCATTTGGAAAAAGCCAAATATGCGACCAATGATGATTTAAGTAAAGCTAAGAAAATAACTATCGATGAATTTTGAAAATTCTGTCAGTAAGAACTTAAATATTATAAATAAAAGCCTTTTATTAACTTCAGAAATGGCTTAGCTAATAATGCATATATTAATTTCATCGAGAAAAAGACATTCCTTATGTTAAAAGAATTAATGAGAATGAAGAGCTAAATAAGAAAAGAAGTGGAATCAAAAGGATGATAAAGAAATTTTATAAAATAGTCCAGGATATAAGCAAGTAGTGAACGTCAGCTGTGTCAAAACTGATAGGGGAATAAAGTGAAACGCCGATAATGGAAGATAGAAATTTCATTCAAAGAATGCGTGTAAACAGGGGAGATTAAACCAAGGTATTAGTGGCGAACTGTTAAAGAAGAACGTTACAATGAATCTCATATCAGAATTTTTTTGAATTAAAGCAAAGCCCCGAAGGTTCTAACGAATAATTTACCAAGGTTACCTCGGGAAATGAGGTAAAAATTTCATCAGTTACTGTACGAGTCGAGCTGGTGTCAAAAGCCCTGTATCATATAACCCAGTAGAAATGAGATATTGAGTGAAGGAAAACTTCAGAAATGTGGAATGAAAGAATAATGAAATAAAGGGTACTTCGCACTATACACAAAAGTGATCATGGAGAAAAAAGAAGGGAGGTATGAAGTCACGCATCAGTTATCAGAAATTGCAAGTCTGAAGATTAAATGAACATAGTGTATAAGGAGTAATTGGATAATGTGATTGTATTTATTAATAACATCCTCGCCCATTCAAGAACTAAGGAAGACCAAGTTGAACACCTGGAGATATGCATGTGAAGGGTAAAAGATTAGAAACTGCGTTCTAAGCTACAAAGGTATGAACTCTGGTTATAACTAATTATGAGCTACAGAAGTATGGTTAATTACCAACCAAGCAAGATCCACTCAGAGACAGATGTCTTGAGTAGAAAAAAAAGAGTGAATATCACTAAGATTGCTGGGGAGTGGATAAAGGAATTGGAAAAGTTAGAAATTAAAAACAGGTTTTGAACCGATTTTTGGATTATATTGATACTTACTTTGTTGTTAGATATCAAAGGTGGTATTAATATAGATGATTGATGTTGACTTCAGTATGGAATGTTGTGAGCATCAAAGTTCATATTGATATCTAATTTGATATGACAACAAAATTGGTATTAGTACCAAGAGTTCGGTTTTGAATAAAGTTATGGTTCATTCTATTCCAAATTAATATTTCCTTTCAGATAGTAAAAGATTTCGCTCGATGAATATACTTGTTAGTGATTGAAAAGAAATTGAAAAATACTACAAAGTGGTGAATTAAATGCGATTGTCGAGATTTTTTTTTAGTTTTGAATAGATTTTGAACATTTCGAAGCATCAGACGCCATGAGTTCAATATATCGAGCGCACACGGATGGAAAGTACAAAAGACCTGCTAAAGGTTCTCGAATACAATTGAAAACGATCATAGGCCAGACTAACCAAACAGAAGGAGATGGAAGAAGTAAAGTCGAACAGTCAGGGAAAATGGAAGGTTTATAAACACAAATTATTAGAATTAGAAAGAGAAGCAGATTAGTATAAATTAAGTTAGCCTACTGAGACAATGAGATAGATAGAACGATTACGAATGAGTTGGCCTTGTTATTACAAGCATGACGAGTTCATAAGATGTTCAAATGTATATGACTAAGAGACCGTTACGTGAGTATAAAATGAAGGTTGATTCAGGTTACGTGAGTAACTGATAGATTTAATATCGGTAAGAGACCGTTGAGTTGTGATTAAAGTGATGAGACCTGAGAAATTATAAGGAAGGTACTTGGAAAATATCACAGTTAACGTTAAAAATCAAATACGCCATGGTCTCAGTACATCATTTATAAATGAAGAAGAAGATTACAGGATCGATTAAAGAGCCTCGAATGCGATGGGAAGCGATTACAAATTAGGTTATTTGAACGAAGAAACATATGGGGACGAGGTTCAACACCGAGTAACATTTGGAAACGCTCATAAGCACGAGTTACTAGAATTAGAAAGAAAAAGAGAATTAAGATGTGTTATGCTGGTCCCTCCTAGATAGTAAAATAGACAGGATAAATAGAAGTGAGTTGGATTCACCGCTACCCGTATAGCGAATTCATAGGGCGTTTATATGTATATATCCAGAAAGAGTAAGTTAGCTCCATTATATATAGAAGATGGAGATTTGAATTGAGTTATACAAGCAACAAATAGAATATGATGTTAGCGAGAGGCTATTAAGGGAATGATTGATATTATACGTTAAAGTTATGAAAAATTATAAGGTTGAGAGATTCACCTGAGAAAATGAAATTGATATACTTGAAAAGTATCAGTACTATTCCTTAGTGTGATTCTGAGGACATAATTTTTTTAAGGGGGGAAGGATGTAACGTCCGGGAAATATCATGTAATTATTTGATTATTATGTGAATATTATATGAATTTTGGTGAATTATCTGATGATTGATAATAATATTTGGATGTTTGTATATAATAAAATGTGAGTATATTAATTTTAATATGTCCAGAATAAAATATAGATAATTAAGATATTTTTCTGGTAATTTTGGAGTGTTATATGATTTTATAATGATTTATGAATTATTAATTATTTTCTGAATAATTACAAAATTATTTTATAAAGCCGGGAATTGTCCGACTTCAACTATTTTTCCGTTTTTACAACACGAAACTCTTCTGAAAACTCCTTCCTCACCTAATCTGGTAATTCCGGACATTTTCCGTGTTTCGACTTTTTCGATCCGGATTACGGTTTGACCCGTGTGGGGCCCGGCGCAAGATTTTCGATACGATAATCATTTCGGTGAATCAAAGAAACCCGTATCCTCGAAAGACGAGATATTATTACATTATTTTCGTATAGAGTGTTTTATAAAAAGTCCGGTTGGGATAATTATTCAAAACTAATATCAAATCAGATCGTTATTGCAGTTACTTAGCGGCTAAGCAACTAATTTAACGATCCAAAATGATCCAGAACGAACCAATATTCCATAAATATAAATAGCATATTTCTTATTTTATTTTATTCGTTTATTCATTTACAACCAGTAAAAATATAGTAATTACAGAGAAAAACCCTAAAAACGATACGTTCCTGAGAATCAAACGCACGAACGAAGGCGTTATCGAACTCCGATTCAAGCGTGTAATATATCAAAACGAAGCTCTCGAAATATAGAATCATAATCAATCATCAAATCAAACCCAGAAATCTCAAATAATCATTTGTCTATTTATTTTAATTCGAATTTATTAAGATTTTAAATATGAAAATTTGTTCTTGAAGTTGTTGATATGATTTGATGCTATAATCATGTAGAGAATAATTTTCTGATCATTTTGGTATATAATATGTCAGATTTTGAGGTTTGCATCATGTAGAAAAATGAATTTGATTTTGGGAAAAATAAAATTAGGGTTCTTGTTCAAGAACAGTTTTAATTGATTTTTGGGTATTTTTGATTCTCGGGTTATTCGTTTGATCTAATTGTTTATATAGCTTCATATGATAAATTATAATCGATTTGCATAACTAATTGCATCGAACTGTAGCTAGGATGCATGATTCGATTTATAGGGTTCTAAGCAATTTTTGAAATAATCGTTTTTGATTTTTAATAATCTTAGATGTATATGAGTTTGGGGGTTAGATTACATGTGTTATACGCTTTATTTTGAGATAATAATCGTTGAAATTGGTTCCGTAAGCATCATAATCGCATTTCACCGGAGTATTCACCGGCGTTAGCCTGCATGTTGTCGGAATCGACGAATTCCTAAGTGTTGGTTGTGATTGTTGTTTGAATTGTTGTCCTGGATTGATTCTAAGCAGGTGTCAGTTGCAATTCTGATCAAAATGCTGTGTTTTCGAGCCAAAGGGTCTCGTCGGAATGCTACCGGAGTCCGACAAGAACCACCGCTTTCTGGGCAACCCGGCAGGAGTTCTTGAGGACCCGGTGGTATTCATACCCGACCCGTTTTCCCGAATTTACAAACCCGGTTTTGATCCGATTGTCTCAAATACATTTCTGAAAATTGTGTTTTTACACTTTGACCCCTAAAACTTCTGAAATCTTGCAAATAAAGGATACCTGTTTTAAAAATTTACAGAAAATGGATTTTTGTTTTAGGAATAATTTAATTATTATTTTAAAAACCAGAAAAATAGTTATTTAATTATTTTAAATCCAGAAATTTTTTTTAATTATTTATTTATTCAAAAAAATGAATCGAAATTATTTTATTAATTAATTTTAATTAATTTTAATTGATTAAATAATTAGATTTAATTATTTAAAATTGATTTAAAAATTCCGAAAAATAGTTTCAGGCTTTAAAATATTATTCTAAATTATTTTTAAGGCTCGATAATTATTATAGAATTATTTTAAAATTAGATTAGGGTGTTCGAACCCTATTATTTTATTATAAAATGATTCAGAGACCTTTTTTAATTCCGAAAAATGTTAAAAAATTCATAATAAATCAACCATTCGTCCGTTTAATACGAAACGAACGCCTCTAGACTCAGAAAAATATTTTGCTTCTATTAAAAATATTTTCGAGACCTAAATTCCTTTGTATCTAAAGGAAGTTTGGTTTATAGATCATTCTGAGTCAATAATTGATCAATAAAATATTCTTTTTGACCCGATTTCAATTCTAAACGTATTAAGACCTATCTTTTGTCGATTCAACTAATGTGCTACATGAATTACGTGATTGTGTTATATGATTACATGCCCTATGTGTACGTGTTATGTGGATAATGAGTCAGCGTGTCTTTTAAACATTATCTGATTGTGATATGATCTTTATCTGTTATTATCGGGCGGGTAGATAATAAGAATAAACGTATAGACTAGACAATTATATATGCTGTCAGTTCATTGAATAGTATTATTTATGATAGATGCACATAGTTCGAGGCATTCAAAGCCAGACAGAAATTGTAGAAATAAAGCCTGATAGCGTGTATTAATGAAACGAGTGGATTCATAATAAAGATAAACCTAAGGGTGTAAATGATAAGAAAGGTCAAGTAGCATGTCAAGAGGAATACAGATGCAACAGGACTGAGTGATATGGAAGCTTGTTAAAGATCAGTAGATTATCAATCGAGGCAAGTATTCATAACCTTTCTCCTAAAATACTGCAAATATTTATTCGTTCCTATTCTAAGTTCAGAATAGTTAAATGTTTTTATATTTCGCTGCAATTACTCTTATTTATGCAAGTGCCTTTTTGATCTTGTTCCTTGATTATCGATTGATCTCTTGAGCAAGTACCCATTCGTTCGGGTTATTTGCGAACCCTGATTTGGGGTGTTTTGAAATCAAAATGATTTGATATCAAAATACTCTACGGGTTGGACGGTTATTATGAGGACCAGTGATGAGCTGGATCCTATGGGTCGGGAATGGACTGGACCCTTAGGCCATAGTTGCCTGGGTACTCCATATGTTGGTTGGGTCTATGCAGTTGGGTATAGATCCGCGCTATCTCCTGATTGATCAGCAGGTTATAGTGCATATGTTGGTTTCTAGTGTCCAGTCTAATTTATTGTTGATCGCCATTAACGGCATTCCTTCCCGAATAGTTCATAATTACAAATCAAACAAAGATTTGATTCAAAAGGATGAAATATTAAAACGATCATTGTTCTTCTACAGAAAAATGTGATTTATGATTAAAGGCCAATGAGGGTCGATGTTTTGTTCCCTCAACTATTTAAATATGTAAAGACGTTTTTAAAATCATTCAACAATCATTTCCAGGAGTTTTCTGATATGATACCTGGAAAATATTTATGATACTTGCTGGGCATTTTGGCTCACTCTTGCTTTGTGAACTCTTATTTCTTTCAGTATCAAATGAGGAAAAAGTGAATAGCTTTTAATAGACAACAAAAGTGGTGAGATTCCAGCTGAAGAAATTTGGAGGTGTCAGAGTGATCAATACAAGAAAAGTAGTAATGAGGTAATGAAATTGTATTTAGACAATATAAATTTTAGAAGGTTAGATTCCTATTTCATATTATAACCTGTAATCGATCCTGAATAATGAGGGGTTATCTGTATATTTATTTTAATATACAGTTTTTATTATTTAAAGTTGTGTAGTGAGACCCAATCCAAACTCCGGATTTGGGGGTGTTATAACTTTCTTACCATGGTTAGTTAGTGCGTTACGTTTATTTAATCGTTTACCGCGTTTGCTCGGTTGCTTAAGCATTTTCGTAATACTTACTCGTAAATGGTTCGCGGCGTAATTCCTTTTGTATTTATTCCTTATATTTTGAATTATCATACTTGAATATAAATCTGTAGGGTTTTAATCTTGTAATTATATTGTGATTCCCGTAATCCTCGATGAGTCGTAAATACAGTTATTTTTCAAAGTTCGTTTTCTTCGAAAACTAATAGCGTTTACATACACTCATTTGGTACGTATAATCATAATATCAACTCCGAAACTCATTTTCTCATACACTACATAGTGTGGGCTCAAAATTTTTTCCTGTCCGTCAGGGTTACTATTCATTAACGTTTTACAAGGTCTCAAAAATTCGAGTTATTACAGTCTTCCCCGCTAACAAGGATTCCGTCCCGGAATCATTTAGAAAATAAGTAGGGATATCTATTCCTCATTACGTCTTCAAGTTCCCAAGTTGATTCCTCAACATTTTGATTTCTCCATAAGATTCTAACCAGCTTCACAGTCTTGTTTCTCAGCACTTGTTCTTTTTGATCCATTATCCTTACTTGTTGCTCGATGTAGGTCAGGTCTGGTTGTAAATCTACCTGCTCGTATTCTATTACATGTCATGCATCTGCATGGTACTTCCTTAACATGGACACGTGGAACACGTTCTGCACTTGTTGCAGATTAGGAGGCAAGGCGAGCTCGTAAGCTAGAGGTCCTATTCTCCTCAAAATTTCAAGGTTCCTATGAATCTGGGACTCAGCTTCCCTTTCTTCCCAACCTCATCACTTCTTTCCACGGAGATACCTTCAATAGCACAGAATCTCCTCCTTCGTATTCCCTATCCTTCCTGGTCTGGTCGACGTACTTCTTTTGTCTGTCTTGAGCTGCTACCAGTCTTTTCCTGATGAGTCTCACCATTTCCCTGGTCTGTTGGACTAATTCTGGCCCTAATATCTTGTGTTCTCCAACTTCATCCCAACATAGGGGAGAGAGACATCTCCTTCCATAAAGAGCTTCATACGGAGGCATTCCTATGCTAGCATGATAGCTATTGTTGTAAGCAAATTCGATCAGGGGTAAGTGGTCATCCCAAATTCCTTTGAAATCAATGGCACACACTCATAGCATATCTTTTAGGGTCTGAATAGTCCTCTCGCTTTGTCCATCAGTCTGGGGGTGGTAGCCGGTACTCATGTTTAGTCTGGTGCCTACGTATTCCTGGAAGCTTCTCCAAAATCTAGAATTAAACCTTGGATCTCTATCTGACACTATGGCTACAGGAACGCCGTGTCTCACTACAATTTCCTTCAAGTAAATATCCACCAACTTGTCTACGGTGTACCTTTCGTTGATTGGTAGGAAGTGTGCAGACTTGGTCAATCTATCTATGATAACCCATATGGCATCGTGATTGGTCTTTGTCCTTGGTAGGCCTGTCACAAAATCCATGACTATATGCTCCCATTTCCATTCTGGAATTTCCAGGGGCCGTAATAGTCCACTAGGTCGCTGATGTTCAGCCTTCACTCTCTGGCATGTCA
Organism: Apium graveolens; assembly: GCF_009905375.1. NCBI lineage: Eukaryota > Viridiplantae > Streptophyta > Magnoliopsida > Apiales > Apiaceae > Apium > Apium graveolens. The sequence goes on from NC_133649.1 coordinate 195,221,836, forward strand.
AGCACTTGCTGGCCCACTCTGCTACTTCTCTCTTCATATTAGGCCACCAATAATATTCCTTAATGTAACACCCCCAAATCCGGGGTCGGGGATCCGGGTTTCACAAGTTCCATTTCCCTTAATAACACTCAATCTTTATAAACAACCAACTACTGCGTACTGTGACCCCATAATATACACACACCACAAGTTATAGTCTCAGAGATGAATACCAAAAAAATATAACATAAGTCATTTTATTCCACAATTATAAGTCACTACACCTGAAAAGGGTTTGTGAATAAATTTACAGATTCTTTGCCATTATTACAATTCATAAATATACATAAGTATGGTTTATCAACAGTTTAAAGCCTAGCCTATTGGTAGTTCCTACCTCGGCTACAGCGGCATCAACGCCTAAAGGAAACTGCGGAACGTTTCCTATCCGCTCGCAAATTGGGAGCTTGGTCCTGTTCATCTTGTCTATCTATTTTGTGTGATGAAAGAAGAAAGCAAGGTTGAGCAACAAGCCCACCGAAATAATATGTATAATAATTACCAATATATGAGCATCTTCATAGTACTCATGAAAGTCTTGGTCAAGCAGAAATGAACCAAGTTTGATATCTTAATACGACAAAGTCGTAAAATATTCAGTATATATATACATATATATTTCTCAAAATCTTTGAAATCCTCTAACATGTATATTATACACAGAGTTCCAATTATAACTGTATAAAGATATCGTTGCAAGGTGATCTCATATATCTAACCTCGTCTCAACGTTTTTCTAAAAATTTTTGTCATGCATATGATAATCATTTACTAGATATAAGTTAAAAAGATGAAGTTACAAGATACTCCAATATACTTATATCTTTTCGAATACTACTTGAACTACCACCGTTCAAGGTATAAATAGTTCATCCCATAGATGAAGTTATAAGACAAAACTTGTATAGAATCAATCTCTGAAATATCATCAAAATGAAATGAAGTTATGTGATACTTCATTTGATGAAAATATCATTTTAAAAATTCGACCCTGCCAACACTCAACAATCGCCCAACCGTAGCCTTTCTATCGAAGTGCTCTGGGTAGTGTTGCAGAAATATCCAACTGGATGATGAACTCATTACAGGAGTTTGCCGCGCCAGGAAGACCACTCACGATGATCAGTCGCAGTAGTGTAACCCCACCATTTTCTACATATAGAGGAGAACAGTCAGATTTACTTGTCAACCGAACACTGGACTCCTAAGGAATGGACCGTCTTAGCGGAACTTCCAGGCCATTTGGGCGAATATAATAAGGCTGGACCGGCGCCACTCGACCACTTATGCCACTCCTAGTTCAGATGAAATCCATGACTCTGAAATGTAAAGCTCGTCCCCCCTTTCCCCAAGTAGAAACTTATTGAGACGGCTCCGCCAAGAAGTCGTATCTAGTTGTAAAGGAAAACTCACCGATATTTCCCAGGCGATGCTTGTTAATGGATTAACTTATTTCAAGAATTTTACATCCCGAGTGTTGGGTAAGTAATCAAAAACTCTTTTATCAAAACAGCAACCTTGTTGCGAATATAAAAATACATCACGGAGCCGGATCCCTCAGATTTTTAAGCGAGTATTTAAATCCCCTTCGAAAGGATGATCTTAAATTTGAAAATGAGTTTTGGGATCCGCTCTAACTTTCCAAAAATAGTTTTGATAAAGTTTGAAAATAATCTCTGGAAATATTTAAAGTAAGAATGATTTGATCGTATCAATCGTTTTCCGAATACATGGCAAATATCAAAACATTATTCTTTAATAAAATAAAGAATATTATTTAATAAAATAAGCGGAGTCATAAGTCCTCGAATGAACATTCAAAATAATATTCATTAAATAAATAAGCGGAGTCATAAGTCCTCTAATGAATATTCCAAATAATATTCATTAAATAAAATAAGCGGAGTCATAAGTCCTCGAATGAATATTCAACATAATATTCATTTATAATATAAAACTATTGAATAAATATTATTCGTTTAATAGTTTTGAAAACTATATATATATATATACTCGGCAACATCGCCTCCCGGTTTATGAAATGTTCAACTCTGGGTCCCCTATACTAAGGGTATACGCAAGTACTGCTTATCTCTAGCATAGGTATTATGCAGTTTATAATCAATTGAATCAACAATGAGATATCAAGATTCCGAAACAGACATGTATATTTATATCATAACAACATGCTCCAATATATCGCAAGACTTGCTAATAACAACCATGCACTTATCACAAGATAATGCACAAACAGTTATATACATCACAACAACAGTATAACGGGTAGAAAACTTGTCTAAGTGTTCCGGGATAGACTTAAGCTTAAGAGGGTCCGGTAATCTATGAACAACAACATAATCCGGAATTAGACCACGGTCTCTTAAGAAACTAGTCAAAACTCACTCATACCCTAACGGTCGCTTACGGTCGCTTGCACGCTTAACGATTTGCGTTAATCACTTGTGTACCCTCAGCTCCACCAATTTTAATAAATTAACCATTACGAATTTTAAGACGACTCTTTTGTGAATACTCTACCCACTGCCTAACCCACCTTACATAATTTTTTCATAATCCAATTAGTCTTTTAAGGGCCTTAAACAAGGTCTCAAAGTAAAGCGAGGGGTAAAGATTTATTCGTGAAACTCCGTTTCTTAAAAGGTCATTTCTCCTAAACCGTACATCGGAACCAAGCGAACCGCATATCAAAACGAAGCTTATGAAATTCTCTAGCTAAAAATGGCAATGTTAGAGATTGGTTGTTGAGTTTTCTGTCCTAAACACTAAGAAAAAGCAGTTGAATAAAAACGGACATTACGACGACTATGTTTACGCGATTACCAATGTTTAAACTACTTCAACTAACCACCAACCAACTAATAACCATCAATACAACAAAACTTCACCTAAAACATACCACATCAGTCCATATCTCCAAGTTTTTCAACTCAAACAACCACAATCAAGACCTATGAACTATAATCAAGCTTCAATTATCAAAACACTTCCAATCAAATCAAACTACTAATAATCACAATCCATGCTTCTCATTTCACAAAACCAACCATTAAACTTACTAAAAAATAAAGTAAAGGCTAGGGTTTGAAGTTTATACTTTCCTTGGTAGGTGTTAAGTTGCTATGAAGCCTTAGGAATCCTTAATCTAACCTCCTACAAGCTTGATCTTTCCAAAGAATCAAGAACACAAAGTTAGGTTTTGAAGTTTCTAAAAGTCCGATTGAAAGAACTGTAAAAGCGAGGGTCTTACCATGCTTATTTGGATGATACTTGTGAACAAGAGTTGTAGGCCATTTCAATACCTTTCCAACGAGCTATATAACACAACATTTGAGTGAGTATTGAAGGAGATATGGCAGTTTGAAGTTGCTAGTATTGTTTTGGCCGAGAGCTTTTGTTCTTGGAAGCAAAAGTCAACTTCTAATTTTTGTGGTTTATGATATTGCTTGGTTGCTTCTCCTTTTTGTCTTGGAAAATGTTTTAGCTTTTTACCATGGTAAATTTTACATGGCCCAAAATCAACCAACAAAACAAAACCCTGCTTGTGTCATCTATTTGCCACATGTCTTTATCTTGTGGTTCGATGATGTCATAATACCTTGGATTCTTGTACAGGCTTATCTCTTGGTTGTGTATTTGTTTTACGGTTCGCTTAACTTTCGTTCTCGATATCCGTTTGAGGGATCATATCTGGGATCTCATTATTTGAGCTTCCCTAAATCTTTTCTAATATTTTATAATCCTTTAATGATCCTCTCTTATAATCCTGATTAAAAATCCTTTTAATTATATTACCTTATACTCAATTCTTTCGGTATCTGGTGGATTTTTGGGAAAAACAAAGTGTTCGGATTCAAATTCTAACGACCTTTACATATACTCATTTACTTTATGGAATACTGATACGATCTTAGAATTCTATAACAGTACTCCTATATAGCGTGGTCTGATAATTTTCCTTAATCAACATCATCAGCAAAAGTTACTATTCATCAGTGTTTCAAAAATTCCAAAAATTGGGGTTATTACAGGTCTCCCCTCCTTAAAAGGATTCCGTCCCGGAATCATATATAAAATGAATAAGGATACTCTCTTAGCATTGCACTTTCTAACTCTCAAGTAAATTTTCCCACATTGTGGTTCTACCACCAAACTCTGACTAGTTTGATAACCCTTCTCCTAAGCACTTGTTCCTTTTCGATCTATAACCCTTCCTGGTTGCTCCATATAGGTTACGTCTGGTTGCATGTCTATGCGCTTATATGCCCCTATTTGTCTGGCATCCGGAATACACTTCCTTAACATTGATACGTGGAACACGTTATGAACTTGCTACAGGTTCGGGGTAGGGCTAGCTCATATGCTAACTTCCCAATACATCTTAATATCTCCAAGGGTCCAATAAATCGTGGACTTAGCTTTCCATTCTTTTCGAACCTCATCAATCCTTTCCAATGCTTTCCAAGGGGATACCTTTCATAACACTAGGTCCCCTACTTCATACTCCTTGTCCTTTCGTTGTCAAATCAGCATACTTCTTATGTCCATCTTGGGCTACTACCAACCGTCCTCTGATTAGATCTATTATATCCTTGGTCCTTTGGACTACTGCTGGTCCGAGCAACTTGCTCTCTAAACTTCATCCTAACATAAGGGAGAACGACATTGTCTTCCCTCAAGGATCTTATAAGGCGACATCTTGATAATGACATATGATTTATTGTCGTAAGAAAACTCAATCCGCGATAAATGATCATTCCAAATTCTTTCAAGTCTATTGCACAGACTCTCATAATAACTTCTAGCACTATAGCTTTTGCTTCTCAATACTCATTTTTTCTTGTTCGTAAGCGTTACTATCTTTCGTTCATAATACCATTCTGGATATACTGTTACTCTCTAGCGTTCTATATCCTTCTATTTATTTCATCGACCTTATTACCAGGAACACATTTCGATTTCGAAGACAACGCACTTACAATACTCCTTTTCTAGATGCTTCTATCTTTGGAAGCTTGATCAATCATATAGAAGTAAAGGAATTTATTGAGAGATCACTATGATCATGAACACTTGTGTTGTCGCATAGTTAGTACAGAAGGTGGCCAACCTTCAGTACTTGACAAGCAATTAAACAACATGTGGTATCATACTAGGCTTCTATCACACAGATAGATAGTCATTCGGCAATACCCCCTTCTGAAAGGGTTGTTCTTCTCTATTTACACGAAAATGATACCTGGAAAACATTTATGATACTTGCTGGGCATTTTTGGCTCACTCTTGCTTTGTGAACTCTTATTTCTTTCAGTATCAAATGAGGACAAAAGTGAATAGCGTATAATAGACAACAAAAGTGGTGAGATTCCAGCTGAAGAAATTTGGAGGTGTCAGAGTGATCAATATAAGGAAAGTAGTAATGAGGTAATGAAATTGTATTTAGACAATATAAATTTTAGAAGGTTAGATTCTTATTTTATACTATAACCTGTAAGCGATCCTGAATAATGAGGGGTTATCTGTATATTTATTTTAATATACAGGTTTTTAATATTTAAAGTTGTGTAGTTGCACCCAATCCTAACCCCGTATTTGGGGGTGTTACAGTTGGTATCAGAGCAACAGTTATTGGTCACTGAAATAAGAATAAGTGAGGGTAAGATAGGAGTGATAGGCCATATGAGATAGGGAAGACCCTAGGCATACTCATTTTAAGTTCGAATTGAGTGCGAATGAGGATTAGCAGGTCCCATACGTAATTGGTAAGCCAGGATTATTGGGGAAAAGGTAAGGCGAATATCGCAACACTATAGGTATATTGAGTTCTCCGATCCTACAGTAATGAGGGATCGACAGATCAACGGAGACTGGGCATGTTACCCTACTTTTCATGCGGGTTTGAAGAAAATGCGATTGATTCTTGTGAGAACTTGTGAAAGAGAGGCTAGGTGAATTTGGTACGACTTAACTTAGAATTAGGTAGTAGGGCGAGCTCCACTGGAGGCAACAAGTTAATGGAAGCTGATGAAGAGCCAAAGTTGCAAGCTGCAAAGGCACCACCATTGCGAGAAGATTCTTACCACATACCGGGCGCTGCGCGATGAATGATATCTACCTTACTGGGTATAGGTAAGACTAGCAAGAAGGTGCGACCTTATTTACAAGCATAACGTCGAATTACTTGTGTGGTTGTAAGTATAACATCCAGAACGATGACGAGAATATCAAAGACAGTACCAGACGTTAGCGTTGTGGTAGAATTGCGAATAAAATGATATACAACAGAAGAGGAAAATTTTGTCGGCTAATAAATGTGAAAGGAACCCAGAAAAAAATAGAAGATGTACCAAAAGGGAGAGACCCTTATATAGGCATTCGTTTAATTAAATATCTCATTAGTAGATCAAGAAAATAGCTAGTAACTTATATAGTAATGATGACCGAATATTTGATTTTCAAAATTTTAAAATGAGATTTCGGAGAAGATTTTCTTAATCAACTTTCAGAAGATTTTTGCATGAAATGAGTTTTATAATTTGGTTGTCGAATTACTATTTAAGTTCTTGTTATTATAAACAGAAAATGACCTAAAAAGAAGAATGGATATAGACTCAGTATTAGTTCAAAGGACTAAGTAGACCCCCCCAGCAGGGAGAAAGTTTAAAGTTCTTGTGAAAGACGAAAGTAATCTTTGTTTAAATAATACCAACGATTGAATGAACATTTTAAAATATTATTTACCCAATTCATGAAATTATTAAAATTTAACAAGATTTGTAATTCGATTGGACAAAGAATGATTGAAGGAAATAGAAGACTCTTTTAGACAATTGGCAAGGGATAATATTCCTAATCGACAAAATTGAAGCGTTGCGGGATTGATTGTTATTCTACGTGGCATAGAAGAAGTCGGAAGTAATAATTATAAATTTGTAGGGACGCGATTACGATCAAATCATTAAAGCATTTAAAGTGGAGGCATTTCCAGACGACATTTCGAAGTTATAATGTGACCTAAACTGTGAATCTCTCATTCGACTGGTTTCTAAAGGCATACGTAGGTAAAGCGTGGAAGGTGATCAACATCGACATTCTTTCTCTTAATACGATAGCATACATTTTCTTGATTCTTGAATACATATGAGTTTCTTTATGGATAAATCATATGAGGCAAAGGCGAAAGAAAATTTATTGTATTCCTTCTGAATTGTTTCTCTTCGCAAATTCTTGATTCCTGATTGAGACAAACAGTGTTGTGGTATGACGTTTTGTCGAAATGATGAAGAGTCGGGTGGGACGCCACCTAATCATGTGTTGTATGCCATATAGTATGAAAGACTGGCCATCTTGAGTACGAATATGGTTGTCTCATTCACATCTAAATCTTCACTCATTCTTCTTCCTTCAATTTACTGAATTACAAATTCTCCCGATCGTTTGTGGAATTGTTAATCGTTATTCAGTTTTCAATCAAAGTCATATTCACAAACTCTCCTCTTGCGTATAGTCTATTCTTTTACGGTTTCAAAAGAAATAAAATAGTGTGGCACGTGGAATCATACAACAAACATATATACGACTGCAAACTGATAAATTGTGGACATCTGCGGGTAAGGAAGAAGGAATTTATCGATAACATGGACAGGGCGAAGACATCAAGTCAGATAGTTGTGTTACGAGGATCTCATCAGTACGATAGATTGTGTTAACATGATGCGCTTTAAATCAGAGGATTTTGACGTGGAATGAATGATTAGTGAACCGTAAGAAATAAATTAGTTATAAACTAAGGAAGTAAGGCTGTATGCAAAGCGAACGAGTGTCGGGACAACAATCAGAGATCAAGGGAATTCTGAACACTAACTCAGACAGGCAATTAATACGTGAAGCATCCCTTCGTCGTGGAAAGATATTTGTCATGAAAATTCAAGATAAAGAAATCTTAATTACAAACAAATTTTGAACGTGTTCTTCAAGAAATTGTGAAGTTCTCTACCTTGAGTAAATAAGTTATGATGAATTTAATACCTATAACCGGGTCGGTGATGAAAGCTCGATACGGGAACATAAGTGGAAGTAAAGTAATGGTGATTCGACTACGAGACCTTTTAAGAAATAACAAACTGATGATGGAATTTTCACACGATGGTGATGATAATAATTAAGACCCTGTGTGGTTATTAAAAGATCAACATACTCACTAATGAAATTGAGTGTGTATCGTCAACGAAGGAGGATTGGTGTAGTTCGTTGAAGGATGTGGCATAATTTTCAAAGGTAACTATACCCAATTAGTAATGGTAAGGGATAAGTTAAGATACTTGCGAAATAAAATTTTTAGAAACAACAAGATAAATTTTAAAGTTCACTAATAAAATTTTGTAATATTCTGAACAGAACTAAGAAAAGTATGGTTATATTAATCATTGTTGGTTTAATACCCAATTCCAATTAAAAGATATATGTTATATTAGTAGTACATCTGATGATCAGCGTGGTGTATTTGATATGATAAATTGATAAATTTGGTTTATGGAAGTGGATGGATATGATGGTGGATGCTTTGATTGATTGATGGTGTCAGCTTGAGTCCGACTGGTAGTCAATGGTATAGGGGAAGTGCTGCCCAAATTTTTAGAAATTACCTACATGTAAGGTTAAAGAAGTATATTCTCATTCCCAGTTGTACTCCACATGGTTGTGATTTCGGTTCTTGAGAAAGAATGTTATGATCAAACCGACTTTATGTAATTGGTCTTTGATTCCAGTTAGCTAGTCTTCACTGGGTTTAAGTGATTAGTTAAAAGAGTTAATTAATCAACTTTACCAACTAATGGTTAGTTAAATAGAGATCGATTCCAATTAGATTGAGTCAAGCTCTAACATGATTTTTAGATCCGAAATCAAAGCGGTTATCAAGTTGAAGGAAGTGATGGCATTAGCAGAAATTGGAAGTTTAGTAGAATAGGTATGATGTTACTACATACATGTGTGAGATTTTATCTAGATGAATGCGCCTTTTTGATAAACAAGAGGAATAGAAAGTAATTTGTACATGCTAATAAGAAGAATATTTTTCAAGAACTAAAGGTTCAAGATAAAGCAAAGAGATTCTATCATCTGTAATAGCGTTCCATGAAGGACTTGAAAGTATACCCATATCGAATGGCGATTGAATAAAAGTTTTAGAAAGCTCGCAAATCCAAGTATCCGATGTAAGACGAAGACTAACGAAGTCCGCATGTGAACTTAGGAAAAAGAAATGTTGATCATTTGGAAAAAGCCAAATATGCGACCAATGATGATTTAAGTAAAGCTAAGAAAATAACTATCGATGAATTTTGAAAATTCTGTCAGTAAGAACTTAAATATTATAAATAAAAGCCTTTTATTAACTTCAGAAATGGCTTAGCTAATAATGCATATATTAATTTCATCGAGAAAAAGACATTCCTTATGTTAAAAGAATTAATGAGAATGAAGAGCTAAATAAGAAAAGAAGTGGAATCAAAGGATGATAAAGAAATTTTATAAAATAGTCCAGGATATAAGCAAGTAGTGAACGTCAGCTGTGTCAGAACTGATAGGGGAATAAAGTGAAACGCCGATAATGGAAGATAGAAATTTCATTCAAAGAATGCGTGTAAACAGGGGAGATTAAACCAAGGTATTAGTGGCGAACTGTTAAAGAAGAACGTTACAATGAATCTCATATCAGAATTTTTTGAATTAAAGCAAAGCCCCGAAGGTTCTAACGAATAATTTACCAAGGTTACCTCGGGAAATGAGGTAAAAATTTTCATCAGTTACTGTACGAGTCGAGCTGGTGTCAAAAGCCCTGTATCGTATAACCCAGTAGAAATGAGATATTGAGTGAAGGAAAACTTCAGAAATGTGGAATGAAAGAATAATGAAATAAAGGGTACTTCGCACTATACACAAAAGTGATCATGGAGAAAAAGAAGGGAGGTATGAAGTCACGCATCAGTTATCAGAAATTGCAAGTCTGAAGATTAAATGAACATAGTGTATAAGGAGTAATTGGATAATGTGATTGTATTATTAATAACATCCTCGCCCATTCAAGAACTAAGGAAGACCAAGTTGAACACCTGGAGATATGCATGTGAAGGGTAAAAGATTAGAAACTGCGTTCTAAGCTACAAAGGTATGAACTCTGGTTATAACTAATTATGAGCTACAGAAGTATGGTTAATTACCAACCAAGCAAGATCCACTCAGAGACAGATGTCTTGAGTAGAAAAAAAGAGTGAATATCACTAAGATTGCTGGGGAGTGGATAAAGGAATTGGAAAAGTTAGAAATTAAAAACAGGTTTTGAACCGATTTTGGATTATATTGATACTTACTTTGTTGTTAGATATCAAAGGTGGTATTAATATAGATGATTGATGTTGACTTCAGTATGGAATGTTGTGAGCATCAAAGTTCATATTGATATCTAATTTGATATGACAACAAAATTGGTATTAGTACCAAGAGTTCGGTTTTGAATAAAGTTATGGTTCATTCTATTCCAAATTAATATTTCCTTTCAGATAGTAAAAGATTTCGCTCGATGAATATACTTGTTAGTGATTGAAAAAAATTGAAAAAAATACTACAAAGTGGTGAATTAAATGCGATTGTCGAGATTTTTTTTAGTTTTGAATAGATTTTGAACATTTCGACGCATCAGACGCCATGATTCAAATATATCGAGCGCAACACGGATGGAAAGTACAAAAGACCTGCTAAAGGTCTCGAATACAATTGAAAACGATCATAGGCCAGACTAACCAAACAGAAGGAGATGGAAGAAGTAAAGTCGAACAGTCAGGGAAATGGAAGGTTTATAAACACAAATTATTAGAATTAGAAAGAAGCAGATTAGTATAATTAAGTTAGCCTACTGAGACAATGAGATAGATAGAACGATTACGAATGAGTTGGCCTTGTTATTACAAGCATGACGAGTTCATAAGATGTTCAAATGTATATGACTAAGAGACCGTTACGTGAGTATAAATGAAGGTTGATTCAGGTTACGTGAGTAACTGATAGATTTAATCGGTAAGACCGTTGAGTTGTGATTAAAGTGATGAGACCTGAGAAATTGTAAGGAAGGTACTTGGAAAATATCACAGTTAACGTTAAAAATCAAATACGCCATGGTCTCATACATCATTTACAAATGAAGAAGAGATTACAGGATCGATTAAAGAGCCTCGAATGCGATGGGAAGCGATTACAAATTAGGTTATTGAATGAAGAAACATATGGGGACGAGGTTCAACACCAGTAACATTTGGAAACGCTCATAAGCACGAGTTACTAGAATTAGAAAGAAAAAGAATTAAGATGTGTTATGCTGGTCCCTCCTAGATAGTAAAATAGACAGGATAAATAGAAGTGAGTTGGATTCACCGCTACCCGTATAGCGAATTCATAGGCGTTTATATGTTATATCCAGAAAGAGTAAGTTAGCTCCATTATATATAGAAGATGGAGATTTGAATTGAGTTAACAAGCAACAAAGAATATGATGTTAGCGAGAGGCTATTAAGGGAATTTGATATTATACGTTAAAGTTATGAAAAATTATAAGGTTGAGAGATTCACCTGAAAAATGAAATTGATATACTTGAAAAGTATCATACTATTCCTTAGTGTGATCTGAGGACATAATTTTTTTAAGGGGGGAAGGATGTAACGTCCGGGAAATATCATGTATTATTTGATTATTATGTGAATATTATATGAATTTGGTGAATTATCTGATGATTGATAATATTTGGATGTTTGTATATATAAAATGTGAGTATATTAATTTTAATATGTCCAGAATAAAATATAGATAATTAAGATATTTTTCTGGTAATTTTGGAGTGTTATATATTTATAATGATTTATGAATTATTAATTATTTTCTGAATAATTACAAATTATATTATAAAGCCGAATTGTCCGACTTCAACTATTTTTTACGTTTTTACAACACGAAACTCTTCCGAAAACTCCTTCTCACCTAATCTGGTAATTCCGGACATTTTCCGTGTTTCGACTTTTTCGATCCGGATTACGGTTTGACCCGTGTGCGCCGGCGGCGCAAGATTTTCGATACGATAATCATTTCGGTGAATCAAAGAAACCCGTATCCTCGAAAGACGAGATATATTACATTATTTTCGTATAGAGTGTTTTATAAAAAGTCCGGTTGGGATAATTATCCAAAACTGATATCAAATCAGATCGTATTGCAGTTACTTAGCGGCTAAGCAACTAATTTAACGATCCAAAATGATCCAGAACGAACCAATATTCCATAAATATAAATAGCATATTTCTTATTTTATTTTTTCGTTTATTCATTTACAACCAGTAAAATATAGTAATTACAGAGAAAAACCCTAAAAACGATACGTTCCTGAGAATCAAAACGCAACGAAGGCGTTATCGAACTCCGATTCAAGCGTGTAATATATCAAAACGAAGCTCTCGAAATATAGAATCATAATCAATCATCAAATCAAACCCAGAAATCTCAAATAATCATTTGTCTATTTATTTTAATTCGAATTTATTAAGATTTTAATATGAAAATTTGTTCTTGAAGTTGTTGATATGATTTGATGCTATAATCATGTAGAGAATAATTTTCTGATCATTTTGGTATATAATATGTCAGATTTTGAGGTTTGCATCATGTAGAAAAATGAATTTGATTTTGGGAAAAATAAAATTAGGGTTCTTGTTCAAGAACAGTTTTAATTGATTTTTGGGTATTTTTGATTCTCGGGTTATCGTTTGATCTGATTGTTTATATAGCTTCATATGATAAATTATAATCGATTTGCATAACTAATTACATCGAACTGTAGCTAGGATGCATGATTCGATTTATAGGGTTCTAAGCATTTTGAAATAATCGTTTTTGATTTTTAATAATCTTAGATGTATATGAGTTTGGGGGTTAGATTACATGTGTTATACGCTTTGTTTGAGATAATAATCGTTGAAATTGGTTCCGTAAGCATCAAAATCATTTCGCCGGAGTATTCGCCGGCGTTAGCCTGCAGATTGTCGGAATCGACGAATTCCTAAGTGTTGGTTGTGATTGTTGTTTGAATTGTTGTCCTGGATTGATTCTAAGCAGGTGTCAGTTGCAATTCTGATCAAAATGCTGTGTTTTCGAGCCAAAGGGTCTCGTCGGAATGCTACCGGAGTCCGACAAGAACCACCGCTTTCTGGGCAACCCGGCAGGAGTTCTTGAGGACCCGGTGGTATTCATACCTGACCCGTTTTCCGAATTTACAAACCCGGTTTTGATCCGATTGTCTCAAATACATTTCTGAAAATTGTGTTTTACACTTTGACCCCTAAAACTTCTGAAATCTTGCAAATAAAGGATACCTGTTTTAAAAATTTACAGAAAATGGATTTTTGTTTTAGGAATAATTTAATTATTATTTTAAAAACCAGAAAAATAGTTATTTAATTATTTTAAATCCAAAATTTTTTAATTATTTATTTATTCAAAAAAATGAATCGAAATTATTTTATTAATTAATTTTAATTAATTTTAATTGATTAAATAATTAGATTTAATTATTTAAAATTGATTTAAAAATTCCGAAAAATAGTTTCAGGCTTTAAAATATTATTCTAAATTATTTTTAAGGCTCGATAATTATTATAGAAATTTTAAAATTAGATTAGGGTGTTCGAACCCTATTATTTTATTATAAAATGATTCAGAGACCTTTTAATTCCGAAAAATGTTTAAAAATTCATAATAAATCAACCATTCGTCCGTTTAATACGAAACGAACGCCTCTAGACTCAGAAAAATATTTTGCTTCTATTAAAAATATTTTCGAGACCTAAATTCCTTTGTATCTAAAGGAAGTTTGGTTTATAGATCATTCTGAGTCAATAATTGATCAATAAAATATTCTTTTTGACCCGATTTCAATTCTAAACGTATTAAGACCTATCTTTTGTCGATTCAACTAATGTGCTACATGAATTACGTGATTGTGTTATATGATTACATGCCCTAGTGTACGTGTTATGTGGATAATGAGTCAGCGTGTCTTTTAAACATTATCTGATTGTGATATGATCTTTATCTGTTATTGGGCGGGTAGATAATAAGAATAAACGTATAGACTAGACAATATATGCTGTCAGTTCATTGAATAGTATTATTTATGATAGATGCACATAGTTCGAGGCATTCAAAGCCAGACAGAAATTGTAGAAATAAAGCCTGATAGCGTGTATTAATGAAACGAGTGGATTCATAATAAAGATAAACCTAAGGGTGTAAATGATAGAGGTCAAGTAGCATGTCAAGAGGAATACAGATGCAACAGGACTGAGTGATATGGAAGCTTGTTAAAGATCAGTAGATTATCAATCGAGGCAAGTATTCATAACCTTTCTCCTAAAATACTGCAATATTTATTCGTTCCTATTCTAAGTTCAGAATAGTTAAATGTTTTTATTTCGCTGCAATTACTCTTATTTATGCAAGTGCCTTTTTGATCTTGTTCCTTGATTACGATTGATCTCTTGAGCAAAGTACCCCATTCGTTTCGGGTTATTTGCGAACCCTGATTTGGGGTGTTTTGAAATCAAAATGATTTGATATCAAATACTCTACGGGTTGGACGGTTATTATGAGGACCAGTGATGAGCTGGATCCTATGGGTCGGGAATGGGACTGGACCCTTAGGCCATAGTTGCCTGGGTACTCCATATGTTGGTTGGGTCTATGCAGTTGGGTATAGATCCGCGCTATCTCCTGATTGATCAGCAGGTTATAGTGCATATGTTGGTTTCTAGTGTCCAGTCTAATTTATTGTTGATCGCCATTAACGGCATTCCTTCCCGAATAGTTCATAATTACAAATCAACAAAGATTTGATTCAAAAGGATGAAATATTAAACGATCATTGTTCTTCTACAGAAAATGTGATTTATGATTAAAGGCCAATGAGGGTCGATGTTTTGTTCCCTCAACTATTTAAATATGTAAAGACGTTTTTAAAATCATTCAACAATCATTTCCAGGAGTTTTCTGATATGATACCTGGAAAATATTTATGATACTTGCTGGGCATTTTGGCTCACTCTTGCTTTGTGAACTCTTATTTCTTTCAGTATCAAATGAGGAAAAAGTGAATAGCTTTTAATAGACAACAAAAGTGGTGAGATTCCAGCTGAAGAAATTTGGAGGTGTCAGAGTGATCAATACAAGAAAAGTAGTAATGAGGTAATGAAATTGTATTTAGACAATATAAATTTTAGAAGGTTAGATTCCTATTTCATATTATAACCTGTAATCGATCCTGAATAATGAGGGGTTATCTGTATATTTATTTAATATACAGTTTTTATTATTTAAAGTTGTGTAGTGAGACCCAATCCAAACTCCGGATTTGGGGGTGTTATAACTTTCTTACCATGGTTAGTTAGTGCGTTACGTTTATTTAATCGTTTACCGCGTTTGCTCGGTTGCTTAAGCATTTTCGTAATACTTACTCGTAAATGGTTCGCGGCGTAATTCCTTTTGTATTTATTCCTTATATTTTGAATTATCATACTTGAATATAAATCTGTAGGGTTTTAATCTTGTAATTATATTGTGATTCCCGTAATCCTCGATGAGTCGTAAATACAGTTATTTTTCAAAGTTCGTTTTCTTCGAAAACTAATAGCGTTTACATACACTCATTTGGTACGTATAATCATAATATCAACTCCGAAACTCATTTTCTCATACACTACATAGTGTGGGCTCAAAATTTTTTCCTGTCCGTCAGGGTTACTATTCATTAACGTTTTACAAGGTCTCAAAAATTCGAGTTATTACAGTCTTCCCCGCTAACAAGGATTCCGTCCCGGAATCATTTAGAAAATAAGTAGGGATATCTATTCCTCATTACGTCTTCAAGTTCCCAAGTTGATTCCTCAACATTTGATTTCTCCATAAGATTCTAACCAGCTTCACAGTCTTGTTTCTCAGCACTTGTTCTTTTTGATCCATTATCCTTACTTGTTGCTCGATGTAGGTCAGGTCTGGTTGTAAATCTACCTGCTCGTATTCTATTACATGTCATGCATCTGCATGGTACTTCCTTAACATGGACACGTGGAACACGTTCTGCACTTGTTGCAGATTAGGAGGCAAGGCGAGCTCGTAAGCTAGAGGTCCTATTCTCCTCAAAATTTCAAAGGTTCCTATGAATCTGGGACTCAGCTTCCCTTTCTTCCCAACCCTCATCACTTCTTTCCACGGAGATACCTTCAATAGCACAGAATCTCCTCCTTCGTATTCCCTATCCTTCCTGGTCTGGTCGACGTACTTCTTTTGTCTGTCTTGAGCTGCTACCAGTCTTTTCCTGATGAGTCTCACCATTTCCCTGGTCTGTTGGACTAATTCTGGCCCTAATATCTTGTGTTCTCCAACTTCATCCCAACATAGGGGAGAGAGACATCTCCTTCCATAAAGAGCTTCATACGGAGGCATTCCTATGCTAGCATGATAGCTATTGTTGTAAGCAAATTCGATCAGGGGTAAGTGGTCATCCCAAATTCCTTTGAAATCAATGGCACACACTCATAGCATATCTTTTAGGGTCTGAATAGTCCTCTCGCTTTGTCCATCAGTCTGGGGGTGGTAGCCGGTACTCATGTTTAGTCTGGTGCCTACGTATTCCTGGAAGCTTCTCCAAAATCTAGAATTAAACCTTGGATCTCTATCTGACACTATGGCTACAGGAACGCCGTGTCTCACTACAATTTCCTTCAAGTAAATATCCACCAACTTGTCTACGGTGTACCTTTCGTTGATTGGTAGGAAGTGTGCAGACTTGGTCAATCTATCTATGATAACCCATATGGCATCGTGATTGGTCTTTGTCCTTGGTAGGCCTGTCACAAAATCCATGACTATATGCTCCCATTTCCATTCTGGAATTTCCAGGGGCCGTAATAGTCCACTAGGTCGCTGATGTTCAGCCTTCACTCTCTGGCATGTCAAGCACTTGCTGGCCCACTCTGCTACTTCTCTCTTCATATTAGGCCACCAATAATATTCCTTAATGTAACACCCCCAAATCCGGGGTCGGGGATCCGGGTTTCACAAGTTCCATTTCCCTTAATAACACTCAATCTTTATAAACAACCAACTACTGCGTACTGTGACCCCATAATATACACACACCACAAGTTATAGTCTCAGAGATGAATACCAAAAAAATATAACATAAGTCATTTTATTCCACAATTATAAGTCACTACACCTGAAAAGGGTTTGTGAATAAATTTACAGATTCTTTGCCATTATTACAATTCATAAATATACATAAGTATGGTTTATCAACAGTTTAAAGCCTAGCCTATTGGTAGTTCCTACCTCGGCTACAGCGGCATCAACGCCTAAAGGAAACTGCGGAACGTTTCCTATCCGCTCGCAAATTGGGAGCTTGGTCCTGTTCATCTTGTCTATCTATTTTTGTGTGATGAAAGAAGAAAGCAAGGTTGAGCAACAAGCCCACCGAAATAATATGTATAATAATTACCAATATATGAGCATCTTCATAGTACTCATGAAAGTCTTGGTCAAGCAGAAATGAACCAAGTTTGATATCTTAATACGACAAAGTCGTAAAATATTCAGTATATATATACATATATATTTCTCAAAATCTTTGAAATCCTCTAACATGTATATTATACACAGAGTTCCAATTTATAACTGTATAAAGATATCGTTGCAAGGTGATCTCATATATCTAACCTCGTCTCAACGTTTTTCTAAAAATTTTTGTCATGCATATGATAATCATTTACTAGATATAAGTTAAAAAGATGAAGTTACAAGATACTCCAATATACTTATATCTTTTTCGAATACTACTTGAACTACCACCGTTCAAGGTATAAATAGTTCATCCCATAGATGAAGTTATAAGACAAAACTTGTATAGAATCAATCTCTGAAATATCATCAAAATGAAATGAAGTTATGTGATACTTCATTTGATGAAAATATCATTTTAAAAATTCGACCCTGCCAACACTCAACAATCGCCCAACCGTAGCCTTTCTATCGAAGTGCTCTGGGTAGTGTTGCAGAAATATCCAACTGGATGATGAACTCATTACAGGAGTTTGCCGCGCCAGGAAGACCACTCACGATGATCAGTCGCAGTAGTGTAACCCCACCATTTTCTACATATAGAGGAGAACAGTCAGATTTACTTGTCAACCGAACACTGGACTCCTAAGGAATGGACCGTCTTAGCGGAACTTCCAGGCCATTTGGGCGAATATAATAAGGCTGGACCGGCGCCACTCGACCACTTATGCCACTCCTAGTTCAGATGAAATCCATGACTCTGAAATGTAAAGCTCGTCCCCCCTTTCCCCAAGTAGAAACTTATTGAGACGGCTCCGCCAAGAAGTCGTATCTAGTTGTAAAGGAAAACTCACCGATATTTCCCAGGCGATGCTTGTTAATGGATTAACTTATTTCAAGAATTTTACATCCCGAGTGTTGGGTAAGTAATCAAAAACTCTTTTATCAAAACAGCAACCTTGTTGCGAATATAAAAATACATCACGGAGCCGGATCCCTCAGATTTTTAAGCGAGTATTTAAATCCCCTTCGAAAGGATGATCTTAAATTTGAAAATGAGTTTTGGGATCCGCTCTAACTTTCCAAAATAGTTTTGATAAAGTTTGAAAATAATCTCTGGAAATATTTAAAGTAAGAATGATTTGATCGTATCAATCGTTTTCCGAATACATGGCAAATATCAAAACATTATTCTTTAATAAAATAAAGAATATTATTTAATAAAATAAGCGGAGTCATAAGTCCTCGAATGAACATTCAAAATAATATTCATTAAATAAATAAGCGGAGTCATAAGTCCTCTAATGAATATTCCAAATAATATTCATTAAATAAAATAAGCGGAGTCATAAGTCCTCGAATGAATATTCAACATAATATTCATTTATAATATAAAACTATTGAATAAATATTATTCGTTTAATAGTTTTGAAAACTATATATATATAATATACTCGGCAACATCGCCTCCCGGTTTATGAAAATGTTCAACTCTGGGTCCCCTATACTAAGGGTATACGCAAGTACTGCTTATCTCTAGCATAGGTATTATGCAGTTTATAATCAATTGAATCAACAATGAGATATCAAGATTCCGAAACAGACATGTATATTTATATCATAACAACATGCTCCAATATATCGCAAGACTTGCTAATAACAACCATGCACTTATCACAAGATAATGCACAAACAGTTATATACATCACAACAACAGTATAACGGGTAGAAAACTTGTCTAAGTGTTCCGGGATAGACTTAAGCTTAAAGAGGGTCCGGTAATCTATGAACAACAACATAATCCGGAATTAGACCACGGTCTCTTAAGAAACTAGTCAAAACTCACTCATACCCTAACGGTCGCTTACGGTCGCTTGCACGCTTAACGATTTGCGTTAATCACTTGTGTACCCTCAGCTCCACCAATTTTAATAAATTAACCATTACGAATTTTAAGACGACTCTTTTGTGAATACTCTACCCACTGCCTAACCCACCTTACATAATTTTTTCATAATCCAATTAGTCTTTTAAGGGCCTTAAACAAGGTCTCAAAGTAAAGCGAGGGGTAAAGATTTATTCGTGAAACTCCGTTTCTTAAAAGGTCATTTCTCCTAAACCGTACATCGGAACCAAGCGAACCGCATATCAAAACGAAGCTTATGAAATTCTCTAGCTAAAAATGGCAATGTTAGAGATTGGTTGTTGAGTTTTCTGTCCTAAACACTAAGAAAAAGCAGTTGAATAAAAACGGACATTACGACGACTATGTTTACGCGATTACCAATGTTTAAACTACTTCAACTAACCACCAACCAACTAATAACCATCAATACAACAAAACTTCACCTAAAACATACCACATCAGTCCATATCTCCAAGTTTTTCAACTCAAACAACCACAATCAAGACCTATGAACTATAATCAAGCTTCAATTATCAAAACACTTCCAAATCAAATCAAACTACTAATAATCACAATCCATGCTTCTCATTTCACAAAACCAACCATTAAACTTACTAAAAAATAAAGTAAAGGCTAGGGTTTGAAGTTTATACTTTCCTTGGTAGGTGTTAAGTTGCTATGAAGCCTTAGGAATCCTTAATCTAACCTCCTACAAGCTTGATCTTTCCAAAGAAATCAAGAACACAAAGTTAGGTTTTGAAGTTTCTAAAAGTCCGATTGAAAGAACTGTAAAAGCGAGGGTCTTACCATGCTTATTTGGATGATACTTGTGAACAAGAGTTGTAGGCCATTTCAATACCTTTCCAACGAGCTATATAACACAACATTTGAGTGAGTATTGAAGGAGATATGGCAGTTTGAAGTTGCTAGTATTGTTTTGGCCGAGAGCTTTTGTTCTTGGAAGCAAAAGTCAACTTCTAATTTTTGTGTTTTATGATATTTGCTTGGTTGCTTCTCCTTTTTGTCTTGGAAAATGTTTTAGCTTTTTACCATGGTAAATTTTACATGGCCCAAAATCAACCAACAAAACAAAACCCTGCTTGTGTCATCTATTTGCCACATGTCTTTATCTTGTGGTTCGATGATGTCATAATACCTTGGATTCTTGTACAGGCTTATCTCTTGGTTGTGTATTTGTTTTACGGTTCGCTTAACTTTCGTTCTCGATATCCGTTTGAGGGATCATATCTGGGATCTCATTATTTGAGCTTCCCTAAATCTTTTCTAATATTTTATAATCCTTTAATGATCCTCTCTTATAATCCTTGATTAAAAATCCTTTTAATTATATTACCTTATACTCAATTCTTTCGGTATCTGGTGGATTTTTGGGAAAAACAAAGTGTTCGGATTCAAATTCTAACGACCTTTACATATACTCATTTACTTTATGGAATACTGATACGATCTTAGAATTTCTATAACAGTACTCCTATATAGCGTGGTCTGATAATTTTCCTTAATCAACATCATCAGCAAAAAGTTACTATTCATCAGTGTTTCAAAAATTCCAAAAATTGGGGTTATTACAGTCTCCCCTCCTTAAAAGGATTCCGTCCCGGAATCATATATAAAATGAATAAGGATACTCTCTTAGCATTGCACTTTCTAACTCTCAAGTAAATTTTCCCACATTGTGGTTCTACCACCAAACTCTGACTAGTTTGATAACCCTTCTCCTAAGCACTTGTTCCTTTTCGATCTATAACCCTTCCTGGTTGCTCCATATAGGTTACGTCTGGTTGCATGTCTATGCGCTTATATGCCCCTATTTGTCTGGCATCCGGAATACACTTCCTTAACATTGATACGTGGAACACGTTATGAACTTGCTACAGGTTCGGGGTAGGGCTAGCTCATATGCTAACTTCCCAATACATCTTAATATCTCCAAGGGTCCAATAAATCGTGGACTTAGCTTTCCATTCTTTTCGAACCTCATCAATCCTTTCCAAGGCTTTCCAAGGGGATACCTTTCATAACATTAGGTCCCCTACTTCATACTCCTTGTCCTTTCGTTGTCAAATCAGCATACTTCTTATGTCCATCTTGGGCTACTACCAGCCGTCCTCTGATTAGATCTATTATATCCTTGGTCCTTTGGACTACTGCTGGTCCGAGCAACTTGCTCTCTACAACTTCATCCTAACATAAGGGAGAACGACATTGTCTTCCCTCAAGGATCTTATAAGGCGACATCTTGATAATGACATATGATTTATTGTCGTAAGAAAACTCAATCCGCGATAAATGATCATTCCAAATTCTTTCAAGTCTATTGCACAGACTCTCATAATAACTTCTAGCACTATAGCTTTTGCTTCT
This sequence comes from Apium graveolens, assembly GCF_009905375.1. Taxonomy (NCBI): domain Eukaryota; kingdom Viridiplantae; phylum Streptophyta; class Magnoliopsida; order Apiales; family Apiaceae; genus Apium; species Apium graveolens. The sequence continues at coordinate 195,243,834 of NC_133649.1, forward strand.
CAATACTCATTTTTTCTTGTTCGTAAGCGTTACTATCTTTCGTTCATAATACCATTCTGGATATACTGTTACTCTCTAGCGTTCTATATCCTTCTATTTATTTCGTCGACCTTATTACCAGGAACACATTTCGATTTCGAAGACAACGCACTTACAATACTCCTTTTCTAGATGCTTCTATCTTTGGAAGCTTGATCAATCATATAGAAGTAAAGGAATTTATTGAGAGATCACTATGATCATGAACACTTGTGTTGTCGCATAGTTAGTACAGAAGGTGGCCAACCTTCAGTACTTGACAAGCAATTAAACAACATGTGGTATCATACTAGGCTTCTATCACACAGATAGATAGTCATTCGGCAATACCCCCTTCTGAAAGGGTTGCAGTTCGGTGACTCAATTCTTCGAAACCTTCCAACAGCGAGAGGATTTTATTTTGTTTGAAGTGGGGTAATCAATGAAAGAGACTGTATTTTACTTTGAGGGGTGGGGATTGTAGGCTGCTATATCCAATTCTTCCTATTCTTTGTAATTACCTCTGTAAAGAAGGATATCGGGTGCTCCTCTTGTTTACAGTAATTATGGCAAGTTCTATCAAGTTCTCTCCCCCCTTTCAAAACAAATCATTAGAATAATTGAGACAGTGATAGCCATTTTCCCAATGAAGGCACCAGGGAAAGATACTTCATTATCATTTTGCCTAATTAGTTGCTAAAGAATGTTCTAACGACCTTTACATATACTCATTTACTTTATGGAATACTGATACGATCTTAGAATTTCTATAACAGTACTCCTATATAGCGTGGTCTGATAATTTTCCTTAATCAACATCATCAGCAAAAAGTTACTATTCATCAGTGTTTCAAAAATTCCAAAAATTGGGGTTATTACAGTCTCCCCTCCTTAAAAGGATTCCGTCCCGGAATCATATATAAAATGAATAGGGATACTCTCTTAGCATTGCACTTTCTAACTCTCAAGTAAATTTTCCCACATTGTGGTTCTACCACCAAACTCTGACTAGTTTGATAACCCTTCTCCTAAGCACTTGTTCCTTTTCGATCTATAACCCTTCCTGGTTGCTCCATATAGGTTACGTCTGGTTGCATGTCTATGCGCTTATATGCCCCTATTTGTCTGGCATCCGAAATACACTTCCTTAACATTGATACGTGGAACACGTTATGAACTTGCTACAGGTTCGGGGTAGGGCTAGCTCATATGCTAACTTCCCAATACATCTTAATATCTCCAAGGGTCCAATAAATCGTGGACTTAGCTTTCCATTCTTTTCGAACCTCATCAATCCTTTCCAATGCTTTCCAAGGGGATACCTTTCATAACACTAGGTCCCCTACTTCATACTCCTTGTCCTTTCGTTGTCAAATCAGCATACTTCTTATGTCCATCTTGGGCTACTACCAACCGTCCTCTGATTAGATCTATTATATCCTTGGTCCTTTGGACTACTGCTGGTCCGAGCAACTTGCTCTCTACAACTTCATCCTAACATAAGGGAGAACGACATTGTCTTCCCTCAAGGATCTTATAAGGCGACATCTTGATAATGACATATGATTTATTGTCGTAAGAAAACTCAATCCGCGATAAATGATCATTCCAAATTCTTTCAAGTCTATTGCACAGACTCTCATAATAACTTCTAGCACTATAGCTTTTGCTTCTCAATACTCATTTTTTCTTGTTCGTAAGCGTTACTATCTTTCGTTCATAATACCATTCTGGATATACTGTTACTCTCTAGCGTTCTATATCCTTCTATTTATTTCATCGACCTTATTACCAGGAACACATTTCGATTTCGAAGACAACGCACTTACAATACTCCTTTTCTAGATGCTTCTATCTTTGGAAGCTTGATCAATCATATAGAAGTAAAGGAATTTATTGAGAGATCACTATGATCATGAACACTTGTGTTGTCGCATAGTTAGTACAGAAGGTGGCCAACCTTCAGTACTTGACAAGCAATTAAACAACATGTGGTATCATACTAGGCTTCTATCACACAGATAGATAGTCATTCGGCAATACCCCCTTCTGAAAGGGTTGTTCTTCTCTATTTACACGAAAATGATACCTGGAAAACATTTATGATACTTGCTGGGCATTTTTGGCTCACTCTTGCTTTGTGAACTCTTATTTCTTTCAGTATCAAATGAGGACAAAAGTGAATAGCGTATAATAGACAACAAAAGTGGTGAGATTCCAGCTGAAGAAATTTGGAGGTGTCAGAGTGATCAATATAAGGAAAGTAGTAATGAGGTAATGAAATTGTATTTAGACAATATAAATTTTAGAAGGTTAGATTCTTATTTTATACTATAACCTGTAAGCGATCCTGAATAATGAGGGGTTATCTGTATATTTATTTTAATATACAGGTTTTTAATATTTAAAGTTGTGTAGTTGCACCCAATCCTAACCCCGTATTTGGGGGTGTTACAGTTGGTATCAGAGCAACAAGTTATTGGTCACTGAAATAAGAATAAGTGAGGGTAAGATAGGAGTGATAGGCCATATGAGATAGGGAAGACCCTAGGCATACTCATTTTAAGTTCGAATTGAGTGCGAATGAGGATTAGCAGGTCCCATACGTAATTGGTAAGCCAGGATTATTGGGGAAAAGGTAAGGCGAATATCGCAACACTATAGGTATATTGAGTTCTCCGATCCTACAGTAATGAGGGATTGACAGATCAACGGAGACTGGGCATGTTACCCTACTTTTCATGCGGGTTTGAAGAAAATGCGATTGATTCTTGTGAGAACTTGTGAAAGAGAGGCTAGGTGAATTTGGTACGACTTAACTTAGAATTAGGTAGTAGGGCGAGCTCCACACTGGAGGCAACAAGTTAATGGAAGCTGATGAAGAGCCAAAGTTGCAAGCTGCAAAGGCACCACCATTGTGAGAAGATTCTTACCACATACCGGGCGCTGCGCGATGAATGATATCTACCTTACTGGGTATAGGTAAGACTAGCAAGAAGGTACGACCTTATTTACAAGCATAACGTCGAATTACTTGTGTGGTTGTAAGTATAACATCCAGAACGATGACGAGAATATCAAAGACAGTACCAGACGTTAGCGTTGTGGTAGAATTGCGAATAAAATGATATACAACAGAAGAGGAAAATTTTGTCGGCTAATAAATGTGAAAGGAACCCAAGAAAAAAATAGAAGATGTACCAAAAGGGAGAGACCCTTATATAGGCATTCGTTTAATTAAATATCTCATTAGTAGATCAAGAAAATAGCTAGTAACTTATATAGTAATGATGACCGAATATTTGATTTTCAAAATTTTAAAATGAGATTTCGGAGAAGATTTTCTTAATCAACTTTCAGAAGATTTTTGCATGAAATGAGTTTTATAATTTGGTTGTCGAATTACTATTTAAGTTCTTGTTATTATAAACAGAAAATGACCTAAAAAGAAGAATGGATATAGACTCAGTATTAGTTCAAAGGACTAAGTAGACCCCCCCAGCAGGGAGAAAGTTTAAAGTTCTTGTCAAAGACGAAAGTAATCTTTGTTTAAATAATACCAACGATTGAATGAACATTTTAAAATATTATTTACCCAATTCATGAAATTATTAAAATTTAACAAGATTTGTAATTTGATTGGACAAAGAATGATTGAAGGAAATAGAAGACTCTTTTAGACAATTGGCAAGGGATAATATTCCTAATCGACAAAATTGAAGCGTTGCGGGATTGATTGTTATTCTACGTGGCATAGAAGAAGTCGGAAGTAATAATTATAAATTTCGTAGGGACGCGATTACGATCAAATCATTAAAGCATTTAAAGTGGAGGCATTTCCAGACGACATTTCGAAGTTATAATGTGACCTAAACTGTGAATCTCTCATTCGACTGGTTTCTAAAGGCATACGTAGGTAAAGCGTGGAAGGTGATCAACATCGACATTCTTTCTCTTAATACGATAGCATACATTTTCTTGATTCTTGAATACATATGAGTTTCTTCTATGGATAAATCATATGAGGCAAAGGCGAAAGAAAATTTATTGTATTCCTTCTGAATTGTTTCTCTTCGCAAATTCTTGATTCCTGATTGAGACAAACAGTGTTGTGGTATGACGTTTTGTCGAAATGATGAAGAGTCGGGTGGGACGCCACCTAATCATGTGTTGTATGCCATATAGTATGAAAGACTGGCCATCTTGAGTACGAATATGGTTGTCTCATTCACATCTAAATCTTCACTCATTCTTCTTCCTTCAATTTACTGAATTACAAATTCTCCCGATCGTTTGTGGAATTGTTAATCGTTATTCAGTTTTCAATCAAAGTCATATTCACAAACTCTCCTCTTGCGTATAGTCTATTCTTTTACGGTTTCAAAAGAAATAAAATAGTGTGGCACGTGGAATCATACAACAAACATATATACGACTGCAAACTGATAAATTGTGGACATCTGCGGGTAAGGAAGAAGGAATTTATCGATAACATGGACAGGGCGAAGACATCAAGTCAGATAGTTGTTCATGTTACGAGGATCTCATCAGTACGATAGATTGTGTTAACATGATGCGCTTTAAATCAGAGGATTTTGACGTGGAATGAATGATTAGTGAACCGTAAGAAATAAATTAGTTATAAACTAAGGAAGTAAGGCTGTATGCAAAGCAAACGAGTGTCGGGACAACAATCAGAGATCAAGGGAATTCTGAACACTAACTCAGACAGGCAATTAATACGTGAAGCATCCCTTCGTCGTGGAAAGATATTTGTCATGAAAATTCAAGATCAAAGAAATCTTAATTACAAACAAATTTTGAACGTGTTCTTCAAGAAATTGTGAAGTTCTCTACCTTGAGTAAATAAGTTATGATGAATTTAATACCTATAACCGGGTCGGTGATGAAAGCTCGATACGGGAACATAAGTGGAAGTAAAGTAATGGTGATTCGACTACGAGACCTTTTAAGAAATAACAAACTGATGATGGAATTTTCACACGATGGTGATGATAATAATTAAGACCCTGTGTGGTTATTAAAAGATCAACATACTCACTAATGAAATTGAGTGTGTATCGTCAACGAAGGAGGATTGGTGTAGTTCGTTGAAGGATGTGGCATAATTTTCAAAGGTAACTATACCCAATTAGTAATGGTAAGGGATAAGTTAAGATACTTACGAAATAAAATTTTTAGAAACAACAAGATAAATTTTAAAGTTCACTAATAAAATTTTGTAATATTCTGAACAGAACTAAGAAAAGTATGGTTATATTAATCATTGTTGGTTTAATACCCAATTCCAATTAAAAGATATATGTTATATTAGTAGTACATCTGATGATCAGCGTGGTGTATTTTGATATGATAAATTGATAAATTTGGTTTATGGAAGTGGATGGATATGATGGTGGATGCTTTGATTGATTGATGGTGTCAGCTTGAGTCCGACTGGTAGTCAATGGTATAGGGGAAGTGCTGCCCAAATTTTTAGAAATTACCTTACATGTAAGGTTAAAGAAGTATATTCTCATTCCCAGTTGTACTCCACATGGTTGTGATTTCGGTTCTTGAGAAAGAATGTTATGATCAAACCGACTTTATGTAATTGGTCTTTGATTCCAGTTAGCTAGTCTTCACTGGGTTTAAGTGATTAGTTAAAAGAGTTAATTAATCAACTTTACCAACTAATGGTTAGTTAAATAGAGATCGATTCCAATTAGATTGAGTCAAGCTCTAACATGATTTTTAGATCCGATATCAAAGCGGTTATCAAGTTGAAGGAAGTGATGGCATTAGCAGAAATTGGAAGTTTAGTAGAATAGGTATGATGTTACTACATACATGTGTGAGATTTTATCTAGATGAATGCGCCTTTTTGATAAACAAGAGGAATAGAAAGTAATTTGTACATGCTAATAAGAAGAATATTTTTCAAGAACTAAAGGTTCAAGATAAAGCAAAGAGATTCTATCATCTGTAATAGCGTTCCATGAAGGACTTGAAAGTATACCCATATCGAATGGCGATTGAATAAAAGTTTTAGAAAGCTCGCAAATCCAAGTATCCGATGTAAGACGAAGACTAACGAAGTCCGCATGTGAACTTAGGAAAAAGAAATGTTGATCATTTGGAAAAAGCCAAATATGCGACCAATGATGATTTAAGTAAAGCTAAGAAAATAACTATCGATGAATTTTGAAAATTCTGTCAGTAAGAACTTAAATATTATAAATAAAAGCCTTTTATTAACTTCAGAAATGGCTTAGCTAATAATGCATATATTAATTTCATCGAGAAAAAGACATTCCTTATGTTAAAAGAATTAATGAGAATGAAGAGCTAAATAAGAAAAGAAGTGGAATCAAAGGGATGATAAAGAAATTTTATAAAATAGTCCAGGATATAAGCAAGTAGTGAACGTCAGCTGTGTCAGAACTGATAGGGGAATAAAGTGAAACGCCGATAATGGAAGATAGAAATTTCATTCAAAGAATGCGTGTAAACAGGGGAGATTAAACCAAGGTATTAGTGGCGAACTGTTAAAGAAGAACGTTACAATGAATCTCATATCAGAATTTTTTTGAATTAAAGCAAAGCCCCGAAGGTTCTAACGAATAATTTACCAAGGTTACCTCGGGAAATGAGGTAAAAATTTTCATCAGTTACTGTACGAGTCGAGCTGGTGTCAAAAGCCCTGTATCGTATAACCCAGTAGAAATGAGATATTGAGTGAAGGAAAACTTCAGAAATGTGGAATGAAAGAATAATGAAATAAAGGGTACTTCGCACTATACACAAAAGTGATCATGGAGAAAAAAGAAGGGAGGTATGAAGTCACGCATCAGTTATCAGAAATTGCAAGTCTGAAGATTAAATGAACATAGTGTATAAGGAGTAATTGGATAATGTGATTGTATTTATTAATAACATCCTCGCCCATTCAAGAACTAAGGAAGACCAAGTTGAACACCTGGAGATATGCATGTGAAGGGTAAAAGATTAGAAACTGCGTTCTAAGCTACAAAGGTATGAACTCTGGTTATAACTAATTATGAGCTACAGAAGTATGGTTAATTACCAACCAAGCAAGATCCACTCAGAGACAGATGTCTTGAGTAGAAAAAAAAGAGTGAATATCACTAAGATTGCTGGGGAGTGGATAAAGGAATTGGAAAAGTTAGAAATTAAAAACAGGTTTTGAACCGATTTTTGGATTATATTGATACTTACTTTGTTGTTAGATATCAAAGGTGGTATTAATATAGATGATTGATGTTGACTTCAGTATGGAATGTTGTGAGCATCAAAGTTCATATTGATATCTAATTTGATATGACAACAAAATTGGTATTAGTACCAAGAGTTCGGTTTTGAATAAAGTTATGGTTCATTCTATTCCAAATTAATATTTCCTTTCAGATAGTAAAAGATTTCGCTCGATGAATATACTTATTAGTGATTGAAAAGAAATTGAAAAATACTACAAAGTGGTGAATTAAATGCGATTGTCGAGATTTTTTTTTAGTTTTGAATAGATTTTGAACATTTCGAAGCATCAGACGCCATGAGCTCAATATATCGAGCGCACACGGATGGAAAGTACAAAAGACCTGCTAAAGGTTCTCGAATACAATTGAAAACGATCATAGGCCAGACTAACCAAACAGAAGGAGATGGAAGAAGTAAAGTCGAACAGTCAGGGAAAATGGAAGGTTTATAAACACAAATTATTAGAATTAGAAAGAGAAGCAGATTAGTATAAATTAAGTTAGCCTACTGAGACAATGAGATAGATAGAACGATTACGAATGAGTTGGCCTTGTTATTACAAGCATGACGAGTTCATAAGATGTTCAAATGTATATGACTAAGAGACCGTTACGTGAGTATAAAATGAAGGTTGATTCAGGTTACGTGAGTAACTGATAGATTTAATATCGGTAAGAGACCGTTGAGTTGTGATTAAAGTGATGAGACCTGAGAAATTATAAGGAAGGTACTTGGAAAATATCACAGTTAACGTTAAAAATCAAATACGCCATGGTCTCAGTACATCATTTATAAATGAAGAAGAAGATTACAGGATCGATTAAAGAGCCTCGAATGCGATGGGAAGCGATTACAAATTAGGTTATTTGAACGAAGAAACATATGGGGACGAGGTTCAACACCGAGTAACATTTGGAAACGCTCATAAGCACGAGTTACTAGAATTAGAAAGAAAAAGAGAATTAAGATGTGTTATGCTGGTCCCTCCTAGATAGTAAAATAGACAGGATAAATAGAAGTGAGTTGGATTCACCGCTACCCGTATAGCGAATTCATAGGGCGTTTATATGTATATATCCAGAAAGAGTAAGTTAGCTCCATTATATATAGAAGATGGAGATTTGAATTGAGTTATACAAGCAACAAATAGAATATGATGTTAGCGAGAGGCTATTAAGGGAATGATTGATATTATACGTTAAAGTTATGAAAAATTATAAGGTTGAGAGATTCACCTGAGAAAATGAAATTGATATACTTGAAAAGTATCAGTACTATTCCTTAGTGTGATTCTGAGGACATAATTTTTTTAAGGGGGGAAGGATGTAACGTCCGGGAAATATCATGTAATTATTTGATTATTATGTGAATATTATATGAATTTTGGTGAATTATCTGATGATTGATAATAATATTTGGATGTTTGTATATAATAAAATGTGAGTATATTAATTTTAATATGTCCAGAATAAAATATAGATAATTAAGATATTTTTCTGGTAATTTTGGAGTGTTATATGATTTTATAATGATTTATGAATTATTAATTATTTTCTGAATAATTACAAAATTATTTTATAAAGCCGGGAATTGTCCGACTTCAACTATTTTTCCGTTTTTACAACACGAAACTCTTCTGAAAACTCCTTCCTCACCTAATCTGGTAATTCCGGACATTTTCCGTGTTTCGACTTTTTCGATCCGGATTACGGTTTGACCCGTGTGGGGCCCGGCGCAAGATTTTCGATACGATAATCATTTCGGTGAATCAAAGAAACCCGTATCCTCGAAAGACGAGATATTATTACATTATTTTCGTATAGAGTGTTTTATAAAAAGTCCGGTTGGGATAATTATTCAAAACTAATATCAAATCAGATCGTTATTGCAGTTACTTAGCGGCTAAGCAACTAATTTAACGATCCAAAATGATCCAGAACGAACCAATATTCCATAAATATAAATAGCATATTTCTTATTTTATTTTATTCGTTTATTCATTTACAACCAGTAAAAATATAGTAATTACAGAGAAAAACCCTAAAAACGATACGTTCCTGAGAATCAAACGCACGAACGAAGGCGTTATCGAACTCCGATTCAAGCGTGTAATATATCAAAACGAAGCTCTCGAAATATAGAATCATAATCAATCATCAAATCAAACCCAGAAATCTCAAATAATCATTTGTCTATTTATTTTAATTCGAATTTATTAAGATTTTAAATATGAAAATTTGTTCTTGAAGTTGTTGATATGATTTGATGCTATAATCATGTAGAGAATAATTTTCTGATCATTTTGGTATATAATATGTCAGATTTTGAGGTTTGCATCATGTAGAAAAATGAATTTGATTTTGGGAAAAATAAAATTAGGGTTCTTGTTCAAGAACAGTTTTAATTGATTTTTGGGTATTTTTGATTCTCGGGTTATTCGTTTGATCTAATTGTTTATATAGCTTCATATGATAAATTATAATCGATTTGCATAACTAATTGCATCGAACTGTAGCTAGGATGCATGATTCGATTTATAGGGTTCTAAGCAATTTTTGAAATAATCGTTTTTGATTTTTAATAATCTTAGATGTATATGAGTTTGGGGGTTAGATTACATGTGTTATACGCTTTATTTTGAGATAATAATCGTTGAAATTGGTTCCGTAAGCATCATAATCGCATTTCACCGGAGTATTCACCGGCGTTAGCCTGCATGTTGTCGGAATCGACGAATTCCTAAGTGTTGGTTGTGATTGTTGTTTGAATTGTTGTCCTGGATTGATTCTAAGCAGGTGTCAGTTGCAATTCTGATCAAAATGCTGTGTTTTCGAGCCAAAGGGTCTCGTCGGAATGCTACCGGAGTCCGACAAGAACCACCGCTTTCTGGGCAACCCGGCAGGAGTTCTTGAGGACCCGGTGGTATTCATACCCGACCCGTTTTCCGAATTTACAAACCCGGTTTTGATCCGATTGTCTCAAATACATTTCTGAAAATTGTGTTTTTACACTTTGACCCCTAAAACTTCTGAAATCTTGCAAATAAAGGATACCTGTTTTAAAAATTTACAGAAAATGGATTTTTGTTTTAGGAATAATTTAATTATTATTTTAAAAACCAGAAAAATAGTTATTTAATTATTTTAAATCCAGAAATTTTTTTTAATTATTTATTTATTCAAAAAAATGAATCGAAATTATTTTATTAATTAATTTTAATTAATTTTAATTGATTTAATAATTAGATTTAATTATTTAAAATTGATTTAAAAATTCCGAAAAATAGTTTCAGGCTTTAAAATATTATTCTAAATTATTTTTAAGGCTCGATAATTATTATAGAATTATTTTAAAATTAGATTAGGGTGTTCGAACCCTATTATTTTATTATAAAATGATTCAGAGACCTTTTTTAATTCCGAAAAATGTTAAAAAATTCATAATAAATCAACCATTCGTCCGTTTAATACGAAACGAACGCCTCTAGACTCAGAAAAATATTTTGCTTCTATTAAAAATATTTTCGAGACCTAAATTCCTTTGTATCTAAAGGACGTTTGGTTTATAGATCATTCTGAGTCAATAATTGATCAATAAAATATTCTTTTTGACCCGATTTCAATTCTAAACGTATTAAGACCTATCTTTTGTCGATTCAACTAATGTGCTACATGAATTACGTGATTGTGTTATATGATTACATGCCCTATGTGTACGTGTTATGTGGATAATGAGTCAGCGTGTCTTTTAAACATTATCTGATTGTGATGTGATCTTTATCTGTTATTATCGGGCGGGTAGATAATAAGAATAAACGTATAGACTAGACAATTATATATGCTGTCAGTTCATTGAATAGTATTATTTATGATAGATGCACATAGTTCGAGGCATTCAAAGCCAGACAGAAATTGTAGAAATAAAGCCTGATAGCGTGTATTAATGAAACGAGTGGATTCATAATAAAGATAAACCTAAGGGTGTAAATGATAAGAAAGGTCAAGTAGCATGTCAAGAGGAATACAGATGCAACAGGACTGAGTGATATGGAAGCTTGTTAAAGATCAGTAGATTATCAATCGAGGCAAGTATTCCTAACCTTTCTCCTAAAATACTGCAAATATTTATTCGTTCCTATTCTTAGTTCAGAATAGTTAAATGTTTTTATATTTCGCTGCAATTACTCTTATTTATGCAAGTGCCTTTTTGATCTTGTTCCTTGATTATCGATTGATCTCTTGAGCAAGTACCCATTCGTTCGGGTTATTTGCGAACCCTGCTTTGGGGTGTTTTGAAATCAAAATGATTTGATATCAAAATACTCTACGGGTTGGACGGTTATTATGAGGACCAGTGATGAGCTGGATCCTATGGGTCGGGAATGGATTGGACCCTTAGGCCATAGTTGCCTGGGTACTCCATATGTTGGTTGGGTCTATGCAGTTGGGTATAGATCCGCGCTATCTCCTGACTGATCAGCAGGTTATAGTGCATATGTTGGTTTCTAGTGTCCAGTCTAATTTATTGTTGATCGCCATTAACGGCATTCCTTCCCGAATAGTTCATAATTACAAATCAAACAAAGATTTGATTCAAAAGGATGAAATATTGAAACGATCACTGTTCTTCTACAGAAAAATGTGATTTATGATTAAAGGCCAATGAGGGTCGATGTTTTGTTCCCTCAACTATTTAAATATGTAAAGACGTTTTTAAAATCATTCAACAATCATTTCCAGGAGTTTTCTGATATGATACCTGGAAAATATTTATGATACTTGCTGGGCATTTTTGGCTCACTCTTGCTTTGTGAACTCTTATTTCTTTCAGTATCAAATGAGGAAAAAGTGAATAGCTTTTAATAGACAACAAAAGTGGTGAGATTCCAGCTGAAGAAATTTGGAGGTGTCAGAGTGATCAATACAAGAAAAGTAGTAATGAGGTAATGAAATTGTATTTAGACAATATAAATTTTAGAAGGTTAGATTCCTATTTCATATTATAACCTGTAATCGATCCTGAATAATGAGGGGTTATCTGTATATTTATTTTAATATACAGTTTTTATTATTTAAAGTTGTGTAGTGAGACCCAATCCAAACTCCGGATTTGGGGGTGTTACAACTTTCTTACCATGGTTAGTTAGTGCGTTACGTTTATTTAATCGTTTACGCGTTTGCTCGGTTGCTTAAGCGTTTTCGTAATACTTACTCGTAAATGGTTCGCGGCGTAATTCCTTTTGTATTTATTCCTTATATTTTGAATTATCATACTTGAATATAAATCTGTAGGGTTTTAATCTTGTAATTATATTGTGATTCCCGTAATCCTCGATGAGTCGTAAATACAGTTATTTTTCAAAGTTCGTTTTCTTCGAAAACTAATAGCGTTTACATACACTCATTTGGTACGTATAATCATAATATCAACTCTGAAACTCATTTTCTCATACACTACATAGTGTGGGCTCAAAAGTTTTTCCTGTCCGTCAGGGTTACTATTCATTAACGTTTTACAAGGTCTCAAAAATTCGAGTTATTACAGTCTTCCCCGCTAACAAGGATTCCGTCCCGGAATCATTTAGAAAATAAGTAGGGATATCTATTCCTCATTACGTCTTCAAGTTCCCAAGTTGATTCCTCAACATTTTGATTTCTCCATAAGATTCTAACCAGCTTCATAGTCTTGTTTCTCAGCACTTGTTCTTTTTGATCCATTATCCTTACTTGTTGCTCGATGTAGGTCAGGTCTGGTTGTAAATCTACCTGCTCGTATTCTATTACATGTCGTGCATCTGCATGGTACTTCCTTAACATGGACACGTGGAACACGTTCTGCACTTGTTGCAGATTAGGAGGCAAGGTGAGCTCGTAAGCTAGAGGTCCTATTCTCCTCAAAATTTCAAAGGATCCTATGAATCTGGGACTCAGCTTCCCTTTCTTCCCAAACCTCATCACTCCTTTCCACGGAGATACCTTCAATAGCACAGAATCTCCTACTTCGTATTCCCTATCCTTCCTGGTCTGGTCGACGTACTTCTTTTGTCTGTCTTGAGCTGCTACCAGTCTTTTCCTGATGAGTCTCACCATTTCCCTGGTCTGTTGGACTAATTCTGGCCCTAATATCTTGTGTTCTCCAACTTCATCCCAACATAGGGGAGAGAGACATCTCCTTCCGTAAAGAGCTTCATACGGAGGCATTCCTATGCTAGCATGATAGCTATTGTTGTAAGCAAATTCGATCAGGGGTAAGTGGTCATCCCAAATTCCTTTGAAATCAATGGCACACACTCATAGCATATCTTTTAGGGTCTGAATAGTCCTCTCGCTTTGTCCATCAGTCTGGAGGTGGTAGCCGGTACTCATGTTTAGTCTGGTGCCTACGCATTCCTGGAAGCTTCTCCAAAATCTAGAATTAAACCTTGGATCTCTATCTGACACTATGGCTACAGGAACGCCGTGTCTCACTACAATTTCCTTCAAGTAAATATCCACCAACTTGTCTACGGTGTACCTTTCGTTGATTGGTAGGAAGTGTGCAGACTTGGTCAATCTATCTATGATAACCCATATGGCATCGTGATTGGTCTTTGTCCTTGGTAGGCCTGTCACAAAATCCATGACTATATGCTCCCATTTCCATTCTGGAATTTCCAGGGGCCGTAATAGTCCACTAGGTCGCTGATGTTCATCCTTCACTCTCTGGCATGTCAAGCACTTGCTGGCCCACTCTGCTACTTCTCTCTTCATATTAGGCCACCAATAATATTCCTTAATGTAACACCCACAAATCCGGGGTCGGGGATCCGGGTTTCACAAGTTCCATTTCCCTTAATAACACTCAATCTTTATAAACAACCAACTACTGCGTACTGTGACCCCATAATATACACACACCACAAGTTATATTCTCAGAGATGAATACCAAAAAAATATAACATAAGTCATTTTATTCCACAATTATAAGTCACTACACCTGAAAAGGGTTTGTGAATAAATTTACAGATTCTTTGCCATTATTACAATTCATAAATATACATAAGTATGGTATATCAACAGTTTAAAGCCTAGCCTATTGGTAGTTCCTACCTCGGCTACAGCGGCATCAACGCCTAAAGGAAACTGCGGAACGTTTCCTATCCGCTCGCAAATTGGGAGCTTGGTCCTGTTCATCTTGTCTATCTGTTTTTGTGTGAGGAAAGAAGAAAGCAAGGTTGAGCAACAAGCCCACCGAAATAATATGTATAATAATTACCAATATATGAGCATCTTCATAGTACTCATGAAAGTCTTGGTCAAGCAGAAATGAACCAAGTTTGATATCTTAATACGACGAAGTCGTAAAATATTCAGTATATATATACATATATATTTCTCAAAATCTTTGAAATCCTCTAACATGTATATTATACACAGAGTTCCAATTTATAACTGTATAAAGATATCGTTGCAAGGTGATCTCATATATCTAACCTTGTCTCAACGTTTTTCTAAAAATCTTTGTCATGCATAAGATAATCATTTACTAGATATAAGTTAAAAAGATGAAGTTACAAGATACTCCAATATACTTATATCTTTTTCGAATACTACTTGAACTACCACCGTTCAAGGTATAAATAGTTCATCCCATAGATGAAGTTACAAGACAAAACTTGTATAGAATCAATCTCTGAAATATCATCAAAATGAAATGAAGTTATGTGATACTTCATTTGATGAAAATATCATTTTAAAAATTCGACCCTGCCAACACTCAACAATCGCCCAACCGTAGCCTTTCTATCGAAGTGCTCTGGGTAGTGTTGCAGAAATATCCAACTGGATGATGAACTCATTACAGGAGTTTTCCGCGCCAGGAAGACCACTCACGATGATCAGTCGCAGTAGTGTAACCCCACCATTTTCTACATATAGAGGAGAACAGTCAGATTTACTTGTCAACCGAACACTGGACTCCTAAGGAATGGACCGTCTTAGCGGAACTTCCAGGCCATTTGGCGAATATAATAAGGCTGGACCGGCGCCACTCGACCACTTATGCCACTCCTAGTTCAGATGAAATCCATGACTCTGAAATGTAAAGCTCGTCCCCCCTTTCCCCAAGTAGAAACTTATTGAGACGGCTCCGCCAAGAAGTCGTATCTAGTTGTAAAGGAAAACTCACCGATATTTCCCAGGCGATGCTTGTTAATGGATTAACTTATTTCAAGAATTTTACATCCCGAGTGTTGGGTAAGTAATCAAAAACTCTTTTATCAAAACAGCAACCTTGTTGCGAATATAAAAATACATCACGGAGCCGGATCCCTCAGATTTTTAAGCGAGTATTTAAATCCCCTTCGAAAGGATGATCTTAAATTTGAAAATGAGTTTTGGGATCCGCTCTAACTTTCCAAAAATAGTTTTGATAAAGTTTGAAAATAATCTCTGGAAATATTTAAAGTAAGAATGATTTGATCGTATCAATCGTTTTCCGAATGCATGGCAAATATCAAAACATTATTCTTTAATAAAATAAAGAATATTATTTAATAAAATAAGCGGAGTCATAAGTCCTCGAATGAACATTCAAAATAATATTCATTAAATAAATAAGCGGAGTCATAAGTCCTCTAATGAATATTCCAAATAATATTCATTAAATAAAATAAGCGGAGTCATAAGTCCTCGAATGAATATTCAACATAATATTCATTTATAATATAAAACTACTGAATAAATATTATTCGTTTAATAGTTTTGAAAACTATATATATATAATATACTCGGCAACATCGCCTCCCGGTTTATGAAAATGTTCAACTCTGGGTCCCCTATACTAAGGGTATACGCAAGTACTGCTTATCTCTAGCATAGGTATTATGCAGTTTATAATCAATTGAATCAACAATGAGATATCAAGATTCCGAAACAGACATGTATATTTATATCATAACAACATGCTCCAATATATCGTAAGACTTGCTAATAACAACCATGCACTTATCACAAGATAATGCACAAACAATTATATACATCACGACAACAGTATAACGGGTAGAAAACTTGTCTAAGTGTTCCGGGATAGACTTAAGCTTAAAGAGGGTCCAGTAATCTATGAACAAAAACATAATCCGGAATTAGACCACGGTCTCTTAAGAAACTAGTCAAAACTCACTCATACCCTAACGGTCGCTTACGGTCGCTTACACGCTTAACGATTTGCGTTAATCACTTGTGTACCCTCAGCTCCACCAATTTTAATAAATTAACCATTACGAATTTTAAGACGACTCTTTTGTGAATACTCTACCCACTGCCTAACCCACCTTACATAATTTTTTCATAATCCAATTAGTCTTTTAAGGGCCTTAAACAAGGTCTCAAAGTAAAGCGAGGGGTAAAGATTTATTCGTGAAACACCGTTTCTTAAAACGGTCATTTCTCCTAAACCGTACATCGGAACCAAGCGAACCGCATATCAAAACGAAGCTTATGAAATGCTCTAGCTAAAAATGGCAATGTTAGAGATTGGTTGTTGAGTTTTCTGTCCTAAACACTAAGAAAAAGCAGTTGAATAAAAACGGACATTACGACGGCTATGTTTACGCGATTACCAATATTTAAACTACTTCAACTAACCACCAACCAACTAATAACCATCAATACAACAAAACTTCACCTAAAACATACCACATCAGTCCATATCTCCAAGTTTTTCAACTCAAACAACCACAATCAAGACCTATGAACTATAATCAAGCTTCAATTATCAAAACACTTCCAAATCAAATCAAACTACTAATAATCACAATCCATGCTTCTCATTTCACAAAACCAACCATTAAACTTACTAAAAAATAAAGTAAAGGCTAGGGTTTGAAGTTTATACTTTCCTTGGTAGGTGTTAAGTTGCTATGAAGCCTTAGGAATCCTTAATCTAACCTCCTACAAGCTTGATCTTTCCAAAGAAATCAAGAACACAAAGTTAGGTTTTGAAGTTTCTAAAAGTCCGATTGAAAGAACTGTAAAAGTGAGGGTCTTACCATGCTTATTTGGATGATACTTGTGAACAAGAGTTGTAGGCCATTTCAATACCTTTCCAACGAGCTATATAACACAACATTTGAGTGAGTATTGAAGGAGATATGGCAGTTTGAAGTTGCTAGTATTGTTTTGGCCGAGAGCTTTTGTTCTTGGAAGCAAAAGTCAACTTCTAATTTTTGTGTTTTATGATATTTGCTTGGTTGCTTCTCCTTTTTGTCTTGGAAAATGTTTTAGCTTTTTACCATGGTAAATTTTACATGGCCCAAAATCAACCAACAAAACAAAACCCTGCTTGTGTCATCTATTTGCCACATGTCTTTATCTTGTGGTTCGATGATGTCATAATACCTTGGATTCTTGTACAGGCTTATCTCTTGGTTGTGTATTTGTTTTACGGTTCGCTTAACTTTCGTTCTCGATATCCGTTTGAGGGATCATATCTGGGATCTCATTATTTGAGCTTCCCTAAATCTTTCCTAATATTTTATAATCCTTTAATGATCCTCTCTTATAATCCTTGATTAAAAATCCTTTTAATTATATTACCTTATACTCAATTCTTTCGGTATCTGGTGGATTTTTGGGAAAAACAAAGTGTTCGGATTCAAATTCTAACGACCTTTACATATACTCATTTACTTTATGGAATACTGATACGATCTTAGAATTTCTATAACAGTACTCCTATATAGCGTGGTCTGATAATTTTCCTTAATCAACATCATCAGCAAAAAGTTACTATTCATCAGTGTTTCAAAAATTCCAAAAATTGGGGTTATTACAGTCTCCCCTCCTTAAAAGGATTCCGTCCCGGAATCATATATAAAATGAATAGGGATACTCTCTTAGCATTGCACTTTCTAACTCTCAAGTAAATTTTCCCACATTGTGGTTCCACCACCAAACCCTGACTAGTTTGATAACCCTTCTCCTAAGCACTTGTTCCTTTTCGATCTATAACCCTTCCTGGTTGCTCCATATAGGTTACGTCTGGTTGCATGTCTATGCGCTTATATGCCCCTATTTGTCTGGCATCCGGAATACACTTCCTTAACATTGATACGTGGAACACGTTATGAACTTGCTACAGGTTCGGGGTAGGGCTAGCTCATATGCTAACTTCCCAATACATCTTAATATCTCCAAGGGTCCAATAAATCGTGGACTTAGCTTTCCATTCTTTTCGAACCTCATCAATCCTTTCCAAGGCTTTCCAAGGGGATACCTTTCATAACACTAGGTCCCCTACTTCATACTCCTTGTCCTTTCGTTGTCAAATCAGCATACTTCTTATGTCCATCTTGGGCTACTACCAGCCGTCCTCTGATTAGATCTATTATATCCTTGGTCCTTTGGACTACTGCTGGTCCGAGCAACTTGCTCTCTACAACTTCATCCTAACATAAGGGAGAACGACATTGTCTTCCCTCAAGGATCTTATAAGGAGACATCTTGATAATGACATATGATTTATTGTCGTAAGAAAACTCAATCCGCGATAAATGATCATTCCAAATTCTTTCAAGTCTATTGCACAGACTCTCATAATAACTTCTAGCACTATAGCTTTTGCTTCTCAATACTCATTTTTTCTTGTTCGTAAGCGTTACTATCTTTCGTTCATAATACCATTCTGGATATACTGTTACTCTCTAGCGTTCTATATCCTTCTATTTATTTCGTCGACCTTATTACCAGGAACACATTTCGATTTCGAAGACAACGCACTTACAATACTCCTTTTCTAGATGCTTCTATCTTTGGAAGCTTGATCAATCATATAGAAGTAAAGGAATTTATTGAGAGATCACTATGATCATGAACACTTGTGTTGTCGCATAGTTAGTACAGAAGGTGGCCAAACTTCAGTACTTGACAAGCAATTAAACAACATGTGGTATCATACTAGGCTTCTATCACACAGATATATAGTCATTCGGCAATACCCCCTTCTGAAAGGGTTGTTCTTCTCTATTTACACGAAAATGAAAAGAAGAGAGAAGAAAGAATTTAAGAGAATTATACAAAAATATTGCCACAAAACATCTGGCTTGAAGTCTACCTCTGAATTATAGAGGTTTATCATAGGAGAATAAACCTATATATATATA
This sequence comes from Apium graveolens, assembly GCF_009905375.1. Classification (NCBI taxonomy): domain Eukaryota; kingdom Viridiplantae; phylum Streptophyta; class Magnoliopsida; order Apiales; family Apiaceae; genus Apium; species Apium graveolens. The sequence continues at coordinate 195,263,269 of NC_133649.1, forward strand.
TCTCAACATCAAGTATTATCGCATCACAATTCACGTGCTTGAATATTTACTATTCCGTCCATCATTCGATGAACCCATGCTCTTGCTCGAGCTTATACACAATCACCTTTGAAACCCCCTCGATATCGAAAATCGAATATGGGATTTCATTCTAGACATCATCGTTACTAGAATTCTATGCTTGCACCTCAACCTTCTTCGTTTAGTAATACTACTATTTATCGATAAGAAGGAATAAATATATCATAGGTAAATGTTCGGCTTAGTTGGTCTATCATTAATAATTTATACATCACCACGACCCGATTAGTTGTACTCAATCTCAACATCCATTCCAATACAACTCTCACGGTTGTAATCGGCTCATTACTCGCGAAATCATTGCTGCATTACTATGGTGCACCGCTGACCTACTGTAGTCATTCATTTTCCTTGGAATCTTAATAGCTAATCATACGGAGTACATACCTTCCGTATCAAAATCTTCTAGAGAGGCAACATAATCACCATTCATGATTCATGAAGAACACTCCTGAACTTGACATATATATGACATGAAGCAAATAAAATTGCAGAAGAGTTTCAATAAAGCAACGATAGCAGGTTAATACCATTATTAACCATATGTCTTTATTAGGAGAAATGAAGCTCAAAGGTTCATTAGTCCTTTCGTAACATGGACCCGGCTTATCTCAAGATAGGACCTTCTAAGATAGGTAGCCCGCTCACGGCGATAACATGAATTAAATCTTTACTAAACTACTATTATGGTTGAGTAACGCACAATCATCAAAAGGAATGTCAATCTTTCACACCATAATACAACCTTCACGGATGTAACCATCATCACTGTATTCCTCTGGCATGAGCGCCTATAATTGTCCTCTTATACTAAAAGTGTCGGCCACCTCTTTGGCCTTTCCTGATAGTAATATTTCCTTAAAATCAATGTCATTTTAACCACCTTCAACTAAATTTTCTACCTCATTTCAAATCACTGCTTATGTGAGAATGCTTTTCTTAAGTCCTGGTGAGGAAAAAAATATCACCATTTTTCCATAAGTCATTGCTGTAGTCTTTAGATGTGAACATTGTCACAATTGACTCTCGATCATACTTAGGACGTCTCTTATCTTGGGTCCTTCTTGTTTTTACCAATCTTGACCTTCATTGGTTCAATCTATACTTTCTCATGGTTTAACATGTGCCCCACTTGGAATTATTATTATTACGTCATATTTCCTTCTTCAAAATTTATATTCTTGAGAACTTTGAATATTACCTTTCTCCTTGTGAAACCTCTAAGGTTATCCTTAAATCCTTCATCCTGTACTCCTGGGTACATGGCATATCCAGATACCATTTACTAATACTAGAACGATTGTCTATATAGTTCTGAAAACTTTCTCCACTGATCTTTAAAGGTTGTTGTTGCCTTAGTCCTTCATTTCGTACCACCCAAACTCATAATGTCCCTATTAAGGTTGAAATGCCAACCTTTATGCATTCCCCCCATGGTTCATCTCAATTTATCGAGTATCTATTCTTAATTCCACCTTTAAAAAGGTACTTACATCCTTCCATGGATAAATCAAGTCATATATCCCTGATAAGGGTATCTTATTCAATGATTCCCACCTCGATAGTCTACCTAATTTCACAATAGCATCATTATTCAAACTGTGGTCAATCCATATGGCCTCCAAAAGATAACAACGGTTATCCACACTTTTTTTTGCCTGATTTGGTAATGATGACATGGAAGTTCTGGAAGATATTGGTCGTGTTCAACGTGAACTTCTTTTTATTAAATCCTCATTTACTTTTGTTGTTGATCTCAACAATCATCTCAATGTTGAGATATCTTCTATACTTGGTGTCTCCCTTTTGGGCATCAAGTCACAGGTCTTACATATACTTCATATTCTTGAAGGTCACTTCCTTCATCCCATTTTCTTAATTTCTTGTTATCATGTCTCCTCAGTCCATCCGTGTTTCCTTATTAATCCATCGGTCTATCTCAAAGTTTCATCGAATACTTTCAACTTAAGGAGATTAATTATACGTATCGCTTACGCCTTCAAACCTTGACTTTATCTCATGATCAGTCACCATCACGTTGATGATGACACACTTCTCTATATATTTATTGCTAGGGTTTCTTAGGGTTTCACATACCTAACTCCTTTATCGCTTCTCAACTCTATTTCCTTTATATCCCTTTATACTCCTTCCCCTTTCAGTCTTTTATTTTTGTTTCTGTTACAACCATTTCATGAACCAACACAACATAAGCATTGGTTTCAAACATCCCGTCATTCTGGATTCGTGTCCTTCAGATGAACCTTAATGACTTTCACAACCTAGATTCATGATTCATCATACTTGTCCGCCTCTGGCCTGGTTTTAAAACTTCTACACTATCTCTCTATCTTCCTTAGCCTTCCACCAGCTGGTGGCCTCTCTCTTAAGAAGGTAAGTGGCAAAAATAGTCTTTTGCACTTCGTCAATCATTTAGAATCTCAAATGACTCCTCTATTTCCTTTAGCCAGGACCTTGCCTCGACTGGGTCAATTTGTTCCTTGGAACTCTAAGAGCTTAGCGACTTAAAGGTCCTGAAAGAATTTCCCACCGCATTGTTTCCTCAAGGTGGTGGTTGGGGATAAAAGTATAAGTTTTGTTTAGGCAGGTCCATGGATTTCCCAATAGGAGTACCATCCTGGTTCTTCCTATCTTGCTCGACTTCTGTTTTCACATTATGAAATGTTTCATCCTTCTCCCATAATCGGGGTTATTTTATACGTTAAAATTCTTGATTTCCACTTTATTATGTTATGGGTTCCTTCTTTCTTGATGGCGATCTCCCTTACTATCACATTCAGGGTTTGCCCTAAATCTTATTCCTCAAACTATGGCTTTCATCTAAGGTCTCATCCTTAAGCTCTTGAACATTGAAACCCAATTTTTGTAGGAATACCTCATTATTTCCTTATCATCTTTCTCGGTATTGATCTCTTCTCCAGTCATTGGCTCTCTGCCTTCATTCATCACTTTTTCTTGGCACCATACGATATTTTCTAGTAATTTGGGCTGCATTGCAATATCAACAACTTTTCAGTACCAGCTCCGGTTACCTTTACTTCTATTTCCATTTTCTTAAAATCTCTTATCAACTCTCTTGAAGACATTATCATCTTGAGTCTCTCCTTTCTACTAAGGGCGTCAGCCACCATATTGGCTTTCCCTGGATAATAAAGAATCTACAATCATAATCCTTGATTAGCTCTAACCACCTCCTCTGGCGCATGTTGAGCTCTTTCTGCGTGAAAATGTATTATAGCTCTTATGGTTTGTATAAATCTCGCACTTTTCTCCATACAAGTAGTGCCTCCAATCTTTAGGGCAAAACTATTACCACGAGCCCAAGCTCATGGGTGGGGATATCGAATTTTATATTCCCTTAATAGTCTTGACGCGTACGCGATTACCATACCATGCTGTATAAAAATGCATCCTAATTCCTTGTGCGCAGCGTCACTATAAATCACAAAATCTCTTTTTCCATCCGACAATGCCAACATAGGGGTTGTCACCAATCTTTGCTTCAATTCTTGAAAGCCGTTCTCACACTTCTCTGTCCATTCGAACTTCTCAATCTTACGAGTAAGCCGCATTAAAGGGGCTACTATCTTTGCAAACTTGAACGAACCTACGGTAATAACCGGCCAATCCTACCTCTGGTAGTCGCCCTAACCACGGTCATCAATTCCTTAGCGGTCCTTTCTTCATTCTTGTCAGGATCCTCCACAGGATCCTTTCTCAGCAACAATCCCTTTTGGGAAAACATCCTTCATTTCTACATCCTTAATATGAACATCATCTGGTCCCTCGTTAGGGTGCTCCATTGGATCCACAATCTGATCCCCAATATATAGTAAAATCATCGTATTATTGCTCTTGAACTTCAGGGTTCGCAGTCCCACTACCATATACGATAATGAACTACGCTTCTATCATGATATTTATAAGTGTTCCCGTAAGGGTTTTAATTATCAGTACTATGTTAGGTAGTCCGACTATGAACTTGGAAAGAGTTCTTATTATCTTAGTAAACTTATCATTTTAACGACGCATCATCTCTGAGGTTTATAACTCTTAGCTCTGATACCATTTCCGTAACACCCCCAACTCCGGGGTCGGGGATCCGGGTTTCACAAGTTCCATTTCCCTTAATAACACTCAATCTTTATAAACAACCAACTACTGCGTACTGTGACCCCACACTATACACACACCACAAGTTATAGTCTCAAAGATGAATACCAAAAAAATATAACGTAAGTCATTTTATTCCACAATTATAAGTCATTACACCTGAAAAGGATTTCTGAATAAATTTACAGATTCTATGCCATTATTACAATTCATAAATATACATAAGTCTAGTATATCAACAGTTGAAAGCCTAGCCTATTGGTAGTTCCTACCTCGGCTACAACGACATCAACGCCTACAGGAAACTGCGGAACGTTTCCTATCCGCTCGCGAATTGGGAGCTTGGTCCTGTTCATCTTGTCTATCTGTTGTTGTGTGATGAAAGAAGAAAGCAAGGGTGAGCAACAAGCCCACCGAAATAATATGTATAATAATTAACAATATATGAGCATCTTCATAGTACTCATGAAAGTCTTGGTCAAGCAGAAATGAACCAAGTTTGATATCTTAATGCGACGAAGTCGCAAAATATTCAGTATATATATACATATATATTTGTCAAAATCTTTGAAATCCTCTAACATGTATAATATACACAAAGTTCCAATTTATAACTGTATGAAGATATCGTTTCAAGGTGATCTCATATATCTAACCTTGTCTCAACGTTTTTCTAAAAATCTTTGTCATGCATAAGATAATCATTTACTAGATATAAGTTAAAAAGATGAAGTTACAAGATACTCCAATATACTTATATCTTTTTCGAATACTACTTGAACTACCACCGTTCAAGGTATATATAGTTCATCCCATAGATGAAGTTACAAGACAAAACTTGTATAGAATCAATCTCTGAAATATCATCAAAATGAAATGAAGTTATGTGATACTTCATTTGATGAAAATATCATTTTGAAAATTCGACCCTGCCAACACTCAACAATCGCCCAACCGTAGCCTTTCTATCGAAGTGCTCTGGGTAGTGTTGCAGAAATATCCAACTGGATGATGAACTCATTACGGGAGTTTTCCGCGCTAGGAAGACCACTCACGATGATCAGTCGCAGTAGTGCAACCCCACCATTTTCTACATGTAGAGGAGAATAGTCGGATTTATTTGTCAACCGAACACTGGATTCCTAAGGAATGGACCGTCTTAGCGGAACTTCCAGGCCATTTGGGCGAATATAATAAGGCTGGACCGGTGACACTCGACCACTTACTGCCACTCCTAGTTCAGATGAAATCCATGACTCTGAAACGTAAAGCTCGTCCCCCTTTTCCCAAGTAGAAACTTGTTGAGACGGCTCCACCAAGAAGTCATATCTAGTTGGAAAGGAAAACTCACCGATATTTCCCAGGCAATGCCTATTAATGGATTAACTTATTTCAAGAATTTTACTTCCCGATTGTTGGGTAAGTAATCAAAAACTCTTTTATCAAAACAGCAACCTTGTTGCGAATATAAAAATACATCACGGAGCCGGATCCCTCAGATTTTTAAGCGAGTATTTAAATCTCCTTCGAAAGGATGATCTTAAATTTGAAAATGAGTTTTGGGATCCGCTCTAACTTTCCAAAAATAGTTTTGATAAAGTTTGAAAATAATCTCTGGAAATATTTAAAGTAAGAATGATTTGATCATATCAATCATTTTCCGAATACATGGCAAATATCAAAACATTATTTTTTAATAAAATAAGAATATTATTTAATAAAATAAGCGGAGTCATAAGTTCTCGAATGAATATTCAAAATAATATTCATTAAATAAATAAGCGGAGTCATAAGGAAAATGTTCAACTCTGGGTCCCCTATACTAAGGGTATACGCAAGTATAACTTATCTCTAGCATAGGTATTATGCAGTTTATAATCAATTGAATCAACAATGAGATATCAAGATTCCGAAACAGGCATGCATATTTATATCATAACAACATGCTCCAATATATCGCAAGACTTGCTAATAACAACCATGCACTTGTCACAAGATAATGCACAAACAATTATATACATCACAACAACAGTATAACGGGTAGAAAACTTGTCTGACTGTTCCGGGATAGACTTAAGCTTAAAGAGGGTCCGGTAATCTATGAACAACAATATAATCCAGAATTAGGCCACGGTCTCTTAAGAAACTAGTCAAAACTCACTCATACCCTAACGGTTGCTTACGGTCGCTTACACGCTTAATGATTTGCGTTAATCGCTTGCATACCCTCGGCTCCACCAATTTTAATAAATTAACCGTAACGAATTTTAAGACGACTCTTTCGTGAATACTCTACCAACTGCCTTAACCACCTTATATAATTTTTTCATAATCCAATTAGTCTTTTAAGGGCCTTAAACAAGGTCTCAAAGTAAAGCTAGGGGTAAAGATTCATTTGCGAAACACCGTTACTTAAAACGGTCGTTTCTCCTAAACTGTACATCGGAACCAAGCGAACCACATATCAAAACGAATCTTACGAAACCCTCTAGCTAAAAATGGCAATGTTATAGATTGGTTGTTGAGTTTTCTGTTCTGAACACAAAGAACAAACAGTTGAATAAAAACGGGTATTACGACAACTATGTTTACGCGATTACCAATGTTTAAACTACTCCAATTAACCACCAACCAACTCATAACCATCAATACAACAAAACTTCACCTAAACCATACCCCATCAGTCCATAACCTCCAAGTTTTTTAACTCAAACAACTACAATCAAGACCTATGAACTATAATCAAGCTTTAATTATCAAAACACTTCCAAATCAAATCAAACTACTAATAATTACAATCCATGCTTCTCATTTCACAAAACCAATTATTAAACTTACTAAAAAATAAAGTAAAGACTAGGGTTTGAAGTTTATACCTTCCTTGGTAGTTGTTAAGTTGCTAGGAAGCCTTAGGGATCCTTAATCTAACCTCCTACAAGTTTGATCTTTCCAAAGAAATCAAGAACACATAGTTAGGTTTTGAAGTTTCTAAAAGTCCGATTGAAAGAACTGTAAAAGTGAGGGTCTTACCATGCTTATTTGGATGAGACTTGTGAACAAGAGTTGTAGGCCATCTCAGTACCTTTCCAACGAGCTATAGAAGACGACATTTGAGTGAGTATTGAAGGAGAATTGGCAGTTTGAAGTTGCTGGTATTGTTTTGGCCGAGAGCTTTTGTTCTTGGAAGCAAAAGTCAACTTCTATTTTTTGTGTTTTATGATATTTGCTTGGTTTCTTCTCCTTTTTGTCTTGGAAAATGTTTTAGCTTTTTACCATGGTAAATTTTACATGGCCCAAAATCAGCCAACAAAACAAAACCCCTTGTCATGCTTATGTTATCCTGCTTGTGTCATCTATTTGTCACATGTCTTTGTCTTATGGTTTGATGGTGTCATAATACCTTGGATTCTTGTACAGACTTATCTCTTGGTTGTGTATTTGTTTTATGGTTCGCTTAACTTTCATTCTCGATATCCATTTGAGGGATCATATCCGGGATCTCATTATTTGAGCTTCCCTAAATCTTTCCTAATATTTTATAATCCTTTAATGATCCTCTCATATAATACTTAATTAAAAATCCTTTTAATTATATTACCTTATACTCAATTCTTTCGGTATCTGGTGGATTTTCGGGAAAAATCAAAGTGTCCGGATTCGAATTCTAACGACCTTTAAATACACTCATCTACTTTATGGAATACTAATACGATCTTAGAATTACCATAATAGTACTCCTATATAGCGTGGTCTGATAATTTTCCTTAATCAGCATCATCAGCAAAAAGTTACTATTCATCAGTGTTTCAAAAATTCCAAAAATTGGGGTTATTACAGTTAAGGTCACGGTACATCTTCGTACTTCCTGGGTGGATTGAATATCTGGAGCTGTGCCCTTCGTGCATCGGCTCATCCTTTAACTCTTGCATATTTGGAATCCAAATTCGGGACGCATACCTCATGATCCCTTTCTCGTCCTTCTCGCATCTCACTTCTTCACCGGTCAATGTTCCTCTTTCTTCACTCATCTTCTTTTCCTGGCATACTCGTATCTTTTGAGTCAGCTCCGGTACTAGCTTAATCTCAAATAATCCTTCCGTTCCCTTATCGATCATTTTCACGTCACTATCCATCTTCTCGAATTCTTTAACTAGCTCCTCCGATGTCATTATCATCTTGAGTCTTTCCTTCCTACTAAGGGCGTCAGCCACCACATTGGCTTTACCCGGGTGATACAAAATTTCACAGTCGTAGTCCTTAATCAACTCTAACCATGTTCAGTTCCTTCTGAGTGAAAATATATTTGAGGCTTTTATGGTCAGTGTAGATCTCGCATTTCTCACCGTATAAGTAGTGTCTCCAAATTTTCAGGGCAAACACTATGGCTGCTAGTTCTAGATCATGCGTCGGGTATCTGCTCTCATACTCCTTCAATTGTCGAGAGGCATATGCTATAACTTTTCCGTGCTGCATCAATACACATCTTAATCCTTTAAGCGATGTGTCGCTGTATATCACAAACTTTCCATTTCTATCGGGAAGAGCGAGCACTGGTGCTGACACCAGCCTCCTTTTCAGCTCTTGAAAACTCTCCTCACATTTCTCTGTCCATACAAACTTTTCTGTCTTCCGGGTAAGTCTAGTTAGGGGACCAGCTATCTTAGCAAAGTCTTGCACGAATCTTCGGTAATATCCTGCTAAACCCACAAAACTCCTAACCTCTGTTGGGGTAGTTGGTATTTCCCAATTGGATACCGCCTCTATTTTGGCAGGTTCAACTAAAATTCCCTTGCTACTCACCACATATCCTAAAAACTGAACTTCTCTCAACCAAAACTCGTACTTCGAGAACTTGGCATATAATTTCTCATTCCTCAAGATTTCTAAGACTATCCTCAAATGTTCTGCATGTTCTTGCTCTGTCCTTGAGTAGATCAGAATATCATCTATAAAAACTATCACACATATATCCAGGTACTTTTTGAACACTCTGTTCATCAAATCCATAAAGGCTGCGGGTGCATTGGTTAACCCAAATGACATGACTAAGAACTCATAGTGCCCATACCTAGTGCGAAAAGCAGTCTTCGGTATATCTTCCGGTTTGATTTTCAACTGGTGATATCCTGTTCTCAATTCTATTTTGGAAAAATGTACAGCTCCCTTGAGTTGGTCGAATAGGTAATCAATCCTGGGGAGAGGGTACCTATTCTTAATAGTCAGCTTGTTCAGCTTTCGATAGTCTATGCATAATCTCATACTATCGTCCTTTTTCTTTAAGAACAGTACTGGTGCTCCCCATGGTGACACACTGGGTCTTACATTCCATTATCTAATAACTCTTGTAGTTGAGAAGCTAGTTCCTTCATCTCAACTAGGGCTAGCCTATATGGGGCCTTGGATACTGGTGCCGTTCTTGGTGCTAATTCTATAACGAATTCTATTTCCCTGTCAGGTGGCAACCCTTGTAAGTTCTCTGGGAATACATCCTCGAATTCGTTTACTACGGGTATGTCCTGTATATTAGGGACCTTCTTCTTGGTATCTATCACATAAGCCAAATAGGCCTCATTTCCCTTTCTTAACAATCTTTTTGCTTGTAGCATGGTCAGAAATTTCTGTTTCTGTTGTTGACCTTTAACCACTACTTCTTTTTCATTCTGCACTCTTATCTTTACTCTCTTCCGTTCACAATCTATTTGCGCTCCGTTACTGGATAACCAATCCATTCTTAAGATTACATCAAATTCTCCTAACGCAAATGGGATTAGGTCAAGCTCGAAGACCTTCCCTTCTAATTTCAACTTGCACTTAGGGTGTACTTGATTTACAGGAATTATTTCTTTGTTTGCTATTTCCACTTGTAATATCTCATGTAAGGGTATGGTGTTAAGTTTTAACTTTTTAGCAAAATCTTGAGATATAAATGACTTGGTTTCTCCAGAATCAAATAGGACATTTGCATGCTCGGAATTTAACAAAAGGGCACCTGCTATCATGTCAGTGTTTCGAACAGCATCCTGAACAGTCATGTTGAAGGTCCTAGCAGCTGGGGGTCGGTTGGATGCAGCTCTGCTCATACCTGAGACTGGGGGCTTTATTATCGGGCAATCCTTCCTCATATGTCCTACTTTCCCATATTGGAATTATGTCTTGCTATATTGGGGACAGTTGTTGGTAAGGTGTCCGGGTTGGTCGCACCTGTAACATTTCAGAGGGGCTCTTTCCTGGGTGCACATCCCAAGTTGTCTTTTTCCGCATGTCTGACATTCTGGTATTGGGGCACGTGGTTGGCTATGAAATGTTTCTTTAGATTGTCTGCCGCCCTGGCCGACACTCTCGCTTGGGGCCTTTCTAAATCCGGTGCCTCGCGCAGGTTGGGACACCATTCCCCTGACGAACCTGCTTGGAAGGCTCCTGTTCCCGGTTCCTATTCCTTGGCTTCCTATCTTCCTCTTCCTATTTTCCTTTTCCTTCACACTCTGCTCACTGCCAGCTTTAACAATCAAGGCTTTCTGCACTAAGGTGGCATAGTCTGTCAGCTCTAGCACTGCCACTCAGTTTTGGATCCATTGTTTCAGACCAAGCTGAAACCTTCGCGCTTTCTTTTTTTCGGTATTCACGAACTCAGGCACAAATCTCGACAACTCAGTAAACTTGGCCTCATATTCTGCCACAGACATCCTATCCTGTTTCAACTCCAGAAACTTAATCTCCATCTGGATCTCCATAAACCTAGGGAAATACTTGTCTAAGAACAGTCGGGTAAATCTATCCCATGGGATCACAGCATCAGTCTTTAGGTTTCGTTTGGACTCCCACCAGTAGTTAGCTTCTCCTTTCAGCATGTAAGAAGCGAAAATGGTCTTGTGTCATTCCTCAACACCTAGTATCTCGAATGACTTTTCTATCTCTTTGAGCCAGGCCCGTGCTTCAACGGGGTCGGCAGATCCTAGAAACTCTGGGGGTTTGAGAGATTTGAAGGCCCTAAAGGTAGTGGTTGCAGTCTGTTGGGCATCATGTGGCTGTGGTGGAATAGGCTGTTGGTTCAGATTTGCTCTTAGTAGCTCCATCAATTTATTCATGGGGTTCCCTCCCTGATGGGTATCCTCAGCCTCTTCTTCTATATATTCTTCCTCATCATATTCATTATAGTCTAGGTCCTCTTCACTTTCTTCATTTACTACAGGGTCAGGTTCATTCCGTTGTTGGTTAACTGATTCTGCGGGCTGTGCCCTGGGTCATCTTCTACGGGGTGGCATTGTTCTGATAATGAAGATTTGTCAACATAGTTGTAATTATAACAATTGGATTAATTTATTCATGTGTAAGCATGTCATTTATTATCTAGCATGTTTTTATAAAGTGCAGTAATATGGACATCAATTTCTTGATAACTGCTTAGATATATATTTCATAAGGTCACCCACTTATATCTTGGGGAACAAAATAACTAGCTGAGTGCATACATGCCTGATTATAATACATCACTACTTGTCCTGAATATTGAAATGCAAATACATAAGCCGTGTACCCTGAAGGGCTAGGAACGCTATCTACTACTAGCTATCCTATCAAAATTGGTGACAAGTCACCCAACCTTCTTCAAGGTCCATATCTAGTTACTAGTCCCTCAGTCACTGGCACTGCGCGTGAGGTCACGCTCCCTCCTCATCGCTCCTGCCAACATCAGCTCTGCATCAACTATCGGGATGTATCCTCCAATCGCTGTCTCCCTCATCTGAACCCGGGTACAGAGCTCGATCCCATCAATCTCTCTGCGGGCTATGGCTGGAGAAGCAGCTCTGAAATCCCCTGGGTATCCTAGTCTGATGGCTCTCTCAGCTGTCAATGCCTGGCGTAACTCCGCAATGCGAGCAGATGCTGTAGTAATCTCAGCGTTAAGCTGAGCCACCATTCAGTCCTGTACATCAACATGTATGGTCACCGGGGGTGGTAGAGGTTAGTCTAGGTCGCTAGAGGATATGTCATAAGTCTCGTAGACCTGTGCATATATCCCATCCTCGTCATCATCATCAGTATAGGACATAGGGCTCTAAATCCCTGGGGGTGGGGTAGGAGAGAGAATAGTCGGGTGAGGGTACATCTCTACATCGCTCCAGCCTACGCCATCTCCCTGGGTCATCTCAACGTCATTAGCTATGGGGACAGGAAGGTCAGTCTCCTCCTCTAGAACATCCTCAGTAGGGTCATCATCTGAATCATCAATAGGTGGGTTCTCTGGCTCGGGAGTAGGGTCATGCTCAGGAACCATAACATCCTTAACAGGATCAACCTCCCTCATAGGCTCCACTGGTACCTGACACAATAGGCAAGGTGTTACTAACTTAGAGTCAAAATTCCCTTAATGGTAAAACTGTCAAGACTACCCGTGTAGCCCAACGACGAACTCGACTTGAGCTCTAATTGATTATTTTATTTTCTTATGTCTACGTATTTTATATCCTATCGTTTCCAAGATTTGATAACCTAAGGCTCTGATACCATTTCTGTGGCGCTCCAAAATCCGGGGTCAGGAATCTTGGAGGCCACGCCATTGAAACTACTACAACCACACAACTCACACTACAATATGTAAATACTCATGCTTCACGACCCCACACTTATCACACAGACACACACTTACATGTTATTGTCTTGGAAATGAACCATTCATAACTAGAGTAATTCAACCATCAAGTGATAATTATTACAACCCAAAAGTGATTAAGTCTTATCGGGGAGTAACCTTTAAGTAAGGCTAGTCCGTCGGACAAATATACGTTTCTTGTTTAGTACCTTACATCAGTCATAGTTATAAATAAGCCGAACTAAAAACAACTGAAAACTAATCCAGCTTATTCGGACTACCTGTGGTACAACACAAAACAATCTACGGAACAACTGGCCATTTCCTACCCGTTTCCTGGCTGGGGTTCTCATGGCAGGCATCTTGATTCACTGTTGTGTTGTGTTAATCTAAGAAAACAAGTGTGAGCGATAATGCCCATCATAATAATGTACAGTATACAAATGACTGTATGATAACTTACGTAAAACATCATATATGATAGTTATGTTTTATTCGAAATTAGTTTTCCTTGGTGATACATACCATCTTATGAAAACAATTCTTTAATGGATTTTATTAACCTGCGAATACCTTGAAAGTAAACCCAGCACCTAGGCTTGGGTTACGGTATTGCATCACAATTCTAATTGGAAGAATTAGGACATTCATTGGAGCCACTGCATATGATGATCAGACGTACTGCGATAAAAGTAACCTTTTCTACTAGTAGAAGGACTACACCTTCGTATCCCGGTTATCACCCTTGCCGCATACGGGCTATGTGTCCTCATTTTGGGTATACACACACTTCGTAGGTCCGTAGGTACATATTGTACCGTCTCCTACGGTACCAGTAGTCTATCTAATACACGAAGTACTAGGATCCTACCCCTCCCTTGTCCTTTAGGAGATCCTATCATACCTCGAGAACTCGAACCACATCGAAGTTCCCCCAAGCGTTTTGCTTGTTGATAGGAGTAACTTTACTTTATTTATATATATATATGTACTTTGAAAAGTTTTCGGAGGAAGTACTAAGGATGTGAGTTGACCGTTGTCAACAGATAATTAAATAAGGGGGAAAAGTTTCTCCTTGAAACTATATTAAAAATATTAAATAAGTCGGGATAATATTCTCCGACAATCTGAAATTATTCAAATGATTTTCAAAATCAGAAAGTAATTTAAATCCGGTTCTATGATTTTTAAATCATAACTAAACCCTTTAATAAATAATAATTAATTAAATAATAATCGATAAATAATTAAACCTCGAATGAGTTTACTCTTGCAAAAGAATATTTAAAATAATATTCCTCAACTAGTTTATGTCTATAAAATTAATAATCTTTAATGTTTAATCAGGTTTGAAATAAATAATCGTTGAAGTATACTCCTCCCATATTAAAGGAATAGGTATATAACATTTATTATTCGAACGATAAAATATAGTTGAGGGAATATGATCGTCGGGAAGTCGTTTTAATAAAAGTTCGAGGTATTTTAATATTTCGTAAGTGGACGTTGAGTCCCTTTAATACGTACTATTATGGACTTGTAATCGTCCTATAATATCACCGGAATGACTCTCGGGTTTTTATCTTAAAATCCCTACCGACTCTTGGTCTTATTATAATACGATATGCTTATAGCGGAATTAAACATTTCATGATATATACTTATCGTACAACATTGATATATCATGCAAAATTCAATAATTACGTATCATGGCAAACATGGTACTTATGCAATGATAATAAACAATCCTTTCACAACACAACAGTAAGTGGAGTTGGGTTCATAAATTTGCCTGGGTATCTCGAGATGGAGGATGCTCTAGGTTCCGCTCGGAAATCTATTAATCATAAACACAATTCGTTAGGTCCCGTTCTAATTTACGGCGACTCGCATTCATGCGCTACTTATTATGCACCATCTCAACTTGTACTACCCTTATTATTCCTTTAAGTCCTTATTCACATTATGGTCGCTTCATTTCTCTAAGTATCTTAGGTTCATTTTCATTATCGCCGTCGGTTCCGCTTATGGATTCTACGGTTTCTACTCGCGCAGTCTCGGCTCCGATATTTTTATAAAATTGAAAAATAATTATTTTCACTTGAAATTTTTATGGCAGTTAGGAAACTCAATATTTTACTCTCTGTAAAAATTTTATGATTTATGAACACTTTTAAGTCTATCCTTTATATTTTCAAAATTCGTAATTCGTAGCAGTTTTTGTCGCGTAAATCACTTTTAGTAAAACGGCCATAACTTTTGATCAGTAAATCGGAATCAAGCGATTCAAGCCCCCAAACGATCCTTATAACATTTTCTATCATAATCAAGGGTTATTTTTGAAGAAACTATCTTCGGGACTTTCTGCAGAAACTTAAAGTTACGATTTGTCTGTTTTAACGGAATTACGTTTACGATCGGGGTTTCGTTTACGCCCTAACTCTTAACACAACCACCAACAATAATCATCTCATCATCAACACATAAAATCCTCTCAAGAACATCATGTTATTGAGGAAACAACAATCAACTTTACATCTACTTAACTAAACATCAAGATTTCAACAACACCACTTCTAAAACTAGGTTTACAAGTACATACTAAATGGATCTTGAAAATGAATCTTAATTAAAGTTGGGCCAAAGATTTTTACCTTTCTTAAAAGCTTGAGATGTGTTCTTGAGGATGGTGGAGTCTTGGAAGTGCTTGGTATGATTTTTGGAACCTAATACCACCATTGAAATCAAGAAACCAAAGAAGAGTTACTATTCATACTATTCACTAGTAACTTTCTTGATTTTATTTCACCAATCAAACCTTGATAAAAAGAGATGAAAGAATTTTCTTACCTTATTTTGGTTGTTAGAAAGCTTGATAATTAATGGGATGATTTTACCATGGCTAGATTTTGAGATTTTGATTTTGAATTCCTCCCTTTGATGAAGAAGGCAGAATGGAAGAATGAAGGGGGGGGGGTTTATGCTTGCTTCCTTTGGTTGCTTCTAGGAAATGGGATGGGTGATATATTTTTATTGATTGATATTCTTCCTAGTATAGAATCCTAGGTTTATTCCTTGTTGCAAATCTTGGGGACAAATCCAAGTAGCTTGCTAGTTATCAAGCAAAACTACATGTGCTAGCTTCCTTAGCAAACTATTTGGCTAGCTTGCTTGATCATCCTAAGTTTAGCTTACTATTTGATAAAGTAACCATGGTTACTTTCTTACCATGGTTAGTTAGTGCGTTATATTTATTTAATCGTTTACGTTTTTGCTCGGTCGCTTAAGCGTTTTCATAATACTTACTCGTAAATGGTTCGCGACGTAATTCCTTTCGTATTTATTCCTTATATTTTGAATTATCATACTTGAATATAAATCCATAGGTTTTTAATCTTGTAATTATATTGTGATTCCCGTAATCCTCGATGAGTCGGAAATACGGTCGTTTTTTAAAGTTCGTTTTCTTCGAAAACTAATAGCGTTTACATACACACATTTGGTACGTATAATCATAATATCAACTCCGAATCTCATTTTCTCATGCACTACATAGTGTGGGCTCAAAAGTTTTTCCCATCCGTCAGGGTTACTATTCATTAACATTTTACAAGGTCTCAAAAATTCGAGTTATTACATCGACCCATGGTCTTGGCAGTTCATCGACCCTTTTCTTAAGACCTTGTAAGATTATGCGGTTAGAGAATTCAACTTGCCCATTAGCCTGAGGGTAGGCCACAGAGGATTTGATGTGTTTAATCTTGAGTTGTGAAAGTGTTTCTACGAACTTTTCTCCTACAAATTGGGTTCCATTGTCAGTTACCACGATTCTTGGTACCCCAAACCTGAATACAATATACTCCATCAAAAACTCGATCATCTCCTTCTCACGGATCTTGGCCAGGGGTCGGGCCTCGATCCACTTTGTTGTGTAGTCAACAACCACGACAATGTACTGAGCTTGGTTTTTGGACTTCGGTAAATGACCCACGATGTCTATGCCCCATTGATAAAACAGACATGGGTTGACAACAAGAGTCATTTCTATCGAGGGCTGATGAGACACTGATCCATATAAGTGACATGACTTGCACTTTCACACGAAATTTTCACAGTCACTTCGCATTGTAGGCCAAAAAAACCCTGCCTCATTATATTAAGAACTAAGTTCTTTCCACTCAAATGATCCCCGCAAATTCCTGTATGGACTTCGACTATCGAGGTGTGAGACTCTTCTGGTCCCAAGCATCGGGGTAGTGGCTCCACAAGCCCTGGTCGATAATTTGCCTTCTAGCACACAATAGTTCTTTTCCTTGTATGATATGGCTCTGGATTCACCCTTATCTTGGGGAAACTTGTTCTGCAAGATGTACTCCAAAATAGGTTGACGCCAATCTGCAGCAGAGGAGATTTCATTGACATTCAGCATGTCGAAGGGTGGAGTATCCATATCAATAGAGGGCACACTTCTTTCCTCGACATAAATTGCCTCTAATGTTGCGACGACAGATGATGCTAATTTGGACAAGGCATCAGCCCACTGATTGTCTTCCCTGTAAATGTTTTTGATTGTCCATGACGAAACTTTCTCCAGCAAGGACATAGCCAAATTCAAATATGTCGACATTCGAATATCATGTGCCTTAAACTCACCTTGCAGTTGTTTGGTGACAAGCTAGGAATCGCCAAATATTTCTAAAACTTTTACTTCCAGCTCAATCTCTAAGCGTAGTCCTACTAACAAAGCTTCGTATTTGGCTATATTATTTGTTACTAGGAATGAAAATTTCAAAGCTTGTTGTATTTTGAAGCCCTCTAGACTGATTAAGATCACACCTGCGCCCCCTGATGATGTTGTTGAGGATCCATCGACGTAAATAGTCCAAGCCTTATGTGGGAATAATGTTTCCTCAGTTGTAGGTGTGTCAAAATTGCATTCTACAACAATGTCTGATAGAATTTGGGATTTCATTGCACTCCAGGGTAGGTATTCGATGTGAAATTGGCTAAGTTCGACCGTCCAAGCGGTGAGACGCCCTGTCATATCCGATCTGTGCAAGATGCGCTTCAAGGGCTGATTGGTCATGATTTTTATAAGGCGGCCTTGAAAGTAATGACAGAGCTTCCTGCTTGTTATAACGAGAGCATAAACTAGTTTCTCCACATACGGATAACGAGTTTCTGTATTTTTTAGAGTATGGCTGACATAGTAAACTGGGGCTTCACGTCCCTCGACATCCTTGACCAAAACGGAGGCTACCGACCCATCAGAGGCTGAGATGTACACTTTTAAAGCTTCACGAGGCAATGCTCTTGCTAAAACTGGTGGGCTTGTTAGGAAAGTTTTCAATGCGTCAAAGCTTTCTTTACATTGATCATCCCATATCCACTTCTTGTTGTTTGAAGCCTCTTTGATAACCTTGAAAAAGGGACTGCATTTTTTAGAGGTTTGTGGTATGAAACGACGAAGGGCCGCTATACATTTAGTGAGACGTTGAACCTCTTTAATAGTCGATGGGTCTTTCATTTCAGATATGGCTTTTATCTGTGAGGGGTCAACCTCGATTCCTCATTGAGAGACGAGAAATCCCAAAAAATTTCCAGACGTTAGACCAAAAGAACATATTAAAGGATTTAGTCGCATGTTATTACAATGAACGTTCTCAAAGGTTTCTCGAAGGTCGAGGGAATGACCGCTTGAAAATTTTGACATTGTTATCATATTGTCAACATACACCTCGAGGTTTTGACCCAACTGATTTTTAAATATTACATCCATTATACCATTATACGCTGAAATGTCGCATCGGCGTTGATTAACCCAAAAGGCATGTTTTGGTATGCGAAGACACCTCGATGTGTGATAAAAGCCGTTTATTCCCAATCTTGATCATCCGTCCTGATTTGATTATAGCCTGAGAACGCGTCCATGAAAGATAGGAGTTCATGACCAGTCGTTGCATTGATAAGTTGATCTATATTCGGCAAAGGATAATAATCCTTAGGGCATGCTCTGTTAAGGTCAGAGTAATCAACACACATTCTCTATTTTCCATTACTTTTCTTAACCAGGACAACAATAGCAATCCATGTAGGAAATTTCTCCGGCTCGATAAAAGGAGCCACTAAAAGTCGATCAAGCTCTTCGTCGATAGCTCGACGCTTTTCTTCTGAGAAAGTGCGCCTCTTTTGTCTAACAGGATTCTTTTGACGGTCGATATGCAGGGAGTGTCTTGCAAAGTCGGTTGGAATTCCAGGCATGTCAGACGGTGACCATGCAAATATGTCCGAGAACTCCCGAAGCAACCTCGTTAATTCATCTTTTATATGAGGATTTAAATCTTTTCCAATTTTAACCGTTTTACCGGGGGAGTTTTCATCAATCGCAACTTCGACTGTTTCACCGACAGGTGAGAATGAGGAATCCCAGGGAATGTCGATGATGTTACTAGGATCTATCTGAACGACTTCGTTGACAGATTGAGCATCAGTATCTTGCTTCTTATGCATGACAGTAGTAAAGTAGCATTGTCTTGACACCGCTTGGTCGCCACACATCTCTCCCACTCCAAACTCAGTCGGGAATTTCATCTTTAGATGGGGGATTGACGTAATGGCTTCTAATTCCGAGATTGTCTTTTGACCTAGTATGGGATTATGAATTGAGTTTGCACTTATTACGTGGAACTTAACTATCTTCCATACTTGGCAAGGCATTGTGCCAAAAAGCACGGGCAGGTCAATTGTCCCGACCACTTTCACCTCATTACCTGTGAAGCCATAAAGAGGTGAATGGGTATTTTCTAGCTTTTTATCACCTGTATCCATTCGCGCTAAAGCGTGATGATAGAGGATGTCGATAGAACTACCGTTATCGACAAGGATCTTTTTTACTATGTTAGTGCCAATTTTGGCAGTGATAACCAGCGTATCTTGATGGTCTCCTATGATGTTTGGGGCATAGTCCCTTCCGAGAAAGATATGACGAGAGATGGAGAAGGCTTGTACCTTTTGGGACATTGAGGATTAACATTACACACTTCTCGAGCGTAGGACTTGCGATAGTTGTTTGACATGCCTCCGACGGCATAACCCCCGAAGATTATGTCGACTATTTTATCGTCTTGTCTCTGATGAGTCTGGACTTGCCCTTCAACATAATGGAAGAAATGGCCTTTCCTGATTTTGGATTCAATGAGATTGCTTAATTGATAGCATTATTTTGTAGTGTGTCCAATATCTTCATGATAGTCACAATACCGAGAGCTCGGAGGACGACCCGGCTTCATCAGCCTTGGGGGTCGAAAGTCTGGTTCTGTTTTTAAAAATGCCAAAATTGTTGCTTTATCAACTGTGAGCTTAGTAAACTCTTTATCTTTTCTGTCCCGGAGCTGCCATTTTGATCTGATATCAACCGTCGTTGATATTCATGGCTCCTCGGGGTTCGATGTTCTTCCCTTCCATTATCTCTACTTGCTGGTGTACGTCGAGGGGATTTGGAATTATATCCTCGCGATCTCGGAGTTCGGGGACTATGAGCTCTTGACCTGTCATATTTGTTGTAACAACCGAGAAATTATGCTTGTATTATATCATAATAAAGATAAATTATGTGTATTATTATGTGATTAAATGTGTTGAGTCATTAAACCCTAACTGTTATGTGTTACGTGTTGTCTGTTTTGACCCAACCGTGTTTCGGATATTTATTGAGTGTTTTATCGTAAGTTATATATTTTATATCAAAACCCGTACAGCTCAAAACCATGTTTTAAAAGCTCGTATTTCAAACAAAATCATTGGCCCTATTTTGTCAAAAATGCCCTATATCATATCGCTATTCTGAACCCCTAGACGTTTTACAAATTTACCTTTTTCGCGAAAAATGACTTTTCGCGACCCCTTCGGGTACCAAAAACCCCACAAAAATCACATTTTTATTTTTATATGATCATGAAATTATCATACATCATTTTGCTTTGCATTTTTGTAATATTCACAATTTTTGGGAATTTTTAGCATTAATTTTGTATTTATTGGATATTTAAAAATTCATTATTAATACCCAAAAATTATAAAAATTGGGGCCAAATATTTTTATTAAGAGTGTAATTAGCCCCTTAATTTTATTTAGGGTTATTATTTTCATAAATATAAATACCATATTTATAATTAATTATTCAGTTAATTACTATTAAAAATCAGAAAAAAATAAAAAGAAAAGGGATTAGGGTTTGAGTGAAGAACAGGGCAGGGGAATCAAAGTCGATTTTGATCGTGATTCTGGCATCCAAATCGAACGTGTGAGTACTCGTTTTGAAGCTTATGATCTGTAGTTTCTGTTCATGCAATTATTTTCGTTGATTATTGAATTGATTTTTGATTGGTATTTTCGGGTTTTAATTTTGAATTCGGGTTTGAATTTCTAGTTGTTGTTTGATGTTATTGTTGTTGGAGATGAGTAGATCATCGAGTTTCCTATCGATTCGTACCGGTTTCGTAGATTTTGGTTGTGGTTCGCGTACTCGTCGGAGAACCGCCGCCATGGCGGTGTTCTTCGTTTTCTGGTGATGCTGCCGACGAACGAAGAAGGAGAAGGACAAGGGAAGGTGCTGGGCTTGATTGTTGAAAGAAAACGGAGCAGAACAAGCTTGGAATTGTGTTGGTGGTTCGCCGTTCGAATCGCCGGAAAATCCCCGCCGACGTCGGATTCTGGGTTGCTGGGGTGTGTTCTTCGCGACCCGGGTTCGACCCGGTTTGCAACCCGGTTTCGACCCGGGTTTGATCCTAAAAACCCTAATCTGAAACCCTGAAATATGTTTCTGATATATTATTTATTTATTATATTTTCTAACATGAGAAAATCAGTTTTAATAATTCTAATAATTAATTAGAAATTAGTTTTTAAATTCTGAAAAATAGTATTTTTTTAATTTCTAAATTATTTTATTAAATTATAAATTCGAATTTAATTATGTAATTAATTATTTAATTATTTATCTAATTATTTATTAGTTATCTAATTAATTAATAATTAGGTAATTAATTAATAATTAGGTAATTAATTAATTAATAAGGATTAAATAATAAGATTAATAATCCGATAATTAGTTAATATTATGAGTAACTCGTATTCATACGAGTAGTGATTCGATAATTAGAATTATTATTCGAGCGATAGTTATTCGAAGAATGTCGTAATAATTATTTGTATCGTATAATTAAATATCGATAATTAATTAACGAATCGTATAAGTTACAATAATAATAATGTAATGGTTCGATAATTATGTGAGAATTGCCAGTAGCTCGTATTTATACGAGTAGTTAATCGTTGAGTAGATTATAATTCGAGTAATTAGTAGTTATTCGATAAATAGCGTATCAGTTAATTGAATCTATTGACTATTTGTAAATAATTGATCTGATCGAATAAGTATTATTAATTTATAAATAATTGTAATAAATCCTAATAATTAGGGATTAATTATTTTAAAATACAATAATTATTAGATAATTATTTAGAAATGTAATTAAGGATTATTTAATTATAATTATTTAATTATAATTAATTATTAATTAATTAAATCTTGTTTAATTCATAATAATTAAACCGTTAGTCCGATTTGAGCGAAACGAAGACCCATAGACTCAGAAAAATGAAACGAATCCAATAAAAATAGTTGTAAGTTATAATTTATTCCGAAAGAGAGTGGTTTTGTGATAATTAATTATTCATAGGCCCTATTAAGGGTAGAATCGAGTCGAGTAAATCCCGAAAATTTTTAATAAAATCAGATAGGGTTAGTTATTATAAATATGAGTCTAGAATCGATTCTAAAAATAATTATAAGTCTAAAAATTAATTATGTGCTTTACATGGCTATGTGAACCTTACGTGCTATATAATTATATGTGTATATATGCAAGTCAGATAGAAACGCATGGGTAGACTCATAAGGTTACGTGGTATCAATTTGAGATACACGTATATAGTAAGTTATCTGAACGACTATCTTTCTATGATTGGTTCAGTGTTAGCAAGGCAGAGCAAGCTAGGGACAGAAGGCGGTGAGTTGAACCGGGTTAAGTACGCGCAAGGCAAGTTTTTCCCCTATTCTAAATTCAGAATAGTGAATTATAATTCTTTTTCTCATATCAGTTACCTTTGATAATTATTGTTCAAATACACTGTTACCCAATTATTAATGCTTGTTTCTATTTCATTTCGAATCTTGATTTCTCCCAATTTATTGAATCCTCTATTCATATTCCAATACTTTTACCCTTGTTACATATACTCTGTTATATCCTGGTGTTGGGATATATCAAAAGCATTCCGATTGTTCCGGATGCTATACCTTGGACTGGATGGTTACTATACGGGCTGGGTTTTACCCAAACCATTATTTAATAGGCCATAGTTGCCTGAGTACTATTTATGTTGGTTGGGTCTATGCAGTTGGGTATAGATCTGTACTGTATCCTGACTGATCAGCGGGTTATAGTGCATATGTTGGTTCTTGTTTCCAGTCTTGTTCATTTGGCACTCGCCAGTGTTGGCAAATTATTATCCTATACAGATTCAAATGGTTGTTCAAACCAGCAGCTTATTGGTTCACTTATTTCTCTCTCTTTATACTATATATATTGTTGTAGGCTTGTTGAGCAATTTTGGCTCATCTCTTTTTATTGTTATTCCTATTGTTTTACAGTTAAGGTAGAGAATGAAACCCATCAGGACCCGCATAGTCAAGAAGCGAGTCAAGCAGCGGGACCCTCTTATACCAAGAGTGTTCCTTCCTATTCCCGAAGAGAGCTTTAAATTACGAGATCAGGTGTAGCAGGATAAGTAGTAATGTTGAGTTGAATAAAAGTTTTATGTAGTTTGAATAAAAGTTGTGTGGTGAGAATGTAGATAGAATAAAGTTTTGTAACAAAGAGAGTTCTTAAGACAAATTATTTTATTTGGGTTTGTAATAAAGTGTAGTATGTGGTTCTTGTTTTCAACTCAACCCTTAAAAGATCCTGAGTAGTAATAGTTCGGGGTAATTATTATATTTATATTCCGCTTGTGCAGGTTTAGTTTGTAGTTGTTATTAATAATGCCCCAAATTTATACCCCGGATTTGGAGGGTGTTATAGTTGGCATCAGAGCTTAGGTTTGACCCTTGAAAACAAGAACGTTAGGATTAAGATAAGATATGAAAATTAGATAGGATAGAAGTAAGAGTGTTACGATTATCTGTTTATGTGATTAGAGGTTATGATTTTAGGAATGTGGTTTGATTTGTTTTTGTGTTATTATTGTTATTGGTATTAGATGGCTTCTTCGTCAGAGCGGACTGAGTCAGACCCAGTAGCAACACCAGTACTAGCCCCAGCATCAGTGCAGATATTTCCTCCATTGCCACCACCTCCACCATTGCCACCTGGACCAGCACCAGAGATACCACCTCCACCAGAGGTACCAGACTTTGTTGATTATTTTCCTTATTTTGAGCCGGAGATGCCTGACTTTCCACCTTTGGAGTTACCGATGTTTGATGTTCCTGATATGATTGATCTTTCACAGTGGGATGACCTAGAGCCACAGATTCCAGTACCGCAGCCTGAGATTCCAGATATTCCACAGATGGAGCCAGAGGTAGAGCCACCAGTGTATGCAACTATGGAGCAGCCTGTCTTATTCCCTGCCCCATTAGCTATTTATGCCCCTGTTCCCGGAGTATATCAGTTTCCACAGCCAGAGTTCATGGATGAGATAGTAGTAGATGGGTCGTTACCTTCTCGAGGTTCTAGCACAGATCTTCGTGAGCATCATACAGTTACTTATCAGAATTTTCAGGCGGAGAGAGAGGAGAGGATTCAATGGCATAACCAGTGCAGAGAGATCCTTGGATTATTTGAGACGCAGGCGGATGGTCCCGTCCGAGCATTACGATCAGATTACATATTGAGGGAGAGGTTACATCAGATTCACCGAGTTAGTTCTCAGCAGCTTACGGATCTGAGACAGCAGGATATTAGTGCAGAGACAACATATCGTAGAGCGTTGGGACTTACCGAGGCAGTGCTAGAGGCATTGCAGGAGGAGTTGAGTCACGTGCCACCAGGATTTTGAGACTAGCAGATAGAGGAGTGTTATATCATGTACATTTTTATGGATAGAGGCAGCATAGTATTGTATGACTAGTTTGTATGAGTGTAGCTACTAACTTTGACTGATAGTAGTAGCAGTACGACTGATATATCATAGGCTTTTGTATCAAGCACTGACACCTGCAGCTGGTGTTCTACCCATATATATATATGAGATGGTCTTTTGCACATTTTCTTTATTTTATTTCCAGTCATTTAAGCATTTACATTTATTTTCATTATTTTACCATTGCATATTTACAAATGTTGTTTTATTTACGCTCATGTTGTACCCTTTATGTTTTCAAAAAGATTTTAAAGTATTTAAAAAAGGGATTTATTTACACATCATACTGTTTTATTTATTTAAATATTTACTAAATTGTTTTATTTTCCCATATCAATTGTTTTAACACTATTTTAATATTATAAAGACTATTTCCATTCCATAACACCTGTTTAATATACTGTTATTAAGAGAACCCATTGTTTCATTACCAGAAAGATGATACCTAAAAGAAAAGCACGACCTGACTCATCAAATGGAAATACCGAGGGCAAAAATAATAATAACCAGATGGATCAGATGTTTAATCTCATGCAATAGCAGATGTAGATGATACAACAACAAATGCAGCGGCAACAGCAGCAGTTCCAACAACAGATGTTACAGCAAGCCGCTCATCCAGGATATCAAGTACCACCAGCAGCACCTACGGTTACTTTCAAGCAATTTCAGTCGGTAAAGCCTCCGGAATTTACGGGTTCCACAGATCCTACAAAGGTGAGAGCTTGGCTGAAAGAGATAGAAAAGGCTTTTTCGTTGGTAAAAGTTGAGGAAGAACAGAAGACGGATTTTGTAAGCTACTTTCTAAAAGGCGAAGCTAACTACTGGTGGGAATCGAAGAAAGCTTTGGAAGAAGAAGGTGTGGTATCCTCGGATAGATTCACTGATCTTTTCTTGGAGAAATATTTTCCTCACTTTATGAAGAACCAGATGGAGATCAAGTTCCTAGAGCTGAAGCAAGATAACTTATCGGTCGCGGATTATGAGACCAAGTTCACTGAATTGGCCAGATTTGTTCCTGAGCAAGTGGATACTGATGAGAAGCGGGCCAAGAGATTCCAGCAGGGACTGAAACCATGGATTCGTAGCAGAGTAGCTATGTTTGAACTGACGACTTATACGACTGTTATTCAGAAGGCCATGATTATTGAAGGTGAAAGTGAAGCAGCTCAGAAAGAGAAAGGACCAGGAAATTCTCAGAACCGTTTCAACAAAAGGCCGGGATTTCAAGCCCGGGGAAAAGCAAACTTCAGGAGACCAGAACAAAACAACCAGAGGATGGGTAATCGACTTCCTGCCCCAACTCAGCAAAGACTTATTCGACCGCCTATACCTGATTGCAGAACGTGTGGTAAAAATCATACGAGAATTTGCAACAAGCCAAATGTCACGTGTTTTAAGTGCAAGAAAAGGGGACTACTCTGGAGAATGTCCGATGGGAATAGCAGAAGTCACTTGTTTCTAATGTGGAAGAAAAGGACATATTGCCAAAGACTGCAGAAGAGTTGCAATGGCCGCTAGTATTCCAAGAGTTTTAGCATTACCTCCACCTCCACTACCACTACAAAATCAGCCCAGGGCAAGGAATTTCAACATGTCAATAAAGGAAGCAGTACAAAATCCGAATGTGGTTGCAGGTACACTCCCTGTGAATTCTGTAAATGCTCTAGTATTGATTGATTCAGGGGCTACTAGATCTTTTATTTCTGAAGATTTTATCTCTAAGATAGATTGTGAGACTCAGTGGTTAGATGAAGTGTTAGTCATAAAATTAGCAAATAATGATCAGGTTACGGTAGATCGAGTATGCCCAAGTTGTGATATTGAGATAGGGAGATGTCATTTTTCAGTTGATTTGATACCTTTCAGGTTAAGAGAGTTTGATGTTATTTTAGGAATGGATTGGCTAGCTAGTAATAATGCTCAGATCAATTGCGCAAATAAGAAAGTGAAATTGCAACCGGTAGGAAATAAAATGGTAACATTTAAAGGTGAGAAGCAAAAGCAGAAATTCCTAACCATGATGCAGATGAGAAGATTGTTACGCCAAGGATGTCAAGCTTACTTAGCCTATGTATTGGATACCGACAAGGATAATCCGAAGATTGAAGATATTCCTGTAGTTTGTGAGTTTCTTGATGTTTTTCCAGATGAACTTCCAGGACTTCCACCAGATTGAGAAATCGAGTTCACTATTGATTTGACGCCAGGGATTGAACCAATTTTAAAAGCTCCATATCGAATGGCACCTGTTGAAATGAAGGAATTAGCAAAGCAGTTACAAGAACTTCTCGACAAATGAATCATAAGGCCAAGTGTATCCCCATGGGGCGCACCAGTATTGTTCGTGAAAAAGAAGGACGGTAGTATGCGACTGTGTATTGATTATCATGAGCTGAACAAGTTAACTATCAAGAATAAATATCCTTTACCTCGCATCGATGACTTATTTGATCAACTAAAAGGAGCAGCATGGTTTTCGAAAATCGATTTACGATCAGGCTATCATCAGTTAAAGATCAAGGCAGAAGTTATTCCAAAGACGGCGTTCAGAACAAGATACGGACACTATGAATTTCTTGTGATGGCTTTTGGATTGACGAATGCACCTGCAGCATTTATGGACTTGATGAATCGAGTATTCAAGAAGTATCTGGATAAGTTTATCATTGTATTTATTGATGACATCTTGATTTATTCAAAGATGGAAGAAGAACATGCAGCGCACTTAAGAACGACACTGGAGATATTACGAAAGGAGCAGCTTTATGCGAAATTTTCAAAATGTGAATTTTGGTTGCAGGAAGTGGAGTTTCTAGGACACATCATCAGTATTGAAGGAATTCAAGTGGACCCAGCGAAGATTGAAGCTATTCTAAATTGGGAAAGACCAAAGACGCCAACTGAAGTCAGAAGTTTCTTGGAATTAGCCGGTTATTACAGAAGATTCGTTAAAGATTTCGCAAAGATAGCCACACGATTGACGAAGTTGACGTGAAAGAATGAAAAGTTCGAATGGAATGAGAAATGTGAAGCAAGTTTCCAAGAATTAAAGAATCGACTCGTAACTGCACTTGTGCTTATGTTACCTGATGATCAAGGAGACTTTGTCATATACAGCGATGCTTCGTATCGAGGACTTGGATGCGTTTTGATGCAACATGGAAATGTGATCGCATATGCTTCCAGACAGCTAAAGCCGCATGAACAAAAATATCCGACGCACGATCTTGAACTAGCAGCAATTGTGTTCGCACTGAAGCTTTGGAGACATTATCTGTACGGTGAAAGATATGAGATTTACACGGACCACAAAAGCTTGAAGTATATTTTTACCCAGAAGGAACTTAACATGCGACAGCGACGTTGGCTAGAGTTAATTAAGGATTACGACGTTTCAATCAATTATCATCCAGGCAAGGCCAATGTAGTAGCAGATGCGTTAAGTCGAAAGGAACGATTGAACCTGTTAACTTCTTCAGAGGACTTAATCAAGGAATTCGATAAATTGGAGATTGAAGTTCGTGCACCAGAAAATTCTACCGAAATGATTTACGCTATGACTTTTCAGCCAGAATTATTGGAGAAAATAAGAAGGTGTTAGGAAGAAGTAATGGACCAGGATATCGACAATTTGACAGGAGAAGAGATTACCAGTCAAAAGGATGTTAAGGGAATTTTTCGTGTTGCTTCAAGGATTTGGATACCTAATGTACCGGAACTGAAAGCGGAAATTTTGCAAGATGCTCATAATTCAAGATATTCAATTCATCCCGGAAGCACAAAGATGTACAGAGACCTGAAGGAAAATTTTTGGTGGCCGAATATGAAGAAAGAAATAGCAGAATGGGTCAGCAAGTGTTATACGTGTCAAAGAGTGAAAACTGAACATCAACGCCCGAGTGGACTACTACAGCCACTAGACATTCCCAAATGGAAATGGGAGCACTTAGCTATGGATTTCGTAGTAGGACTTCCACGGACGAAAGCAAATCATGATGCAATTTGGGTTATCATTGATCGATTGACCAAATCAGCACATTTTCTTCCGATTAACGAAAGATTTTCACTGGACAAGTTAGTGCACTTATATCTCAAGGAAATTGTGATGCGTCATGGAGTACCAGTATCGATTGTATCGGATCGAGATCCTCGTTTCAATTCGAGATTTTGGAGACAATTCCAAGAATGTTTAGGAACGAAGTTGAACATGAGTACAACCTATCATCCACAAATGGACGGGCAAAGCGAAAGGACAATTCAAACAATTTAAGATATGCTACGTGTATGCGCAATAGATTTTGAAGGCAATTGGGACGAGCACTTACCGCTAGTGGAATTTTCTTACAATAACAGTTATCAAGCAAGTATTGGGATGCCACCTTATGAAGCTCTATATGGAAGAAAATGCAGATCACCTACCTGTTGGGATGAAGTGGGAGAATGTAAAATTCTAGGCCCAGAACTGATTCAGCAGACCAAGGAAAATGTAGAACTGATTCACAAGCGACTTGAAGCGGCGCAGAATCGACAACGGAAATATGCAGATTATCTAGAAAGGATATGGACTACTAGGAAGGAGAGCATGTATTGCTAAAGGTATCATCATGGAAGGGATTAACTAGGTTTGGAAATAAAGGCAAATTGAAACCTCTCTACGTCGGACCATTTGAAATTTTGAAGAAAATTGGGAAGGTTGCGTACGAGTCAGCTTTACCACCCCATATGCAGCATATTCACAACGTATTTCATGTATCTATGCTTAAGAAGTACAACCCTGATACAAGAAAAGTAATAGAGTATGAACCAGTAGAACTTCAGGCAGATTTGTCGTATGCAGAACAGCCAGTAAGAATTCTAGATCGGCAAGAGAGGGTATTAAGAAATAAGTCTGTGTCACTAGTGAGAGTTTTGTGGAGAAACCCAGTGGTTGAAGAATCAACTTGGGAGCTCGAGGGTGAAATGTTAGAAAATTATCCTCAGTTGTTTGCATAGTATGATTCTGAGGACAGAATCCTGTTAAGGGGGGGAGAATGTAACGACCGAGAAATTATGCTTGTATTATATCATAATAAAGATAAATTATGTGTATTATTATGTGATTAAATGTGTTGAGTCATTAAACCCTAACTGCTATGTGTTACGTGTTGTCTGTTTTGACCCAAACGTGTTTTGGATATTTATTGAGTGTTTTATCGTAAGTTATATATTTTATATCAAAACCCGTACAACTCAAAATCATATTTTAAAAGCTCGTATTTCAAACAAAATCATTGGCCCTATTTTGTCAAAAATGCCCTATATCATATCGCTATTCTGAACCCCTAGACGTTTTACAAATTTACCTTTTTCGCGAAAAATGACTTTTCCGGACCCCTTCGGGTACCAAAAACCCCACAAAAATCACATTTTTATTTTTATATGATCATGAAATTATCATACATCATTTTTCTTTGCATTTTTGTAATATTCACAATTTTTGGAAATTTTTAGCATTAATTTTATATTTATTGGATATTTAAAAATTCATTATTAATACACAAAAATTATAAAAATTGGGGCCAAATATTTTTATTAGGAGTGTAATTAGCCCCTTAATTTTATTTAGGGGTATTATTTTCATAAATATAAATACCAGATTTATAATTAATTATTCAGTCAATTACTATTAAATATCAGAAAAAAATTAAAAGAAAAGGGATTAGGGTTTGAGTGAAGAACATGGCAGGGGAATCAAAGTCGATTTTGATTGTGATTCCGGCATCCAAATGAAACGTGTGAGTACTCGTTTTGAAGCTTATGATCTATAGTTTCTGTTCATGTAATTATTTTCGTTGATTATTAATTTGATTTTTGATTGGTATTTTCGGGTTTTAATTTTGAATTCGGGTTTGAATTTCTAGTTGTTGTTTGATGTTATTGTTGTTGGAGATGAGTAGATCATCAAGTTTCCTATCGATTCGTACCGGTTTCGTAGATTTTGGTTGTGGTTCGCGTACTCGTCGGAGAACCGCCGCCATGGCGGTGTTCTTCATTTTCTGGTGATGTTGCTGACGAACGAAGAAGGAGAAGGACAATGGAAGGTGTCGGGCTTGATTGTTGAACGAAAACGGAGCAGAACGAGCTTGGAATTGTGTCGGTGGTTCGCTGTTCGAATCGCCGGAAAATCCCCGTCGATGTTGGATTCTGGGTTGCTGGGGTGTGTTCTTCGCGACCCGGGTTCGACCCGGTTTGCAACCCGGTTTCGACCCGGGTTTGATCCTAAAAACCCTAATCTGAAACCCTGAAATATGTTTCTGATATATTATTTATTTATTATATTTTCTAAAATCAGAAAATCAGTTTTAATAATTCTAATAATTAATTAAAAATTAGTTTTAAATTCTGAAAAATAGTATTTTTTTAATTTCTAAATTATTTTATTAAATTATAAATTCGAATTTAATTATGTAATTAATTATTTAATTATTTATCTAATTATTTATTAGTTATCTAATTTATTAATGATTAGGTAATTAATTAATAATTAGGTAATTAATTAATAAATAAGGATTAAATAATACGATTAATAATCTGATAATTAGTTAATATTATGAGTAACTCGTATTCATACGAGTAGTGATTCGATAATTAGAATTATTATTCGAGCGATAGTTATTCGAAGAATGTCGTAATAATTATTTGTATTGTATAATTAAATATCGATAATTAATTAACGAATCGTATAAGTTACAATAATAATAATGTAATGGTTCGATAATTATGTGAGGATTGCGAGTAGCTCGTATTTATACGAGTAGTTAATCGTTGAGTAGATTATAATTCGAGTAATTAGTAGTTATTCGATAAATAGCGTATTAGTTAATTGAATCGATTGATTACTTGTAAATAATCGATCTGATCGAGTAAGTATTTTTAATTTATAAATAATTGTAATAAATCCTAATAATTAGGGATTAATTATTTTAAAATAAAATAATTAATTAATTATAATTAATTAATTATAATTAATTATTAATTAATTAAATCTTGTTTAATTCATAATAATTAAATCGTTAGTCCGATTTGAGCGAAACGGAGACCCCTAGACTCAGAAAAATGAAACGAATCTAATAAAAATAGTTGTAAGTTATAATTTATTCAGGAAGAGAGTGGTTTTGTGATAATTAATTATTCATAGGCCCTCTTAAGGGTAGAATCGAGTCGAGTAAATCCCGAAAAATTGTAATAAAATCAGATAGGGTTAGTTATTATAAATATGAGTCTAGAATCGATTCTAAAAATAATTATAAGTCTAAAAATTAATTATGTGGTTTATGTGCTATGTGTTTTACATGGCTATGTGAACCTTACGTGGTATATAATTATATGTGTATATATGCGAGTCAGATAGAAACGCGTGGGTAGACTGATAAGGTTATGTGGTATCAATTCGAGATACACGTATATAGTAAGTTATCTAAACGACTATCTTTCTATGATTGGTTCAGTGTTAGCAAGGCAGAGCAAGCTAGGGACAGAAGGCGGTGAGTTGAACCAGGTTAAGTACGCGCAAGGCAAGTTTTTCCCCTATTCTAAATTCAGAATAGTGAATTATAATTCCTTTTCTCATATCATTTACCTTTGATAATTATTGTTCATATACACTGTTACCCAATTATTAATGCTTGTTTCTATTTCATTTCGATTCTTGATTTCTCCCAATTTATTGAATCCTCTATTCATATTCCAATACTTTTACCCTTGTTACATATACTCTGGTATATCCTGGTGTTGGGATATATCAAAAGCATTCTGATTGTTCCGGATGCTATACCTTGGACTGGATGGTTACTATACGGGCTGGGTTTTACCCAAACCATTATTTAATAGGCCATAGTTGTCTGAGTACTCTTTATGTTGGTTGGGTCTATGCAGTTGGGTATAGATCCGCACTGTATTCTGACTGATCAGCGGGTTATAGTGCATATGTTGGTTCTTGTTTCCAGTCTTGTTCATTTGGCACTCGCCAGTGTTGGCAAATTATTATCCTATACAGATTCAGATGGTTGTTCAAACCAGCAGCTTATTGGTTCACTTATTTCTCTCTCTTTATACTATATATTGTTGCAGGCTTGTTGAGCAATTTTGGCTCATCCCTTTTTATTGTTATTCCTATTGTTTTACAGTTAAGGTAAAGAATGAAACCCATCAGGACCCGCGTAGTCAAGAAGCGAGTCAAGCAGCGGGACCCTCTTATACCAAGAGTGTTCCTTCCTATTCCCGAAGAGAGCTTTGAATTACAAGATCAGGTGTAGCAGGATAAGTAGTAATGTTGGGTTGAATAAAAGTTTTATGTAGTTTGAATAGAAGTTGTGTGGTGAGAATGTAGATAGAATAAAGTTTTGTAACAAAATGAGTTCTTAAGACAGATTATTTTATTTGGGTTTGTAATAAAGTGTAGTATGTGGTTCTTATTTTCAACTCAACCCTTAAAAGATCCTAAGTAGTAATAGTTCGGGGTAATTATTATATTTATATTCCGCTTGTGCAGGTTTAGTTTGTAGTTGTTGTTAATAATGCCCCAAATCTATACCCCGGATTTGGAGGGTGTTATATTTGTAACTAGAGTGTTATGGAGATCTTATACTATCTATAACGCCCTCCAAACCAGGGTCAGAAGTTTGGGGCTCAAAACACACACATATACAATATATAAACCTGTATATAAAACATTATATGCATTGACCCTTCTCTACATAACCATGGATCACAACAGGTTAAAGTATGAAAATAAGCCATAACCTTAACTTTTATTACATCGTACCAAATCCCAACTAGTTCACCTTACAACTGATAATGATGTCGTTCTTATAATCTTGCATAACTCATCTACAATATAAAGCTATTGCTAGCTCGATCCAACTTAACCTGGAATCCTAGCTCGCACACTTGACAGGGAGTCCTCGTTACCAATAACTTCCTTTTTAACTGTTAAAA
This sequence comes from Apium graveolens, assembly GCF_009905375.1. Classification (NCBI taxonomy): domain Eukaryota; kingdom Viridiplantae; phylum Streptophyta; class Magnoliopsida; order Apiales; family Apiaceae; genus Apium; species Apium graveolens. The sequence goes on from NC_133649.1 coordinate 195,297,261, forward strand.
ACTTAAAAAGGTTTGCAAGAGTGAGCTAACTAGCTCAGCAAGTCATAATATCAATAACTGATATTAAATAATGACCAATTAAAATGATTCAGAAGAATCAATTTTCTGGATAAGCGATGATTAGAATTGGATATTCACTTTCATTTTTAAAAACCAAGGTTAGGCTGCTGATCAGTCACGCACTAACCCCGAGCAAGGCACACAACTCTACTCTCTATACTGGATCCAAGACACGCATTGACCTATTATGACCACGAATCTGGTCCATATTTGAAAAAAATCCAATTCTTGAATAACAATATGATAAGAAATGTAAATCAATAAGCTGAATCATAAACAACATTTATCTCGAAGCGTAGGGAGATTCATAATTCCAAGAAGGTATTACAATGGAATCAAAAAGGTTGGCTTTCAATCAAAGAAAGAATCAGAAAGTATAAAACCAAGGGTTACAAGGATTGGCCTTTTGTTATACTAAGTACCAAGGTTTGTATGTTGAACGATTCGATATCAAGAAACAGTATGTGGTATATATGTATTTGTGGAGTAGTATCGTATAGGTGTGGTTCGTATCTGAAAATTCAACAATCAATGATTTACGAAGAATAAGGCTTATGGCTCAAGATCAATGAGAATCAGGGTTTAGGGTTAAGTACTTCAAAGTACTTGCAATATAAAATAAGAACTATTTGGAATAGTTGAAACATAATGAAGAGAATTTAAAAGTACTTGTAATATAAAATATAATTTATTTTGAATACTAGCAAATGTTATGGAAAAGTTCAAAAATATTTGCAATATATCTTGAAGAAGGTTTAGAAATACCTGCATTATTATAGATGATTCCCAACTTTACTTATACTCGTCTAACAGTTCTATTCAACAACCACTTTCCTTCTTTTTATATGCCTCGTTTCTACTCACTAATCATTTGCTCTCTTTTTCTACATCTCGGTTCTATTTCTTGATCACTTGCTTTCCTTTTCTACACCTCACCTCCTCTTCTAGGCATCACAATATCTATCAATACTCAATTTCATATTATTCTAATCCTCACATAGACGTCATAAGCTTTTATCTACCCTTCATTTTACCCAAATTCGATTTTCGGATTGAAAGTTACAGCAAAAATCGTCAAATAATAACCACATGGGCATATAACACATCAATCAGATAGCACGTAGCACATAGCAAGGAAGATATTTGATCAAAATAATTTTTCTGAGAAGATTCGGGGTTAAAATGATTTTCCAGGTATTTAATACGAATTTTGGAACATTTTTCGGAATTAAAACGGGCATTCGAATCATTTTATAATTAAATAATAGGGTTCGAATACCTGAATCTGACTTTAAAATAATTTTATAATAATTCTTGAGCCTTGAAAATAATTTAAAATAATATTTTAAAGCACAAAACTATTTTTCGGAATTTTTAAATCCAAATAAATAATTAAATCTAATTAAATAATCAATTAAAATTAATTAATAACCAATTAAATTAATTAACCAATTAATATTTAAATTGATTGACTAATTAATAATTAATTATCAACTAAAATTAATTAATTAATTAATTAAGATTTGTTTTTGAATTAGAAATAATTTTAAGAAATTAAATAATGAATTTTTGAAATTTTAAAAATAATAAAATCAATTTCTAAAATAAATAATAGAATTTCCATTTACTTTTAAAATTAAAAAATGCAGAAACATTTTCTTAGAATCAGATTTGGGGAAAATAGGATTAAACTTGGGTTTAATCCGGGTCGACAACAAGGTCGACGACTCGCCGGATTTATCTGCCTAGAATCCGATAAACTGCCATTTCCAGAGGTTCAATCAGTGCCCAATCCGCAGGATTATGGTCCCATCTCCCCCCCTCCCAAGACAGTTGTACTTCGAATCACGTATTCAATCCAGTAGCCAGTACCTACAGACGAGTTAAAACTCGTTGATTCCGGCCGAAAGGCCATTTTTACCGGCGAAAGCTCAAGAATTCTGGCGAGACCAAATCGACTACCAACAACTGATTTTTTTACATGGTTCGATAGCAAATGAAATGATGTACATGATGGTACTTTCAATTTCAACCCAGATTTAATGGTTTAAAAATACCCAAAATCGATTAAGAACATTCAAGCATATAAACCCTAATTTCAATTTTCCAGAATCAAATATCAATTTCTATATGTTATTGAACTCCAAATCATTCATATAATATACCAAAATGACCAGAAAAAATTATCTACACAATGGAATCTTCAAATCATATCAACAACATCAAGAACAAATTTTCATAATTTAATCTTTAAATAATTCGAAATAAAAAAATTAAATAAGAAAATTACCTTGATTTCTGCACCAAAATAGTTGATTGATTCAGAAAGAGTTTTTTGAAAGCTTCGATTTGATATATAACACACTTGAATCGTAATTCGATAACGCCTTCGTTTGTGCGTTTGATTTCCAAGAACGTAACGTTTAATTAGGGTTTTCTCTGTATTTCACTAAATTTTACTGATTGATTATGATTATACGAATAAAATGAAATAATAAAAGGGATATATATATTTATGGAATATTGGATCATGTTGGATCGATTAATTAGTTACTTAACCGCTAAGTAACTACAAAAACGATCCGTTTTGATACCGTATTGGATAATTATCCAAACCGGGATTTTTATAAAACACTTCTTACGAAAATAATGTAATAATATCCCTTCTCTCGAGAATGCGGGTTTTGTTGATTCACCGAAATGATTATCGTATCGAAAATTGTATGCCGGGACGCGTACGGGTCAAACTGTAATCCGGATTGAAAAAGTTAAAACACGAAAAATGTCTGGAATTATCAGATTAGGTTAGGAAGGAGTTTTTAGAAGAGTTTCGGGTTATAAAAACGTAAAAACGGTTGAAGTTGGACGATTCCCAGCTTTATAAAATAATTTTGTAATTATTCTATAAATAATTATTAAATTTGTAAATCAGTATAAAATCATATAACGATCCAAAAATTACCAGAAAAATATCACAATCATCTATATTTTATTCTAGACATATTAAAATTAACATACTCATATCTTATCACATATAAACATGTAAATATAAATATCACGCATCCGATATGCACCAAAATTCACATAATAATCATATAATAATCATTTATTGATAAAAATAATTACACGCGATATCCCGGATATTACACTACCCACTACCTCTTGGAGTGCATACGGTGTTCAACAATTTGGAACTCCGCATGAAGGTGTTGAGGGTGTTTTTCTATGAGTTCTTCTAGTAAAATGCCATGCCGGCTTCCATCAATGCCTGCTGCTAAATAATTCACCGCCAAAGGCTCCTCTAGGTCTGTTATCTCAGATATAGCTTGACGAAAGTGACCTAAATAGCTTCTCAGGGATTCGCTAGGACGTTGTCGCATCGTAATCAAGGATGCTGTAATTTTTCCCCTTGTAGTTGCTTGAAAAATCTTGTCTGAAATTTAATCTTCAACGTAGTCCAATAGTCGATTGACCTAGATGGGAGATTGTTGTACCAACGTAGGGCTGTGCCTTGTAAGCATGTAGAGAAGAATTGGAAACGGGCGACTTCTGAGTGTCCGTAAAATGCCATTCGACCGTCAAAGGTGTTAAGGAAGCCCGATGGGTCAGAGGATCCATTGAATTGATCAAGTGTTGGAGTTTTTAAAGTCCTGTCTATTTTTGCTTTCTCGATGCTTCGAGAGAGAGGGCTTTCCATCGGAGCTTCGAACCTTGATTGAGTGCGGACTAGATCCCACAACTGAGCCATATCTTCCTGCATTTTTAGGAACTCCTCCTGTGATATCGAGTTTGTTGACATCGACCCTTGCGGAGTGCCCCTGAGGACACTATCTTGGGGCATCGGGGCCTTGAATATAAAGACTCGGTAGAAACTTCTTCTTCATCATAATAGTAATCATCACCGTCCTCTGAAAGCTCTACATAATCAAGTTCCGCATCACCACCTTCCTGAATCGATGCTTGTTTTAACTCTTGTTGCAAATGTTGAATCTCTCTTATTTTTTCCAATTTCGCCTCTAGTCTTTGAGTTTCAGCCTCTAACATCTTGAGCTTTTCGTCCGAGCCTTCTACACCATCTATCTCTTGTTCTCGTAAAAGTTTCTTCTGCTTCAACTTCTGTAAGTACAACCTAGCATCACTGGAGAGCACCTGCTTCCCTTTTTCTGTTAGAACACACGAGCGAGTATCCTTAATAATTCTCCTCTTGCGTTTGACTGGTTGCCTCTGTGCCTGAGATCCCTCAGGTGGGGAGTTTTCCTCCATCGGAAACAACCGTCTTGGTTTGAGGGTCGATGGTATTTTATCAATTTCTGCAGGAGCAACATGTTCTGATTTTTGAACAGTTTGGATCTCAGTTGTGTTCCCACATTTCTCTGGATCTGTTTCTTCAATGATCATGTTGGAGTATCAAATTTAAGAGCTCCTTCTAGCGCCAAATGATGACCATAAATATGAGCCATGTTTATATGAAGAACTATACTCTTTATTGATACTTATTTTTCCAACCCTTTACAAGTAAGACAATTATTCTATATTTATAGGGAGCCCTTAGTGGGCTTTTCCCTTTACAACTGGGCCTCTATTGGGCTTTATATCACAAACTCCTATGCTAAAGTCTCCTTTGAAGGCCCCCCTCCTTTTCTTCTCCTTTGGGCCCAACAATATCAATAATAAACTTGCTCCAAGAAATGATAATGCGTCTGTGGTTATAAGTATTTCCAACTCTTTGTGAGAAATGGAAGCAAAAGAAGACAGGATAAAAGAAACTCCAACATATATGCAGGCAAAAACTTATAGAATTCCCAATGTGGCTCTTGAGAAATGTTTTCCGCAAAGACTCACAGCTAAACTCACTAATAACCAAGTCAGTCCATGAAACAAAACTAGCAACAACCATCACAAATCTATTGTTTGTTTTCTCCTCCACTTCTCTTCTAATGTGAAAACACGCAAACACAAGTAACCCAATCCCAGGACGCCATCATGGATGGCAGAAATCAGTTGCAAACGTGAAACTTGCCAAGACCTGTCTGTGGATATATTTGGCCTCTTAAAAAATATATTGATTATGAGCATGGTTAAAAGCAATATGTCATAAACAAAGATTAACACATGATTGGTGCATGAGGACCGAGTTGCAAGTACTAATTCAGAACCACAAGGCCTGTGTTTGACATCTGAACAATCAGAGTTCTCACTAAACAAGGTCCATAACTCATCCATTTCTTCTTTACATCCATTTTATTCTTACATGCAAACTCTACAAGGCAGACCAATAATAGAAAAGTAACAGAAGTTTGGGAACAGGAACGCTTCAACAGATTAATATGATATGATGAAAAAACAAAGTAGAGGACCAACATGCTCCTATACGATGAAATGATCTAATACATGCAATACAATCCATTAGGCCTTGCTATAAATGATTTTTAGATGTGTAGTAACTAATTTTTCAGTGACACAAAATCGCAGGGTTTTTTACCACACATACTGATAGCAAGACATAAACCGATTTAACATGAATATTACAATACTTATATAGGAAATTATTAACACACACTACAATTAAATGTGTTACTCCAAATATAGTACCGCTGATGATTACTTTTAACAAGCAAATTCACTCTTGGTTTCTAATCTGCGGTATTATATATATTTATATCGTGTATGATTTTCATCATTCTCTCTTTTGGACCACTCTTCTTCAGAAAGAAGTAATTAGCCTCCACTTGATTCAGTCTTACATTTCACCCTTTCTTCATAAGCCTTCAAAGATCCTGCTGCTTCCTCCACTGTCATGTTTTCAAGATCTCCAAATTGCTCCAAAGTGGATGTGATTTGAAGGAAGTTTGCTGGCACAGCTCGAAGCAATTTTTACCACATAAGCCTCAATCACCTCCTCTCCTAGAGCTCATATATTTGGTATTAGCCCGTTGAGTTTCATGCAAAAATCATCAATCTGCTCACTTTCCTTCATAGTGAGTGACTCAAACTCAGATTGCAAGGACTGTACTCGTGCAGTCTTAACACGTTTGGCTCCCTGGCACAAGGTTTTGATTGCAACCTATGCCTCTTTAGCACTCTCCTTCGAAGCAAGCGAAAGCAGCCACTCTTCTGGTATGCCTTGGTATATCATGGCCAAGGCTACCTTGTCTGTTCTCACATCAATTTCTCCCTTGGGATCGCTTGACTCTACATCTTCCCACACCCCATGCGCTTGTATGATTACTTTCATTTTCATTGCCTACACTGTGTAATTCTCCTTGGTCAACATGGGGTAATTCAAACCAAACGAACCTGTCTTCATTTTACTCGTCTCCAGCGTCGTCATCTTAGATATGTAATTTGTCATCCACCTACGTACCAGGCTCTAATACCAGTTTTTGGTTTCTAATCTGCAATATTATATATATTTATATCGTGTATGATTATGAACTAAGAACTGTAACACAACACAACTATAGATGCTTGTCAAAAGACCTTCATTTTCATTAAGATGCTGTAAACATAAATAACTACTACAGAATGAAACAATGCTAGAAAGTAGGAACATAAAGAAACACTCCTAGAGCAGTACTACCACTACACCCGATCCTAAAAGATAGCAACTGCTAGTATGACTCAGTCACACACGACTAAATCAACTTCCCATGCTTCAGAAAAAATAAACACCTAACTTTATTGTAAAACAAATTTAGATTAAATACTAACATTCTCCCCCTTAATCTGAAATTTGTTTTTCTAAGTTCTTGACTCCCAACAAGCCACGCATCCTCTCGAACTTTACTGTTACCAGAGCTTTAGTCAAAATGTCTGCTTTTTGTAACTCACTGTTAATGTGCTTAATTATGATCTCCCCCTTCTCCAGACACTGCCTGATGAAATGATATCAAATATCTATGTGCTTGTTGCGCCCGTGAAAGAACGGATTCTTAGCTAGATCTATTGCTGACTTGTTGTCAATGTAGATTATTACAGGACCAATTTTCTCACCCGTTATCTGACCCAAAACATTACGAAGCCATATACCTTGACATGCTATTGCTGTGGCCGCCATAAATTCAGCTTCACATGAGGAGAGTGTTACGCACCTTTGTTTCTGAGATACCCAGGTGATCATGCTTTCATTGAGATAAAAAAGCATTCCCCCGGTGCTCTTCCTGTCATCCACTTGTCCCGCCAGATCACTATCAGAAAACCCTGATACCAAATGATTACCATTGCCTTTTGAGTACACTAAACCGAAGTGAATTATGCCCTTAATGTACCTCAGTATGCGCTTGACAGCTTCCAAATGTAACACGGTAGGGTGTTCCATGTACCTGCTCACAATTCCAACGACATAAGAGATGTCTGGTCTCGTATGCACTAGAAACCTCAAGTAGCCAACGGGACTCTTATAATCTATAGCATTAACCAATTCTCCTACCCCATCTTTGTTGATCTGTAAGCTTGGATCCATCGAATATTTAGATGCATTACAATTTGCCATCCCAGCCTTTTCAAGTACTTTTTTCGCGTAACCAGCTTGCTTTAGCTCAATGAAATCATCACCCTGATGCACTTCGATACCCAGATAGTAGCTTAATTCTCCCAAGTTTTTCATTTCAAAGATTTCACTCATCTGTTTTTTGAAGGTTTCAATGACTGTTGCACTTGAACCAGTAATCAAGAGATCATCTACATACACACCAACTATCACGCTATCTTCACTCGTTCTTTTTGTATAAATGACATGTTCATACGGACATTTAATAAAACCGAAGCCCTCCCGGAACTTATTCAATTTTGCATACAAGCACGTGGTTCTTGTCTTAGACCATACAATGCTTTAGCCAATTTGTACACAAGGTGTTCTTTACCTTTTCTTTCAAAACCTTCTGGCTGGTTTACATAAACTTCTTCAAGAATTTCACCGTTTAAAAATGATGTCTTCACATCTAAGTGGTGTACCTTCCAACCGTTTTTAGCAGCTAATGCCAGTAAGAGTCGAGCCGTTTCAATGCGAGTTACCGGAGCAAAAATCTTGTCAAATTCGATACCTTGCTCTTGAACGTACCCCTTAGCGACAAGCCTTGCTTTGTGTTTGACTATCTTCCCACCAGCGTCCCTTTTTATCTTGTAAATCCATTTCAATCCGATAGCCTTGTGCCCTTTGGGAAGGTCAGTTAGATGTCATGTGTTGTTTTTCTCTATCGACTCCATTTTTTTGACATCGCTTGTCTCCACTCGCTTGATTTTGTGGCATGCTTGTAATATGTAGGCTCATCAACCCCCATTTGAAGCAATTCCTCATCCAACTCAATGGGCTCTGTGTTGTTATAAATGTCAGCCAATGCTCGAAATCTTCTAGGTGGCTGACTATCATCATAACTGTAACTGTCTACCTGTGCAGCAGACGAGGTGTACGTCTGGGTGGGACTCTGATCATACTCGGTATGCTCCTCACCCTCTGAATAATTTACATCATCTTCTCTTTCGTTGTTTGCTCCCTGTGAGTTGGTATCATCCTCTCCAGTAATTTTAGGAACTATGACCCACGCATTACGATCAGTGACATTTCCTTGATCATTCTACACCCACAGCTTATCTTCTTCGAACACCACATCACGGCTCACACAAATTCTTTTCTTTTATGGGTCATAAAAGCGATATGCCTTGGTCCCTGGTTCTTTTCCCAAGTTTATTACTTTCACACTTCTATCATCGAGTTTTCTTGTTTGACAGTTTGGCACTTTCATGTGTGCAATACAACCAAATACACGCACATGTCCCACATTTGGCTTTCTTTCAAACCACACCTCGTAGGGAGTCTCACCTGACAGTGCCCTTGTAGGTAGTTTGTTCAGAATATATACAGTATGCCTAATGGCCTCACCCCATATCATCGGTGGCAGTTTCATTTCCTTCAAATAACTTCGCGCCATCTCCACCACCGTTCGGTTTTGCCTTTTAACAATTCCGTTCTGTTGCGGTGTGTACGGGGCAGTATAATGTCTTTCAATTCCCTTTTTCTCACAGTAAGATTTAAATTCCCTCGAGTAGAACTCGCCTCACCGATCCGTTCTGAAAACCTTCACCTTTTTCCCTGGCTTATTTTCGACTAGAGAACAAAATGATTTAAAAGCACTCAAAGCCTCATCTTTGCTCTTCAATAAGTATGCCCACTATACCTACTATAATCATCGACAAACAAAAAGAAGTACTTGTTCCTTGATGCTGTATCAGGCAATACAGGGCCACACAAGTCACCATGGACCAAGTCAAGTACCTGAGTTGCACTATAATTGCTCTGAGACGGGAAGCGTTTCCTTGTCTGCTTTGCTAGCAAGCACCCATCACAAATACCAACCACCTAGGTAATCCTTGGCAGACCCTTCACCATGTGTCCCTTATACATTAAGTACATTGCTTTGTAATTAACATGTTCAAGGCGTATATGCCAAAGACGTGTTATTTCATTTGATTTTGACATAAGGCAACTTGGTTTTGTAGTCTCATTCAGGAGCTCGTACAATCTATTTTGTGACCTCTTTACTTTCATGAGCAATTTCTTCTTTTTGTCAAAAACCCACAGATACTCTCCTTTCATAGTTACTTCATTACTACTTTCAGACATTTGCCCCAGGCTAATTATCTTCCTACACAAATTAGGAATATAGTATACCTCAGTTAAGACATGTTCCTCCCCATTCTTGCACTTGAAGGTGATCGAACCTTTTCCTTCAATTTTTACAGTTGACCCATCTCCAAAACGAACCAAGCCAGATATTCCTTCATTATTTTGAAAATTTGGACTTGCAACCTGTCTTATGGTTGCTCGCCCCATTATCAAGATACCACATATTTGATTCTACTTGTCCTTTTGTATCATCTATTTTTAGCGTCGGTATCACTTTTTTCTCGTTCAACAATGTCATAATTTCTTCTTCTTTATCACATTTTGCCAACAACAGAGCGGGCTCTTCGTCCTTCACCAGAGCCATGTTGACCTCCTGCCTCCGTTCTTCGTTCTTCTTTGGTTTTCGGCACTCAGCTGTATAGTGTCCAAAGATACCACAGTGGTAACATTGAAACTTGCTCTTGTCTCGACCTCCTCTTCTTCTTTGGCTACCACTTGTGTCAAGATCGGACTTATTTGTACGTCTCTGCCATTCCTCCCTGGTGAGTAACAACTTATTTTCATCATTCTCTCTTTTGGACCACTCTTCCTCATAAAGAAGTAATTGGCCTCCACTTGATTCAGTCTTACATTTCACCCTTTCTTCATGAGCCTTCAAAGATCCTGCTGCTTCCTCCACTGTCATGTTTTCAAGATCTCCAAATTGCTCCAAAGTGGATGTGATTTGAAGGAACTTTGCTGGCACAGCTCGAAGCAATTTTTTTACCACATAATCCTCATGTTGGAAAATATGGGTATAAGTCCCATATTGGTAAGTCATATTTTTGAGCATTATGACTAAAAGATGTGTGAGATATGATGATATTCTCTTAATAATGGAAATTATTATTTTCCATTAGAATTTGGCTCAAATATTATGGCATAAATTAATTTGATTTTGTTTCAGATTAATTGATATGGTGTATGTCTTGATATATTTAATCTGATTCTGTTTCAGATTATTTATGGAATAGAGTAGCTTGCAAGTATTACACCGATTCCATAATTAATGATATTTAATTATGGAAAAGAGTAGCGCACAAGTCTATCTACACCTATATAAACACCTCTAAGGCGTTAGGGTTAGACACACCAAAAACATATTCGCCTCTAAACACAAATCTCTCTCTCTCGGTGATAGTTTCGTGCCCGTTCAAGCTCGCTGAAGGTGCTCGTTATCCGTAACGCCGCCGCTACCTCGTTTTATCCTGGGAGGCTATCGACTCGCACATACGGTGAGAGGCGAAATAGCTTTAAGGAGACAGTTTCAACTGGACTCGAGGATCTCTCTTCTGTTTATATCTTTTCTTCCTCCGTTTGATTTCGTTTCCTCACACACACACTTGTTTGATTATTTGTATTAATCGCAGATTATTTTCACAATCTTAAAGCTATTTATTTTATATACATCTGTGACTGATACATCTGTATCTGCTTGTTTTGTTGAGTAACAGATCGATGGAGAACCAAACTGTGAACGATTCGATGAACATGACGGCTGATCCCAACGCACAGATCACTGGATCTGATGGGGTTCACCAGCAGCCGATTAACCCTAACGCACGGATCGTACGATCTGATGGGGGTCAAACGCCTGTTGGACATGTGCCTTCGGGACATGTGCCTTCGGGACATGTGCCTGTGGGACACACTGTCATTGGACAGTTTAGTGTTCCTCTTGGACAGATATCGGCAGGATTCACTCCTCCGATCATACCTGCGGTGCCTACTGGTGTGCATACACCTGTAGTACAGACGCACGTACCATCTGTTCCACCCGTGGTGCCTGCTGCACCTGTTATGCCAACTGTGCCTGCTGCACATGCTGAAAAACCTGAGAAGTTCAACGGAACGAACTTCAAACGTTGGCAACAAAAGATGCACTTTTATCTGACCACGTTGCATATGGATCGCTTCCTTAAGGAAGAACCACCGTTGCTCACTGCTGAGAGTAACATGCAGACTGTGTATGCTGCTGATGCTTGGAAGCACTCCGACTACATCTGTCGGAACTATGTGTTAAATTGTTTGTCTGACTCGTTGTATAACGTATACAGCGCAAAGCCAACAGCTAAGGTCTTATGGGAGTCACTTGACCATAAGTATAAAACCGAGGACGCTGGGGCAAAGAAGTGGATTGTTGGCCGCTTTCTTGATTATAAGATGGCAGACTCTAAGACTGTGGTCAGTCAGGTGCAGGAACTGCAGGTGATCATTCATGACATTCATGCTGAGGGAATGGTCATAAGTGAGTCTTTCCAAGTTGCTGCTGTTATTGAAAAGCTTCCACCTGGATGGAAAGATTTCAAGAACTACCTTAAGCACAAGCGAAAGGAGATGTCTATGGAGGATCTTATTGTTAGACTTCGTATTGAAGAAGACAACAGAGGGTCCGAGAAGAAAGTTAACATTGCCACTGAGAAGGCAAACATGGTGGAGCATGCTCAAAGCTCCAAGCCCAAGAAGGCTAATTCTGGTAAAGGGGCAAAGCTGGCACCCAAGGGAGGGATTTCGAAGTCGAAATTTCAAGGGAAGTGCTACAACTGTGATAAAGTTGGTCATAGGTCTTCTGACTGCAAGAAGCCCAAGAAGCCCAACAAGAAGAAAGAAGCAAACATGGTAGAGAATATCTCCAAGGAGATGGGTGACATAGACCTCTGTGCTACGGTCTCTGAAGTGAACCTGGTCGGTTCTAATCCACGTGAATGGTGGATTGATACTGGTGCTACTAGGCATGTTTGCTCAGACAAGGCGGTTTTCTCTAGCCTCAAAGCTTCCGATGCTGGTGAGAAACTCTACATGGGGAATTCAGCAACTTCTACCATTGAGGGTGAAGGCATGGTGATCCTGAAGATGACCTCTGGGAAGAATCTGACTTTGAAGAATGTACTTTATGTGCCTGATATTCGCAAGAACCTTGTGTCTGGTTCTCTGTTGAATAAGCATGGCTTTCGCATTGTAATAGAGTCAGATAAAGTTATTTTGTCTAAGAGTGGTATGTTTGTAGGCAAGGGTTATTTAACTGATGGGCTTTTTAAGCTCAATGTAATGTCCGTTAAGGACGATAATGAAATGAAGAATTCTTCTGCTTACTTGCTTGAGTCTCCTAATTTATGGCATGCTAGATTAGGACATGTAAATTATGACACTTTACGACGTTTAAGTGCAAAAGAATACATACCTAAACTTACTATCGATCCAAAACATAAGTGTGAGACTTGTGTTGAGGCAAAATTAACGAGATCATCATTTAAACGTGTGGAAAGGAACACCAAAGTGCTAGACCTAATACATAGCGACATATGTGATTTAAAATTCGCTCCAACAAGAGGAGGAAACAAGTATTTTATTACATTCATTGATGATTGTACAAAATACTGCTATGTATATTTGTTGAAAAGCAAAGACGAAGCTATAGATAAATTTAAAATCTATAAGGAAGAAGTTGAGACACAACAAACTGAGAAAATCAAAACGATACGAAGTGATCGTGGAGGTGAATATGTTGAACCGTTTGGGGAATTCTGTTCACAACATGGTATAATCCATGAGGTCACTGCACCATACTCCCCTCAGTCAAATGGTGTGGCTGAAAGGAAGAATCGCACTCTGAAAGAGATGATGAATGCGATGTTGTTAAGCTCTGGGCTCCCACAATCGATGTGGGGAGAAGCCATCTTAAGCGCAAATAATATTTTAAATATTACGATGCGCAAGAATAAGGATTTAAGTCCTTATGAAATGTGGAAGAAAAAGAAACCAAGTTACCAACACCTGAAAGTGTGGGGGTGCCTTGCAAAGGTACTGATCCCTACACCGAAGAAGGTGAAGATAGGTCCTAAGACTGTGGATTGTGTCTTCATCGGATATCCTCCACACAGCACTGCATATCGGTTTCTTGTTCATGAATCCAAGATTCCTGATATTCAAAAGAATACCATTATGGAATCAAGAAATGCCTCATTTTTTGAGACGATGTTTCCCTGTAATCCAGGAAACCAACAACCTACGACGTCTAAACGATCTCATGAGTCTGTAGATGACGATAATGAGAGTGACGAAAGTGAAGACGAAAATGTGGGGGTAGTGAGAAGGAGCAAAAGACAACGAACGGAGAAATCCTATGGGTCTGATTTTATGACCTATTTGCTCGAAGAAGGTGACCCAAAAACTTATAAGGAGGCGGTTACCTCACCTGATGGACCTATGTGGAAAGAGGCCATCAAGAATGAAGTTGATTCAATTATGCAAAATCATACTTGGGAATTAGTGGACTTGCCAACTGGTTGCAAACCATTAGGTAGCAAGTGGGTTTTCAAGAAGAAGTTGAAAACTGATGGCACTATTGATAAGTATAAGGCCAGACTTGTAATTAAAGGATACAAGCAACAAAAAGGCCTTGATTACTTTGATACATATTCTCCTGTAACGAGAATAACGTCCATAAGGATGATGTTTGCTATTGCTGCAATGCGTAATGTAACTGTACATCAAATGGATGTGAAAACAGCTTTCCTAAATGGAGACATAGATGAAGAAATCTATATGGAACAACCTGAAGGGTTTGTTGTCCCAGGACAAGAAAGGAAAGTGTGTAGATTGGTGAAATCATTGTATGGTTTGAAACAAGCGCCTATGAAATGGCATGAAAAATTTGATGAGGTCGTGCTGGCCAATGGTTTCAAAATCAATGAATGTGATAGCTGTGCCTATTACAAGGATAACGAGAACAGCTATGTCAAGGAGAATGACAATGGCTATGTCATGATGACACTATATGTAGATGATCTACTTATTGTTGGAAGCAATGATAAAGTTATCAAATCTACAAAGGACATGTTGAAATCAAGGTTCGACATGAAAGATATGGGACTAGCAAATGTAATTCTGGGAATTCAAATTTCTAGAACATCAGAGGGTCTCGCATTAAGTCAACCACATTATGTTGACAAGATCCTTGAGAAGTTTCTTAAGGATGACTTTGAGAAAGTTAGGACACCTGTGGATATGACTTTGCACCTATCCAAGAACAAAGGTGTAGCTGTTTCCCAATTGGAATACTCGAGGATAATTGGTAGTCTGATGTACCTCATGAGTTGTACAAGACCAGACATTGCATACTCAATTAGCAAGTTGAGTAGGTTTACGAGTAATCCGGGAGCTGATCACTGGAAAACGATTATAAGGGTACTAAGGTACTTGAGGGGAACTCGAGACTATGGACTGCACTATGGCAGATACCCAGCAGTATTAGAAGGATATACTGACGCAAATTGGATATCTAGCAAGAAAGCACTTAAGTCTACGAGTGGCTATGTGTTTACATTAGCCGGAGCGGCAATATCATGGAAATCCTCAAAACAAACGGTGATAACTCATTCCACGATGGAAGCTGAGTTTGTGGCACTAGATAAATGCGCCGAAGAGGCTGAATATCTACGTCAGTTTCTGGAGGATATTCCAAGATGGCCAAAGCCTGTAACTGCAATAGGGATTCACTGTGATAGTCAATCCGCTATTGGCAGAGCACAGAGCACGATGTATAATGGAAAGTCTCGTCATATACGACGACGACACAGTTCCATTAGACAATTGATCTCAACCGGAATTATCACTATTGACTATATACCGTCAAAGGATAATATCGCGGATCCACTAACCAAAGGGTTATCAAGAGAAGTGGTTGAGAAATCATCGAGAGGGATGGGCCTTAAGCCTATTGCTTAACGGCATCATGGTGGACACCCAACCATTGCTGACTGGAGATCCCAAGAACTTGGTTCAATGGGACAACTAAATCATGATGACCAAATCACTGTGGGGGTAACCCCTGGCCTGTTCCTATGATGAGGAAACAGTGAGACCCGTAAGGTACGAGGTTAAGCTTTGAGCCTTTAATGATCTTTGATGAATACATGGAGCTCAGGAGTGAACGCATGAAATTCAGTTGAGTAAACGCGGGTTACTCTATAAGATAAAGATCACCTATGTGGGAGAGAAGTGGGGCCGCTTCAAAGGAGAATTGCGAGGCACAATTCTTTAGAAACTTCTGCAGAACCAGGACGATGTTCCATGGCCAAAATGGACATACTCATGAGAGCTGAACGAGTCAGAAATGATATAGTGATAAGTATATCATCGTTTACATAAACGGTCGAACAGTTCAAGGACAAGCACGTCTACTGTCTACCAGTAAAGTCGGTATGCTTACTCGAGCGAAGGTTCAAGGAGCATTCTCTACCTATCGTATGCTATATCTGATCGAAGAAACTATCACCAAGTCAAACTCCGTGTCTGTCTGTCTGTCTGGGGTGTGCTACTAAGATCACCAATCTCACCCATGTGGGGGATTGTTGGAAAATATGGGTATAAGTCCCATATTGGTAAGTCATATTTTTGAGCATTATGACTAAAAGATGTGTGAGATATGATGATATTCTCTTAATAATGGAAATTATTATTTTTCATTAGAATTTGGCTCAAATATTATGGCATAAATTAATTTGATTTTGTTTCAGATTAATTGATATGGTGTATGTCTTGATATATTTAATCTGATTCTGTTTCAGATTATTTATGGAATAGAGTAGCTTGCAAGTATTACACCGATTCCATAATTAATGATATTTAATTATGGAAAAGAGTAGCGCACAAGTCTATCTACACCTATATAAACACCTGTAAGGCGTTAGGGTTAGACACACCAAAAACATATTCGCCTCTAAACACAAATCTCTCTCTCTCGGTGATAGTTTCGTGCCCGTTCAAGCTCGCTGAAGGTGCTCGTTATCCGTAACGCCGCCGCTACCTCGTTTTATCCTGGGAGGCTATCGACTCGCACATACGGTGAGAGGCGAAATAGCTTTAAGGAGACAGTTTCAACTGGACTCGAGGATCTCTCTTCTGTTTATATCTTTTCTTCCTCCGTTTGATTTCGTTTACTCACACACACACTTGTTTGATTATTTGTATTAATCGCAGATTATTTTCACACCTCACTCACCTCCTCTCCTAGAGCTCATATATTTCTTACCAGCCCGTTGAGTTTCATGCAAAAATCATCAATTTGCTCACTTTCCTTCATAGTGAGTGACTCAAACTCAGATTTCAAGGACTGTACTCGTGCAGTCTTAACACGTTCGGCTCCCTGGCACAAGGTTTTGATTGCAACCCATGCCTCTTTAGCACTCTCCTTCGAAGCAAGCGAAAACAGCCACTCTTCTGGTATGCCTTAGTATATCATGGCCAAGGCTACCTTGTCTGTTCTTACATCAATTTCTCCCTTGCGATTGCTTGACTCTACAGCTTCCCACACCCCATGCACTTGCATGATTACTTCCATTTTCATTGCCCACACTGTGTAATTCTCCTTGGTCAGCGTTGGGTAATTCAAACCAAACGAACCTGTCTTCGTTTTACTCATCTCCGACGTCGTCATCTTAGATATGTACTTTGTCATCAACCTGCGTACCAGGCTCTGATACTAGTTTTTGTTTTCTAATCTGCAATATTATATATATTTATATCGTGTATGATTTTGAACTAAGAACTGTAACACAACACAGCTATAGATGCTCGTCAAAAGACCTGCATTTTCATTAAGATGCTGCAAACATAAATAACTACTACAGAATGAAACAATGCTAGAAAGTAGGAACATAAAGAAACACTCCTAGTGCACTACTACCACTACACTCGATCCTAAAAAATAGCAACTGCTAGTATGACTCAGTCACACACGACACCTAACTTTATTGTAAAACAAATTCAGATTAAATACTAACATTCACCTCAATCAATTCCGGCACTAAAATTCAAAACATTTTTCACTATTCATGAACTCGAAAATGAATAAAAATTTTACCAACGCGCCAAACTACCTGTATAGAAATTTTTATACTGATAAGCATGTATGTTGAACCATCAGCCTCTTCTTATCTAGAGAAGAATGGTGATGAGGGCACAATGCGGGGAAAAGCATTATTATTATTATTATTATTATTATTATTATTGAGAGATGAGATGAGCGTGCTGAATCCTGAGACAGATAAACAGTAGCAAGCATTAACAAAAAAGAACTGTATTCAGTGAACCAGACATTTAAGCATGCAAGTAATATTTAAAAAATGCTACAAAATAAATGCTTTTAGCTAAAGAGTGATACTTCGCCCACTCAAATACTTATTGAAAAGTAACGAACAATTAACAACAGACGAAGCATAAGGCAGTCGTATTAATATATTACTCCCTCCATTCCACTGAGATGTTTACATTACTATTTGATACGTATTTCGAGACTTTTATAAAGTATAGCTTCATAATATTTTTTCAAATTTCTTTTGATTAAAAGTTTAAACACAAAACTTTTATTCAAAAAAAATTAAAAAAAAATATTATGAAACTATACTTTAAACGAGCATTAAAAAACGTACCGAAAAATAATGTAAACAATCCAGTGGGACGGGGTGTAGTAAATAACGAAAGTTAAAATAATTAATACGTACATATATGTGGTTATACATGTACAGGCAATGTCAACATTCCATTTGAAAGCCCTTGAATGCATTCCATATTAATGTTGGCCAATAAGTTGATGATACGTGCCTTGAATTTGTTGAGAATTTGAAAGCCCTTGAATGTACGTTGCTTCATTTTTTCGTAATGCAGACATTTCAATGTTTCATACCCATATGTACATTTCAAGTAAGAGTATGACTGTACATTTCAAACTGTGGTTTTATGACTCGACATTAACCAATATATGTAAATTTCAGTTGATTTTTTCATATTAGACAGTTGTAGTAATAGATTAAATCTGTTGGATATATTTACTAACGGTACACGCAACAATGAAGGAAAATATTAAAATATAATCAATAACTGAATTGATAAAGAGAGAATAGAACACTTAGCTCTAACAGAAGATTTAACAAATCTGAAAGAACCAATAATAGCTGAGTCGCCTAACTTTGGAGAAGTCTAAACTGTTCCTGAAGAGATAATTGCGTCACTTACGCTGTTTTTGGTTGCAACAATATCACTTTCAGGATAAAATAACACAGAACAATGCGTCCACAGTTACGTAATGCTCAACAGCGACCCATACCTCAGTTCACCCAAAAAACCTATGCTGTAATCTGTATGTATGTGGAGAGAATAGAGAGAGAAGTAGCAGCTAGGGTTTCACAAATATATGTGTTCAGTATATCCCCTTATAAACATTTTAGTTCTATATATAATACAAAACATAACGTAACTGAAGATATTACATTAATTAAAAAACGTAACAATCAGTATCAGTGTTCGTTAAATCCTGATACTGAAAGCCCATCAATATTTACCTACAGCAAATCCTGATCCAAGCGTCAGAATTTATCCAGCCTCAGCAAATCCTGATCGCGTCAGGATTTATGCCTCAGCAAATCCAGGTTTATTAAGCAAATCCTGATCAGTATTTATTTCAGCAAATCAGAGTTTGTAAATTCTGATCAGTAAATACTGATATTTCCATGTTACACAGAGTCAATGTGTGACGCCCTCAATCTCGGGGATAGGAAATGAGGACTCACACACCTCTAATCTAACAATTAAATACGCATAAACCCCGATTTACTACTAACAGGATCAACAGGATAAAGTATGAGACAAGATTACAACTATCAATCACAAAATATAACTTACAAACCCAAAATACTATTAAATAAATAATATCGATTCCGGCTGGGAACCGACAGATAACCCATTGTATCTTTAAACACCTCTTTCTAGGCGCGAGCTCACTCATTAACACCACTACCTGATCTGGCAACCGGAAGCCCTCAACACGGTAGGGACCACCAGGTACGCTCTTACGAGCAGTGCGCCTAAGCCTGACCATCTTCTTGCTTAACTCCCATGGTTAGATTAAGACAAAACAAATGAGTATAAAACTCAGCAAGTAACTATATAGCAGTTCTATAATATCAAAATCACAATATGCTTGAACAAACTAGGGCATTCTACTTTAATTAATCTAGGTGGCAGATTTCTATCTTTTTTGGATAAGGAAAGGTATTTGAAGAATAGCATGAGTTTTCAAGGAACAAGGCTCAAAATAGGACGAAAGCCGACATTCATCACAAATCATTATAGGATCCAAAATAGATCTTACGATAGAGGAAAGTAACAGTATTTCAAGATATATAATCAATCATATGATCAACAATTTCAAGAATCAGGGTTCTCGAGTTTTAAGCTCCACAATGACATATCAACTCTTTTCAAAGCAATATAAACCATTTTCAATTTCAAAAATCAATTTACTGAACAAAAGTTTCAATTCCCTTTTTTAAATAATCACTTAGAACCCTTGATTGGATCACTTTATCTTTCCATTTCATTATATACGGGTGATCAGCCCGTATCGATCTCCATTCCGGTCTTTAAGGTACCAATCAGCATAATTTCAGCCTTAAGTTGGACTAGTCCCACTAGCCTCTTACCAAGACTGGACTAGTCCCACTAGCCTCTTACGTCCCAATCCAATCCATCAGGAATTCATTTGGAAAACTTTGAGTTGGAAAAATAAATAGGTTTTCTAAAAATCCATTTTATCATTACCAAGCATTTGAAATCATTCGGACTCTTTCAAGTCAAAACTCATTCTTAAATCAGATTTTAAGGAAACAAAGTTCAGGGAGTGATTCAAAAGTACGCAAGGAATATTTCACAAGAATACTGTATCAAGGATAACAAGGCACTAAATTAGAAGGATCAACATTGGTTTAGGGATCAATAAGGTGATCAGGAGAAACAGGGTATCATTAAACAGGGTTAACAAGGATAATCAAAAGGCTCAATATAATCCATGGCTTAATAGGTACTTGAACAGAAAGACAGATTATCAAAGGGTGAAATCAATAGGATTATCAATAGCAGGTTATCAAGAACAAGGGTACTTCAAATCAATATCAGGGTTTCATAAAGCAAGGGTTTCATATTTTAACAGTTCCATACTCTACATGGTATGAACAACATTCTCTTTGTAACCGTTTACACAAGTAATCAAGAGTTACTTGCCTGGATTTGCTTTCCTGAAAGTTGAACTACTGCCACCTAGTAAATCTTTTCCTTTTCTAGCCTGAATGCTCTCACGCTCCGAATCTACAATAAAACCAAAAATCTTAATTAGATTCCCAACTCTCGTTGCCGAAACGATCACTTTATACGATAACTCAATTATATCTTTGACTCGAGCATACGAATATAGCTTATACATATAAGCACATAGCACAAAGCACATAGCATATCCCTTTCTCGTAGTTTTTATATCCTTATATACTTAACCATCAAAGCGCACTCGCTTTACCTTAGCTATTTCTCAAATCACACTAACACGACTCTAGTACGAGTACAAGACCTATTCACAACCAAACAATTACGTTCACAACTATCACTTATATTCTTTAAAACCAATCAACTTAGTTCCCTTTTCTTTTGTTCCTTAATTCGAACCACATATTATAATCAAGCAAACAAATTCATAGATATTCACTTATACATCTTTAATCATCCTTTCGATCATAAAAACCAAGTTTTCGACTTTTTATTCCCTATGGCCTATTCGGCCTTATCACACAAAATCAACCAAATACTCACTTTAATTCACATACGCACACAACTCATTCAAAACTTATTAAAGAATCATCCTCCTTTCCTTTAATCATAAAAATTCGAACCAAATTATACATACATGCTCGCATGCAATTCAATTTCAACTTATCATTATATCAAACACTTCATTTTCATCAAGTAAGCCAACTAAGTTTCTTAACACAATCCTAAATCACAACATGCATCCATTTATTCATCAAATTAGTCCCTTTTAACTCAATTCCCATTCGGCAAAACTCAAATTTGCACCTCAAAGACAAATCAATGACATGCACATCTTGATCCTCTTTAAAACTAGCATGCAATCACTTTTAGGCCATACAAACTTAGTGTTTACCAAGATTATCTCACAAAAATCAATTTCCTTTCTTATTAACACAAAATTCGAACCTAAACTTAGCATGCAACAACAATTTCATTCCTTTTTAATCTAAAAAGAATCCATCATCATTTTAAACAAGTTAACTCAAACCCACAACTTTTAAAGATTAACACCATTCGGGTTTTTCAAAAATAAAACAAAACAAGCAACTTGATATCCTTAATCTTTAAATCACAAATCAACCTATATTTCAACATCAAATCAATAACTCATGCATTTCAATACAATCAACTTGATTTCCTTAAAATAGTAAGGGCCATTCGGCCTTTTAATCAAAACACCACATGCAAACACAAATACTTGATTTTAAGGTTCTAGAGCTCAGTTTTTTAACATCATAGCTCACCACCGGTTCACCGGTGGCGGTGGCATCTCGGTGGTGCCCTCATTCGAGGGTGTCCAACCACGAAGCCCCCGATTTCGACAATTACGCAAGATAAACTAACATGCACATCTTTTCTATCAATGGTTTGCAAAGAATCAAACTTAACAAGATGACATCAATCAACAACAAGAAGGACCATGTGGTTCTCGGGTGAACACACACATCGAGCACACACAACACACACACATCGACATGCAAGCTTAATCACACACATGCACACAAATTAAAGCTCTTGTATGGAATAAGGATGAAGATTCATGGAGTGTTTCAAGGAATTAGAGAGGGAGAGGCAATATACCGAGAGAAATCAAAGAGAGAGAGAGTTGCCGAGAGAGAGAGAGAGTGAGAGTGAGAGAGAGCTCGGGAGAGAAAGAGAGAAAAGAGAGAAGAGAAAGTGAGTGCACAAAAGAAAGAAAAGAAAAGAAAGTGGGTTATATATACCACTTAGAAACAAGGGCAATATGGTAATTTACTAACTCTCTTTTAACTCACTCATTCCTTTTCTTTTTACTCAAATGCAACAAAATTCAAATATAAAATATATCTCTCTTGGAATGTCGAGAATTATTGAAAATGACAATTTTAACACATAGGTCTCGAAATTAGCTTTTTATCCATTACTGATAATGAATTTTTGAGCGAACGGTTGATTTTATATGAATTTCGTAAACTTGCTTTAATAAATATATTTTTCTCATAAAATCAATTTAAAAATGCAAAGATCAACAATTAAATTCACTCATCATTTTTAAAAAGTCTCTAGGACCTTTACGAAGATAACAGAAAAAATCCCATGTTTTTATCTTACTCGAATGATTTTATAAAAATGCACGAAGGTTAATTAAACCTTTACTTAAATCACGTAATTCCTTTAAAATTCACAAAATTGACACAGAACACGCAGTCATGCATACAGTCAAGCAATCACACATATACAGTCACATAACGACTCAGGTCTGATCATAAAATTCATCCTTCCTTATTCTTTATCCTCTTTTACGCGTACCAGGTCACGTTCAGCCTGACGGCCCGATGCTCAGCGTTGTGATTACGCTTCTCAATATCTTTACCAATCAACACGTCACTTAGGACGAAATACTTTATTTACTCATTCATTCATTCAATCACATAATTCATATTTTATATTCTTTAACTCCATATTAGGACGGGTTCCGTTCTACCTGACGGCCCGACACCACAGCTTATCTTTTAAGCTGACTCTTTAAATTGGAACGTTTTTATCCACGCTCCTAAACTTTAGTATACAGATAAGACAAATAATCATCACTTAATCACATAACTATAATCACATCATATAACACACTCTTTATTTACTTAATTACGACGCAAAATTCCTCAGTCGTCACAATCTACCCTCCTTAAAAGGATTTTGTCCTCCGAATCTAATCTAAGCAAATAGATGGGGATACTTTTCTTTCATTTCGCTTTCTAATTCCCAAGTCGATTCCTCGACTAGTGGATTTCTCCACAACACTCTGACTAGAGGTACGACTTTATTTCTAAGCGTCCTTTCTTTTCGATCCAAAATTCGCACTGGTTGTTCCACATAGGACAAATCTGGTTGGATTTCCACTGGTTCCAACTCGATAACATGGCTCGCCTCAGCATTATATTTCTTCAGAAGAGATACATGAAACACATTGTGTAGATGTTGCATTTGCGGCGGCAACGCCAATTCATATGCCACTTTCCCGACTTGTCGCAATACTTCAAATGGTCCAATGTACCTTGGACTCAGCTTTCCTTTCTTTCCAAATCGAGTTAAGCCTTTCCAAGGAGATATCTTCAACAAGACTTTGTCTCCAGTTTCGAATTGCACATCTTTTCGTTCTTGATTCGCATACTTTGCCTGTCGGTCTTGAGCTGCAATTAATCTCTTTCGTATCATTTCAACCTTTTCCTTCGTTTGCTGAACTAGCTCTGGGCCAATTAACTCACGCTCACCAACTTCGTCCCAATAAGTAGGGGATCTACACTTTCTTCCGTACAACGCTTCATAAGGCGGCATGCCAATACTCGCGTGATAACTATTGTTGTAGGAAAACTCAATTAAGGGCAAATGATCGTCCCAATTTCCTTTGAAATCTATTGCGCAGGTTCGCAACATGTTTTCAATCTTCTGGATTATCCTTTCACTTTGTCCGTCTGTCTGTGGATGATATGCCGTACTCATTTTCAATTTCGTTCCCAAATGATCATGGAATTGTCGCCAAAATCTCGAATTAAACCTTGGATCTCTATCAGACACGATAGATACAGGAACTCCATGACGCATCACGATCTCATCCAGATACAATTTGACCAACTTCTCTAATGAAAACCTTTCATTTATCGGCAAGAAATGTGCTGACTTTGTCAACCGATCGATTAGCACCCAAATCGCATCGTGATTTGACTTGGTTTTAGGTAATCCTACCACGAAATCCATCGCGATATATTCCCATTTCCATTCAGGTATGTCCAGTGGCTGAAGCAATCCGATTGGCCTTTGATGTTCCGCTTTAACTCTTTGGCACGTGTAACATTTACTTATCCATTCCGCAATTTCCTTTTTCATGTTTGGCCACCAATAATTTCCTTTTAAATCCTGGTACATCTTCGTGCTTCTAGGGTGAATTGAAAATCTCGAGTTATGCGCTTCTTGCAAAATCTCGTGATTTAGTTCTACGACATTAGGTATCCAAATACGTGAGTTAACACGGTATATCCCTTTTCCATCCTTTTGAGCTTTAATTTCTTCTCCCGTCAACTTATCCTTTTCGCGACTCATCATTTGCTCTTGACAGCATCGAATCTTTTCCAAAATTTCAGGTTGAAACAACATTGCATAAATAGCTTCACCTCCACATTCTGGAGTCTGCACCTCTATTTCCATCTTGTCAAAGTCCTTGATTAATTCTTCCGATGACGTTAACAGATTCAATCTTTCCTTTCAACTCAAGGCATCAGCTACCACATTGGCCTTTCCAGGATGATAGTTTATCGCACAATCATAATCTTTGATCAATTCCAACCACCTTCTTTGTCGCATATTCAATTCTTTCTGAGTAAAGATATACTTTAAGCTCTTATGGTCTGTATAAATCTCGCACTTTTCCCCGTACAAATAATGCCTCCAAATCTTAAGGGCAAACACAATTGCTGCCAATTCCAAATCGTGCGTTGGATACTTCTGCTCATGCGGCTTAATTTGCCTTGACGCATATGCTATTACTTTCCCGTGTTGCATTAACACGCATCCAAGTCCTTTATATGAAGCATCACTGAATATCACAAATTCCCCTTTATCATCTGGTAATACCAACACTGGGGCGTTACCAATCTCTTCTTTAACTCCTGAAAACTTTCCTCACACTTTTCTGTCCAAACAAACCTCTCGTTCTTCTTCGTCAACTTTGTCAATGGAACATCAATCTTTTAGAAATCTTGCACAAATATTGCACAAATCTTCTATAGTATCCGGCTAATCCCAGAAAACTTATAACTTCCGTCGGAGTCTTGGGTCTTTACCAATTCATTACAGCTTCTATCTTGGGTGGGTCCACTTTAATTCCTTCTTTATTAACTACATGACCAAGAAATTGCACTTTCTTTAGCCAAAATTCATACTTTGAAAACTTCACATACAACTTCTCTTTTCGCAGAATTTCCAAGGAAACTCTCAAATGCTCCTTATGATCTTCTTCCGTCTTGGAGTAAATCAGTATATCGTCGATAAACACAATAACGAACTTATCCAAATACTGCTTGAACACTCTGTTCATAAGATCTATAAATGCAGCTGGCGCATTCGTTAAGCCAAACGCCATTACCAAAAACTCATAATGTCCGTATCTCGTTCGAAACGCTGTCTTGGGTATATCTTCCGCTTTAATCTTTAACTGATGATACCTAGATCTTAAATCAAACTTTGAGAAACACAAAGCTCCTTTCAATTGGTCAAACAAGTCATCGATCCGCGGTAGATGATACTTATTCTTGATTATCAACTTATTCAGCTCACGGTAATCGATGCACAATCGCATACTTCCATCCTTTTTCTTTACAAACAACACCGGTGCGCCCCACGGGGATACACTCGGTCGGATTACTCCTTGGTCCAACAACTCTTGCAACTGAGCTGCCAATTCCTTCATTTCGACCGGCGCCATGCGATAGGGAGCTTTCGACACTGGTTCCGTACCAGGAGCCAAGTCAATCGTAAACTCGATCTCTCTATCTGGAGGTTGTCCAGGCAATTCATCAGGAAACACATCCAGAAAATCTCTTACTACCGGAATATCATCGATCTTTACAGATTCTTTCTCCACGTCCACGACATGAGCCAAATAAACTTCGCATCCTTGACGTATTAATCTTCTTGCCTCAATAGCCGTTCGAAATTTCTTCTCTTGCCTCTTTCCTTTAAACATCACTTCCTCACCATCCTTGGTTCTTAACTTCACTTTCTTACTTTTACATTCTATTTGTGCCTCATGGTTTGACAACCAATCCATTCCTAGTATAACCTCAAATTCTCCTAACTTAAAAGGAATTAAGTCAGCAAAAAAGTGTCAACCTTCTATAGACACATCACAATCGGGACAAATCTTATTAACAACAACTTTCTCTTAATTTGCTACCTCTATAATCAAATTAGGCTCTAGAGGGTACGTAACACAATTTAACTTATCAAGAATACTTTCAGAGATAAAAGATCTAGTTGCTCCAAAATCCATCAAAACTTTTACTTTTACTGAGTTTATAACAAGCATACCTGCTACCATGTCCACCTCTTGCACCGCATCTTTCATTGTCATGTTACAGGTTCTAGCTCTGGGTTGAGCTGATGGTGCTGGGAGAGACGGCGGTCCAGCAATTCTGAGAACATTAGCCTTCTGCACAGGCTCCTTGCAATTTCTGGCCATATGGCCCACTTTGCCACACTTGAAACAAGCCAAATCAGGCTTCCTTATTCCATTTGAACATTCTGAAGAATAATTCCCCTTCTGGTTGCACTTGAAACATGTCATGTCCAGCTTATTACACCTCCCCGGGTGTCTCTTTCCACAGTTCCTGCATTCTTGCATCTGGGGCCTGCTATCCTTTCCCGGTTGTCCAGCTTTCTGAAGACGGTTCTTTTGAGCTCCATTCCCGGGTCTAAACTTCTGGAACTTTTGGTTCTGACCTCCACCATTCTTCCCAAACTTCCCTCTGAACTTTGAGCTTCCTTGCTCTTGCTCAGAGCTTTCAAACTTCCTCTTTCTTCCTTCATTTTCTCTTCGAGCAGCTTCCCGCTCACCTTCCACTATCATTGCTTTCTGAACCAAGGCATCATAGTTCTTAATCTCCAACATTGCTATCTGACTCCTAATCCACGGCTTGAGTCCCTGCTGGAACCTCTTAGCCTTCTTCACTTCAGTATTCACGTACTCAGGTACGAACCTTGCCAATTCTGAAAACTTCACCTCATATTCTGCTATCGACATTTCCTCCTGTCTAAGATCCAGAAATTTCATCTCCAACTGATCTTGCATGTAACTTGGCAAATACTTTTCCAGAAACATCTCAGTGAACTTCTCCCAAGATAAGTCTTTTCCTTCCAACAATGCCTTAGAAGACTCCCACCAGAAACTTGCTTCATCTTTCAGATAATAACTCGCGTACTGAGCTTTCTTATCATCCTTAACTTTGACTAATTCAAAAGCTTTTTCCATCTCTCTCAACCACGACTGCGCTTTAATTGGGTCTGGCAAACCTAAGAACTCTGGGGGATGAACATATTGAAAGTGCTTGAAATTTCCAACTTTTGGGGCCACAGGTTGTTGTAAAAGCTGAGCAAGTCTGCTCATCATGGTGGTTTCTGGGTTTATTTCTGGGTCTTGGGTGGGAATTTCTTCTTCTTGGTGATCTGGTGAGTTGGCCATTTCTTACAAACCTGATTGAGCAATTATTTAGCAATACGATAGCATGGCATGTATATATTTAACAACAGTTTCTATGAAATCTCTTTTGTGGGTTTTAAGTTTTACCCAATTTGCACATGCAATCCTATTACTACATAATTCTCATATCAGTGTTATTTTATCATGGCTTGTAATAGGATTTTATGATCTTTAAACATGGTTATACGAAAACATGGTTGTATTAAAACATGGCATTGAGAACAGTTTATAAGATAATCAAGGTGCACAATGGAATTATTTAAACAAAGGTTACATAGAGAATATTTTGGATATTAGGTTCTGAAACAAGGTACAATAAATAGCAGGGTTAAACAGAGGAAAAACTGGAAAATATCCCCCTATCTACCCCTAACTTCCAACTACTACTACTACTATACTGGTCTGAAATACAACAAGATAAATGAAAAAGGGATCCCGGCATCTGACTAAGTATCCCAAAGCCTACGGGCGCTGAAAACAATAATCTACGAGCTCAACCAACAGTCCCGTCTAATCATCTAGAATCTCTCTCAACACAACCAACATCCAGCGAATGATCTTATGTAGCCTCCGGGCCTCAGCATCAGCATCACTAGTGGATGGTCCCTCATCCAATCTCCTCCTGGCAACCTGCTCCACCATCTTCACCCGAACTCGCCACTCATCATCCATAACAGAAGCACTCTGCCTAGATTCTCTGGCTAGTCTATCCACCAGAGCTCCCAACTCAGGAATGCGGGAGTACACAAAGTCTCGATCCTGGGCTAACTTCCCACCAACACTGACAGGAACAGTCTTAGGCATCTCCGACTCTGGCTCAGGGGCAGGGGTCTCTGAATCAGGCCTCAAGGGTGAAATCTGCATGGGGATCTCACTACTCTCAGAAGGGTCCTCCTCTGGGTCTGAACTAACATACACAGGCTCCTCTGGAGAGGGTGGAATAGGGTCCACAGGGGTACCAGTCAAACTAATCTCTGAGTCTGAGTCACTACCACTACTAGGATCCTGAAAGAAAACACAAAACAGCAACCAAGAAACAATGTTAGGATTAAATAAAGCTTCCAGCTAACTCACACCCTAACTCTAGTTTCTGCTTTACCAATCAACACTTTCCTTAGACTATACCTAATAGTCTAACTCAACTCTATATGAGTTGAACTCTCTCGCGATATAGATATATTCCCAAAATACCCCTTTTTTTAAAACCTAACTTGTCTCAGGGACTAGATCCTGTAGCTCTGATACCAACTTGTGACGCCCTCAATCTCGGGGTTAGGAAATGAGGACTCACACACCTCTAATCTAATAATCAAATATGCATAAACCCCGATTTACTACTAACAGGATCAACAGGATAAAGTATGAGACAAGATTACAACTACCAATCACAAAATATAACTTACAAACCCAAAATACTATTAAATAAACAATATCGATTCCGGCTGGGAACCGACAGATAACCCATTGTATCTTTAAACTCCTCTTTATAGGCGCGAGCTCACTCATTAACACCACTACCTGCTCTGGCAACCGGAAGCCCTCAACACGGTAGGGACCACCAGGTACGCTCTTACGAGCAGTGCACCTAAGCCTGGCCATCTTCTTGCTTAACTGCCATGGTTAGATTAAGACAAAACAAATGAGTATAAAACTCAACAAGTAACTATATAGTAGTTCTATAATATCAAAATCACAATATGCTTGAACAAACTAGGGCATTCTACTTTAATTAATCTAGGTGGCAGATTTCTATCTTTTTGGGATAAGGAAAGGTATCTGAAGAATAGTATGAGTTTTCAAGGAACAAGGCTCGAAACAGGACGAAAGACGACATTCATAACAAATCATTGTAGGATCCAAAATAGATCTTTCGATAGAGGAAAGTAACAGTATTTCAAGATATAGAATCAATCATATGATCAACAATTTCAAGAATCAGGGTTCTCGAGCTTTAAGCTCCACAATGACATATCAACTCTTTTCAAAGCAATATAAACCATTTTCAATTTCAAAAATCAATTTACTGAACAAAAGTTTCAGTTCCCTTTTTTAAATAATCACTTAGAACCCTTGATTGGATCAATTTATCTTTCCATTTCATTATATACGGGTGATCAGCCCGTATCGACCTCCATTCTGGTCTTTAAGGTACCAATCGGCATAATTTCAGCCTTAAGTTGGACTAGTCCCACTAGCCTCTTACCATGACTGGACTAGTCCCACTAGCCTCTTACGTCCCAATCCAATCCATCAGGAATTCATTTGGAAAACCTTGAGTTGGAAAAACAAATAGGTTTTCTAAAAATCCATTTTATCATTACCAAGCATTTGAAATCATTCGGACTCTTTCAAGTCGAAACTCATTCTTAAATCAGATTTTAAGGAAAAAAAGTTCAGGGAGTGATTCAAAAGTACGCAAGGAATATTTCACAAGAATACTGTATCAAGGATAACAAGGCACTAAATTAGAAGGATCAACATTGGTTTAGGGATCAATAGGGTGATCAAGAGAAATAGGGTATCATTAAACAGGGTTAACAAGGATAATCAAAAGGCTCAATATAATCCATGGCTTAATAGGTACTTGAACTGAAAGACAGATTATCAAAGGGTGAAATCAATAGGATTATCAATAACAGGTTATCAAGAACAAGGGTACTTCAAATTAATATCAAGGTTTTATAAAGCAAAGGTTTCATATTTTAACAGTTCAATACTCTACATGGTATGAACAACATTCTCTTTATAACCGTTTACACAAGTAATCAAGAGTTACTTGCCTGGATTTGCTTTCCTGAAAGTTGAACTACTGCCACCTAGTAAATCCTTTCCTTTCCTAGCCTGAATGCCCTCACGCTCCGAATCTACAATAAAACCAAAAATATTAATTAGACTCCCAACTCTTGTTCCCGAGACGATCACTCTATACAATAACTCGATTATATCTTTGACTCGAGCATATGAATATAGCTTATACATATAAGCACATATCACAAAGCAACATGAGCTCTGTTAGAGGTTGATGTCTTGATGACTTGTTCAGGATTTGCAGATTCTTTTGTAGCTTGCTGTTATGAAATATCTTCACTCTAAACAACTTGAGCTATATTAGAGGTTGTCTTAGATTCTGCTGTCATCTTTCTTCTTTTCAGAGTTTCAACAGTTTCATCTTCAACAGCTGTATCATCATAGACTTGAACCAACTTGCACACAGGATCCATCAGAATTTGAGGAATCTTCATTTCCTGTTTCTTGACTATCTCCCCAACTTTTCCTTTTCCCTTGTCTTTGGGATCAATAATAGTTTGAGATCTAGTACTTGATCTTGGAATCTCTGTGGCAGATCTTTCTTTTATCACAATACCTTTCTCCTTAGGTCTGGGAGGCTTCTTTGCATTAGAAGCTTTAGACTTAGGATTTGTCTTCTCAGCTACAAATCTAGCTTCTTCCTCCTTTAGAATCTCTAAATCCATTCCAAGATTGTGCTTGAGAAACAAACTTTTAGCAATTTCTTCATCAAGAGTCTGAATCTTGGGATCCTTATAGTAGACAGTAGTATCCCTTCCCTTAAGCTTCAGAGTTTGTAAAAACTTCTGAGAGTCTTGACTTCCAGACTAAATCAGAACGTCAGAATTTATCATCAGAATTTGATTATCAGAACTTGCTATCAGAGTTTGAGCATTCACAACTTCAGAACTTGAATTCTTCTGTGTAGAAGATTTGCTAGAATCAAAAATTAGTTTCTGTGAAGAAACTTTGCTGCTTTGCTTGCCTTGACCTTTGCCCTTGCTAGGGTTTTCCTGTTTATCTTCAGAATCATCCTTTTTCTTCAATGTCTTGCTAATTGAGCATTTGGACTCTACCTTCTCCCCCTTTTTGGCATCATCTGACAGGAGTAGAGAAAGAAGGAGTTCCACAGAAAATTAGATTTCATTGAGCTGTGTTTGTTGAGAGACTTGATTCTGCAAGACCTCATCCAGTTGAGCCTGCTGCTTGGTTTGAACTTGCTCAATAGATTCCACTTTTTCATGAATTGGGCTGATAAACCTATTCTTGTCTAGCTTGAGCATCAGGTCCAGCTTATCAACATTTTCCTGAAGTTTATCAACCTTTTCATGAGTCTTGGAGTGTAGACCTTGAAGATTTTTAGTACTGAGAGCAATGACTTTAAGTTGTTGCTTGAAATCAGAACTTGTCAGCAACTCATCAGCTTTTGAAATATGTTCTGACAGAACATGTGAGCTAGGAATGAAGTCAGGTTCATTACACTTCTTTGTCCATTCAACTCCTCTAAAATTTTCCTCCCATGGAAAATGAGCATCTTCTTCAACAAACTTAAGCAGTGCCTCCTTCCCAAGAATTGGAGCATTAACTGGAGCACTTGTTGGAGCACTGTCTCAAGAACTTGAAGAAATCTCATCATCTTCTAATAACACCAGAGTGTGTGTAACTGAAAGAGATTCTGGAACAACTTCATCTGTTTCAGGTTCCAAATCTAAAATTGGAGTATTAGGAATTTCAACATTTAATGGAGAAACAAGTGGAGTTGACACTTGTGCTGGTGGTGCTTCCAGAAACAAGACAGTTGGAATATTTAGCCAGTGAATATCAATTTCAGGACTTAATCCTGAATCTTGAACTGTAGCAGTTTCTTTGTGTTAGATATATTTGAGATGTCATGTCTAATATGATTCATGTTTAGTTTTCAGATCTTAAAAAACAGGACATATCAAGACTTACTGAAATCAGGACTTACTGGAAGTCGAAACTTAATATCAGAACTTTAGGTCATATCAGAACTTAAGTGCGGGAAGACTTTCATATAAGGAAGGAAGCTGATTTACAGTAGAAGATCAAGACTAAATAAAAGAATATATGCATGGAAAGAGTTAGAAGACTGGAAGACTTGTAGAAGATATCTGATTGATATATTTTAGGAGACAGAATTATATTTCATATCAATTAGAAGTTATCTTGTAACTATGTACTATATAAACACAGACTTAGGGTTTACACTATATGTGTTATCATTATCGAGAAGATTATACATTGTAACCTAGCAGCTCTTAGTGATATTTGTTCATCACTGAGAGAGAACAACAGTTCTTATTGTAACAGAGTTTATTCAATATACTTGATCTTTGTTATATATTTGTGTTAAATCGATTTGATTGTATAAACACTGTATTCAACCCCCTTCTACAGTATTGTGTGACCTGACAATTGGTATCAGAGCTTATCTGTTAACACACATACAATAAACATCCAAACAATCATGTCTGAAGAAGCACAAACTCCAACCAAGCCCACCAAAACTGAAAAAACTCAAGACTCAAACCCACAGTCGATATGAGACTATTAGGGTTCCCATACTGAGACCTTCTGAGTATTCCATATGGAAAGTGAAGATGTCTATGTTTCTGGAAGCTACAGATCCAGAATACCTTGACAGAATTAATGAAGGACCACATAAGCCTACCAAGCTCTCTGTTGTAGTTGCTGATAAACCAGCAAAGACCATACCAAAGGAGAAAGGTGAGTACACAACTGAAGACATCTCATCTATTGCCAAGGATGTAAGGATAAGGCATTTGCTGCATAGTGCCATTGATAATGTCATGTCAAACAGGGTAATTAATTACAAAACTGTAAAGGAGATATGGGATGCTTTGGAGACAAGATGCCAGGGAACTGATGCAATCAAGAAGAACATGAGGACTATACTCACTCAAGAGTATGAGCACTTTGACTCAAAAGCTGATGAGTCTTTAACTGACTTATATGAAAGGTTTGTCAAACTCTTGAATGATCTGTCACTGGTGGACAAGGAATATGATCTTGAAGATTCAAATCTAAAATTCCTTTTAGCTCTTCCTGGAAATTGGGATTTGAAGTCTACGACCATAAGAGACAACTATGACCTTACTGAAACTTCTCTTGATGAAATTTATGGTATGCTCAAGACTTATGAACTTGAGATGGATCAAAGGAGCAAGAGGCATGGAAGAAAGTCAAGGACAATTGCTCTTAAGGCTGAGGAGGAATCTCCTAAAATGGCTGCCTCAAAAAGGGGCAAAGGAAAAGCTCTCATCATAAAGTCTGATTCAGAGTCATCATATTCTGATGATGATGATTCAGAAACTGAAAGTTTACCTGAAATAGATGCTGATGAAGAGATGATGAAATTGTGTGCCCTTATGATAAAGGGTATCACAAAGATAGCCTATAGGAAATTCAGAAGAGGCAAGAAGTTTTCCAGGAAAAGTGGAAGTTCTGATAAGAAAGGTTTCAGAAAGTCTGAAGGCAAGGGAGGAAAGTCTGACAGAGGAGACAACTCAAATGTCAAATGCTACAATTATGGTGAAAGAGGCCATATATCTCCTGACTGCAAGAAAGGAAAAAGTGACAAAGGCAAGACACTTATCACAAAGAAGAAAAGCTGGACATACACTTCAGATTCTGAACATGAGGTGAACTATGCCTGATGGCAAATGCTGATAGCAGTCCTGAAACTGCTGAATTGAAGGCACCTCAAACAACTTATGCCTTTCATACTGATGATATTACTGAGTTGAGATTATATCTTAAAACCATGTTTATTAGTTATAGAGATCAGACTTTAACATGTGAAAGATTAACATCTGAAAGTCTTGTTTATAAAAAGAGAAATAATTATTTAGAAAATGAGTTAGTTTTTCTTCATCAAACTAAGAAAGAAAAAGATGATGCTTTATATGTTAGAGATGAAGTGTTAAAATTGAATGAATCTCTAAAAGCTGACTTAGAAAAGGAAAGAGAGATTATCAGAACTTAGACTAACTCTGGCAGAACAACTCAGAATTTATTAAGTAGTGGAAACTGGAAAGAGGGCTTAGGTTATGAAGATGATAAAAGTGAAAAAAGAGCTGAACAAATTGAGCCAATTGTTGTTAAACAGACTGTTAAGCCAAAGGTGAATCCTATTAAGTTTGTAGCAAAAACTGTAAAGTCTGATTCTGAAAAGATGAAAGAGTCTGTGACAGAAGTCAAAGATAAGTCAACTTCTAACAAATTAAAACAGGATAAACCAGCTGAAGTCAACATAGGCTTAATGGCAAAGAAGCAGCTTAAGCATAAGCTGAAAGAGATTAGGAATGTCAACAAGGTAAAGGAAGCTAGGAAAAATAGGAATGGAAAGGAAGGTGTGAATAAAAGCAATAACTATATGCCTGTTCCTAATGCTCCTAGAAAGAAATGTTATAACTGTAGAAACTCTTTACCTCCTAGGTTTAAGCCATAAAATCCTTATTTTCATTGTGGTAGTTTATGGCATTTCATTTATACTTGTAAGGAATATCATAGTCTGTACTATGATTATTATCAAATAAAACCTTCTTTGAAGAAAGTTACTTTAATTTTTTCTAGTGTAAAGTCTGATGCAAAGTCTGATATAAGTTCTGATAAACTGCATGTTAGCATAAACACTGAAATTAAATCCGTTGCAAATGCTAACAAACTTATAAAGGCCAAAGGATCCAAGCAAGTCTGGGTCCTTAAAACTAATCATTAGTGGTCTTTGTGATTGCAGGGCAACAGGAAAAATATCCTAATGCTGGACAGTGGATATTCAGGTCATATGACTGGAAATAAAGCCCTGCTGTGGCGCCCTCCAAAACCCGGGTCAGAAGTTTGGGGTCCACAATATATACACAATATATAAACCTGTATATGAAATATTATTTGTAATGACCCTGCTTTACATAACCACGGATCGCAACAGGTTAAAGTATGAAAACAAGCCACAACCTTAACTTTTATTACAACGTACCAAATCCCAACTAATTTAACTTACAACTGATAATAAAATTATTCTTACCATCTTACTATCTCACTACCATAGTAAGCTCCTTCTAGCTCGATCCAACTCAATCTGAAGTCCTAGCTCGTACATTGATCTGGGAAACCTCGTTGTTAACTGTATCCTTCTTAACTGTAGATACATAAAAAGATTTGCAAGAGTGAGCTAACTAGCTCAGCAAGTCAAAATAACAATAACTGAGGTTAATCAGTGATCAAACGAGATGATTCAGAGGAATTAAGTTTCGTGTTAAATGATCATTATAATTGGATATTCATTTTAAATTTTTAAAACCAAGGTTAGGCTACTGATCAGTCACGCACTAACCCCGAGCAAGGCACACAGCTCTGTTCTATGAACTGGATCCAAGGAACACATTGGCCTAATTCGACCATGAATCTGGTCTGACCACGAATCTGGTCCACATAAAGAAAACTATCCAATTCTAAAGCAGTTCAATATGATAAACAATATAATTCAATGAAATAGGATCATAATCAACAACAATAAAACATTTGTATAAGAGCATGGTGAAAATTCATGGGTACCACGAGGGTATGTCAAAGTATATAAAAGAAATGGCCTCCAGCCTGTAGGAGAATCGGGTATTAGATGAACAATGATTTTACAAGGTTTTAGTTCTTTGATATCACAAGGTATGGTTGAGTATAAAAGTTTATGTATGTTCAAATAATTCTGTTCCAGTGTTTGGTATATGATGGATATATATTTGTGGAGTAGTATCGTATTTGTGTGGTTTAGTATCTGGTAAATCAACAAGAAATGGTTCTCAAAGAATAAGGCTTATGGCTCAAAGATCAAATGATGTGGCTCAGGTTCAAGGCTGAAGGATCCAAAATACTTAACAATATGTCACGAGAGAATTTAGAAACATTTGCATTATATCTCGAAAAAGGTTAAGAAGTACTTTCCTTATCACAATCGATTCCAACTTCACTCGTACTTGTCTACTGACTTTATTCAACAACCACTCGTCTACTTTTCTATGCCTTGCTTCTATTCACTGATTACCTGCTGTATTTTCTACGCATCGATTTCATTTTCTGATCACCTGCTTCCCTTTTCTATGCCTTGTCTACTCTGCTAGGCATTATAAGTATCTATCAATATTCATCTCATATTATTCTAATCATCACATGAACGTCATAAGGTTTCATCTACCCTTCGTTTCACCCAAATCCGATTTACGGATTAAAAGTTATGCTAAAACAAGTAAACACTGATCACATAGACCGACAGTCAAACAAATAAGTCACATATAGCACAGAGCACGTCAAACAATCAATGAAATTTCATTTATAAGGAAGTCTCGGACCATAAACATTCTTTCGGGTATTTAATATGATTTTAAAAATATTTTTCGGAGTCAAAACAATTCGTTGGATCAATTTTAAAATAATAAACAGGGTTCGGTTGGCCAAATCTGGCTTCAAAATAATTTTATAATAATTATTGAGCCTTGAAAATAATTTAAAATAATATTTTAAAGCTCGAAACCATTTTTCAGAATTTTTAAATCATTTTTAAATAATTAAATCTTATTAAATAATTAATTAAATCAATTAATAATTAATTAAATCAATTAATCAATTAATTTTCAAATTAATTATCCAATTAATCAATTAATTATGAATAAAAATTAATTAACTAATTAATTCAGATTTATTTTTAAATTAAAAATAATTTTTAGAATTAAAATAATAATTTTTGGAATTTTCAGTAATTAAAAATAAATTTTTATAATTAAAATAAATAGAAAATATGATTTTTAAATAATTTATAAACCAGAATCCTATTTTTGCAAAGTCTGGAAAGTTCAGGGACCGAACTGTTTCTCTTTCAAAACCACAGGTACTAAACTGCAATTTTTCAGGGGTTTGCCAGAAAATGTCCTGTCTCGCCGGAGAAGACGATTCCGACATCCTTACCCCTCCATCACCTCCAGATCACAACTATGGCTCACCAGGAACACAACCCAACAATCAATTCATCCTAACAATCCCTGAGTTGGCCGGAAATTGGCCGAGAAGTTCGCCGGTTTCCGATGAACTCGAAGAAACTTCAAATGACAACTCCCTTCGAACCAGGGATCGTCTGTTAACATACTATACACCAATCGATTGCAAATTTTAAGGGGAACAAAACCCACCCATCTAGAACATCTGTTAATCCCTAAATAAGAAACCCCCAAATTCAATCAAGAACATTCATACGGGTTATAAACCCTAATTTCAAAATTCGAAAAATCAAACGCAATTTTGAACATGTTATTGAACTCCAAATCACTCATATGACATATCAAAATCATCAGGAAGAAAAGTTCTACAACATACAAGCATCAAATCATTCAAACAATCATCCAGACAAAAATTCAAATTTTAAATCAAAATAATCCGAAATTAATAAAAATTATAGAAAAATACCCTTTGATTCTGCAGTTGCAAGGCTTATTATTTCTGATAGAACACCTCAAGACCTTCGTTTTGAGTACTCGAGCTTTCCAATGGAATCCGGTAACGTCTTGAAATTACAGTTTGATTCTCAGAAGTTTATATGAATATAAGTATTTTCTCTGTAAAATTATATAATTTACTGGCTGCAAATGATTTTCAGTACGAAATAAAATACGGTAAAGGCTATTTATAATTACGGGAAATTAGTACCCCAATGGATCATCCCGGATATAAAATAGTACATTTATTTATAAAAACGGATCCAAACGGTACCGGTTTTCGGGATAATTATCCAAATCTGTACAATTTGTACTGCGGTCTTGGTCTCAGCGCCTGGTTACACGTATTAAGAGATGATAATTATAATAGTTTAATAAAAAAGATCCTGTTTATCAAAAATACGAGTTTTACTGATTTACCGAAATGAATATTGTATCAAAAATATTGCGCCGGGACCCGCACAGGACAAACCGTACGCCGGATCGAAAAAGTTGAAACATGGAAAATGCTCGGAATAATACAATTAGGTTAGAAAGGAGTTGTCAGAAGAGTTTCAGGTTATAAAAACGTAAAAACGGTTGAGTTCGGCTGGTTCCCGATTATATAAAATAGTTTGTAATTACTCGGAAAAAGAGATTATATTATCCATAAATGTCCAATAAAATCATAAATCATCATAAAAATTAATAGGAAGATATGACAATTATCTATATTTTATTTTGGATATATAAAAATTAAAATACTAAAATTATATCATATTTACATATCCAAACACAGATACCACTTCACAGATAATTACCAAAATTCATATATTAATCACATAATATTTATTATTAACAAAAATAATTACACGTCATATCCCGGATATTACACCAACTATCAGACTTTATGGAGAAAGCTGGCCCAGGAGTTTCTTATGGAGATGGGAACATGGGAAAAACACTGGGATATGGCAATATCACACTTGGGAATGTCATCATTGAAACAGTAGCTCTTGTCTCAGAACTTACACACAATCTGCTAAGTGTGAGTCAAATCTGTGATAGAGGTTATCATGTGGATTTCCTTGAAGAACACTGTGAAGTTGTAAGCAATTCTATAGGCAAAGTGGTTCGGAAAGGTTATAGACATGGTAACATATATGAACCCAGACTTTCAACAAATTCTGATGCTTCTGCAATCTGTCTGTTAAGTAGAGCATCAATTGAAGAAAGTTGGAATTGGCACAAGAGACTCTCTCATTTAAATTTTAACAACATAAATGAGCTAGTAAAGAAAGATCTTGTGAGAGGACTGCCAAAATCAGTATTTGCTCCTGATGGACTTTGTGATTCATGTCAAAAGGCAAAATAAAGAAAATTTTCATTCAAGAGCAAAACCGAATCCTCAATTCTTGAGCCTTATCACCTACTGCATGTTGATATATTTGGTCCAGTCAATGTCATGTCTATTGCAAAGAAGAAATATGCTATGGTTATAGTGGATGAGTTCACAAGGTACACTTGGGTGTATTTCTTGCACAAGAAGAATGAAACTGTATCTACTATAACTGATCATGTCAGACAGCTGGATAAGTTGGTTAAAGTTTCTGTTAAAATTATAAGAAGTGATAATGGCACTGAGTTCAAGAATTCAATCATGGAAGAGTTCTGCAAAGAGCATGGAATCAAACAGAAATTTTCTGCACCTGGAACTCGACAGCAAAATGGAGTTGTAGAAAGAAAGAACAGGACTCTCATTGAAGCTGCACGAACTATCCTTGATGAAGCAAAGCTACCAACCTACTTTTGGGCTGAAGCTGTGCAGACTGCTTGTTTTACACAAAATGCTACACTCATAAATAAGCATGGAAAAACACCATATGAGATGGTGAAGAAAAAGAAGCCAAATCTGAAATACTTTCATGTATTTGGTTGTAAGTGTTTTGTTCTTAAGGCTCATCCTGAACAGCTGTCGAAATTTGATCTAAAAGCTGATGAAGGAATTTTTGTTGGATATCCACTTTCCACAAAAACCTTAAGAGTCTACAATTTAGGAACAAGGGTTGTCATGGAATCTATCAATGTATCTTTTGATGATAAGAAGATTACTGGACTTGAAAATTTCAATGATCATGATCAACTGAGACTCAAGACTCTCAAGAAGCATCAGAACCTGTCACTGGCTCTTCAAGTTCTGATTCATCAAACTCTGATGAGCCAAGTTCTGATAATTTTGGAAACTCTGATTCTTCAAATCCTGAAGGAACCAACTCAAATTCTGAAGTTTCAGAGAGCATAACTACAAGGGGAGCATCATAAAATGCTGATGGAGATAGCATGGATCATGGGGAGGATCCAGTTCTAGAAATCAACTTCCATCTGCAAGGAAGTGGACCAAATCACATACACCTGACTTAATAATTGGAGATCCTGAAGCAGGTGTCAGAACTAGAACTGCAATATCAAATAAATGTCTCTATCATTATTTTCTATCTCAGACTGAACCAAAGAAAGTGGAAGAAGCTCTTCAAGATGCTGATTGGGTGTAAGCAATGTAGGAAGAGTTAAATGAATTTGAAAGAAATAAAGTTTGGACCCTAGTGCCAAGACCGAAAAACAGATCAGTTGTTGGCACATAGTGGGTGTTCAAAAACAAAACTGATAGTGATAGCATAATTACAAGGAACAAAGCAAGGCTGGTTCCTAAAGGCTACTCTCAATATGAGGGTATTGATTATGATGAAACATTTGCACCAGTTGCTAGATTGGAAGCCATAAGAATCTTTTTGGATTATGCTGCTCGCAAAAAGTTTAAAGTCTTTCAAATGGATGTGAAAAGTGCTTTTCTCAATGGAGAATTGGAAGAAGAGGTATATGTTGAACAACCTCCAAGCTTTGTAGATTCAAAATTTCCAAATCATGTCTGCAGGCTTGATAAAGCACTTTGTGGCCTTAAGCAAGCTCCTAGAGCATGGTATGAGACTTTAGCTCAATTCCTTCTGGAAAGTGGATTTCACAGAGATACAATTGATAAAACTGTGTTCTATCTCAACCATGGAAAGGACTTACTTTTGGTATAGATATATGTTGATGATATCATATTTGGTTCCACAAATGCCAAGCTCTGTGAAAGATTTGCAAAGCTAATGCAGTTAAGATATCAAATGAGTATGATGGGAGAACTTAGCTATTTTCTGGGACTTCAAGTCAAGCAAAATGAAGAAGGTACTTTTATCAATCAATCCAAGTACACCAGAAATTTACTGAAGAAATTTGGAATGCAAGACTGTTCAACTGCATCCACTCACATGGCTACTGCAACCAAGTTAGATAAAGATACCGGTTCATCAGTAGATATTACTAACTACAGAGGTATGATTGGCTCATTACTCTATTTAACTGCTAGTAGACCTGATATCATGTATGCTACCTGTCTTTGTGCAAGATTTCTGGCTGATCTAAGAGAACCTCATTTAATAGCTGTGAAAAGAATTTTCAAGTACCTCAAGGGTACAGATGATCTAGGATTGTGGTATCCTAGAGAATCAGAATTTAAGCTAATAGGTTACTCAGATGAAGATTCTGCAGGATGCAAAATAGAGAGGAAAAGCACAAGTGGAAGTTGCCAATTTCTTGGAGGCAGATTAGTTTCTTGGTTTAACAAGAAACATAAATCAATTTCCACATCAACTACAGAAGCAAAATATATTGTTGCAGGAAGCTGTTGTGCACAGATTCTTTGGATGAAAAATCAGTTACTGGATTATGGGTTAGAATTTTCTAAAATACCGATTTACTGTGATAATCAAAGTGCTATTGCTATGACAGGTAATCCAGTTCAATATTCAATGACAAAGCACATCAATATTAGGTACCATTTCATAAAGGAACATGTGATGGAAGGTACAGTGGAATTGCATTTTGTTCCAACAGATCAACAACTAGCAGATATCTTCACAAAACCACTATGTGAAGCTACTTTTACAAGACTGGTAAATGAACTTGGAATGGTTTCAGGTTCTGTCTCTAAATCTGCTTAGTTTTTATTCTCATGCATCAGACTTTATGATCAGTATTTACATATTATCTTATCTTCATGTAATCTGTGCTTAAACTGTTAATATATTAAATACAGATTGTAATCTGATGTGGATCTATATACTCTGATAGTGATTTGAATGTTCTGTGACTATTCAATCCAATGCGGATCACTGTGCTAGATACTGACCTAGTAGTCTTTAACATACTAGAAATCCCATGTTTGAATTAGTTGTTTATGTGAAATTCATGAACACAAGCAAATTCTGATTTTGGGCTTAGTCAAATTTACTTTGTGTATCTTATTACTAAGTCACAAACTAGATTCTTG
This sequence comes from Apium graveolens, assembly GCF_009905375.1. Lineage (NCBI taxonomy): Eukaryota > Viridiplantae > Streptophyta > Magnoliopsida > Apiales > Apiaceae > Apium > Apium graveolens. The sequence continues at coordinate 195,340,007 of NC_133649.1, forward strand.
CTTCTTATCTGTCAAATTCTGATGTCGGTAAATCTTAAGGATGAACTAAATGCTGATAAGCCTCACTTATCTGAAGAAAAGAAAAGAAAAGAAAATAAAGTCAGGTACTCTTTTGAGATCTAGAGTAAATATGTGGAAGGGAAGACCCAAGTGCATTGCTGGTATTAAGTAATATGCATTAGAAAAGCAAATAAATTTTTCTTGGTGACTTTTCACATTCTCTGATTACTGGAGAAATACTCTGATAATAGCATAAATTCTGATAAGCAGTTGTGACTCACTTACACTGAGAAGCCACTGTAAAAAGAAATTTCAAAAGATGCATAAAATGAGCACAAACAGTTGAGGTGGACTCATGCACAAATTTATCCTATAGTAGACTTCATTATTAATGACAGATTTTAAGCACTTTTCTTAGTTATGCCTTATTTCTAAGATGTACTGAAGTATATCAGACTTTAATCTTTATCTGATATTTTGCTAATGCACACACTCTCACTCTATATGAATGATAAAAATTACTGTGGTGATCAAGTTGTTTCAAATAAATAGTTAAGTGTCATATGCATAAATTTTGAGGACAAGTTCTGATGGAAGTACTGATGATTAAACTCTGAAGAAACAAGTCAGTATTTGTATGAAAAATCACGGAAACAGCCATTCACGTTTTGAGTACAGTAGCCATGTTCTGATGACTATTAAAATCTGATAATAGTCAAGTTCTGATATTAAATCCTGATGAACACTCTGATGCTTACGTGGCATTATTCTTTACTTGATTTATTTGTGGTAAATACTGTAACGGTCATATTTAATCAGAATATAATTAGGTGAGATAAAAACAGTCATAATCATATGGGTTAGTAGTAAACGTGTTTGTCTTGAAAAACTGCATGTGCACGTTAATTATTGCTTATTTCTCGTGCCCACTAACTCTGCTTTAACTATTTACTGGCTGACAGGTGTACAAGTGTTTGTTTTACTTCTAAAAAGGACTGTTGAGTGGAGAGAGTATATATATGGGAGTTAAAAGATTTTCTAATATTTTACCTACTTTTCTATTCTTAATCTCTCTTATTTTCTCTCTCTCTAATATTCTCTGAAGCTTTTTCATATAGGACTTTTCTCAAACACCTTGTGCACGATATATTTTCTCACTTATTTCTTACAAAAATGGCACCAAAAGACATAGTTTTCAGTGGAGCTAAGTTTGTCCCCAACAATTACTTGGCTATTCTTAGCAAGAGTGAAGCCCCATCAGATCTTCACTTCATTCAGGATTTCCTTGCTAACTCTGAGATTGGGTATGCTTTGACCCAACCAGAAGCCATATCTGGAACTCAAGTGCTGGAGTTTTGGAGAAGTGGCATGTATGATGATGGTGGTGCCAATGGGTCCCCAAGTATTGTCTTTACTACAGGGGAGGATGCTCATGTGGTGACTTTGGCCATAGTTAGACAAGCACTTCATCTGCCAGAAAACTGCACATATTCAACAGTTGAAGAGCTAGTTCTTCAATAGCTAATGGCCAATCTGGGCTATGAAAAGACATTGGCAAAGCTGGGTCAATTGAAGAGACCTCACATAAGGAGGGAATGGAGTTTCTTCTTTGACTGCATCACAAAGGCCTTTGCCAACAAATGTTCGAATTTTGATACAATCCCAATTCTCAGTCAACAAATAGGGTATGCTCTCATTAATCAAACTCGTTTTGATTATGCAAGTGCTATTTTAGGATTTATTGGGGATAGGATCACAGAGGATAGAAATACTGTTTACTTTGCTAGATTATGTCAGCTTATTTATAGTTTTTGTTGTTCTGATGCACCCCAATTAGCAAGTAAGTTAATTGAACCTTTTAAACTTGCTAAGAGAGCATTTACTGACTTATTATCTACTGATAATAAGAAAACTGTTTTGAGACCCCTCCAAATTCCTACATCTGTCAAACAGTTTTTGGTAAACACTACACAAACACCTCAAACTTCTCAATCTCAACCAACTCAACCCACCATCAGGACATATTTCAAACCAACACAATCATCTCAACCTCAACCATCAGCACATACCATCAGACCTTCATCTTCCAGGCTAAAAAGGGCTCAATCTATTTCTAAATCTCCATTAAAGAAAAGAAGGATGTTTCTAAGGGATGAGTCTGATGATGAGGAGGAAGCACAGGTTCATGCATCAGAACCTGTGACAGTTGAAGCTGAAACTGTGGATTCTCAGAAAGCAACTGCAACTGAAGGTTCTGATACCTTAAAGAGAAAGAGAACTGTAAACTCTGATAATAAAGCAACTCCTTCATTGGCAAGGAGATTGAAGAAAATGAGGGATAAGAGGCATTTGGCTAAGCCTCCATAAGAAGATACTGAAGAAGCTGAGGAAGGGGATCAGGAATCTCTGATCTCATCAGAATCTGTTGTAATTGAAGCTCTGCCATCCCCTACTCAAGCTCAAGATATAGTGGTTACACCTCCAGTCTCTCCCCTTCATGAAGATATTACAGTTGAAGATTCAGGCTTAAGTCCTGAAATTGGCATCAACAGGCTGCACACTCCTACTATTCTGTATTTGGAAGCTCCAACAGCAGCTCAGACATCTCCAACTCATTCTCCAATTTTAAATGATGATGCTGAGATACCATCTACTCCAACAACACCTGTTCTAGAGATAAATTCTGATGCTCAGAATTTAGATGAGATTGTTCCAGAATCTCCAGTTGCTTCACACACTCTAGTACTGTCAGAAGATAATGAGTCTTTCTCAAGTTCAGAAGACAGTATTTCTGTTGATACTCCTGCTCCCATTCTAGGAAAGGAGGCACTAATTGAGAAGTTTATTGAGCAAGCTGCTCCTAGTCCTTGGGAAGATACTCACAGAGGTGTGGAGTGGACCAAGAAGTGGAATGCCACTGATTTCATTCCAAGCTCCAAAGTACTGACATACCATATTGGTAAAGTTGATGAGTTGCTCATTAATACTGATTTCAAGACACAACTCAAAGTCACAGCTCTGTCTACCAAAAATCTTCAAGGTCTACAATTTAAAACTCAAGCAAAGGTCGATAAACTACAAGAATCATCTAATAAGCTAGATATGCAGATCAAGCTTGACAAGACAAGGATTATCAGACCTACACTTGAGAGAGTAGAAGCAATTGAGAAAGCTCAAGAGAAGCAACATGTCCAAATCTCTGAGGTCCTGGCTAATCAAGCTTCTCAACAGGCTCAATTGGATGAAATTCAATCTTCAGTTAAACTTTTTCTCTCACTCCTACTATCAGATGATGCCAAAAAGGGGGAGACGATAGTTAAGTCCAAATGCTCTAATGATCAAATACTGAAGAAGAAAGATGATGAAGCTGATGACCAGGGAAACCCTAGCAAGGGTAGAGGTCAAGTTCAAAGTAAAGAGCAGAGCAGCAAGGTTTCTTCAAGGAAACTAATTACTGATGCAAGAAAATCTTCTATTCAAAAGAAGACAAGTTCTAAAGCTGCTCAAACTCAAAATCTGATAGAAGTACTGAAACTCAAAATCTGATGAGCAAAGTCTGATGAAAAAGTTTGATGTTCTGATACAAGGTGGAAGTCAAGAGTCTCAAAAGTTCATGCAAACTTTGAAGCTAAAGGGAAAGCAGACAACAGTCTACTACAAAGATCCCAAGATTCAGACACTTGATGAGGAAATTGCTAGAAGATTATTTTTGAAGCATAATCCAGGAATGGATTTAGAAAATCTCAAGGAGGAAGAAGCTAGATTTAAAGCTGAAAAGAAAAATCTAAAGCCAAAAGTTTCTATTGCAAAGAAACCTCCAATGCCTAAGGAACAAGGCATTGTGATCAAGGAGAAGTCAATTTCTGAGGCATCTAAAGCCAAAACAAGATTACAATCTGAGATTGATCCCAAAGACAAAGGGAAAGGAAAAGTTGATGAACCAACCAAGCCACTGGAGATGAAAATTCCTCAAATTTTGATAAAACCAGTGTGCAAAATGGTTCAAGTTACTGATGATAATCTTGCTGAAGATAAAGATGTTCAAACTATGAAAAGAAAGAAGATTTCTGAAGAATCAAAGACAACCTCTGACAAGGCCAAAGTTGTTCAGAGTGAAGAACTTCAAGCTATAACAGAAACAGCAAGCTCTGATAAAGTTAAGACATCAACCTCTGACAGTGCTCAAGTTGATTTGGACAAGCTGAAAGTAGCTGACAAAAAGAAACTCCTATGGAAAATGTCAAACCATCAGATCCAAAGAAAAGCCAATTGTTATCTAATTTCATGACTGTTGGATTGAAAGCCAGAGAAGCAAGAGATAGAGCTGGACTAGGTTCTGATGAAGCTAAGATTAAAACAGGAGTTGAAGTGCTGACTAGAGATCCATTTCTTTTAACTGATCAACCTCTTGAAGATGTTACACAGAAACACCTTGATAAGGTTATCTCTGTTCAAGTGGTACTGGATGCTCATGATAAGCACAATGTCAAGGAAAATCTGATTCTATTTCTTGAAGATAGAAGAACATATCAGATGTCAGAATCAGATGTGCTAAATAAATCACTGAAAGAACTTCAATTCTTTCATCATCTTTTAGAGGTAAAGTCTGATATTACCAGGAGATGGTCAAATTTCATATTGAAGACCATCAGATATAAAGCAAGAATTTCTGGTTCAAGAATTATAGAATTCATTCCTAATATTGTTGAAGATGATGGAAGTGAGATTCCAATGAAGAAGAATTCCGCTAAGCTTGAAATGATTCTGAAAGGGAAATGGCTATGCTACAATGAAGATTCTTCTCATCCTAGGGTAATAAGACTGAATGATGGTTTAGAAAGAAACCATATCTCTACTTTAAGGACTGTAATCTATCAGATTGGAAGTCAAAATGAAGAGATGAAGCAAGTCAAGACTACAATGTCTTAATTCCTGAGAATTAAAGAAGGAAAGCTGATATCTAGCTTTGTCAAGAATCATTATGGATTCAGATTGACTCAGTGAGATTGGTAAAAGCTACAAGGACTATAAGTTATAGTTAGTTATCTAATTAAACTCTTATTTGCATTTGTACTTAAATGTTTTTGACATCATCAAATCTATTAACTTTATATTTTGCATAATTTACAAGTTGGGGGAGATTGTTAGATATATTTGAGATGTCATGTCTAATATGATTCATGTTTAGTTTTTAGATCTTAACAAACATGACATATAAGCACTTACTGAAATCAGGACTTACTGGAAGTCATAACTTAATATCAGAACTTAAGGTCATATCAGAACTTAAGTGCAGGAAGACTTTCATGTAAGAAAGGAAGTTGATTTATAATAGAAGATCGAGACTAAATAAAAGAAGATATGCATGGAAAGAGTTAGAAGACTGGAAGACTTGTAAAAGATATTTGATTGATATATTTTAGGAGACAGAATTGTATTCCATATCAATTAGAAGTTATCTTGTAACTGTGTACTATATAAACACAGACTTAGGGTTTACACTATATGTGTTATCATTATCGAGAAGATTATACATTGTAATCTAGCAGCTCTTAGTGATATTTGTTCATCACTGAGAGAGAACAACAGTTCTTATTGTAACAGAGTTTATTCAACATACTTGATCTTTGTTACATACTTGTGTTAAATCGATTTGATTGCATTAATACTGTATTCAACCCCCTTTTACAGTGTTGTGTGACCTAACACTTTGAGTGGAGAGATAGGAGGTGTGATCACTGTGTCTTGAATAGTGTCTTCAGGTTGAGGTGGAGCTGGAAAAGCTTCAATGACTGTAGGTTCTGATGAGATCAGAAATTCCTGATCCCCTTCCTTAGCTTCTTCAGCATCCTCATATTGAGCTTGTGTAATTTTCACACCTGCTCTCTTTTTTGATCTGGAATTTGGTTGTGAAGGAGTTGCTTGAGCAGCATCAGAACTTGAAAGTCTTTTTCTTTTCAAAATCCCAGAACCCTCGACTTCATTCTGTTTCTGAGGAGTTACCTCTTCAGCTTCTACCTCCTTCTGAAAAATTACCTTTTCAGCTTCTCTTGTCATAAGTTCTAATGCAGGAACTTGGACTTGATCATCCTCGTCAGATTCATCCCTCAGAATAATCCTTCTTCTCCTTGGTGGAGATTTAGGCACATATATAGTCCTTTTAGGCCTAGAGGATTTGTCAGATTTTACAACTGGCAATTTTTGAGAAGTACCAGAGGTTTTGAATTTGAGAGGTGAGGTTCTGATAGTAGGTGCTGATGGTTGTGGTTGAGAGGATTGAGTTGGTTGAATATTGGTAGGTTATGTAGGTGGAGGTTGTGCCAGTGCTACATCAAGATATATGGTACTGTATGTGTGAGGATCAGAATTTACTAAGAACAGTTTTACAGATTGAGGAATTTGGAGGGGTCTTAGTACATTCTTCTTATTATCAGCAGATAATAAGTCTGTGAAAGCCCTTTTGTGAAGTTTAAAGGGTTCAATTGTCTCACTAAAGTTTTGAGGTGCATCAGAACAATAGAAATTATATATAAGTTGACAGAATCTAGTAAAATATACTGTGTTACTATCTTCTTTCATCCTATCACCTATAAAACCCAAAATAGCAGTAACATAATCAAAATGAGTTTGATTAAGAAGGGCATACCCAATTTGCTGACTCATTATTGGAATAGCATCAAAGTTGGAGCATTTGTTGGCAAAGGCCTTGGTAATACAGTCAAAAAAGAAGCTCTATTACCTCCTGATGTAGGGCCTTTTCAGTTGTCCTAGCTTGGACAAAGATTTTTCATACCCAAGATTTGCCATCATATTTTGAAGAGCTGACTCCCCAACTTGTGAACAGAATGTACAGTTTTCTGGTAGATGCAATACTTGTCGAACAGTGGACAAGGTTACCAAGTGCTCATCTTCTCCTGTTGTAAAAATGATCCTTGGGGACCATTTTCACCACCATCATCACAAACTCCATACCTCCAAAACTCCAGAATTTGCTTTCCTGAGAGAATCTGTGGTTGGGTCAGAGCATACCCAATTTCACTTCGAGATAGAAAGTCTTGAATGAAGTGAAGTTCTGAAGGAGCCTCGTCCTTGTTGAGAATAGCCATGTAGTTGTTGGGGACAAACTTGGCTTCATCATAAATTAGATCCTTAGGTGCCATTTCTGTGAAAAATTAAGTGAAAAGTTGTGTGTTTGCAAGGTGTTTGATAAAATGCCTGTGAAAAAGTCTGCCAGAAAATAGTGAGAAAAAGAGAGAGAGAGAGAGAGTAAAAGAAATAAGAGATAAGATAGGAGAGAAGTGAAAAGATTTGATAATCTTTTATCTCTAATATTTATACTCTTTCCACTCAACGGCTCTTTTTGGAAGTAAAACCAACATTTTACACCTGGTAGTATGTAAACAGTCAAAACATTATTAGTGGGCACGGTAAATGTGCAGTAATTATTGCTCATATGCGGTTACCAAAACAAACACGCAACCCATTAACCAAATGATTATCATTGTTTTTATCTTCACTTAATTACTTTCCTGTGAAATATAACCGTTATATTAAATACTAAAAATAAGTCAAGTAATTAAAATGTGACACGTGAGCATCAGAATTTGCATCAGAACTTGACTCTTCTCAGAATTTAATGGTCATTAGAACATGGCTTCTGTACTCAAAAAGTGAATGACTATATCTGTGATTCTTCACACAAATACTGACTGGTATCTTCAGAGTTTAATCATCAAAACATAATCAGAACTTGTCCTCAGAATTTATTCAAATAATACTTAACTGTTTATCAGAAACAACTTAATCACCACAGTAATTTTCATCATTCATATGGAGTGATAGTGTGTGTATGTGCAAATGATCAGATAAGGATTAAAGTCTGATAAACTTCAGTATATCTTAGAAATAAGGCATAACTAAGAAAAATGCTTAAAATCTGTCTTGAATTGTGAAGTCTACTGTAGAATAAAGTTATGAAAGAATCCACCTCAACTGTTTGTGCTTATTTTATGCATCTTTTGAAATTCTTTAGACAGTGGCTTCTCAGTGTAAATGAGTTACAACTGCCATCAGAATTTATGTTGTTATCAGAATATTTCTCCAGTAATCAGAGAATATGAAAAGTCACCAAGAAAAATCAATTTGCTTTTCTAATGCATATAACTTAATACCAGTAATGCACTTGGATCTTCCCTCTCACATATTTACTCTAGATCTCAAAGGAGTATCTGATTTCAGTTTTTCTTTTCTTTTATTTTCTTCAGATAAGTGAGGCTTATCAAGCATGTAGTTCATCCTTAAGATTTACTGACATCAGAATTTGATAGATAAGAAGCAATAATTTAGTTTGTGGCTTAGTAATAAGATACACAAAGTAAATTTGACTAAGATCAAAATCTGAATTTGCTTATGGTATTGATTTCCACATAAACAACTAATTCAAACATGGGATACATAGTTTGTTAAAGACTACTAAGTCAACATCTAACAAGATAATCCTCATTGGATTGAATAGTCACAGAATATTCAAAACACTTTCAGAGTTTATAGAATCACATCAGATAACAAGCAGTGTTTAGTATGTAACAATTTAAGCATATATTACATTGAGATAAGAAAATCTGTAAACACTGATCATAAAGTCTGATGTATGAGAATAAAAACTAAACAAATTCTGAGAAAGAACCTGAAACCATTCCAAGTTCATTTACCATTCTTGTAAAAGTAGCTTCACATAGTGATTTTTTTGAAGATATCTGCTAGTTGTTGATCTGTTGAAACAAAATGCAATTCCACTGTACCTTCCATCACATATTCCCTTATGAAATGGTACCTAATGCTGATGTGCTTTGTCATTGAGTGTTGAACTGGATTTCCTGTCATAGCAATAGCACTTTGATTATCACAGTAAATAGGTATTTCAGAAAATTCTAACCCATAGTCCAGTAGCTGATTTTTCATCCAAAGAATCTGTGCACAACAGCTTCCTGCACTAATATATTCTGCTTCTGTAGTTGATGTGGAAATTGATTTCTGTTTCTTGCTAAACCAAGAAACCAATCTGCCTCCAAGAAATTGGCAGCTTCCACTAGTGCTTTTCCTGTCTATTTTGCATCCTGCAAAATCTTCATCTGAGTAACCTATTAGCTTAAAATCTGATTCCCTAGGATACCACAATGCTAGATCAGCTGTACCCTTGAGGTACTTGAAAATTCTTTTCACAGCTATTATATGAGGTTCTCTTGGATCAGCCTGAAATCTTGCACAATGACAGGTAGTATACATGATATCAGGTCTACTTGCAGTTAAATAGAGTAAAGAGCCAATCATACCTCTGTACTTAGTAATATCTACTGATGCTGCAGTATCTTTATCTAACTTGGTGGCAGTGGCCATGGAAGTTGATGCAGTAGAACTGTCTTACATTCCAAACTTCTTGAGTAAATTTTTGGTGTACTTGGATTGATTTATGAAAGTACCTTCTTCAGTTTGCTTGACTTGAAGTCCAGAAAATAGCTAAGTTCTCCCATAATACTCATTTGATATCTTGACTGCGTTAATTTGGAAAATCTTTCACAAAGTTTTGTATTTTTAGAGCCAAAGATGATATTATCAACATATATCTGTACCAAAAGTAAGTCATTTCCATGGTTGAGGTAGAATAAAGTCTTGTCAATTGTGCCTCTGTGAATCCACTTTCCATAAGGAATTGAGTCAGAGTCTCATACCATGCTCTAGGAGCTTTTTTAAGGCCATAAAGTGCTTTTTCAAGCCTGTAGACATGATTTGGAAATTTTGGATCTACAAAGCCTGGAGGTTGTTCAATATATACCTCTTCCTCTAATTCTCCATTAAGAAAAACACTTTTTACATCCATTTGAAAGACTTTGAACTTCTTGTGAGTAAGATAAGCCAAAAAGATTCTTATGGCTTCTAATCTAGCAACTGGAGCAAATGTTTTATCATAGTCAATACCCTCTTGTTGAGAGTAACCTTTAGCAACCAGCCTTGCTTTGTTTCTTGCAATTATGCCATCACTGTCAGTTTTATTTTTGTACACCCATTTTATACCAACAATGGATCTGTCCTTTGGTCTTGGCACTAGGGTCCATACTTTATTTCTTTCAAATTCATTTAACTCTTCCTGCATTGCTTGCACCCAATCATCATCTTGAAGAGCTTCTTCACTTTCTTTGGTTCAGTTGGAGATAAAAAGGAATGATGGAGACATTCATTTGTTGTTGCTATTCTAGTTCTGACGCCTGCTTCAGGATCTCCAATTATTAAGTCAGGTGTGTGTGATTTAGTCCACTTCCTTGCAGATGGAAGTTGATCTCTAAAACTGGATCCTCCCCCATGATCCATGCTGTCTCCATCAACATTTTCTGATGCCCCCCTGAAGTTATGCTTTCTGAGATTCCAGAATTTGAGTTGGATCATTCAGGAATTGAAGAATTAGAGTTTCCAGAATTGTCAGAATTTGGCTCATCAGAACTTGATGAATCAGAACTTGAAGAGCCAGTGACTGGTTTTGATGCTTCTTGAGAGTCTAGAGATGTGGTATGATCATCCGCTTGCTCCCCCTGAATAGGTGCATTTTCCTTTGGAGCAATTATCACAGTTTCAATGACATCAGAATTTAACCCGTCAGAACTTACAAGATCATGATTTAGGTCATCAGAATTTATAGGTCAAAATTTACATTTTCATTTTCAAATCTCAGCTGATCATGATCATTGAAATCTTCAAGTTCAGTAATCTTTTTATCATCAAAAGATACATTGATAGATTCCATGACAACCCTTGTTCTTAAATTGTAGACTCTAAAGGCTTTTGTGGAAAGTGGATATCCAACAAAAATTCCTTCATCAGCTTTTAGATCAAATTTTGACAGCTGTTCAGGATGAGTCTTAAGAACAAAACACTTGCATCCAAATACATGAAAGTATTTCAGATTTGGCTTCTTTTTCTTCACCATCTCATATGGTGTTTTTCCATGCTTGTTTATGAGTGTAGCATTCTGTGTAAAACAAGCAGTCTGCACAGCTTCAGCCCAAAAATAGCTTGGTAGCTTTGTTTCATCAAGCATAGTTCGTGTAGCTTCAATAAGAGTCCTGTTCTTTCTTTCTACAACTCCATTCTGCTGTCAAGTTCAAGGTGCAGAAAATTCCTGCTTTATTCCTTGCTCTTTGCAAAACTCTTCCATGATTGAATTCTTGAACTCAGTGCCATTATCACTTCTTATTATTTTAACAGAATCTTTGACTAACTTATCCAGCTGTCTGACATGATCAATTAGAGTAGATGCAGTTTCATTCTTCTTGTGCAAGAAATACACCCAAGTATATCTTGTGAACTCATCCACTATAACCATAGCATATTTCTTCTTTGCAATAGACATGACATTGACTGGACCAAATAGATCAACATGCAGTAAGTGATAAGGCTCAAGAATTGGGGATTCAGTTTTGCTTTTGAATGAAGATTTTCTTTGTTTTGTCTTTTGACATGAGTCATAAAGACCATCAGGAGCAAATATTGATTTTGGCAGTCCTCTCACAAGATCTTTCTTTACTAGCTCATTTATGTTGTTGAAATTTAAATGAGAGAGTCTCTTGTGCCAATTCTAGCTTTCTTCAATTGATGCTCTACTTAACAGACAGATTGCTGAACCATCAGAATTTATTGAAAGTCTGGATTCATATATGTTCCCATATCTGTAAACTTTCAGAACCACTTTGCATGTAGAATTACTTACAACTTCACGGTGTTCTTCAAAGAAATCCACATGATAACCTCTGTCACATATTTGACTCACACTTAGCAGATTGTGTTTAAGTCCGGAGACAAGAGCTACTGATTCAATTATGACATTCCCAAGATTGATATTGTCATATCCTAGAGTCTTTCCCATGTTGCCATCTCCATAAGAAACTCCTGGGCCATCTTTCTCCACAAAGTCTGATAACAGGGCTTTATTTCCAGTCATATGTCCTGAACATCCACTGTCCAGAACCAGGATGTTTTTCCTGTTGCCCTGCAATCACAAAGACCACTATTGGTTAGTTTTAAGGACCCAGACTTCCTTGGATCTTTTGGCCTTTTTAAGTTTGTTAGCATTTGCAGCGGATTTAGTTTCAGAGTTTATGCTAACATGCTTTTTATCAGACTTTATATCAGACTTTGCATCAGAATTTACACTAGAAGGAATCACACTACCTTTCTTCAAAGAAGGTTTTATTTGATAATAATCATAGTACAAACTATGATATTCCTTACAAGTATAAATAAAATGCTATAAACTACCACCATGAAAACAAGGATTTTGTGGTTTAAACCTAACAGATTTACTTTTAACTCCTGATCTAGGAGGTAAAGAGTTTATATCTTTATTTTTCTGTAAAAAGAAGCAAGATGGTTAGAGTTTCCACAATTATAGCATTTCTTTCTATGAGCATTAGGAACATGCATATAATTATTGCTTTTATTCGCACCTTCCTTTCCATTCCTATTTTTCCTTGATTCCTTTACCTTGTTCACTTTTCTAATCTCTTTCAGCTTATACTTAAGCTGTTTCTTTGTCATTAAGCCAACATTTACCACAGTTGGTTTATCCTATTTTAATTTGTCAGAAGTTGACTTTTCTTTGACTTCTGTTTTGGAGTCTTTCATCTTTTCAGATTTTGACTTGTCATAATTTGACACAGACTTGACAGGATTAATTTTAGGATTTTCATCTTTCTTAATAAAGTTTGGTTTAGATGACACAGTTTCCTTTTCTTCTTTATCATCTATGTAACCTAGTCCTTCTTTCCAATTTCCATTTTCTAAGATTTTCAGAGTTGTTCTTCCAGAGTTAGTCCAAGTTTTGATTATCTTCTTTTCCTTTTCTAGTTCAGAATTGAGAGATTTATTCAGTTTTAGCAGTTCATCTTTAACATACAAAGCCTCATCTCTTTCTTTCTAGGTTTGATGAAATATAACTAACTCTTTTTCTAAGTAGTCATTTCTGTTTCTAAGAGCAAGACTTTCAGATTTTAATCTTTCATTTTCTAAAGTCTAATCTCTAAAACTAATGAACGTGGTTTTAAGATATAATCTTAGCTCAGAAATATCATCAGTATGAAAAGCAAGAGTTGAATGAGGTACCTTCAATTCAACGGTTCCAGAACTGCTATCAGTAATTGCCATCAAAGCATAGTTCACCTTTTCTTCAGAATCTGAAGTGTCTGCCCAGTTTTTCTTCTTTGTGATAAGTTACTGGCCTTTATCACCTTTTCCTTTCTTGCAGTCAGGAGAGATGTGGCCTCTTTCACCATAATTGTAGCATTTGACATTTAAGTTGTCTCCTCTGTCAGACTTTCCTCCTTTTCCTTCAGTCTTTCTGAACCCTTTCTTTTCAGAACTTCCACCTTTCCCGAAAAACTTCTTACCCTTTCTGAATTTCTTGTAGGCTCTCTTTGTGATACCCTTCACCATAAGAGCACACAGTTGCATCATCTCTGCATCAACATCCACTTTAGATAAATTTTTAGATTCTGAATCATCATCATCAGAATATTATGACTCTGAATCATACTATATGATGAAAGCCTTTCCTTTGCCCCTCTTTGAGACAACCACTTTAGGAGCTCCTCCTCAGCTTTAAGTGCAACTGTCTTTGACTTTCTTCCATGCCTTTTGCTCCTTTGATCCATCTCAAGTTCATTAGTCTTGAGCATACCATAAATTTCATCAAGAGTAGTTTCAGCAAGGTCATAGTTGTCTCTTATGGTAGTAGACTTCAAATCCCAATTTTCAGGAAGAGCTAAAAGGAATTTTAGATTTGAATCTTCAAGATCATATTCCTTGTCCACCAGTGACAGATCATTCAAGAGTTTGGCAAACCTGTCATATAAATCAGTTAATGATTCATCAGCTTTTGAGTCAAAGTGCTCATACTCTTGTGTGAGTATAGTCTTCCTGTTCTTTTTTATGGATTTAGTTCCCTGGCATCTTGTCTCCAAAGCATCCCATATTTCCTTTGTAGTCTTGCATCCAATTACCCTGTTTGACATGACATTGTCAATTGCACTATGAAGTAAATGCATTACCCTTGCATCCTTGGCAATAGATGAGATGTCTTCAGTTGTGTAATCACCTTTCTCCTTTGGTATGGTCTTTACTGGTTGATCAGCAACTGCACTAGAAAGCCATGTAGGCTTATATGCTCCATCATTAACTCTATCAAGGTATTTTGGATCTGCGGCTTCCAGAAACATAGCCATCTTTACCTTCCATATAGGATACTCAGATGCTCTTAGTATGGGATCCCTAATACTTTCATATCGACTGTGGGTTTGATTGTTTTGAGTATCTTGAGTTTTGGTGGGCTTAGGTGGAGTTTGTGTCTCGTCAGACATGATTATAAACTGGATCTCACTGTTTGTATATCAATAGAGAAGTTCTGATACCACTTGTTAGGTCATACAACAGTATAGAAAGGGGTTGAATATAGTGTTTATACAATCAAATCAATTTAGAACACAAGTATGTAACAGTAATCAAGTTTATTCAATATAATAAGCTCTGTTACAAAGTAGTTAAACTACTCTCTCAGTGATGAACAATATCACTAAGAGCTGCTAGGGTTACAATGAATAATCTTTCTCGTGAATGATAACACTTATAGTGTAAACCCTATAACGACTCGTGTATTTTTGAATTATTTAAAAATGTGGTTATGGAAATTACTAAATAAATAAAATATGTGTACTAGTTTTGATCGCTATCTGTTGTTTGATTATTATCTAGGTGTGATTTATGGTGTACCGGGTTGTCCGTGGGATTAATTATGGAGTTGTATTGATTTATTTCTAATTTCAAAAGTGGATTTAGTGTAAATTTAATTGCATAAATATTTGGAATGTCTCTAAAATTGTTTTTATGGTTTTATAATTACATTAATTATTTTTAGGGTTTTATAAAACTGAGAAATCAATATTTTATTAATTATTTATCTTTAAACGATTTTCTGATTATATTTAATTATAAAATCTGTATTTAATTCCAGAATTCTTCAAAAATTATGAAACTCATATTTATTTAAGTTTGAAATATTTCGAGAATTTTAAAATTATCTTAGAAATTTTCGGGATTAATTTCACCGACGTGTCGATTCGTTTAATTGCTAAAAACGGGTATAAACTGCCTTTCAGAAATTATTTTAAAATTACGAAATTTATGTTTTTGTAAACTTCGGGATATTTGTAATATTTTAAGACTATTTTCGTGATTTTCTAAATTTGTTTTAAGTACAGCTTGGTTCGTTAATTGTGAAATGCGGATACGAGTTGCATTTCAAAAATGTTTTAAAAATTATGAAAATTTTATTTTATTAGTTTGGGGATTTTTTTTCTTAGCTTATTTTGGTTTTATATCAATCAATAATTATTCGTAACGTGATACGTTAAAATATTAAAATGTCCGAAATCGTGCTTGCAATTCAGAGAAAGAGACACGTGTCCAATTAATAGGACACGCGGCTTTGTAATCGGCAAAGGCAGAAGAGTATTGTTCTGTTTTATTAACAAAACATGAATTTCTTTACTTTTTCTACCCTTTTCTCCATTAAAGGGCAGATACATACATATATGTATAACCTCCTTCTTCCTGTACCTTTTCGATTCTCCTCTCGGTGATTAATCGCCGGCTATTGTTTCTTTTTCTGATGCTACGCCGTCGTCCCTGGTTATTCCGGTGACTGGTCATCCTTTTCTTCCTTCCCCTGTGCGTGTTCATTCGCGGGTGTGTGTTACATGTATATATACGTTGTATATACTGTGTGTGGCCTGTGTTTAATTCGTTGGTGTGTGAGGATTGTGTTCTGTGTTTGTGTTTTCCGGCTGGTTGCCGGCTATTGCTGTGGTTCCGGTTACTGGGTGTGTTGTGCGTGCGTTTGCACGCGCCTGTGTGGAAATTATTTAATTATATAATTTGTTTGGTTTTCTGCAGAAATTATTGATGGGTTTCGTGAAATTATATAATTATTCGATGCAAAATTATTGGATAATCGGTGGAATCGGCCTGGACACCTGAATTATTCGGGCACCGACTGATTCTGCCGCCGTCAGCGATGAACATCGGTGAGTTGACGGTGGACGGTGATGAATTTATTCTGAGTCCTAATTTTTATAAAATAAATAAATGTAAAATGTGAATAATAATTAATAATAGTATTGAATTGGTGACTGGGAAATTAGGGATGTTGGTTATTGTGATTATGGATGGTTGTGATGAATTGACGTCGATGATGGGTCGACGGGTATTCCGATAAACAAAGGGAACGCTGTCCGATTTCCGGGAAATTGAACTCCGTAAATACGGAAACGTATCCGACGATTATCGGGATGTCAAATGGTTATATAGATATATATCTGTTATCTATATGGAACTTGATTGCACGATGTGATGAAATGATTTGCTAAAATCCATAACCCTGATTTTGTGAAATTACAAGTATACGTATTTTCGGAAAGCGAACACCAGACCGATTTCTCGAGAATGTGAACCCTGACTGTTGGGTGTGTTGTTATATTATAATAATCCATATAATTATGAGACGGGTTTGAATACCGTTGAGTAAAAATTAGTATTGAGGATATGTCAAGCATACCTAGACGTCTAACGTAGGGTATTTCGACCCTATAGGTTATAGTCGGGAACACTAAAAGTGGATGATGGACTAAAGATAACCTAGCAATCAGTCGACGATCCCAGTAGAGTTTCAATAGAAAGACCTGAGTGTCGAAGTCGAATCCAATGAGATCTAGTGGTTGGACGTTAGAGCCTGAGCAGCAGAGTCGGCTCAGAGTTGATCAGTAATAGTTGTAAAGCCTTGTAAGGCAAGTACTTCTGAACTTTTCTTCAAGATATATTGTAAATATATTTTTGAACTGTTTCATAACATGTCGCTACTATTCAAAATAACCCAAGTTTTATATAACAAGTGCTATAAACAATTTACCCTTGAACCCTGATCTTTCTTGATCTTGAGCCATAAGCCTTATTATTTGTAAAACCATCTTTTGTTGATCCTCAAACACCAAACCATACAAATATAATACTACTCTTCAAAGGTATAACTACCAAACACCAAACACTGAAAGAAAATGATTTGAAAACACAGAAACTTTTATACTCCAATCATTCTTTATAACATCAAGAACCATATCCTGAAAAATCATTACTGGTCTAATACCTGACCCTTGTACAAACTGAAAACTGTTTCATATACATACCTTGATATACCCTTGAGATATCCATGAGTTTCCTTATGTTTTTATTCAAGTGTTTAACCATCATTGATTATGATCTTGTTTTATCGAATTATATTGTTTATCATATTGAATTGCTTTAGGATTGAATAGTTTTTATATATGTGGACCAGATTCGTGGTCAGACCATACCAATGGTCAAGCTAGGCCAATGTGTGCCTTGGATCCAGTAATTAGAGCAGTGCTGTGTGCTTGCTCGGGTTAGTGCTTGACTGATCAGCAACCTAACCTTGGTTTTTAAAACTTAAAATGAATATCCAATTCTAATGAATAGTTAAAAAGAAACTTGATTCCTTTGAATCATCTCATTTGATCATGGTTTAACCTCAGTTATCGTTATCATGACTTGCTGAGCTAGATAGCTCACCCTTGCGATTCTTTTATATATTTTACAGTTGAAAAGAATATGGATGATAGTGAAGTTCCTCAGTCCAAAGTGCGGGCTAAGGTTCCAGTCGAGTTGGATCGAGCTAGCAAAAGTTTCATGCAGTAAAGAGATAGTCAAATTGTAAGAGTGATTTCATTTTCAATTATAAGTTAAATTAGTTGGGATTTGGTACGATGTAATAATTAAGGTTGTGGCTTGATTTCATACTTTTACCTGTTGCGATCCGTGGTTTTGTGAAGCAGGGTCATTATAAATAATATTTCTTATACAGGTTGATATATTGTGTTTGTGTTGTGGACCCCAAACTTCTGACCCAGGTTTGGAGGGCGCCACAGGTTGGTATCAGAGCTACATGTTATAAGTCACTGAAACAAGCCTAGATTATCGGGATTGGGTAGAGGGTTAGGATTAAGAATAGGAAACAGAAAGATAAGACGTCGTGAGGACGAGTGCGACTATATAGTAGGTCTCCGGCACGGTTCGTGTTTCGATTCAGGATTCTTATCTTGCGACGTGATTTCTAGACAACGGCAATGGCGGATCTTGATTTTCCGGTATCAATTGATCATTTGGAGCTTTCCATTTGAGGATCGTCATCTTCTTTCAGATTGGATTTGTACCTTGTTCCTCCACCAGTATTAATGGTACTACATTCTGTTATAACGGTTGCACTTCTTCAAGCTATTCTACGCTAATTTTCCGCCTCTTGATGCGAGATTACCTATTCAAGAACTTCCATCTGTTCATTCTTGTCTTACTGGACATTCGGCTGTGAGCATATCTCTTCAGTTTACCCTATATCATGTTCTATACCCCCAGTTTAAAATTTGTCCTATGAAGCGATTGTATCTACGAGGAGGGATTCGAGAGTTATAGTACCTGGTGAGCGCTTGAGATATAAATAAAGGTGAGAAGAAGTTTAGAAGAAAAAAAAAGATTTAAGTGTTTCAGAGGATAGCTGTTATCGGGTTAAAAGAAGTCATTAGTGACTGAGCCACCCGTGAATAATAATGGGATGAACTAGATGAATTTTGAATGAATAAGAGAGAAAAGTATAAACCTGGAATTTTTGTGAAATTAAATGATGGTGTTATGATAAATGCGATATGTAAAGTAGGGATGTGATGTGATATGGGTAAACTTTGTTCTATGAAATAGACTTATGGACTATTGGATAGTCTGTTCCATTTAGCTACTGTAACGATAATGTCGGGAGTATCACCAGTATGGGAGCTTTGATGTGAAACTATGAATAAGATAATGTGCGACAATAATTGAAGTTTCATCGATTAAGGAAGGTAAGTGGACACGATTAAGGAGAAAAGGTAGATTGAAGTGAATGGACCTTTATATGATCGTTCCATGAGTTTGGTACCTTGTTATAGGTCGGAAGGATAACAACTCATATAGTAGAGACAACTAGGTTTATGATTTTCCAAACTTTTTAAAACAAGTTTTCGAAAAAAAGATTTTTCTTTACAAATTTCTAGAAGCTTTTTTGAATAAAATGATTGTTAAACATTGGTTGTCGAGTTACTACTTGAGTTCTTGTTTGTTAGAAAGCCTGGATTACCTGGAAAGATGCTGTTTCAGACCTAGTATTGCTAATTCCAAGAACGAAATAACCTGCGATTATAAAGAAGTTGATTATTCCTAACAGTAAGGTGCAAGTATTGTTTGATAAAATTTACAGCATAATCAGCGTACGGAGTAACTATACATTCAATTACTAGGACTATCAGATTTCGAAGAATTCATTGATTCAACAGAAGCCGGAGCGTGATCGAAAAGATTAAAAAGATTTCCAAACCTCTCTAAAAGAAGAATATTGTTAACAAAAGGGTCGTTATATCGTATGGTTCGTGGTTATTCTAAATTAAAAGAGGAAGCCCGAAGTTATCAGATAAGAGCGCCATTATGATCGAATTGTTAAAGTATTATATGTGTAGGTGCGACGTTACAGACGCGAGACTTGACAAGTAAGAATCTACCATAATGCTTAGTTACGAAGACATTTTAGCATACTTCTAAAGTGGTTATATGATATAATTGGGAAATGATCGAGCAAGCTCGAAAGATGAATACAAGTGAAATGGGGATGGTGACCAATGGTATCGTTTTTGTCTTCAACATTACAGCGTATATTCCTTTTTAATTCCTAAAAATGTATGAACTTCTTTTCTTAATTATTTATGATGATATCAAAAAGAAAGATATTCCATTCCTTTCAAATTTATTGGCTTCCCTCAAATTTTGCTTTCTGATTGGGACAAACAGTGTTATGGTAAGACACTTTGTCAGAATGACGAAGAGTCGGGTGGGACGCCACCTAATCATGTGCTGTATGCCATATGGTATGAAAGACTGGCCATCTTAAGTACCAATGTGGTTGTCTCATTCATATTCAAATCCTTGTTTCTTTTTTTCTTATCAACTTTCAATTTTGTTGAATTATGAATCCTTCTAGTTGCTTCGTTGTATTGTCGTTCTTTGCAAGAGGTTTTCAAGCAGAAATCAACGTATCATGAATTAAGCGGACGAAATTCCATCTACATTTTATGCATGGGAAGGAAATAAGGGCACCTGGCGAGAATTACAAATTACTAGTCCCAGTGAAGAATCCACTAAGAATCAAGGGAATCTACTCCAATAAGGAATATGTTTTCGAGAATGAGAATACGTGATTTGCCGATGAAATATGTTGTACGGAATACGGACGTGATGATATGGATATTCAAGGTGAATACCTTATGTGTTAAAGTATTAAAAGATGTGAGAGAAACTTAATTGTTTATCTCTCAAGGTTTTGTAGATGAGATGAATTACCCTGTTGAATTGATAAGATTGTGATTAAACGACTAGCAAGTCAAGAACGTGTAGTTGTTAAAGTAAGTAAGTACCAATGGTGAAATTGAAATTCCTGGCAATAAGTTGTGAAGAATTAATATCCTGGGAGGTAAGAGGATTTGATATTATTCTAAGGAATGGATTTACTACTAAAGCGTGATGTCCAGACAGACCGTCGTAATGAAAAGATAATTCTGAGGATGCCAAATGAGAAGGTGAGGAGGTTCAGAAGATAAAAGAAGGTAACGAATTTGCTAATGATAATTACGGTGATCAAGATATGAGCATTATGGTGAATGTGGAATACATGAAAGTCGGAAGCAAACAAAGTATGAAGATTTTTATAGTAATTAAGGAATTTCAAGATATGTTTTTGGATGAGTTATCAACATTTCCTTCGGATATAGAAATTGAGTTCGTGACTGATTTAGCACCTGAAATGAAGCCAGTGTCCAAGGCTTCACACAGAATGGCGCTAGTTAATGTGAAGGAGTTAGCAAAGTAAATGCAAGAAATGCTAGAAGGAGAAGCGATTAGACCTAGTGTACCCCATGAGGTGCACCGGTACTAACTGTGAATAAGAAAATGGAAGTATGAGATTATGCGTCGACTAGCAAGAGCTCAACAAGTTTACTATCAAGAGCAAGTATCTGTTACCTTGACCCAATGATTTGTTTGATCAAACGAAGGAAGTAAAGTAGTTTTATAAGACTGATTTAAGACTTGATATTTCACAAATTGAAGATTAAACCTATGGATGTATCAAGGATAATTTTCATAACTAAGTACTGTTCTCATATTGTCATCTATATTAACCAATATACCAGTAATATTTGAACTAGATGGACAACACCGTTAAGGAATATCCGAGTAAGCTATAGTTGTGATACTTAAAGTCAACGGAGGACCATGCGAAGCATTTAATGATAACTGGGAAGTTGGAGAAGAAAGAAGTTGTATGAAATATAGTTCTTAGCATAAATAGTCAATGTAGAAAAGATCAAAAGAGATTCAACAGAAGTTAAAGTTACTATGAATGAAAAGAGACCAGAAACACTCACAAAAGTAAAAAGTTTATATGAAGTAAAGAAGGGTAAAGAAAGTTTTACAGGGTTAAGTGAAAGAATGGTTACAACACCTGTTTTATCATTAAAAAAAAGTATCAAGGAGGTTTGGTAGTGTATATTAATGCTTCTCATTAGGAACTAGGATGTGTGTTGATGCAGCACAATAGAGTTATTGTATATGCATCCAGACAATCGAAACCTTGTGAGCAGAAGTATCCTACCCATAATTTGGGATTAACAGTAATAATATTCATTTTGAAGGATTTGGGAAACATGATATGTATGGAGAAAGGTGTAAGATCTATACGGGCCATAAGAGGTTGAAGTATGTGTTCACGAGGAAAAGCAAAGATAGAGGAAAGTAATAACGGACATAGAAACTATACCAGAGGAATTAACTATAGAATTCTGAAAGTTGGAATTGAAAGCTAAAATTCATAATCCAAAAGGAAGAAGATGGATAGTGTAACCTTTCAATTGAAGTTGTGAAGGGAAAAATAAGATGTCAAAAGAGAATAATGGATTACAATGTTAGTAGTTAGAAAACGAAAATTTATACGCCCAGGAGAACGATCACGATATCTCCAGATTTTCTTCCAGCACTTGGATGCTACAAGTAGAAGAATTAAGGAATGAGATCCCACAGGGAATTCACAATATTAAGTATTTAAGTTATTGAAGAGATGTCAAGATATATGGAAGTTTAAAGAAAAATAGTGATAACCAAGTATAAAAAGGAAATTTCAAGATAGATCAGGAGGTGTTGGACATGTCAAAGAGTTAAAAACGAAATATTGGAACGCCTAGTGGATAAAGCAGATCCAGGAAGTGACTTTACAAGAGGCGAATTATAAAGTGGGAGTTTAACAAAACAACGAATAAGAATAAGTGACCCCTATAAAGAATTAATTTCCTACGAGACCTAATTCAATCAATCTATTATATCTCGAGGAATAACTTAAGATCCAACCTAAGAAAATTTCAGAGATTACGATTAAGGTGAGTTAAGAGCATTGCGAGCTCGGGTGATATTATGTGAAATGACGAGTGCATCGGGTGATTATAAGGAATTAAGGAATGTGGTGTATAAGGAGTGCTTGGATAAGCAAACTGTATTTATTGATAACATCCTCGGCTACTCAAAGAATAAGAAAGTCTGTGTGGAATGCCCAAGAATTTCTCTCCAAGGATCAGAAGGAAAGTAACTATGCCTTGAGTCTTCAAGAATGAAATTTTGACTAGGGTTAACAAGAGATTCTGAATTAATCCATTAACAACTACCTAAGTAAAACTGTATGGTAATAGATGCATTATGCCGACAGGGAAGATTGGATGTAATTAAGACCACCGAGGAGCTAATAGACGAATTGGAAAGAGTGGAATTTGGAGTTTAAATACTTAAAGGTGATAATACGTGAATATATGAGACTACTTTTCAGCCTTAATTGATGAAAAAGAATAAGAGATGCTTAAACGTTTAGAAACCAAGTTAAAAAAAAGCACCGTCTAACATCCTTATATGGAGAGTCAAAGTATGGAAATGATTTAGGAAATGTAAGGTATGTGGAGAGGTGAAGTTTTAAGGAAAGACTGGAATGATCATTTATCAAAAATGTCAGTTTTGGAATGCCCCTGTATCAAGCTTCATGTGAACGCAAGTGTAGGTTCCCATTTCTATTAGAATAAAGTGGGAGAAAGAAATTTGTTAAACCCTAAGTTATTAAATCCTAAGTTAAATCGGCACGCCAAGAGCGTAGTGCTATTGGTTAAAATAGCTCGGAGTAGACAAAGAAAGAAGGCGAGATTGTATCGAGAGAGAAAAGGAGTATAGAAATAGGACCAGTAGTGTTAGCACAAGTTTCTTCTTGAAAGAGACTGGATAAGTTTGAGTAAAAAGGGACAGGTTAAGTCCTAAAATTAGTAAACCATTCGAAGTGTTGATAAATATAAATAAAGATGCCCATGAGTTGATGTGACTGTCACAACAGTGTGTACATATAGTGTGTTCTGCATGTCAATGTTAAAGCGATAAGTGTCTGATTCGAACCAAGTGATTGATCAGGAGCCAATGGGCTCTGGTCCAAGTCTGTAAAGCATATAGTAATCGATCCAAATTTTTGATCGTTGAAGGCAAATCCTTGGAAATGAGGATATATCTATAATAAGTACGTTTGAAATCCTCGAGTAGAAGAGTCTACCTGGAAACTAAAGTCAGATATGCTTGACAAATATCCTCACTTATTTAGTTAAACCAGATTCTGAGGACAGAATCTTTTTAAGGGGGGAAGGATATAATGACTCGTGTATTTTTGAATTATTTAAAAATGTGGTTATGGAAATTACTAAATAAATAAAATAGGTGTACTGGTTTTGATCGCTATCTGTTGTTTGATTATTATCTAGGTGTGATTTATGGTGTACCGGGTTGTCCGCGGGATTAATTATGGAGTTGTATTGATTTATTTCTAATTTCAAAAGTGGATTTAGTGTAAATTTATTTGCATAAATATTTGGAATGTCTCTAAAATTGTTTTTATGGTTTTATAATTACATTAATTATTTTTAGGGTTTTATAAAACTGAGAAATCAATATTTTATTAATTATTTATCTTTAAACGATTTTCTGATTATATTTAATTATAAAATCTGTATTTAATTCCAGAATTCTTTGAAAATTATGAAACTCATATTTATTTAAGTTTGAAATATTTCGAGAATTTTAAAATTATCTTGGAAATTTTCGGGATTAATTTCACCGACGTGTCGATTCGTTTAATTGCTAAAAACGGGTATAAACTGCTTTTCAGAAATTATTTTAAAATTACGAAATTTATGTTTTTGTAAACTTCGGGATATTTGTAATATTTTAAGACTATTTTCGTGATTTTCTGAATTTGTTTTAAGTACAGCTTGGTTCGTTAATTGTGAAATGCGGATACGAGTTGCATTTCAAAAATGATTTAAAAATTATGAAAATTGTATTTTATTAGTTTGGGGTTTTTTTTTCTTAGCTTATTTTGGTTTTATATCAATCAATAATTATTCGTAACGTGATACGTTAAAATATTAAAATGTTTGGAATCGTGCTTGCAATTCAAAGAAAGAGACACGTGTCCAATTAATAGGACACGCGGCTTTGTATTCGGCAAAGGTAGAAGAGTATTGTTCTGTTTTTTTAACAAAACATGAATTTCTTTACTTTTTCTACCCTTTTCTCCATTAAAGGGCAGATACATACATATATGTATAACCTCCTTCTTCCTGTACCTTTTCGATTCTCCTCTCGGTGATTAATCGCCGGCTATTGTTTCTTTTTCTGATGCTACGCCGCCGTCCCTGGTTATTCCGGCGACTGGTCGTCCTTTTCTTCCTTCCCCTGTGTGTGTTCATTCGCGGGTGTGTGTTACATGTATATATACGTTGTATATACTGTGTGTGGCCTGTGTTTAATTTGTTGGTGTGTGAGGATTGTGTTCTGTGTTTGTGTTTTCCGGCTGGTTGCCGGCTATTGCTGTGGTTCCGGTTACTGGGTGTGTTGTGCGTTCGTTTGCACGCGCCTGTGTGGAAATTATTTAATTATATAATTTGTTTGGTTTTCTGCAGAAATTATTGATGGGTTTCGTGAAATTAAATAATTATTCGATGCAAAATTATTGGATAATCGGTGGAATCGGCCTGGACACCTGAATTATTCGGGCACCGACTGATTCTGCCGCCGTCAGCGATGAACATCGGCGAGTTGACGGTGGACGGTGATGAATTTATTCTGAGTCCTAATTTTTATAAAATAAATAAATGTAAAATGTGAATAATAATTAATAATAGTATTGAATTGGTGACTGGGAAATTAGGGATGTTGGTTATTGTGATTATGGATGGTTGTGATGAATTGACGTCGATGATGGGTCGACGGGTAGTCCGATAAACAAAGGGAACGCTGTCCGATTTCCGGGAAATTGAACTCCGTAAATACGAAAACGTATCCGACGATTATCGGGATGTCAAATGGTTATATAGATATATATTTGTGATCTATATGGAACTTGATTGCATGATGTGATGAAATGATTTGCTAAAATCCATAACCCTGATTTTGTGAAATTACAAGTATACGTATTTTCGAAAAGCGAACACCAGACCGATTTCTCGAGAATGTGAACCCTGACTGTTGGGTGTGTTGTTATATTATAATAATCCATATAATTACGAGTCGGGTTTGAATACCGTTGAGTAAAAATTAGTATTGAGGATATGTCAAGCATACCTAGACGTCTAACGTAGGGTATTTCGACCCTATAGGTTATAGTCGGGAACACTAAAAGTGGATGATGGACTAAAGATAACCTAGCAATCAGTCGACGATCCCAGTAGAGTTTCAACAGAAAGACCTGAGTGTCGAAGTCGAATCCAATGAGATCTAGTGGTTGGACGTTAGAGCCTGAGCAGCAGAGTCGGCTCAGAGTTGATTAGTAATAGTTGTAAAGCCTTGTAAGGCAAGTACTTCTGAACTTTTCTTCAAGATATATTGCAAATATATTTTTGAACTGTTTCATAACATGTCGCTACTATTCAAAATAACCCAAGTTTTATATAACAAGTGCTATAAACAATTTACCCTTGAACCCTGATCTTTCTTGATCTTGAGCCATAAGCCTTATTCTTTGTAAAACCATCTTTTGTTGATCCTCAGACACCAAACCATACAAATATAATACTACTCTTCAAAGGTATAACTACCAAACACCAAACACTGAAAGAAAATGATTTGAAAACACAGAAACTTTTATACTCCAATCATTCTTTATAACATCAAGAACCATATCCTGAAAAATCATTACTGGTCTAATACCTGACCCTTGTACAAACTGAAAACCGTTTCATATACATACCTTGATATACCCTTGAGATATCCATGAGTTTCCTTATGTTTTTATTCAAGTGTTTAACCATCATTAATTATGATCTTGTTTTATCGAATTATATTGTTTATCATATTGAATTGCTTTAGGATTGGATAGTTTTTATATATGTGGACCAGATTCATGGTCAGACCTTACCAATGGTCAAGCTAGGCCAATGTGTGCCTTGGATCCAGTAATTAGAGCAGTGCTGTGTGCTTGCTCGGGTTAGTGCGTGACTGATCAGCAGCCTAACCTTGGTTTTTAAAACTTAAAATGAATATCCAATTCTAATGAATAGTTAAAAAGAAACTTGATTCCTTTGAATCATCTCATTTGATCATGGTTTTACCTCAGTTATCGTTATCATGACTTGCTGAGCTAGATAGCTCACCCTTGTGATTCTTTTATATATTTTACAGTTGAAAAGAATATGGATGATAGTAAAGTTCCTCAGTCCAAAGTGCGGGCTAAGGTTCTAGTCGAGTTGGATCGAGCTAGCAGAAGTTTCATGCAGTAAAGAGATAGTCAGATTGTAAGAATGATTTTATTTTCAATTATAA
Organism: Apium graveolens; assembly: GCF_009905375.1. Classification (NCBI taxonomy): domain Eukaryota; kingdom Viridiplantae; phylum Streptophyta; class Magnoliopsida; order Apiales; family Apiaceae; genus Apium; species Apium graveolens. The sequence goes on from NC_133649.1 coordinate 195,367,085, forward strand.
GTTAAATTAGTTGGGATTTGGTACGATGTAATAATTAAGGTTTTGGCTTGATTTCATACTTTAACCTGTTGCGATCCGTGGTTTTGTGAAGCAGGGTCATTATAAATAATATTTCTTATACAGGTTGATATATTGTGTTTGTGTTGTGGACCCCAAACTTCTGACCCGGGTTGGAGGGCGCCACAAACCCTAAGCTGTGTTTATATAGTACACAGTTACAAGATATCTTCTAATTGATATGAAATATATCTCTTCCTAAAATATATCAATCAGATATTATCTTCTACAAGTCTTCTAGTCGTCCAACTCCTAAAGCATATCTTCCTTTATTTTAGTCCAGATCCTCTCCTAGAAATCAGCCGCACTTTACTTCTGAAGCATATCCTTCCTTAAGTTCTGATATCACAAGTTCTGATAACTTAAGTTCTGATATCTTCCTGTCTTTCGTAAATCCTGATTTCCAGTAAGTCCTGATAAGTCCTGATATTAAGTTCTGAAACTAAACTAATCATATTAGACATGACATCACAAATATATCTAATAAATTCTCTACTCGTTTTCATATAATATTCACATGCTTATCGCTTCACGTCTCGGAAGCGAATACTATATCCATATCAATATAATCTTTGCCATCAGATATAACATCTCTTTGTATCAATTTTAAATATTTACCAAGACAAAAATTTTGATCTTTATACCCGTTTCACTTTATTCACACTATAATATTCTTAATCATTCTTTTCTCGTAATACACTTATAGATCAAGATATATCTAAGTTCATTCGCGGATTATATTGTTTTTCTATCATGTAGAGCCCCATTAAAGTGACATACTCATGTCTACTTATTAACGTCAATCTTCTACTAACGAGGAATGTTCGTTCCCGATTGTCTTCAAACCGAAGCGCCAATTTTCCTCATGTCTTTCACTAACTAAATCTTTCTTCTTCTTGCGAATGGTAACGATAATTCGTATGCATCTTGTTGCCTGAGCACTCCTAAGACTTACTTCAAGCTCTTGAGTTAAATCTGGGACCTTGATTAGATACAACCAATGTTGAAATCTCGTGATGCGATTCCATCTTGTTCAGCTACAAATGAACCAATTGGTCAGTTAAGAACCCTTCATTAGTCGAAAGAAAATTACCAACGGGGTTAATCTATCTCTTGTTACTCAACTACATACCGATTAGCTCTTGTTCTTGGAAAATATACCATGTAATCCATTATGAATTGTTCCCATTTTCATTACAAAAATGTTTTCAAGAAAATCATTGACCAAAGACAGTAAAGGAGTTCTAGTTTTTGAAATTTCTAAAAAAAGGTAACTTGAATCGATTAAAACTAATTTATATTTAATTAACTATCAATCAATAAAATTAATCAATTAATTTAACTTAATTGATCAATTCCATCAATTAAATAATTAACTAAATTAAATCTGAGTTAATCAAACTAAGTTGGGGTTTTTAGGAAAACTATTTCTAAAAATGTGATATCAAGAAATATCCTTTTTGAACTGGGAACAGTATATTACATAATACTAGGAAGGCATGATTCTTTATTTTAGAAAACCTGGTATTTAAAAAAAATAGGGCATCCCCTCCATCGTATTATCTCTTACCAATCGGCGTAAAACCGACGCAACTAATCCAATTTAATCAGAGCATGTATCACATATAGGTTCGAAACCATACACGCTAACACATCAAATCTTAACACTCAATTATTAGTTCATCAAGATGTTTGGTCTTAGTTCAACTCAAAAGTTGTGTACATTACACCTCATTTTTCGATACATCAATCTTAGAATTCCAAATACGAGAAGATAAATCTTAGCGAAACTTTATCATCTTTTTGAATTATTATCTCATCTCTTTAACTTTCCCTTTCACGTACCGTTTCTTGTTCTGGACATCTTTCAATATACTTTAACAATTTTGGATAAAATATCTTATCGATCATGACTTTGTCAACCTGGCACACGTATCTCTATCTCCACTTTTCACATTCCTTTTTTTTTCCGATGGTGTAGTCATAGTACTCAATCTGTTTTATTCCTCGATATCTTGTACTATGCTCTTTCTAGGAGGATCTATATTTCAATTTTCATGATACGTTCACATTTTCATACTTTAAATGCGAATACCGATGTCGTTCATTCTAAATCATAAGTTAGGTACGCTTGCTCGTGAAGTTTCAACTATCTGGAATTATATACGATGATTTTGTCGTGTTGTATCAATGTACCTTTTAAGTCTTTGTGATAGACTCATTGGAATTTACAATATTACCTTTTTCATCTGGCAAGATTGAATACGAGTTTAACTTATTAACATTTCTTTCAACTCTCCATATTTTCCTTGTGCTTATCATTCTACTCAGACTTCCTCATCCTTTCATGTTAGCTTCGTCAGCGGTGTATACATCTTTAAAACATCTTGAACGAATCCTCTATAATAATCAGTTGATCCCATAAGGCTTTGACTTCCATTGATGTCTTTGTTTTTTTACAGTTCATTACCGCTTCAATATTTGTATAATCTACCTTGATTCCTTCACCACCGACCACGTGCTCGAGAAATCGTATTCTTTGAATTGAAATTCAGACTTTGAGAAATTTGCATATTACTTCTCCTTTGTCAGGATATCAAAATTTATCCTTTAGCACTCTTCCTCTTTGGCATGGAGTTAGTAAGATATCATTGATGAAGGCAGTTGGGAATTACCCGGGTATTTCTTGATAACCCTATTCATAAGACTCACGAAATCTGCAGGCTTACTCATCATTCCAATAGACATAACCAAAAGTTATAGTGTCTACACGTTTACAAACACCATTTTCAAATATCTTTTATCTTGATCTTTAGGTTATGGTAGGTTAAGTTTGGAGAAATGTGGTACCTTTATTAAATGATAAAACAGGTCATTAATCCTTGGTGATAGATAATTTTTATTTATCATTAACTTATAGGGGTCTCTAAGATCAATGTAAACTCTCGTACTTCCATCCTTTTTCTTCACAACAACACTGTGGTCCCCTAAGAAAACGCTCGGCTTTGTTGCTTCCTCGTCCAGTAGTCCTTGCAACTAAATTGCTAACACTTTTATTTCCATGGGTGCCATTTGGTACGATGCCCTTGAAATTGGATCCATTTAAGGTGTCAAGTAATAGCAAACTCAACTTCTTTATTTGGAGGTAGTCCAGGTATTTAGCAGGGAAAACACCTGAAAACTCGTTAATTACTAGGATCTCTTTAGTATACTATGATCATGACTATCCATTTAGAGGTTAATAAGAAAACACTTGATTTGTATTATGAATTTTTTTTATAAGAATGGTCAAAGATTTCCTATATAATATTGACCCAAGATATTAATAAGCATTCGGAGAAAATCCTAACATTTTCGTTCAAAAACACTTCAAAAAGGTAGGTATAATGGTTATAAGGGTACTTATAACATTTATAGAACAGTTTGACGATGAATCAGGGTTTTAGGCTATTATGGAAATCAAAATGCAGATTTAAAAAAAAACAAGGTTTGAAACAATAATTAGGGTTCACTAATAGCAAAGAAGGATAGTCATGATAGTCGTTTTCCTTGGAAACACTTTCCAACTCTTCACGCTTTGCTCACTTTTTCTTTTCCCTTCTTTAATAAGATCTCTTATTCTCCATTGTTTTATCATTGCTTATTAAACTTTTGACTACAAGATATCTGCGGCATAAGAAGCCAACTTGGTCTCTCGTTACTTCTTCTAGCTAGTATCATTCTTCTCAGAACGACTATTACTGACTCGATAGAATTTGACCCTTAGTTTTCACGCTTATATTCCTTGTTTTCGATTTAAAAGATTAAATTTTCTCTGTTATGTGTGTATCGTGGAAGGCACTTTTCCCAAGAACAATCTTGTGAACTTCCCTTAAGCAACTGTCGTCTCTATATTCGATAATGGTTAGTTTCCCTTCAACAACTTTTATTCCTTGACATTCTTCTTGATTATCCAACATATTAGCTTAAAACTTCATCTTGAATGGTTATTCGTTATTACTGCTTTAGTTGCTGCTACGGTGCTGGGTTAGCGGTTTACTGTTGAAGGAGGGCTAAAAATTATATGATAACTGGGTATATGGGTCAGTGTTTCTTTTAGGAGGCATGGTTCTTATGGTATGTAAGCAATTTATGTAGTAATCAACTAAACTTGGTTGGGAATCAATTTATACGCACTGATGTGTGTTAGGTCCCAAATTATCATAGAAGGGGGGGGGGGTTGAATACGATAATCACTAAATTAAAAATTCTTTCGAATCTTTAGCGGAAATAAGATTTAGTGCTCGGTTAGTGGTTTCGTGTTCTTGAGGTGAATAGTGTTTGGAAGAATAAAATGAGGAACACAAGATATTCGAGGAAGTATATATTCATATATAAATCTGCGAGGGGTGTTGCTACACTCTGGTAAATAAATTAACCGGCTACAATATAAGAACAACAAATTTCCTAGCTTCCATAAAGATTTACAAATCAAATCCTATACAATGATCTATCTTTTGTTTGTCTAAGGATTTAATTACCGGGTAACAATTTTAATGCCCCTATGAATATACAAGAATTAAATCGGGCATTATAACGTTACTCCGGTGAGAAGATAAACGGATATAGAACAAGCTTGAACTTCTCTAAAAATCTTTGCTTCTAATTTTATCTCCTCTTGTCGGAGAAGAAGATAAAACTCAGAACAATACAACTGATTTCTTCTACTTCAGATGTGTAGACTTATATATCAATTAAATTGTGTGGCTGAAATTGAACCACACAAATAATTGACTGCACAATAAATTATGGCTGAGGATTGAGGAGTGCTCTGAGGCAACCAGCTTTAGCTTCTCTATGGCGACCAAGGTAATTCATTTGCCTTAGTTTATTTAATCATCAATCCTATGGCGACCACTGCTCACAATTCATTCTCTGTGGCGACCAGGATGTGCTATAGGCTCTGTGGCGACTACTGTTATCACTGGTACAAGTACTAGAATTGTACTTGAACAAAACAAAACAAAAACATCATGTGGCGACCGGGGGGACTAGCACTACTAGTACAACTTTGAACTAACTAACCAAAACAAAACAAAATTGCTTGTACATGTTTTTGTTATTATTTGTTTAGTTCTTTTTTTCTTTTTCTTTCTTTTATTTTTCCTTTTCTCTTTTTTTGTTTTTATTTTCTTTTCTTTTCGTTTTCTCTTTTTTTGTTTTTGTTTTTGTTTTTTATTCTTTTTTTTCTTTTTAAGTTCAAATTGTAACTAAATTAATTTATAAAATAAACTTAAATATAACTTATATAAATAAACTAATTTAGATTTATAAAATAAACTTATTTAAAGTTTATAGAATAAATTATTTTAAGTTTATTAAATAAATTATATTAAAGTCCATTAAATAAATTTATTTAATTTAACAATTAAACTTTGAGCTTCGCCAATCCCTCGAGCCACTTAGCTGTATTTCCTGCACACCTCTTCTCGTACTTTAATAGATAAACGTTCAATCCAAGTATGTTCCTCAACTTAACGATTCTTCTATAAATAATATCCAGATTCCTTTCACGAGCTGTTGACGCCTAGTGCAATTGGTCTGGTTCACAGACGGCTAACTCCGATTCAGGTCTTCGTATTATGGCCTTGATAAAATTATTAAGCTTACAACAACTTTATCGCTTCAGACACTGACTATCAATAAACAACTGTACTTTCACTAGAATCCTTTATGGTACTTTAGACAACGTCTTCATTAACCTCTGTCTATACCATGTCTTCAATTCTTCAGATTCCTATGTTTCGAACACTGTCTATCTTCAATCAATGCCAAAACATTGAAATCTTCCAGTAGCACTTGTATACTAAATCTTCAATATTTCTGAAACCCTGAAAGTGTTTAACCTTTGTTCTTTACTGAGGCATGATCATATTAATAAACTTCTTTCAGTGACCTGTAGATAGACTTCAAGCCTTCTTATAATCTTCTAATTCTTTGGATTTGCCTTATCTTCATTCTTCCTGATTTCTTGTGTAGACGTAGTATTATTAACCTGTCATATTCTAGTTTTGTTATCGTGTTGACTTATCACGTAACTATTCATACAGCTACGCAGTCTCGTCAAAAATGTGTTAAAAGAAAACTTTTTAATCAAATAAAATACTTACTAAACATTTTCTTGCGATATCACATGTTTTAAACAAGGCAATTGGATAAACAGATACCTCTAGGTAAAAATAGTAACTAGGTATATATCAGTTTTAATCAGGTCGAGATTTAATTTTTGGAAAAGAACGGTATCCGTGTTGTCTAATACAAACATATAATCACTTTTAATGTGAGAACAGGGGGTGTATTTGAAAAAAAAATCCCTTCAACAGTAGCAGTTCCACATGAACCCGTACTTGATGATTGTCCATACCATCTTTGACTGCGACTCACCTTCGTAAATAGACGTTAAAATTTGAAGAAAAGTGGATGCTACTCTTGTGGTACATCTGACCTTTTTGTTCATAGTACACCGGGCCAAATTGGATAATCTTGTTATTTACCTATGCATCAAAGCTTAATTCAACTCTACTAAGAGGAAAAACTACGCGGCGAAAATCAATGTCTCGATCAATCAGTGGCACAACCTCCATCATCTCTTCAGTAGCGAATTCCTTTACCGCATGGATCCTCCTTCGTATTTAGATCCAAATTAGTCGCCCTAGTTACTGGTCCTATGATCGTTATGTCAATTAACTTTATCAGCTTCAGAATCCTCTTATATGGAATTATACGAAAATCCATTTGTTTCTCTCTTGCCAAAGTCTGCGGAAGGCTCATCTTAAAACAATTCCAGGTATCAAAATATTTGGGGTGGTACGGTTAATCTTTGGCGGCTATCGACTCATCCATCCAAGTGTCTGAAAAGTAATGATACCATTGTATGCATTAAGCGCGATGTGATAAGGTTACCTTAAGTCTAACGCCATCCTAACTTAGAAATCAAGACTATATCCGATAATCTCATCTCAAACTCTATGTGAGTTTTAGCAATACTTAGCAGGTTAATGTAGGTTGGTTTGATAATACCAAACTGTTGAAGCCGTCTCATATAGTCGCTCCCTCAACCGATCGTATTTGCCTTGAAGCCTATCAAACTTGAGCCTCAAATCAGCATACACGGAGAAAGCAATGGTATCAGATGGTGTGGTAGTCGAGAACGAATGCTCTCATTGCTGCCAATATATATATATATATATATGTAAGAGAATATATTCTTTTATTCAAAAGTATAAATACCTGAGGGTTTGCTTACAACTCCAAATACAAAGATTCGAAGCTACAAATATAAAAAGAACCAAAGAAATAAACTATAAATCTAGGGTTCTTCTTATCACTCTAAAAATCTAAGGCTCTTATCAAATGAGATTAAATACAATCAGAGGAGTTTTAAATAATGAGTGTTACAAGTATGTAAAGATTTAAATGGTGTGAATCAAATTGGACATGATCTCTCCTTGTCAAATCAAGCTTTTAAGAAATGCTGAAACTATTTTGCAAGAGCTTCGCACTATTAGAAAAAATGGAGAGATATATTTACAATCTGCATCTATTATTTATATAGAATTGATAGGTTGGAGAGAGAAGAAGGCTACGTGGAATAACCACGACCAATCATTTTAATTGACAGCTTGCATTTTTATGTAACTTGCATCCCTTGTACTTCTCAAAACATTTACTAGCGACCAAAAACATCACAGGGAGTTGCCTTGGTCAATTCAACCTAACTTTCGACCTTGGTTCCATCTTGGATGCCCTTACATGTGCCTAGGACAAGTCCTAAAGCTTCTTACTTGCCACTAGACACTACTAGAATTTTGTCAATAGACATCGGTCCTTAGACATTGGTTGCTCAGACAACCGATGTCAAAGGTATTACAACCGATGTCAAAGGTATTTTAGACATCGGTTATTTCTAAAGAGATGTTACCGTGTTTATTTGATATCGGTCAATAAAATAACCGATTTTTATGGTTATTTTTAAAAAATAAGAAACATGAATTAGACATCGGTTTTTAACATAACTGATATCGAGTTTTCTCAGACATCGGTTTAAAATTACAACCGTTGTTGATGATTAATTTCAAAAAATTTAAAAAATATGCGGATAAATTCCCCCTATGTTTCCCAAATGTTCCCCTTAACAAAAACAAAAACCCCTAAATTTCCCCCCTTGAGGACTAAATTCTAATATTGAATCCCCTTTCACACTCCTCTCTCTCTCATACTCCCGTCTCTCTCTCCCTATCATTCTCTTCTTTCTCTTCCATCTCTCTCATCTCTCTCTCCATATCCCTAATTAAACCATAATTATCTCATATTGTAACTAAATTAGAGAAGTGTGCTCTCTGGCCTCCCTTTTCTCTCTCTGGCAATTTTTCGGTCGAACCTCAAGAAATAAGGGGCGCTCAAGTCTATGGGTATGGAAGTAAAAAATGGGGATGGATTAAACCAGATTGAGGGTCTCGATGGTCCTAATCGAAGTGGAAAGGATGGGTTTATTCCTGTTAAGAAGGATGAGAAAGTCAATTCTCAGTTTGTGGGTAAAAATGGGAAGATGTTGAAGGTTTAAATCAGAAAATTGATCTTGAATTTTCAATTCTTGATGGGCTGATTGTTAACGATTGCTCTGATAAAGGTGGGTTTAAAGAGTTCGCAGTTTTAAATCCGCTGTATCAGAGTGAAGGTGATAGCTCAAACAAAAATGGTGAGGAGGTAGGTGGTTTAGGTAGTGATGCTGAAGGAGGCATTTGTATGTATATCTAGGAGGGATGTGTTTCTGGATTGACTGGGATTCTGAAGGAAGTGGCTGGGAAAGTGCAGAACATGGATGTTAATGGTGCACCTGTAGTGTTTGAGGAAATGCGTGATCCAGAAAAGGTGGATAATTCGAATGTGTGTTTGGATGGTGATAGTCTGGGAGTTAAGAAATATTCCAGGTCTGGTGTGGGTAGTGATCTTAAGCAAAAATGGAACATTTCTCTGGAGATAAGGGGTCAAGATGTCGACACGGAGATGGGATGTGTTTCTAATAATTCAGTTGATGGTTTTGTACTTGTATTGACACGTAGGTTTTAAGATGGTTGTATTTGTATTTATATTAACTAGTTGAGCATGTAGGTTTTTATATCCGGAGCTACAAGCCCCGGGGGGTAATAAATCATGGAAGAACCTGATTTACCATGTGCCTATGACGAATCAGATTAATGGAGTTCCCAAGAGATAGGGTTCTGAGCTTGAGGTTAAGAGTGATAAAAAGCCTTCTTCTATTACGCAAAGTGGTCAGACAAGTGAAATGAAAGTTGTGATGAAGAGACATAATAAGGAGCCGAAGAAGCAGCTGTGCGAGTACTGGGTCACGGGGAACTGCGTCTATGGTGATTGATGCAAGAACTTGCATTCATGGTACTATGGCGATGGGTTTACGATGTTGGCTAAGTTAGAAGGGCATACTAAGGTATAAACTGAATTATTATTCTTTTTTGTTGTTATCTTGTATCAGGTTGATTTGCTTATTTATTTCTGGTATTTTGATAGGCTGTTACAGGGCTTGCTCTTCCTTCTGGTTCTGACATGTTATATTTGATCAACAAGGACAAATCTATGCGGGTTTGGAATTGCCATACTGGTCAGGTTTGTGTTGTTTTAATGTAAATTTGAAAAAACATGTAAGATTGGTATATTTAATGGTGTAGATGCACGATTTTATAAACAAGTATTTATCTGTATGGGAATGCAGTGTGGTGAAGTTGTCATCTTTGGTGATGAATGTGGATGTTCTTACGGACTTCATTAGTTGCAGGTTAATTTTTTTCTCACATGATTAACTAAGCTTGTCTTTCCTATTTATTGTGAAAGATGTAAATCAGTATAGCGTGTTTTACTGAAACATTTAATAATATTGTTCACTCCCTGTGTTATGGTTTGATTCATTTCAGTAGTGATTAGTGCTCTTGAGAAGGAAGATAATGATGAGACTTACAAACAAGAGTTGACGAAAGTTTAAAAAAGTCTTGGAAAAGTTTGAGGAGAGACAAATATTTGTTTATTTTGTTGATCGGAAGCATGGTAGAGAAAATTGGAGCTGACATGACATGAACACTAACCCGCATGAAAGGGGCTGACTTGAGTACTAGGAATATGGTTGATTTTAAACATTAGTTGTACATATCACCGAAATAGTTTATTTAGAATGATAGACTTATTTGAGATAAGTTATACACATTGAGAATTTGTTGATCTTGAATTCAATTAGGTAATAATATATATGTATTGGTTGAGTTTAGATAATCAAGTTTTTTCAGTATTGTGGTTAATGCATTGTGTAATATTCGATGTTAATATAGGGATATCAACACCTGTAAAAAGGGCAATAACATCAATTCTATAATATACAAAAGATGTCTATTTTTGGAATTAACATTGGTTATATTAAAGAAAATGATGTTAAAATAGGTTTTTAACAACGGTTACATATATAGAACTGATGTCTAATCTGACATTTGACATCAGAAGTTTTACAGAACCGTTGTGAAAGTCTGTCTTAGACATCGGGTAAAAATTGATGTCTATGAAAAAATACATTTAACATCAGTCGCGAGATATCAGTCATTTATTACATAGACATCAGTTTTTAACCGATGTCTAAGGTGTTTTTTCTAGTAGTGAGATCACACCTAGGGATTTTTGTACTTAGTTTTTGGTTTATTCAAGCTAACTAGAGACCAATCCTTCCTAGTAGAGCTTATCTGCGATCTTATTCCCTTGTATAAGCTTTACTTGCGACTTGTTAAGCTAGGAGAATGGTTACTTGTGACCTAATCTCTTCTTGGAAGCTTTGGAGAGATTCTGTGAGACCCTACAGCACAAGTAAGCATTTTCTCACTCCTCCTACTTCTTACTTGCGACAAGAACCTAGTAGTATGGCCAGCATGTGATTTTTTCCTTAGAAATTATTCCATACAAGATAAGTGGCGACTAGGAGGTGCATGCATGCACTTGTAAATTTGTTTTAGCTCCTGTTTATTTCCTGAGGCTTGTACCAAGTCAAGACCAGTTCCTATACTGAAGTATCAAACTAGATTTCCAGGATATTGCTTTTCACATCCAATATACTGATCAGGGTGACTCTTACTTCAAAATAGTGATCACTTTGACCTAGTTTCTGTAGAGCACTGCAATCCTAAAGCTATCATGTCTTCAAGTCTTCTCTCTTGAGTCTTCATATAAATCATTAAACCTGTATATCTGGATACGAATCCTCACTTGATAATCTTCCTTATGATAATATTCGGTTTCCTTTCACGAATCACTGACACCCAGTGCAATGGTCTAGTTCACATATGACCAGTTTCGCTCCCAGGCCTTCGTACTATATCTTCTCAAATCATTGTCAAGTCTTCTACCAGATATAACCAACTTCACAAAAAATCCTTGAGGTCTTCACACTGATCCTGATAACTGCTTCGAATGACTCGAACCTTATTCCTCCGATGCCTGAACATATTAATGAACTTCATACGGATCACTGTTGACTTCTTCTTCATTGTAACTACCAAAACCATAGTGTATATGCCCAACAAATAATCTAGACTAATTCTAGTGGAATATAGATTATTTCAAAGTCGTTGTTCTATGTTGAGTTATCCAAACCACTATTGTTTAGTTATACATACAACTTCAATCTTGCTAAACAATCTCCCCCTATTTGACTGTTACACTCGACAGTCAAGTAATAATGGAGAAATAAAAGTATGAAGAATAACTCAACTAACCATAACCAAAAATCTTCAATCAGCTTTCAACTTTCAACTCTGGACTTATAAATAATGCTATCTTATATCTACCGCATCTTCTATACACATTCAGCTTCAGTAGAGAACAGATTCTTCTCTCTCTTATGTAAAGTTGCAGATAGACACGTCTTCCAAATACTATCTTCAATAATCTTCAGATCTTCCCATTAAACACATAAAAAACATTTTGGAACTCAGAAAATCAAAGCCCAATAATCCCCCCCTAGATGAAGAATCCCCTCCTTTGTATGATAAAGTTGGAAATTCACCTTCTTAGTTTCAGAAAAACTATTGAATCTTGAAAATCTCTATAATCTTTTATATAATCTCTATCCTTTAGTTGAGTAATCCTTCAAAATGTATCAGAGTGGAATTTAGGATCAAACAACCAAGTGAAGAGATTATATATTGGAACCATTTCCGCATAGTGCAAGTGTGTGATTTTTGTTTAGTGATCTCACATTGTGTTTCACTCCACTATACACTCAAGTGTTTGTCACTCAGTCTCATAGTGTGTCACTCACTCAAAACTCCAAACATCCAAGTGTACCTGCAAGAAAATCCTTTTCATAGAAAAGTTGTCTTCCACCTTCAAGGATGGAAACTCTCAGTCAAGAGTTTCAGAAATGTTCCTTCTGAGAGGGGAAATTAAGATTCTTTTAAGTGGAAGAATTCCTGATATCCCTCAACTTCCATGAAGAAGTATACCTCATAAACTCGTCGGATTATATCTCAGTCCTCAGTTACAAGCTGCAATTTTGACCAAGTCAAAATCATTACCAGATTTGAATTCTGGGAAGATAGCTAATGATCAATGATATGCCATTAGGGATCAAAGATTTCTTTTAAAGTCTGTGAGGACTTATTAGAGTAACCAATCTAAGATCATAAACCAATATTCAATAATAGAGCATGGATAAATGTACCCCAGATCTTAGGATCTCAACCCAAATTCAAAATCAGAGATAATGAGCCTAGGTTTGGTCCAGTATCATAACCCAATCCATAGATCAGAGTTATCCCGATTCGGTTATTTTCTAAGAATGTTGGGCCAAGGCTAACTACTTGTTGGCTGGGAGCTATATGAGTGGTCCAAGATCATAGGTTCTCATTCAATATCAGAGATAATAAGCGGAACCATAATCCAGGATTTTAAACATTTCCATTGACCTTGATATGGTTTAACAATGATCGATGCATTAATACGTTCCATGTATATATGAATCTCACATGTGTATTGAAAATATTTTAACCAAAGGGTAGTGACTTTCATACAGATGCCCTGGCTGATAGGGGAATTTTCAATAGATAACATTCTTTTAGGAGAATGCACCCAATATCTGTTTATATGCCTTCTTCAGCTCCATATCCTTTTGCGAGAATACAGATGGGCTTACAGATGACTCAGGTTATAGATACTCCACTTCTTTGTGAGAGATAGAGCTGTAGATTTGACCTTTCCTTCCTTATGTGGTGCTTCTTGGCACTATCTCCCTCATTCTCAACACAACTCTAATACCAAATGGTAATTTTTTCTAATCACTAAGTTGATATCTCAAGAAAATTAAGTGCATCAGAGCAAAATATGGGGGATATATCAGAGTAAGGTAATGGAATACTCTTTGAGAAGTGTTTGGTTCTAATGACTTGGGTTAGAATCTATGAGGTTTGATAGGCTCATAGCCAGTTCCTAAAACCACTTAGGGTGCTGAAGATCACAAACATCTAAAGTACAATATCAGATAATTTAATGATCAATAACAAAGTGATTTCAAGTCCAGAGATCTTTTACCTTTACTTGCCACAATATGGATTCATGAAGGATGTCTCAGATGATCATGCTTTTTAATTCTTTTGATAATGCTACTCAATCAAATTTCATTAGCTCAAAACAGTTCAAGTTAGTCCAATATAGATAAATACTATAAAGTAAAGAGAGTAAACATTGTTTTAAGCTTATAAGACTTGCATAAGGTAATCAGATTATAAGAAATATATCAGAATCTAATATCCAGAACAGAGTATAAGCATAGAAAGATCATCAGATTTACACATATGATCAACATATAAGTAATAAAATTTAATCATTTATGCCAAGTGTACATACAACAAGTCTGTACAAATAGATTAGTCAATCACAAGACTAAACCAATTAAAACTACTTCTGACATAAATATATCACAACTATCATTAGTCATGTTGCATATTTATTCTAGCACAAGACAGACAGAGTTATTTTAGCATAAACATTTGAATCAGAGTGACCAAGGAATCTGTTGTCAGAATTACCTAGGGTCTGAAGCTCCAAAATCATTCAGAATTACTTAAAAACATGATATACTCACACAGAATCTAATCAGAGTACTCAAGATAGTTGCACAGGATCTAAACTTATAAATCAGAGTTATGACAGGATAACAAATTAGATTACAAGATCTTAGATCAGAGTGTAAATAAGATTGATATGTGTGTGTGTGCTAAAATAAATATCAATATCATGAGTATTTATATCAGAGTAAACATATAGCATGTAAACATTCAAACGACTCATATATTGCATCAAAAAATCTAACTTACTTACCACTAGCATATAGCATGTAAAGCATGGTAATCAGTTAGCTTAAAAAAAGTTCACAAATATGGATATATATAATGAAATAGATATGTAAACTTACTTTCCCATCATAGCATCATCATAGGGGTTGTAATGTTTACCTGAACTAAATTGTATTTGTTAATTTCCAATTAATTGGACAAATTCAACATGCCAAGTTCACTAACCAACTTATTGAAGGTAACTTCATCAAGTGGTTCTGTGAAAATGTCTGCAATTTGATCTGTTGTGGGAACATAATGAAGTTACAAAATACCATTCATTATATGCTCTCGAATGAAATGATACCTTATATCAATGTATTTGGTCCTTGAATTCTGAAATATGATTGTTTGAGATTGCTATAGCACTTGTGTTGTCACTGTAGATAGGAATATTCTTCAAATCAAGTCCATAGTCTCGGAGTTGGTTTCTCATCCAAAGAATTTGAGAACAGCAGCTTCCAGAAGCAATGTATTCAGCTTCAGCGGTAGAAGTAGAAACTGAATGATACTTCTTACTAAACCAAGAAACCAATACTAACAACTTCCTGAAGTACTCTTCCAATCAATCTTACAACCAGCGTAATCAGAATCTGTATAGCCGATGAGATCAAAGCCCTTATCTTTAGGATACCGGATACCTATATCAGGTGTACCCTTCAGATATCTATTTTTTTTACAACTATCAGATGAGATTCCTTCGGATCAGCCTGGAACCGTGCACATAAGCATGTTGCAAACGTAATATCTAGATGACTTGCAGTCAGATAGAGTAATGATCCAATCATACCTCGATAATTAGTGATGTCCACCTTCTTACCAGACTTTTCTGGATCAAGTTTTGTTGCAGTTGCCATCGGAGTCTTTGTCGGTGTTGAATCTTCCAAGTTATATTTCTTCAGAAGATCTCTAATGTACTTTGTTTGACAAATGAAGATACCATCTGATTTCTGACTCACTTGAAGTCCAATAAAGAAGTTTAACTCACCCATCATACGCATCCCGTACCTACTCTGCATAAGCTTAGCAAACCTTGCACAAAGTGCATCATTCGCAGACCCAAATATAATGTCATCAACATAGACTAGCACAAGTATGATATCAATTTTATGACTCTTCTGAAACAGAGTCTTATCTATGACACCTCTAGTAAAACCATTTTCAAGAAGAAATTATGAGAGAGTGTTATACCATGTTCTAGGCGCTTGCTTTAGACCATAAAGAGCCTTGAAGAGAAAATTGACAAAATCTTCAAACTAAGGATCTATGAAGCCAGGGGTTGCTCCACATAGACCTCTTCTTCAAGCTCACCATTCAGGAAAGTACTTTTCACATTCATCTGATATACCTTGAAATTTAAATATGCTGCAAATGCTAAAAATAACCTGACGGCTCAAGTCTAGCAACTGGTGCAAAGGTTTTATCGTAGTCAATCCCTTCTTCTTGAGAATATCCCTTAGAAACCACTATAATAACTCGAATTTTTGAGACTTTGTAAAATGATTAATGAATAGTAACCCTGACAATCGGGGAAAACTTTTTAGCCCACACTATGTTATGCATGGGAAATTTAGTTTTCGAATCGACAATGTGACGTACCAAATAACTGTATATAAACGCTATTAGTTTTTGAAGAAAACGAACTTTAAAAACGACCGTATCTACGAACCGTCAAGGAATACGAGAATCACAATATAACTACAAACCTAAAATCCTACAAATTCAAATCCAAGTATGAGGCTTCAAAGCATAAATGACGTATAAGAAAAGATTTACCCCGCGAACCGCTTACGAAGATTTATTACGAAAATGAATAAGCAACCGAGTGAATGCGTAAGCAATAAATAAAATGTATCAAGCCATGCTAACCATGCAAGCTAACTAAGGTAAGAAATTAACCATGGTTAACCATCAAATAGTAGCCTACCTAGAGAGCATGATGACCTAGCTAGAAAATAGTAACCATGTAAGTGAATGAAGTACTTATCTAGTAACTAGCTTTGAATATTAGCTAAACTAGCAAGATTGTAAGAGATTTTCTTGTACTAGGAGATATATACACAAAGATTACATATCATTATACAAGAAGCATCCAAGAAAACCATAATAACTCTCTCTTCTCTCTCATCAAAGAGCCATTCGGCTATTTCAAGAAGAAGAAGAAATCAAAACTCAAAACTCCACTTCAAGTTATGGAAAAATTATCCAATTAATTCCTAATCTTCCTACATACCAAACTAAGGTAAGAAATGTTTTTGAGAGCATTTCATTAAGGTTTGAATGGTGAAATAATTCCATGAAAGTGATGATGAATAGTGTAAAATAGTAACTTTTCTTGGTTTCTTGATTTTCATGGATTGATTTAGGATTCTTAAGCTTATCCAAGCATCCCCAAGGTTTAAGCATCAATAAGAACATAGTACAAGCTTTCAAGAAAGGTATAAATCCTTGACCAAACTTTATTTAAGGTATAGGTTTCAAGAAGATTAAAGATCTTAGTTGTAAACCTAGTTTTTGTGGTTGATTTGTTATTTTCTTGATGATTAGCTAGCTAGTTATTAAGGTTGATGTTGTGGTCTTAAGAACATTATGTTCTTGAGAGGAGTAAGTGTTAAAATGATGATATGGTAATTTTTTATGGTTGATTAATGATTTCGAGCGAAAACGAAACCCGAGTCACGAGCGTAACATCGTTAAAATGAGAGAATCGTAACCATACATTTTATGCAGAAATACAGAATGTATAAACTGTGATTTATTGAAAAGTAAGACAAAAAATGATAGATCTTGTTGTAAGGATCATTTAGGCGCTTGAATCTCTTGATTTCGATTTACGGTTCAAAAGTTACGTCCATTTTAGTAAAAATGATTCACGGGATAAAACTCGCTACAAATTTTTGAACTTTGGAAATAGAAATGATCGACTTCAAATATTCAAAATCATGAAATTTTTATAGAGAGTAAGAAATAGAGTTCATTAACTTCCACAAAAATTTCAAGTGAAAATATAATATCCCATTATTTCAGATATTATTATTATTATTTGAAGTTGTTTATGTGCTTTTTTTTGTGAATTTTAGTGAAGTATCTGGTAATTGGAGATGATGTTTTGGAGGTTTATATGTGATATTCTTTGAATATTATAATTTTTATATGTCCAGATTAAAATATAGATAATTATGATATTTTTCTGGTAATTTTTGGATGGTTATATGATTTTATAATGATTTATGGATTTATTAATTATTTTCTCAGTAATTATAAAACTATTTTATAAAGCTGTGAATCGTCCAACTTCAACTGTTTTTGCATTTTTACAATCCGAAACTCTTCGAAAAACTCTTTTCTAACCTAATCTAGATATTCTGAACATTTTTCGTGCTTTAACTTTTTCGATCCGGATTACGGTTTGACCCGTATGCGTCCCGGTGTACAATTTTTCATACGATAAATATTTTAATAGATCTGTAAAACCCGTATTCTCGAGAGACGGGATATGTTTATATTATTTTCTCATAAGGGTTCTATAAGAAGCCCGGTTTTGATGATTATCCAAAATTGATACCAAATTGAATCATTTTATTAGTTACTTAGCGGCTAAGTAACCTATTTTCGGATCCAATATCATCCAACGGGTATCAATATTCCATAAATATAAATAGTCGTTTCTTATTTTATTTTTATACAGATATTTATAAGCAAACTGTGGCGCCCTCCAAACCCGGGTCAGAAGTTTGGGGTCCACATACACACACCTTATTAATAACCTGCTTATAACAATGATAAAGATAATAATAATATGCAGTGACCCTACTTACCAACTACCACGGACCGCAACAGGTTAAAGTATGCACACAAGCCAAACACACCTACTTATATTACAAACGTTTAAATCCCAACTATTCCAAACTCAGAACTGAGTATTAAACATTATTACAAACTTTTACAGACTTAAATTATTCCAAAAGAAGCCTACTAGCTTAACTCGATCAACCTGAACCCCTAGCTCTCGCGCTGGACTGGGGATCCTCGGTACCAACCGGTTCCTTTTTAACTGGAAAGAACATAAACAACATCGCACAAATGAGCTAACTAGCTCAGCAAGTCCCAATGACAAAACTGAGAATAATGATCTTCAGGTAAATATGGTTATGATATCAAGTGAACAATGGATTATGATTTAGAATTGGATATTATATTTTTATTTTAAAAACCAAGGTTAGGCTGTTGATCAGTCACGCACTAACCCCGAGCAGAGCACACATCACTGCTCTAACAACTGGATCCAAGGCACACATTGGCCTAACTTGACCATTATATGGTCTGACCACGAATCTGGTCCACAATTTTATAAAATAATCCAATTCTACCATAATAACAGAATAAGCAGTAATAAACCATGAACAGGATCATTAACAACATTGGACGTTCAATAATGAAAATGGTTTCAATCTGTATAAGGATTAATATGGCATTTCCAAAGCTTGGCTGTTAGGTAATGAAAGAATTGGATAACAAGGGAATCAACATTTCAGGGTTCCAAGAATTTGGTCTTTTAAAGCATAAGATACAATGGTTTGAATGTGTAAGCAATTTGGTTTAGTGTTTAATATTTAGTTTATATGTATTTTTGGAGTAGTATCGTATATTTGAGGTTCGTCTTTGGGTATACAACAATCAATGGTCTAGAAAGAATCAGGTTTAGGGCTCAAGATCAATAACTGGAATCAAGGTTTAGGGTTCAGTGCTTCAAAGCACTCGCAATGTAAAAGCACAATATCAATAAATACAATATCTCGAGAAAGTTCAGAACACTTGCCTGGTACTAGCTTACTACACTGCACTCGCTTCCAATCACAACCGTCTTATTCCTCAACTACCTGTTTTCCTTTCCTACGTCTTGCCTCTTCTGCTCACATATCATAAGCATCTATCTATATTTAGCTCATATGATTCTATTCAACACATACTTCTATTTACCCTTCGTTTCACCCAAATCCGAGTAATGGATTAAAAGTTACGCAATAAACAAGTAAATATCGAATATACAGACCGACAGTCAATCAACAAGTCACATATAACATATAGCACATCACATAATCTATAATATATCATTTATAAATAAGTCTCGGGTCATAAACAAGCTTTCTGGTATTTAAAATGATTTTTAAAACATTTTTCGGAACTAAAACGGGTCGTTGGATCAATTTCGGAATAATAAAGAGGGTTCGGTTGGTCAATTCTGGCTTTGAAACAATTTTATAATAATTATCGAGCCTTGGAAACAATTTAAAATAATATTTTAAAGCTCGAAACTATTTTTCGAAATTTTTAAATAATTAATTAAAATCAATTGATAATTAATTAAGTCAATTAATCAATTAATTTCCGAATTAGTTGACCAATTAATCAATTATAAATTAACTGAAATTAATTAACTAATTAATCCAGATTTATTTCTGAATTAAAAATAATTTTTGGAATTAAAATAATAATTTTTAGAATTTTCAGAAATTAAAAACGAATTTTTATAATAAAAATAAATAGGAAATATGATTTTTGAATATTTTTAAAATAGGAATCATAAATTTGGAAACTCTGGAAATTTCAGGGACCAAACTGCATCGTCCCCAAAAGTCCAGGTACCAAACTGCAATTTTACAATCCCCGTCACCGGAAAATACAGGGGTGGCCGGAGAACACGATTCCGGCACCCTCACCTCACCACAAGCTCCAGATCACATCTACAGACAACCAAGAACTTATTCATGCAATCAAATCATTCAAATAACCCCAGACTTGGCCGGAAATTGGACAAGAACATCGCCGGTTTCCGGCGAACTTCGGAAATTTTCAAAACACAACTCCCTTCGATTCAGACATCCTCTGTTAACGAGCTATATACCAATCGATTGCAAATTTCATAAGGAACATAATCCACTATAAATCAACAGCTAATAACCCCTAAATCAAAAAGGCCCAAATTTCAATTAAAAACATTCATACGGGTTATAAAACCTAATTTCAAAATTCGAAAATCAAACACAATTTTGAACATGTTATTGAACTCCAAGTCAGACATATGACATATGAAAATCATCAGGAAAACAAGCTCTACAACATGCAAGCATCAAATCATACAAACAATCATCCGAACAAAAATTCATATTTTTAATAAAATTAATTCGAAAATAAATAATTTTTCAGAAAATAAACCTTGATTTCTGCAGTGATTTGGAACACAGAATCTGATAGAACACCTCAAGACCTTTGGATTGAGTACTCGAGCTTTGAAAATAGAGAACAATAACACCTTCATTTTGCTGTTTGATTCTTGGAAGATTATATGAATATAGGGTTTTTCTCTGGAAAATTATATAATTAACTGTCTGCAAATGATTTTGATACGAAATAAAATACGGTAAAGGATATTTATAATTACGTAAAATTAGTATCTCGTTGGATCATTCCAGATATATAACGGTACATTTATTTGTAAAAACTAATCCAAAACGGTATCGGTTTTCGGGACAGTTATCCAGATCAGTACAATTTGTACTGCGGTCTTGGTTTCAGCGCCTAGTTACACATACTACGAGGTGATAATTGGGATAGTTTAATAAAAAAGCTCTCGTTTATCGAAAATATGAGTTTTATTGATTTATCGAAACGAATATTGTATCGAAAATGTTGCGCCGGGACCTCCGCAGGACAAACCGTACACCGGATCGAAAAAGTCGAAACATGGAATATGCTCGGAATATTACAATTAGGTTAGCAAAGAGTTCTCGGAAGAGTTTCGGGTTCCAAAAACGTAACAACGGATGACGTCCGTTGGTTCCCATTTTTATAAAATAGATTTTAAATACCCGGAAAAAGATTTTATAAATTTTATATGATCCTTATAAATCCATAAATCAACATAAAAATAATTAGGAAGATATGACAATTATCTATATTTTATTTTGGACATATAAAAATTAAAATACTCAATTAATAATATTTTTAAACATTCAAACGCATTTAACACTTAACAATTAGTTCACAGAATATATACTGAACACATATATTAAGCAAAAATAATTACACGATATATTCCGGATATTACATCCTTCCCCCCTTAAAAGGATTCTATACTCAGAATCTCTTAAGAAAACAAATGAGGGTACTTTTCTCTCATATCACTTTCCAATTCCCAGGTTGACTCTTCAACCTTTGGGTTTTTCCATAACACTCTTACTAACTTTACCACTTTATTTCTCAATACCTTCTCTCTTTTCTCTAAAATCTCTATCGGACTCTCTACATATGACAAATCTGCCTGAAGCTCTATTGGCTCATATTCTATTACTTGCCTGGAGTCTGGATTATATTTCTTAAGCATTGATACGTGAAAAACATTGTGAATGTGCTCCATTTGCGGAGGTAATGCCAATTCGTAAGCTACTTTGCCAACGCGCTTTAGAATTTCAAAAGGTCCGACATATCTTGGACTCAGCTTTCCTTTCTTTTCAAATCTCGTTAGTCCCTTCCACGGTGATACTTTCAGTAATACCAAGTTTTCTTCTTCGAATTCCATGTCTTTCCTGGACTGATCTGCATATTTTCTTTGACAGTCCTGTGCGGCTATCAATCTCTTTTGGATAATTTCAATTACTTCTTTTGTCTGCTGTACTAGTTCAGGTCCAAGTATTTTGCGTTCTCCTACTTCGTCCCAATACATTGGAGATCTGCATTTGCGTCCATAAAGGGCTTCATAGGGTGGCATCCCAATACTGGCATGATAACTATTGTTATAAGCAAATTCTACCAGAGGTAAATGCTCGTCCCAACTTCCTTTGAAATCAATAGCACAAACACGTAACATGTCCTCAATCGTCTGGATCGTTCTTTCACTTTGGTCGTCCGTCTGTGGGTGGTAGGCTGTACTCATATTCAGTTTTGTTCCCAAACATTCTTGAAAACTCTTCCAAAATCTTGAATTAAATCTTGGACCTCGATCAGATACGATAGACACAAGAACTCCATGACGAACTACAATTTCCTTCAGGTACATATGGACCAACTTGTCGAGTGAAATTTTTTCATTTATAGGCAGAAAATGAGCTGAATTGGTAAGTCTATCCACTATAACCCAAATGGCATCATGATTAGCCATTGTCCTTGGTAATCCAACTATGAAATCCATGGAAATATGTTCCCACTTCCACTCTGGAATCTCCAATGGCTGTAGTAATCCACTTGGTCTCTGATGCTCTGCTTTAACCCTTTGACATGTATAACATTTGCTAACTCATTCCACAATTTCCCTCTTCATGTCTGGCCACCAATAATTTTCTTTTAAATCTCTGTACATCTTGGTACTTCCTGGATGGATTGAATTCCTTGAATTATGTGCTTCCTGTAAAATTTCATTCTTCAGCTCCGTCACCGGTGGAATCCAAATTCTTGAAGAAAACCTAAGAATACCTTGATCATCCTTTTGCATGCACAATTCTTCGCCTACCAAACGATTTATATCTTGATCCATTACATTTTCTTGACATTTCTTTATTTTCTCTAACAACTCATGCTGGAAAGTCATACTGTACATTTTTGCTTCATCAGGCTTGTAAAATTTTAATCTCCAATTCCAGTTTATGAAATTCCTTATATATCTCTTCAGGTACTAATAATACATTTATCTTTTCCTTCCGACTTAGCGCATCTGCTACCACGTTCGCTTTACCGGGATGATAATTAATCGAGCAGTCGTAATCCTTGATCAATTCTAACCATCTCCTTTGCCTCATATTAAGTTCCTTTTGGGTGAATATATATTTCAAACTTTTGTGATCTGTGTAAATCTCGCACTTTTCTCCATATAGATAATGTCTCCAAATTTTCAAAGTGAAAACTATGGCTGCTAGCTCCAAATCATGAGTAGGATATTTCTGTTCATGTGATTTCAATTTCCTTGACGCATTCGCAATCACCTTATCGTGCTGCATTAGAACACATCCTAATCCTTTCTGAGAAGTATCGCTATAAATTACAAAATTCCCTTGATCGTCGGGAAGTGACAAAACAGGTGTTGTGATTAATCGTTGCTTTAGTTTCTGAAAACTTTCTTCGCACTTGTCGTTCCATATAAACTTTTCATTCTTCCGTGTAAGCTTTGTCAATGGTATTGCAATCCTTGAAATTTTTTGAACAAATCGACGATAATATCCCGCTAATCCTAAGAAACTTCTTACCTCGGTGGGTGTTCTCGGTCTTTCCCAATTTGTAATTGCCTCGATCTTTGTTGGGTCCACTTTGATCCCTTCATTACTGACTATGTGTCCTAAGAACTGAACCTCCTGTAACCAAAACTCACACTTCGAGAATATAGCATATAATTTCTTTTTCCTTAAAATCTCCAAAGCTGTTCTCAAATGTTCCACATGATCCTCTTCCATTTTTGAATAAATTAAAATATCGTCTATAAACACAATAACGAACTTGTCCAAATACTCCTTGAAAATTCTATTCATCAGATCCATAAACGCTGCCGGGGCATTGGTCAATCCAAAAGACATTACTAAAAACTCATAATGTCCATACCTTGTTCTGAAAGCTGTCTTCGGTTTATCTTCTGGCTTAATATTCAGTTGATGATATCCCGATCTTAAATCAATCTTGGAGAAGTACTTGGCTCCCTTCAGTTGATCAACCAAATCATCAATTCTGGGTAACAGATACGTGTTCTTGATTGTAAGCTTGTTGAGTTCCCTATAGTCAATGCACAGTCTCATGCTTCCATCTTTCTTCTTAACAAATAATACCGGTGCACCCCACGGGGACACACTGGGTCTGATTACTCATTTCTCTAACAGCTCTTGCAATTGCTTCGCTAGCTCTTTCATCTCAACGGGAGCCATTCTATACGGGGCCTTGGATACCGGTTCCGTTCCAGGTGCTAAGTCGATTGCAAACTCAATTTCTCTATTTGGAGGAAGTCCTGGTAACTCGTCAGGAAACACGTCTGGAAATTCATTCACTACTGGAATATCTTCAAGTTTCACTGGCTCCTGACTCCTATCAATCATATATGCCACGAAATGCTCGCATCCTTGTCGTAATAACTTCTTAGCTTGAATCATCGTTAAGAACTTCTTTACTTGTTTCTGACCCTTGAACGTTACTATTCTTTCGTCTGGCGTTTTCACCATTACCTTCTTATTTCGACAATCTATTTGGGCATCGTGCTTAGATAACCAATCCATTCCTAATATAACATCAAATTCTCCTAACTTAAATGGTATCAAATCTACACAAAACTTACAACCAAAAATCTCAATTTCACAATTCCCACAAACTTGATTAACAAATACTCGTTCTTGATTTGCCAATTCCACAGTCATTATTTCATTTAAATACTCAACTGGATAATTTAACTTACTAACAAAATCTTGTGAAATAAACGATCGAGTTGCTCCCGAATCTATTAACACTTTGGCACATAAAGAATTCACATTAAGCGTACGTGCCACGACATCCGTATCCTGGATAGTATCCTTCACAGACATGTTAAAAACTCTAGCCCTCGGAGTCTCATTTACTGCTGGGGTAGATCCCATAATCCTCAATGCATTACTGACTGGGGCTGGTGTCTTGCAATCCCTGGCTATATGTCCTGGTTTCCCATATTTAAAACACGTAAATCCAATGGCTAGAACCTTCACTGCTGGATTCCGGATAGGCTGATCCTTATTTGGTGGCTCTCTTGCTGGTTGATTTCGGCATTCCCTTGAATAGTGCCCTTTCTGATTGCACTTGAAACAGACTAAATTCAACTTATTACAAACTCCTCCATGCTTCTTTCCACATACCTGACAATCTGGAAAAGTTAATCTCAACTGATTTGGCTGATTCGCATTAACTGGACGGTTGCCCTGGCTTCCGTCGCCTGCATTTTGTCTCTTGAAATTAAAATTCCTCCCTGGCTGAAACTTGCCCTTCTTAAAATTTGGAAACTTCCCTGGTTGTGACTGACCTTCATTCTCTTCAAATTTCCTTTTCTTGCTTTCTTTCTCCTTCTGTGACATCTCACTCTCTGTCTCTGCGATCATAGCCTTATGTACAACTCTTGCGTAAGTATCTAATTCAAAAATGGCTACCTTCTCTCTGATCCATGGTTTCAAACCTTGCTGGAATATTTTAGCCTTCTTTCTGTCAGTATCCACATACGATGGCACATACCTTGACAATTCTTCAAACTTGCTCTCATAATCTGTCACCGACATGTTTCCTTGCTTTAGTTCTAAAAACTTCAACTCCATCTGATCCTGGACAAACTGAGGGAAATACTTTTCTAAAAACAATTCCTTAAACCTTTCCCAAGTAATAACATCTGTACCTTCCAATGTCTTCACCATCTCCCACCAATAGGTGGCCTCATTCTTCAAATAGTAACTTGCAAACTCAACCTTCTGTTCTTCCTTTACTTTTACTAAGGCAAATGCCTTCTCTATCTCCTTTAACCAAACATTTGCTTTAATCGGTTCTAAGGAACCCTTGAATTTTGGTGGGTTTACTGCCTGAAAAGTTTTGAAAGTTACCTGGGGATTGGTCTGTCTTTGTTATTATTGCTCCAGGTGAACTGTTTGTTGGGCCAAGATTTGAAGAATCTGGGCTATTGCTGGGTCTATGGGTCCTGGGTTTGCATTCTGGTTTGTATCGTCTTGGTTGTTATTATTGTTGTTGTTGTTGTTGTTGGTTTCTTCATTTTGGGTGTTGGTGCGGGTATTTCTTCTGGGAGGCATGTTCTGTAAAGAATCAAACAACTTATTTAGCTTTTAAATCAAATTCTTTGCATAAAAGAAAAGTTTTGTAAAACAGAAATATCTCTTTTTGAAAACAGTTGTAACTAAGTAAATTGCATGCTTCTTTACAGAATATAAACAGTTATGAAAAATAGGGTACATGGTACTGATATATATAGATTAAAAGTTTTGGGTAGTACAAGCGTAAAGACGCTTCGAAAATAAAAGCAAAAGGGTACAACAACCTACTCACTAGTCAGCCTAGATAGTCTATAAATACAACCCAAAAGTCTACTGATACACACTACACACTACTGTACATACTACATAACCATCACAATACTGCTCAGCATCTCTAGATCTCTAACTCATGGCAAGTCTGGACCTCCAATCTCCTCAAGCTCCTCTAAAACCCACTCCACTAGAAAATCAGGGGTGATGTCCTCATGTGTAGCCTCAGTAATCCTCACTGCAGCTGCTCTACGAAATGCCTGGAGCCTCTCTCTGAGTCGCCTCTCACCATTCCCAACCTCTCTGGTACACATAATATGTAGTAACTCCTGAATCTGACCCTGTAGGAATAGCTGCTCCATAAGGCAAGCCTCAAACTGATGATATGCGACATGATAGGAAGAGAACGGGAAAGGTACTCCTGTAAGTGAGTGACTAGTAAAGCCTGAATCAGCAGGTGGGGGTCCTCTGATAGGTGGCCTCATGCCTGGGGGTGGAATGGCCTGCAATGGTACGGGCTGCAACACAGGTGGAGGTAGTATAGCCAACACTGATGGAACAACAGGATGTGGATCCGAAGATGGTACTCCAACTGAAGGCTCTGAGTGATCAGCTGATATGGGGATAAAAGAGTCGGCCATCGCTGCTATCTGAAATTATATCACAATATAAGAATCTCGAACCATGACGCGAATCATACTAATACCTGTTATGCCGAAGCACTCAACCTCTCGACGTTTTATCTTTCTATTCCTTACTTCTAATCCTAACCCTCTACCCATTCCCGTCAACCTAGGCTTGTGTCAGTGACTTATAACCTATAGCTCTGATACCAAACCTGTGGCACCCTCCAAACCCGGGTCAGAAGTTTGGGGTCCACACACACACCTTATTAATAACATGCTTATAACAATGATAAAGATAATAATAATATGCAGTGACCCTACTTACCAACTACGACGGACCGCAACAGGTTAAAGTATGCACACAAGCCAAACACACCTACTTATATTATAAACGTTCAAATCCCAACTATTCCAAACTCAGAACTGAGTATTAAACATTATTAAAAACTTTTACAAACTTAAATTATTCCAAAAGAAGCCTACTAGCTAAGCTCGATCAACCTGAACCCCTAGCTCTCGCGCTGGACTGGGGATCCTCGATACCAACCGGTTCCTATTTAACTAGAAAGAACATAAACAACGTCGCACAAATGAGCTAACTAGCTCAGCAAGTCACAATGACAAAACTGAGAATAATGATCATCAGGTAAATATGGTTATGATATCAAGTGAACAATGGATTATGATTTAGAATTGGATATTATATTTTTATTTTAAAAACAAGGTTAGGCTGCTGATCAGTCACGCACTAACCCCGAGCAAAGCACACAACACTGCTCTAACAACTGGATCCAAGGCACACATTGGCCTAACTTGACCATTATATGGTCTGACCATGAATCTGGTCCACAATTTTATAAAACAATCCAATTCTACCATTATAACAGAATAAGCAGTAATAAACCATGAACAGGATCATTAACAACATTGGACGTTCAATAATGAAAATGGTTTCAATCTGTATAAGGATCAATATGGCATTTCCAAAGCTTGGCTGTTAGGTAATGAAAGAATTGGATAACAAAGGAATCAACATTTCAGGGTTCCAAGAATTTGGTCTTTCAAAGCATAAGATACAATGGTTTGAATGTGTAAGCAATTTGGTTCAGTGTTTAATATTTAGTTTGTATGTATTTGTGGAGTAGTATTGTATATTTGAGGTTCGTCTTTGGGTATACAACAATCAATGGTCTAGAAAGAATCAGGTTTATGGCTAAAGATCAATAACTGGAATCAAGGTTTAGGGTTTAGTGCTTCAAAGCACTCGCAATGTAAAACCACAATATCAATCAATACAATATCTCGAGAAAGTTCAGAACATTTGCCTGGTACTAGCTTACTACACTGCACTCGCTTCCAATCACAACCGTCTTATTCCTCAACTACCTGTTTCCCTTTCCTACGTCTTGCCTCTTCTGCTCACATATCATAAGCATCTATCAATATTTAACTCATATGATTCTATTCAACACATACTTCTATTTACCCTTCGTTTCACCCAAATCCGATCAATGGATTGAAAGTTAGGCAATAAACAAGTAAATATCGAATATACAGACCGACAGTCAATCAACAAGTCACATATAACATATAGCACGTCACATAATCAATAATATATCATTTATAAATAAGTCTCGGGTCATAAACAAGCTTTCTGGTATTTAACATGATTTTTAAAACATTTTTCGGAACTAAAACGGGTCGTTGGATCAATTTCAGAATAATAAACAGGGTTCGGTTGGCCAATTCTGGCTTTGAAACAATTTTATAATAATTATCGAGCCTTGGAAACAATTTAAAATAATATTTTAAAGCTTGAAACTATTTTTCGGAATTTTTAAATAATTAAATCTAATTAAATAATTAATTAAAATCAATTAATAATTAATTAAGTCAATTAATCAATTAATTTCCAAATTAATTGACCAATTAATCAATTAAAAATTAACTTAAATTAATTAACTAATTAATTCAGATTTATTTCTGAATGAAAAATAATTTTTGGAATTAAAATAATAATTTTTAGAATTTTCAGAAATTAAAAACGAATTTTTATAATAAAAATAAATAGGAAATATGATTTTTGAATATTTTTAAAACAGGAATGCTAAATTTGCAAACTCTGGAAACTTCAGGTTCCAAACTGCATCGTCCCCAAAAGTCCAGGTACCAAACTGCAATTTTACAATCCCCGTCGCCGGAAAATACAGGTGTGGCCGGAGAACACGATTCCGGTACCCTCACCTCACCACAAGCTCCAGATCACATCTACAGACAACCAGGAACTTATTCATGCAATCAATTCATTCAAATAACCCCAGACTTGGACGGAAATTGGCCAAGAACATCGTCGTTTTCCGGCGAACTTCGGAAATTTTCAAAACACAACTCCCTTCGATTCAGACATCCTCTGTTAACGAGCTATATACCAATCGATTGTAAATTTCATAAGGAACATAATCCACTATAAATCAACAGCTAATAACCCCTAAATCAAAAAGCCCCAAATTTCAATTGAAAACATTCATACGGGTTATAAACCCTAATTTCAAAATTCGAAAATCAAACACAATTTTGAACATGTTATTGAACTCCAAGTCAGACATATGACATATGAAAATCATCAGGAAAACAACTCTACAACATGCAAGCATCAAATCTTACAAACAATCATCCGAACAAAAAATCATTTTTTTAATAAAATTAATTCGAAAATAAATAATTTTTCAGAAAATAAACCTTGATTTCTGCATTGATTTGGAACACATAATCTGATTAAACACCTCAAGTCCTTTGGATTGAGTACTCGAGCTTTGAAAACAGAGATCAATAACAGCTTCGTTTTGTTGTTTGATTCTTGGAAGATTATATGAATATAGGGTTTTTCTCTGGAAAATTATATAATTAACTGTCTGCAAATGATTTTGATACGAAATAAAATACGGTAAAGGCTATTTATAATTACGGAAAATTAGTATCCCGTTGGATCATTCCGGATATAAAACGGTACGTTTATTTGTAAAAACTGATCCAAACGGTATCGGTTTTCGGGACAGTTATCCAGATCAGTAAAATTTGTACTGCGGTCTTGGTCTCAGCGCCTGTTTACACGTACTACGAGGTGATAATTGGGATAGTTTAATAAAAAAGCTCCCATTTATCGAAAATATGAGTTTTATTGATTTATCGAAACGAATATTGTATCGAAAATGTTGCGTCGGGACCCGCGCAGGACAAACCGTACACCGGATCGAAAAAGTCGAAACATGGAATATGCTCGAAATATTACAATTAGGTTAGGAAGGAGTTCTCGGAAGAGTTTCGGGTTCCAAAAACGTAACAACGGATGACGTCGGTTGGTTACCGTTTTTATAAAATAGATTTTAAATACCCGGAAAAAGATTTTATAAATTTCATATGATCCTTTTAAATCCATAAATCAACATAAAAATAATTAGGAAGATATGACAATTATCTATATTTTATTTTGGACATATAAAAATTAAAATACTCAATTAATAATATTTTTAAACATCCAAACGCATTTAACACTTAACAATTAGTTCACAGAATAGATACTGAACACATATATTAAGCAAAAATAATTACACGATATATCCCGGATATTACACAAACAGTTACAACATATGATTTACAGAGAAAACCTTGAATATTCGTAATATTTGGGGTATTTTAATATATGTATTGTATTCATTTAAAAATATTATTTTTAAAATCATTTCCCGTAAAGTATTATTTTTGGGCTACTTAAATTAAATTACGAGTTCAAAACATCATATATTGATATTTGGGGTATTATTTCCAATAATGTAAATAGCTGAGTATTATTTTATTAATTGATAATTATCAAAAATTTAGGAAATCAAAAACATTATTTTTGGGGGTATAATCTTGTTCTTGACATAAATCAAATGATTCCCGGAGATTTACAAATCGGGTTGGGACGTGGCGAACCATATGGCCCCCAAAAGAACTGCTGTAATCGCTTCAACCCGGAAAGATAAAGCGCTGCTTCGCTTGTAACAGGTAAAAAGCCGGTTCTTAAGCAGGGGAGGTCAAAAAGCTTTAGCTTTCTGGTCGAAAGCTTTATTTTTTGCTTAGCGCTAACAACTATGGCCATCGGTGCCACTGTAGCTGACAAGGACTGCTTTCTATCTAAGAGAACTCTATCAGCCTCTCGATGCGTCCTTTCGCTACCATAGTCGAGCCCGTTCTGTTGATTCCAATATCTCGATCTAAGGTTGATTGTTGTTCATTTTTGTTTTTCTTCATTTTGATACGAATCGGGTTTTCGTGATATGGTAGTTTCTGGATATTTTTAATTTTTTTAATTAGCTTTACCATGTTTAATATAGTCGAATTGAGTATAAATTTAAGTTGTTTGATTATTGTATCGTAAAAGTCGAGTTTTAAAATTTTGATATTTTTATTTTTTGTTTTTACGGATTAAGGAGGTTATGGCTGTTAATCTTGATGATATGTATGAATTCATTACGTGATTAACTTCGAGTTAGTATGTAGTTCGTTAAATTTGGTTGAGAAATGAGGATGATTGTAGTTTGGCCGGAATTGGAGCTCGTATCGCCGGCTTCAATGGCCTTTTGGCCGGAGAAATCAATCCCGGTGTTGTGTGTCAACGATGTGGTTTGATACGAAGTACTGAATTGATGGTGGATTTGATTGAGGGTGAAAGAGGATGAAACTGTGTTGTTTTGGGCAAGATCGGGGCTTGCCGGAATCTCCGGTTCTCGCCGAATTGTGCAGATTTCCTGGCGAGTTCCTGGGTTCTTGGCGATCCGTTTCTTGACCCACTCGACCCGTTTCCTGATCTGAAATGGCCCGGTTTTAATCTGAAATTTCCCAATTCCCCAACCCAAATTGTGTTTCTACATTTTCTGATTTAAAATTAATTCAAAATTTAGTTTTGAGTTTCAAAAAGCATTTTCTTTTATTCTAAAAATCATTTTTTAAATTTCAATTTTAATTTAGTTAATTACTTTAATGATTAAATAAATTGTTTTAATTCCAAAAATTTTGTTTTCTTTTATTATTTTCAAAAATCCAATTTGATTTAATTATTTATAATTTATTTTTGTTAATTATTTATGAGTTTAACGAATTGATTAAATTCTTTAATCAATTGATTTTATTCATAAATAGTTAAATAAAATTTAAATTATTTATAATTAATTCAAATAATTCCTAAAAATCACTTTTAAATTTTTAAAATTTCATTTTGGTATTTAAAAATCAACTAATATTATTATTAATTGGTTTATTCCTATTTTATTCTTATTTTGTTCGTAATAAATAAACCGTTCATCCATTTAATACGAAACGAACGCTTCTAGACTCGAAAAAATATTCCGCTTTCAATAAAAATACTTTCGAGACCCAATTCCTTTTGTTTCGAAAGGCCGCTTGTTTTACAAATCTTTCTGAGTTGATTATTGATCGATAAATCATATTTTTGACCCGATTTCAGTTTTACACATACGGAATCGAACCTTTTGATGAACCGAGTCATATGTGATATAAATTGAGTGATACGTGGCTTATATAATTATGTGTTATGTGAAATATGTGTGTACGTGGGTCAAGAGTCCTGTTTTGACTGTTATAATTAAGTGTGGGCTATCGTATGTGTAGACGATAGGGTTTTGACGCGCAGTTCGTCGAGTAATTATCGTTTATACGATTAAAGTGTGATCTTTTATTTATAGATATGAGTATTTGAAGACGATCAGAACCAGATGAAATGAATGAAGACTAGAGTTGAATAATATGGAATATTGGGTTGCAGCACTGTATGAGCAGCAGGCCAAATGATTAGTAAAATTGTTAGATATATTTGATAATGTCATGACTAATATGATTTGTGTTTAGTTTTCAGATCTTACTTACCAGAACAAATCAGTACTTAACTAGAAATCAGTACTTATACTGAAGTCAGAACTTAATATATCAGAACTTAAGTTGTTAGAACTTAAGTTATCAGGAGATATTTATCTAAAGATAATATCAGGACTTAAGGAGACTTTCAGATAAGGAAGGCGGTTGATTGAAAGGAAAGAAGATCAAGAAAAAGGCAAGAAGAGATATGCATGAAGAAGGAATTCTATGAAGAATATAATACTTGGAAGAAAAGATTAGTTGATATATTTTAGGAAGCATAATTATATTCCATATCAATTAGAATTTATCTTGTAACTGTGTAGTATATAAACACAAACATAGGGTTTACACTATATGTGTTATCATAATCGGAGTCATTATTCATTGTAACCCTAGCAGCTCTCGTGATAAGTTGTTCATCACTGAGAGAGGACAATTCCATATTGTAACAGAGTTTATTGTGTTAAATAAAATCTGTTTTCTGTGTTCTTATATTCGATTTGATTGTGATAAACACTATATTCAACCCCCTTCTACAGTGTGTGAGACCTAGCAAGTGGTATCAGAGCAGATCTGTTAACACACAAACAGTTTAAGATCCAAAAACAATTATGTCTGAAGAAGAACAAACTCCAACCAAGCCCACCAAAACTGAAGAACCTCCAAAGACTCAAATCCATAATCGATATGAGACTATTAGAGTTCCCATACTAAAACCATCTGAATATCCCATATGAAAGGTGAGGATGTCTATGTTTCTGGAAGCTACAGATCCAGAATACCTTGACAGAATCAATGAAGGAACACACAAGCCAACCAAACTCTCAGTTGTAGTTGCAGGTGAACCAGCAAAGTCTGTTTCAAAGGAGAAGAGTGATTACACTGCTGAAGATATCTCATCGATTGATAAGGATGCTAAGGTACGACACTTGTTGCATAGTGCCATTGATAATGTCATGTCAAATAGGGTAATTAACTGCAAGACTGCAAAGGAGATATGGGATGCCTTGGAGACAAGATGCCAGGTAACTGATTCAATTAAGAAGAACATGAAGACTATACTCACTCAAGAGTATGAGCACTTTGACTCAAAACCTGATGAGTCATTGACTGGTTTATATGACAGTTTTGTCAAACGCTTGAATGATTAGTCACTAGTTGACAAGGAATATGATCTTGAAGATTCAAATCTTAAATTCCTATTAGCTCTTCCTGAAAGTTGGGATTTGAAGGCCACCACTATAAGAGATAACTATAATCTTAAAGAAACAACTCTTGATGAAATTTATGGGATGTTCAAGACTCATGAACTTGAGATGGAACAAGGAAGCAAGAGGAATGAAAGAAAATCAAGGACAGTTGCTCTAAAGGCTGATGAGGAATCCCCCAAAGCAGCTACCTCAAGAAAAGGCAAAGGAAAAGCTCTCATCACAAAGTCTGATACTGAGTCATCAAGTTCTGATAGTGATGATGACTCAGAAACTGAAAGCTTACCTGAGATGGATGCTGATGAAGAGATGATGAAGCTGTGTGCTCTTATGGTGAAAGGAATCACAAGGATTGTATACAGGAAATTCAGAAAGGGAAAGAAATTTTCCAGGAAAGGTGCAAGTTCTGATAAGAAGGGTTTCAAAAAATCTGAAGGCAAAGGAGGAAAGTCTGACAGAGGAGATTACTCAAATGTCAAGTGTTACAACTGTGGTGAGAAAGGCCACATATCTCCTGATTGTACGAAAGTGAAGAGTGACAAAGGCAAGGCTCTTGTCACAAAGAAGAAAAGCTGGACAAACACTTCATATTCTAAAAGTGTGGTGAACTATGCCTTGATGGAAAATGATGATAGAAGTTCTGATAATGCTAAGTTAAAGGTACCTCAAACTACTTATGCATTTCATACTGATGATATTACTGAGTTGAGAAGATATCTTAAAACCACGTTCATTAGTTATAGAGATCAAACTTTAACATGTGAAAGATTAACTTCTGAAAATCTTGCTTATAAAAAGAGGAATGATTATTTAGAAAAAGAGTTAGTCATGTTCCATCAAACTCAGAAAGATAGAGATGATGCCTTTTATGTTAGGGATGAAGTACTTAAAATAAATGAATCTCTAAAAACTGAGTTAGAAAAGGAAAGAGAGATTATCAGGACTTGGACTAACTCTTGCAGAACAACTCAGAATTTTTTAAGTAGTGGAAACTGGAAAGAAGGCTTAAGTTATGGAGACGATAAGAATGATAAGGGAACTGTAGAAACTGAGCCTATAGTTGTTAAACAAAAGCCAAAGGTAAATCCTGTTAAGTTTATAGTTGTAAAGTCTGATATTGATAAATCAGAAGCTAAAGAGAAATTAACTTCTGACAAACCAAAACAGGATAAGCCAACTGAAGTTAACATAGGCTTAATGATAAAGAAGCAGCTTAAACATAAGCTGAAAGATGTTAAGAATGTAAACAAGGTAAAGCTCCCTAGGAAAAATAGGAATGGAAAGGAAGGTGTGAATAAAAGTAATGATTATAAGCCTGTTCCTAATACTCCTAGAAAGAAATGTTATAACTGTGGAAATTCTAACCATTTGGCTTCTTTTTGCAGGAAAAATAAGAACATAAACTCTTTACCTTCAAAGTCAGGAGTTAAGAGTCAGTCTGTTAGATATAGGCCACAAAATCCTTGTTTTCATTGTGGTAGTTTATGGCATTCCATTTATACTTGTAAGGAATATCATAGTTTGTACTATGATTATTATCAAATAAAACCTTCTTTAAAGAAAGTTAGCATTATTCCTTCTAATGTAAGTTCTGATGCAAAGTCTGATAGTGTAAATGCTGATATGAAAAATGTTAACATAAATTCTGATGCTAAATCCGCTACAAATGTTAACAAACTTAATAAGGCCAAAGGATCCAAGCAAGTCTGGGTCCTTAAAACTAATCATTAGTGGTCTTTGTGATTGAAG
Source organism: Apium graveolens (assembly GCF_009905375.1). NCBI lineage: Eukaryota > Viridiplantae > Streptophyta > Magnoliopsida > Apiales > Apiaceae > Apium > Apium graveolens. Next base: position 195,403,078 of record NC_133649.1, read on the forward strand.
GGCAACGGGAAAAATATCCTAGTTCTGGATAGTGGATGTTCAGGACATATGACTGGAAATAAATCCCTGCTATCAGACTTTGTGGAGAAAGCTGGCCCAGGTGTTTCTTATGGAGATGGAAACATTGGAAAAACTCTGGGATGTGGCAATATCAATCTTGGGAATGTCATCATTGAAAAAGTAGCTCTGGTCTCAGGACTTGAACACAATCTGCTGAGTGTTAGTCAAATCTGTGACAGAGGTTATCATGTGGATTTCTTTGAAGAACACAGTGAAGTTGTAAGCAAATCTACATGCAAAGTTGTTCTGAAAGGATACAGGCATGGTAACATTTATGAAGCCAAGCTTTCAATAAGTACTGATGGTTCTGTAATCTGTCTGTTGTTAGGGCGAAAACATGCACTAATATTCACGCAAGTATACGCGTTCGCAAGTAATATAGAATACTTTCTAGTTCGTTCCCTCAGAGACTCAGACTAAGTTCTTGTCTAATTAAACTCACTCACCAATGTATGATTACTTCTCAATGTTAAGATAACACTTAAAATTGTTGATTAAATATTAACTATAATTAACTACTTAATTAACCACTTAACTAACACTTCAATTTATCAATAATAAAACACTCATGAGATCACAACTTCATTATTAATTCCTTCTATAGCCATTGTTATTACCTTTAGCATGTGACAGTGATGATATTAATCGAATAACACGAAACTGATAAAAGCCAACTTTCATTGTACTAATACCATTCTACCAAGCATCCATAATTAAGATAGAAGTTGAATAGTCATCAATTATGTTGAGTTCCTATATGTCTACAGAAATTGACAACACAACGATTTAAGCACAAGTTATTCCTTTTGATTACATAGGGCAAATAAAACTGTTAGAGTTACCCACTAATCATGCACAACGTACATGAACCTATGCTAGCATGGCAAGTCCTAAATCTCAAGATCCACTGTCGCTTCACAAGAGATTAACACCCTATCTTATATGTTCGCGACGCACATAAGACGAATATGCACAACCAATACTAGATATCATGCAATTATCACACACTAAAGTATTAAACAATTAACTAAAGAATTTCATAATAAATCCGTTGCAACCCCATGATCACAATTAGCCCATAATAGAACTTATCGCCATCATGGGTTCATATGAAATCATGATAAACAACACAAGAAAATAATAACTAAACTAATTATATTAAAACAGAGTACGTCACAAGAGTAAATAAGTCAAAGCAAGAAAACTAGCATCCAACGTTACAACGAAACAAGAATTATAAGAAAATATGCTTCCTCTTCGTTGCGGTGTGCTAAATCGGTCTTCTTCCTTATCTCTTTCGCTTCTTGCGCCAAACACAATCTAAAATATAATCTCCTTCATATTCTCTATGAAAACGTCTCAAATCTACTTATATAATAGTCCCATAAAACTTAGATTATATAGAAGTTGGAAGCCAAACAGAAGTAGAAGTCTAAAATAATTCAGCTTTTTCCCCGACCCTGCGCGGCCGCTCAACATTTCTGCGCGGGCGCGCAAGGCTGTTGCGCGGCCGCTCAGCATTGCTGCGCGGGCGCGCAGGACCCTACTGGAAAAATTCCTGGTTTGCTCCGTTTCTTCGCCGTAATCTGCCCGTTCTTCTCCTCTCGCAATGGTGAACACATGCCAAGGCTTATTCTTGATGATTCCTCCTCCGAAATGCAACTAATACCCTGAAATGCATAAACACTAGAAAAATGCATCAAATACACAAAATACTTGATTTCAAGACACCAATTTAAGCCATTTTAAGACGTTCTAAGTGGTATAAAATGCCACTTATCACACCCCCAAACTTAAATCGATGCTTGTCCTCAAGCGTCACAGACTCAAAACAAATAAAAATATGCATGAATGCAATCTATATGAAAATGCAACGATCCCCCTTACTACAATTAACCAACCAAATTGTCACGTCTCAACGAATGCAGTTAGACACTAAAGATCAATAAACTCATGCAAACGGACATACAGCCAGAAACGTGGAGTGTGCAAATGCTTAACAGATATGCTTCGGAACTAGACCAATTACTATGACTAGACTATCCTCAAGGCAATCCTACGATTATACAAAGAATAAAAATTCTAGGCACAAAGTTATATACAACACTACAAGAACTCTGGAGCTTACTACGGAATTGTGCTTTTTATTTACAACTCAAATGCTTATTTGACCGTGCAATGAGTGAGGTCCACAAAAGACTTATACAATGGTATCCATGTAACGAGCGTTAGGTTAGCGGATCCCAGACTCTAAAAGCCTTAGGTCACTAGGCTCAAAGTCCCCTAAGAACTTAATAACTCGAATACCAAAGAGCCCACTCTTGATCAATTATGCAAATTTTTTTTTTTCTTTTCTTTTCTGAGCAAGTGCGTTTTGCTCCATCTTGCTCAACCCTAGACTACTCGCATAACATGCGAACCGGCTACTAGCCATTTGACGCCTAGCCACAACTAGCAAAAAATTCCATTTTTACTCCATTTTTTTTTCTTTTTCATGCCTTTACCACTAAGAACCTATTATCAAATTCTAAGCATAATAAATAGATTATCCTCGAAAATAATCAGATCATAACAACAATCTAGCCCTTAAGCATTCTCTAAGACTTAGTGAAAATACAAGTGCTTCTAGCATGCATATCAACCTACACAACTTAATATCACTTTAATGCTATCACTACACTCGCATCAATATCACAATTCAGTCGATAAATTATTGTAAAAGGGATCATGGTATATGTGTGAGCTATATGATATGACAAACAAATAAAGCTATATAAAATAAACTATATGGCAAAAATTATGCAACTATATGAACTAACTATCATGAATATGCAGCTATATGACACACACAAAATATTCCTTAACTACCACCCCCAAACTTAAAATCTTCACTGTCCCCAGTGAAGGTAGTAGAAAGGAACACAGGGTATACCTACTCAGAGTCATCATCATCATCACCCTCAGTGGGTGGAGTATCAGGCGGCGGGTATGCAGAGTCCTCACCAAAAACTGGCCACTGGATATCAGCTCCAAGGCCTCGAAAAGCAGTCCCTAACGCAAGGGTGAGCTCTTGAGCAAACCTGCTCTGCGTCTCATACATGGCATCCATCTGCCGTGAAAGCCTCCTATACTGGGCATCACCCATCCCAGCACCCTCCTGAGCTCTCGAAGAACCAGCCTCACCACGCCCTGGCCTAGCCATAGTAGCACCTCGTGCTGGACGCCCTCCTGGAAGACGATAACCCAGCCCATGCTCCTCAGGCTCACCACCGGTCCACTCCTGCATCCCATTCAGAGTGCCAGAATCTATCGGAGCTGCTGGCAACTGCAACTGCTCATGAGCCGGCCAGTTCACTCCAACTGCTCGGTATAGCTTCGTAACCGTGGATGCATAAGGGATGTTCATATGCTTTGCTCCCCTCAAAAACTTCAGAATTCCTTGGTAGATAAACTCACCAAGGTCCACATAGTATTCCTCATTCAGAATTCCCCACAACAACTGTGCTCTCTCAACTGTGATCTCGTGTGCATGTGAAGAAGGCAAAATATTAGCACATATAAATGCATTACATGCACGGGCATACCTGTTCATGGCGATCGCCGGAAAGTGACGATACTCATTATTGGCTGGACTGCGGTTCCAAACTGTGCCCGGTCGACAGAGAGTCGCACAAATCAAATCCAAGTCAAAATCCTCAGCAGTCTTTTCATTCCAGTTCTCCTCCTCGGGCTTCCTCTCTCGCTGTCCAATCACACGGCGAATCACCGCAGGATGATAATCAACCGTCAGCCCATGAACTACAGAAAACCCATTCTTTTCAGCCTTCGCGTTCGCGTAGAACTCGCGAACAACACTCATCGGTACTGCTTCGGGTGACTCACAAAAAGCTATCCACCCCTTCTCTGCAATCATGGGAAATAACTCACCATCCCTCCCTGATGGTAAAAACCCCCTCTCCTTTAGAATCGGCTTCCCCAACAGCCTAGTGTACTCCTCCTCCGCAGCTCTGTCAGTTAACCGAGGCCTTGCACCAGTACCCCTTGATGAATCAGCAGTAGGAACTGTGCTGCTGCTGTCAATAGTGCGTGCTCTCTTGGGTGCCATTGATTTATGAATAAAAGTGTGTAAGAACTGATTTTTGATGTTTATGAGAGGGTTTAAGTGTAGGAAGTTTGTGGAAGATATGTAGGATAGGTGTATGTATATATAGTGTGTGGAGTAGGTTAAATTAGATTAGGAGTGGGGTTGAGGGATCAAATCATGGGGTAATGGGAAAAGAATTCGTGGGTTTATGGGTTGTGATGGGTTTTTGTGTTTTTTTTTTCTGAACTGTAAAAAAATTTCTGGAACTCGACCCCTGCGCGGCCGCTCAGCATTTCTGTGCGGGCACGCAGCAAGCTGCGCGGGCGCGCAGAGGGTCTCTGGAATTTTTTTTTTCAGCCCCTGTTTTCTGATTTTTTTGTGTTTTTGGATAGGTTATTAACTTCTAAGGGTTCCTGTAACAACAATTCATGGGTTGCCTCCCACGCAGCGCTTTCTTTTTCGTCATTAGCTTGACGTTCCGTACCTTTCTCAAGTAGTCAACAAAATGGCACTAACCACCTCTCGGTTTGCCATGTCCCCATAGTAGTGCTTCAACCGCTGACCGTTAACCTTGAATGCTTGGTCCGAATCATTCTAAAAAATTTCCACCGCTCCATGTGGAAACACAGTTTTGACAATAAAAGGTCCAGACCACCTTGATTTCAACTTCCCAGGAAAAAGTCAGAGCCGAGAGTTGAATAACAGAACTTGTTGCCCTGGCACAAATAACTTAGGATGTAGCTTCCTATCGTGCCACCTCTTCACCTTTTCCTTATACAATTTGTTATTCTCGTACGCTTGAAGTCGAAATTCATCAAGTTCATTAAGCTGAAGCATTCTTTTCTTACCAGCTGCATCTAAATCCAGGTTCAATTTCTTCAATGCCCAGTAGGCCTTATGCTCAAGCTCCGCCGGTAGATGACATCCCTTACCGTACACCAACTGAAACGGTGACATCCTAAGTGGAGTTTTGTATGCTGTTCTGTAAGCCCAAACAGCTTCATCGAGCTTTAAAGACCAATCCTTCCTTGACGGACAAACAACCTTCTCTAGAATGCACTTTATCTCTCTGTTAGACACTTCCGCTTGACCATTTGTTTGCGGATGATAGGAAGTAGCTACTCGATGATTCACATTATAACGCTGCATCATAGAAGTGAACTTACGGTTGCAAAAATGCGATCCTTCATCACTTATGATTACCCGAGGCGTTCTAAACCTTGTGAAAATTTGCTTATGAAGAAAATTTAGCACTGCCTTTGCATCATTTGTCGGTAAAGCTTTAACTTCGACCCATTTTGAGACATAATCGACTGCCAGCAAGATTATCTGATTATTGCAAGATGAGATAAAAGGCCCCATGAAATCGATTCCCCATACATCAAAGACCTCGACTTCAAGCATCACATTTAATGGAATCTCATCCTTCCTTGACAAATTTCCCACTCTTTGGCAACGATCACACCTTAAAACAAACTGATGAGCATCCTTGAACAAAGTAGGCCAGAAAAAACCTGCTTGCAGAATACGAGCTGCCGTCTTCTCACCTCCATAGTGTCCACCATAAACCGTGGAATGGCAGTCTCGTAATATCCCCTCCGTCTCACAGAACGGGATATATCTCCTGATGATCTGGTCAGCTCCCTGTCTAAACAAATATGGTTCATCCCACATTTACCACTTCACCTCATGCAGAAACTTCTTCTTTTGAGCGGATGTCAAATTAAGCGGCATTATATTGCTGACAAGATAGTTTACAATATCTGCAAACCATGGTTCTTCCTCCTGAATTGCAAACAACTGCTCATCCAGAAAAGATTCATTGATTAACGTCCTATCTTGTGAAGTAGAATCGGGATTCTCCAACCTAGAGAGATGGTCAGCTACTTGATTCTTGGTACCTTTTCTATCTTTGATCTCTAACTCAAATTCCTGAAGTAAAAGCACCCAACGAATGAGTCTCGGCTTCGAATCCTTCTTAGAAACCAGATAGCGAATAGTTGCATGATCAGTGAATACTGTTACTTTCGTACCAAGCAGATAAGATCAAAATTTCTCAAAGCCAAAGACTATAGCCAAAAGCTCCTTCTCAGTAGTGGTGTAGTTCAATTGGGCCCCATTTAAAGTCTTACTCGCATAGTAGACCACATGGAAGAGATTTTTCTTGTGCTGTCCCAGAACTGCACCTACCGTATAATCACTCGCATCACACATCATCTCAAACGGTTCTGTCCAATCTAGTGCTGTAATAACTGGTGCAGTGATCAAACTCTTCTTGAGAGTCCCGAATGCTGCCAAACATTCATCATCAAATTTGAAAGGCACATCTTTCTCAAGTAAATTGCACAACGACTTAGATATCTTTGAAAAGTCCTTGATGAATCGCCGATAAAAACCCGCATGACCGAGAAAACTACGGATTCCTTTCACCGAATTAGGTGGGGGAAGATTTTCAATGACTCCCACCTTGGCCTTGTCCACCTCCAGACCTTTGCTAGAGACCTTATGCCCAATGATAATGCCTTCACGCACCATAAAATGACATTTCTCCCAATTAAGCACCAAATTAGTTTCCACGCATCTTTTGAGTACGGCGCGCAGATTATTCAAACATTCATCATATGAGTGTCCAAAGACGGAGAAGTCATCCATGAACACTTCGACGTTATTTCCAATCATGTCAGAGAATATAGCCATCATACATCTTTGAAAGGTGGCCGGGGCGCCACATAACCCAAACGAAACTCTACGAAAAGCAAATGTGCCAAATGGACAAGTGAAGGTAGTCTTTTCCTGATCCTCTGGTGCAATACAAATCTGATTATACCCGGAATAACCATCCAGAAGACAAAAATACTCATGTCCCGCCAATCTGTCAAGCATTTGATCAATGAATGGGAGAGGGAAGTGATCCTTCCTTGTGGCTTTGTTCAATTTTCTATAATCCATGCATACTCTCTATCCTGTAACTGTTCGAGTAGGGATGAACTCATTCTTTTCATTTGCGACCACAGTGATACCTCCTTTCTTAGGTACACATTGCACGGGGCTCACCCACGAGCTGTCAGAAATAGGATAAATGATGCCTACATCTAGCCATTTCAGAATTTCTTTCTTCACCACCTCCTTCATAATCGGGTTCAGTCTTCGCTGCTGTTCCACAGTTGGCTTACTACCTTCCTCTAACAGAATTTTATGCATACAATATGAAGGACTTATCCCCTTGATGTCTGCTATGGTCCATCCTATAGCCGATTTGAATTCTCTCAAAATCCTTAAGAGCTTGTCTTCCTCACTACCTGAAAGGTCAGCTGAAATAATAACAGGTAACGTAGATGAATCACCTAAAAAAGCATACCTCAAGTGTTCAGGTAATGGTTTGAGCTCCAAGGAAGGTGCTTCCTCTATTGATGGTTTGAGCTTCCCTTCAGCATTCTTAAGGTTAGAAGTACCAAGAGATTCAAATGGTATGTCGAGCTTTCGCTTCCATGGAGAAGCGTTCAGATATTGTAATTGCTCGTTGCTATCTTCATCATCGCTGTCAAAATCCCCCACTAAGGCCTTTTCCAATGCATCAGACATTAGCATGTGATCGAGTTCCGAAGTAACTGCGGAATCAATCACATCCACTTTTAAACACTCCTCATCTTCTGTAGGGAATTTCATTGCCTTGAATACGTTGAAGGTCACATCCTGATCTTGGACCCGCATAGTAAGTTCCCCTTTTTGCACATCTATCAAAGTACGGCCAGTAGCCAAGAAAGGCCTCCCCAAGATTATGGGAATCTTCTTATCTTCCTCAAAATCCAGAATAACAAAATCTGCAGGAAAGAAGAGCTTATCCACCTTGACGAGCACATCCTCAACTATGCCCCTTGGGTAAGTAATGGAACGGTCCGCCAATTGTAGCGACATGTATGTGGGTTTTGGATCAGGCAGATCCAGTTTTTTAAAGATCGACAAGGGCATCAGATTAATGCTTGCTCCCAAATCACAAAGGCACTTGTCAAAAGTTAGATTGCCAATGGTGCAAGGAATGGTAGCTTCCTGGATCTTTCAGTTTTGGTGGTAACTTTTGCTGCAGAACAGCGCTGCATTCTTCCGTGAGAGCAACAGTTTCAAGGTCATCCAGTTTCACCTTCCTTGAAAGAATAGTCTTCATAAACTTCGCATAACTAGGCATTTGTTCCAGCGCCTCAGCGAAAGGTATATTGATGTGAAGTTTCTTGAACACCTCCAAAAACTTCCCGAACTGTCTATCCAGCTTTTGTTGCTGCAATCTCTTAGGAAAAGGTGGTGGAGGATAAAGCTGTTTCTCCCCTGTATTAGCCTCAGGCAGAGTATGTTCAACAGTAGTCTTCTTTGGTTCCGCCACTTTCTCCTTTTGCTTAGATTCTTCATCACTAACTTCAGCTTCGACTTCTTTTGCCTTTTCAGCATCAGCTACTTTTCCAGACCTTAAGGTAATACCCTTGACTTGCTATTTAGCTTCCTTCCTGCCTGGTACGTCCGTGTCACTGGAAAGAGTGCCAGGTTGATGATTGAGTACTACATTGGCTAATTGACCGATTTGATTTTCCAAGGTCTTGATAGAAACCGCCTGACTCTTGCACAATAGCTTAAGTTCCTCAAAATCAGCACTAGTAGGTGCAGCTGCACTTCCCTGTTGAGGATATGATTACCTTGTAGCATACTGCTGTGGTTGCTGGAATCCAGGTGGGTTAAACTGTTTACTTACTCCTTGCTGATATGTTGGCTGAATAGCATTCTGATTATTCCCCCAGCTGAAATTTGGATGATTTCTGTTGTTAGGATGATAGGTCGCTGGCACAGGCTGCTGTTGTCGCTGATAATTATTCACATACTGAACAGATTCGTTGACAAGAGAACACTGATCCGTAGCATGAGAACCTGCACAAAGCTCACAAATCATAGCTATTTGATTAACTCCATACGTAGCCAAAGAATCAACCTTCATTGATAGCGCTTGGAGCTGGGCTGCAATAGCGATGGCTGCATCAACTTCCAGAATACCTGCTACCTTGCCTGACGTCATCCTCTGAGTTGGGTTTTGATGCTCATTTGCATCCATCGTGTCGATAAGATTATACGCCTCAGTATAGCTTTTAGCCCATAAGGCACCTCCAGCTGCTGCATCGAGCATGGGCCGAGATTGGGCCCCCAAACCATTATAAAAACCAGTGATTACCATCCAATCCGGCATTCCATGATGTGGACATTTTCTCAACATTTCCTTGTAGCGTTCCCAAGCCTCGCACATAGATTCTGTAGGTTGCTGCGCAAACTGAGTAAGAGCACTCCTCATAGCAGCAGTCTTTGCCATTGGATAAAACTTCACCAGAAACTTTTGCGCAAGATCTTGCCACGTAGTGATGGACCCAGCTGGTTCAGAATGTAACCAGTCTTTAGCCTTATCCCTTAGTGAGAATGGGAAAAGCCTCAACTTGATATCCTCATCAGTCACGCCATTATACTTAAAAGTGCTGCAGATCTCGACAAAATTCCTTATGTGCATGTTGGGGTCTTCAGTTGCCGCTCCTCCAAAAGAAACAGAATTCTGCACCATCTGAATAGTGCCCGGCTTGATTTCAAAGGTGTTAGCTTGAATAGCCGGATGAAGGATGCTTGACTGAATGTCATCAAATTTAGGCCGAGAAAAATCCATAAGAGCTGGATCAGCTTGAACAATACGATCTCCCATGTTTACTGGTTCTTTCTGCTCAGTTCCTGAATCCGAATCCTCAAAATCTAACTTCTCCGGAGTATCAAGAACTTCGTCTTTCTCCTCAGCTGTATCTAAGGTCCTCTTGCGAGCACGAGAACGAGTTTGCATAAACGCTTGCTAAAGTACCTGAAACACAACCGAAAAGAGTAATTAACTACTACGTCCTAATCACTGAGTCCTAATGACCAATGATGGTAAGTACATAAATTAAACAAATACGCCGAGTCCCCGGCAGCGGCGCCACAAACTTGTTAGGGTGAAAACATGCACTAATATTCACGCAAGTATACGCGTTCGCAAGTAATATAGAATACTTTCTAGTTCGTTCCCTCAGAGACTCAGACTAAGTTATTGTCTAATTAAACTCACTCACCAATGTATGATTACTTCTCAATGTTAAGATAACACTTAAAATTGTTGATTAAATATTAACTATAATTAACTACTTAATTAACCACTTAACTAACACTTCAATTTATCAATAATAAAACACTCATGAGATCACAACTTCATTATTAATTCCTTCTATAGCCATTGTTATTACCTTTAGCATGTGACAGTGATGATATTAATCGAATAACACGAAACTGATAAAAGCCAACTTTCATTGTACTAATACCATTGTACCAAGCATCCACAATTAAGATAGAAGTTGAATAGTCATCAATTATGTTGAGTTCCTATATGTCTACAGAAATTGACAACACAACGATTTAAGCACAAGTTATTCCTTTTGATTACATAGGGCAAATAAAACTGTTAGAGTTACCCACTAATCATGCACAACGTACATGAACCTATGCTAGCATGGCAAGTCCTAAATCTCAAGATCCACTGTCGCTTCACAAGAGATTAACACCCTATCTTATATGTTCGCGACGCACATAAGACGAATACGCACAACCAATACTAGATATCATGCAATTATCACACACTAAAGTATTAAACAATTAACTAAAGAATTTCATAATAAATCCGTTGCAACCCCATGATCACGATTAGCCCATAATAGAACTTATCGCCATCATGGGTTCATATAAAATCATGATAAACAACACAAGAAAATAATAACTAAACTAATTATATTAAAACAGAGTACGTCACAAGAGTAAATAAGTCAAAGCAAGAAAACTAGCATCCAACATTACAACGAAACAAGAATCATAAGAAAATATGCTTCCTCTTCGTTGCGGTGTGCTAAATCGGTCTTCTTCCTTATCTTCTTCGCTTCTTGCGCCAAACACAATCTAAAACATAATCTCCTTCATATTCTCTATGAAAACGACTCAAATCTACTTATATAATAGTCCCATAAAACTTAGATTACATAGAAGTTGGAAGCCAAACAGAAGTAGAAGTTTAAAATAATTCAGCTTTTTCCCCGACCCTGCGCGGCCGCTCAACATTTCTGCGCGGGCGCGCAAGGCTGCTGCGCGGCCGCTCAGTATTGCTGCGCGGGCGCGCAGGACCCTACTGGAAAAATTCCAGGTTTGCTCCGTTTCTTCGCCGTAATCTGCCCGTTCTTCTCCTCTCGCAATGGTGAACACATGCCAAGGCTTATTCTTGATGATTCCTCCTCCGAAATGCAACTAATACCCTGAAATGCATAAACACTAGAAAAATGCATCAAATACACAAAATACTTGATTTCAAGACACCAATTTAAGCCATTTTAAGACGTTCTAAGTGGTATAAAATGCCACTTATCATCTGTTAAGTAGAGCATCAATTGAAGAAAGCTGGAATTGGCACATGAAACTCTCTCATTTAAATTTCAACAATATAAATGAACTAGTCAAGAAAGATCTTGTGAGAGGTTTGCCAAAATCAGTATTTGCTCCTGATGGCCTTTGTGATTCCTGTCATAAGGCAAAACAAAGAAAATCTTCATTCAAGAGCAAGACTGAATCTTCAATTCTCGAGCCTTATCACTTACTACATGTTGATCTATTTGGTCCAGTGAATGTCATGTCTATTGCAAAGAAGAAATATGTTATGGTCATAGTGGCTGAGTTCACCAGATACACATGGGTGTATTTCTTGCACACAAAAAGTGAAACTGCATCTATCTTGATTGATCATGTCAAACAACTAGATAAAGTGGTTAAAGACTCCGTGAAAATCATAAGAAGTGATAATGACACTGAGTTCAAGAATTTGATTATGGAAGAGTTCTGCAAAGACCAAGGAATCAAGCAGGAATTCTCTGCTCCTGGAACTCCACAGAAAAATGGAGTGGTTGAAAGAAAGAATAAAACTCTCATTGAAGTTGCACGAACTATGCTTGATGAAGCAAAGTTACCAACCTATTTTTGGGCTGAAGCTGTGGAGACTGCTTGTTTTACTCAAAATGCAACACTCATTAACAAGCATGGAAAGACACCATATGAGATGGTGAAGAAAAAGAGGCCAAATCTGAAGTATTTTCATGTATTTGGATGCAAGTGTTTTGTTTTTAAGAATCATCCTAAACAGCTATCCAAATTTGATCTAAAAGCTGATGAAGGAATTTTTGTTGGATATCCACTTTCCACAAAAGCCTTCAGATTCTACAATTTAAGAACAAGGGTTGTCATGGAATCTATCAATGTCTCTTTTGATGATAAGAAGATTACAGGACTTGAAAATTTCAATGATCATGATCAGCTGGGATTTGAGAATGAAGTTTTAAATTCTTATACTGTAAATCCTGACAGTCTAAATCCTGATACTGCAAACTCTGATGGATTAAACTCTGTTGTTATTGAAACTGTGGTGACTACGCCAAAGGAAGATGCACCTGTTCAGGGGGAGCATACTGAAGATACTACCACATCTCAAGAAGCATCAGAACCTACAACTGGCTCTTCAAGTTCTGATTCATCAAGTTCTGATGGGCAAAGTTCTGATAATTCTGGGAACTCCAATTTTGAAGGATCCAACTCAGAGAGCATAATTTCAGGGGGAGCATCAGAAAAGGTTGATGAAGATAGCATGGATCATGGGGGAGCATCCAGTTCTAGAGAAAACCTTCCATCTGCAAGGAAGTGGACTAAAGCACATATACCTGACTTAATTATTGGAAATCCTGATGCAGGTGTTAGAACTAGAACAGCTACATCAAATGAATGTCTCTATCACTCTTTTCTTTCTCAGACTGAACCAAAGAAAGTGGAAGAAGCTCTTCAATATGCTGATTGGGTGCAAGCAATGCAGGAAGAGTTAAATGAATTTGAAAGAAATAAAGTCTGGACCCTAGTGCCAAGACCAAAGAACAGATCTGTAGTTGGTACAAAGTGGGTGTTCAGAAATAAAACTGATAGTGATGGCATAATTACAAGGAATAAAGCAAGGCTAGTTACAAAAGGATATTCTCAACATGAGGGAATTGATTATGATGAAATATTTGCACCAGTTGCTAGATTGGAAGCCAAAAGGATATTTTTGGCTTATGTTGCTCACAAAAAGTTTGCAGTCTTTCAAATGGATGTAAAAAGTGCTTTTCTTAATGGAGAATTGGAAGAAGAAGTATATGTTGAACAACCTCCAGGTTTTGTAGATTCAAAATTTCCTAATCATGTCTACAGACTTGACAAAGCACTTTATGGCCTTAATCAAGCTCCAAGAGCATGGTATGAAACATTAGCTCAGTTTTTTCTGGAAAGTGGATTTAATAGAGGGACTATTGACAAAATACTGTTTTATCTCAACCATGGAAAGGACTTACTTTTGGTGCAGATATATGTTGATGATATCATTTTTGGTTTTACGAATGATAGACTTTGTAAAAGGTTTGCCAAACTAATGTAGTCAAGATATCAAATGAGTATGATGGGAGAACTTAGATATTTTCTGGGCCTTCAAGTCAAGCAGAATGAAGAAGGAACTTTTATTTGTCAATCTAAGTACACCAGAAATTTGTTGAAGAAATTTGGAATGTAAGATTGTTCAAGTGCATCCACTCCTATGGGCACTGCAACAAAATTGGATAAGGATACTGGTACATCAGTAGATATTACTGATTACAGAGGTATAATTGGCTCACTACTCTATCTAACTGCCAGTAGACCTGATATCATGTATGCTACCTGTCTTTGTGCAAGATTTCAAGCAGATCCAAGAGAACCTCACTTAACAGCTGTGAAAAGAATTTTCAAATACCTTAAGGGTACAGCTGATCTGGGATTGTGGTATCCTAGAGAATCAGACTTTAAGCTAATAGGGTACTCAGATGCAGATTTTGCAGGATGCAAAATTGATAGGAAAAGCACAAGTGGAAGCTGCCAATTTCTTGGAGGCAGATTAATTTCTTGGTTTAGCAAGAAACATAAATCAATTTCCACATCAATTGCAGAAGCAGAATACATTGCTGCAGGGAGCTGTTGTGCACAGATTCTTTGGATGAAGAATCAGTTACTGGATTATGGGTTAATATATTCTAAAATCCATATTTACTGTGATAATCAAAGTGTTATTGCTATGATAGGTAATCCAGTTCAATACTCAATGATAAAGCATATCAGCATTAGGTACCACTTCATAAGGGAACATGTGGATGAAGGTACAGTGGAATTGCATTTTGTTCCAACAGATCAACAACTAGCAGATATCTTCACAAAACCACTGTGTGAAGCAACCTTTACAAGATTGGTAAATGAACTTGGAATGGTTTCAGGTTCTTCCTCTAAATCTGCTTAGTTTATGTTCTGATACATCAGACTTTATGATCAGTATTTACAGATATTACTATCTTTGTGAATTCTGTGCCTAAATTGAAAATTTGCTTAAATGCTGATTGTTGTCTGATGTGAATTTCTAAACTCTGATAGTGATATGAATGTTTCTGTAACTATTCAATCCAATGAGGATAATTGTGCTAGATGCTGAACTAGTAGTCTTTAATATACTAAAGATCCCATGTCTGAAGTAATTTTTTATGTGGAAATCTCTTAACACAAGCAAATTCTAATATTGAGCTTAGTTGAAGTTTACTTTGTGTATCTTATTACTATGTCAAAAACTAGAATAGTGCTTCTTATCTCTTAAGTTCTGATGTTAGTAAATCTGATGGATGTACTAAGTGCTGATAAGCTTCACTTATTAATAAAAAAAGAAATAAAAATCAGGTACTCCTTTGAGATCTAGAGTAAAAAATGTGGAAGGGAAGACCCAAGTGCATTGCTGGTATTAAGTAATATGCATTAGAAAAGCAAAAATGAAGTTTTCTTGGTGACTTTTCACATTCTCTGATCACTAGAGAAATACTCTGATAATAACATAACATCTGATAAGCAGTTGTGACTCACTTACACTGAGAAGTCACTGTAAAAAGGAATTTCAAAAGATGCATAAAATGAGCATAAAACAGTTGAGGTGGACTCATACATGAACTCATTCTATAGTAAACTTCAGAATAATGACAGATTTTAAGCAAAGTTCTTAGTTATGCCTTATTTCTAAGATGTACTGAAGTGATTCAGACCTTACACTTTGTCTGATATTTAGCTTAATGCACACACATACACTCCATATGAATGATGAAAATTACTGTCGTGATAAATGTTATTTTGGATGAACTGTTTAAGTATTAGTTGCATAAATTTTGAGGACAAGTTCTGATGGAACTTCTGATGATTAAGTTCTGATGTACCCATATCAGTATTTGTGTGAAGAATTACAGGAATAAACATTCACTTTTCGAGTTAAGAAGCCATATCCTGATGATTTTTAAATTATGATAATAATCAAGTTCTGATGCTGATGTGGCAGTATTTATTTACTTGGTTTATTTTTGGTCATTACCTCAATGATCACATTTTTTTTTCAGAATATTGGTTTATGTGAGATAAAGCAGTAATAATCATTTGTTTAGTGGGAACAGTTTTTTTTAAACTGAACGTGCAAAGTCATAATTGCTTATTTACCGTGCCCATTAACTTTTGCCTTAACTGCTACATGTTTGACAGGTGTAAAGGTCTGTTCCACTCCTCATTAACTGCTGTAATATGCATTGTCTAAGTAAAAGAGATAAAAGATTTTCAAACGTTTGACAGGTGTATAGGGGATGATGTTGAAGCCTCACTAGCCTTTCATACTATTCTTTTGTCAGGGGATGCTGATGATGCTGATTCTATAAGTTCTGATGCTGCTAATGCTGAACTTGCTGGTGAAGCTGCTGCCAATGTAGATGCTGATGCAGCTGGTCCATCAGGACATGCACCTCAACAAGCTCCAAACAAAACTGAATTAATCAAGAAGTTTTTTAGAGAAGATGCATCAGTACCTTGGAGTGAAACTCCTAGAGGAAGGGAGTGGACTAAGGAATGGAACAAAGTTGATTTTGTTCATTCTTCAACCATACTTGCTGAGCACTTGACCAAAGCTGATGAGATGCTAGTTAATGATGATTTCAAGACATAGCTAAGAGTTACTGCACTAAGTGTAAGGCACCTTCAAGGTTAACAATCTATAACTCAGGTCAAGGTAGACAAGATTCAAGAATCCATAAATCAGCAAGATATGATTGTCAAGCTGGACAAGAAAAGGTTTTTCAAACCTACCTTTGACAGAATTGAGTACATTGAGAAAACTCAGGAGAAGCAACAGGCTTAGATTGATGAAATTTTGAAGAATCAAGTTTCTCATCAAAATCAACTCAATGAGATCCAATCCTCAGTGGATTTGCTTGTCTCTCTTCTTTTACTATTTGATGCCAAAAAGGGGGAGAAAGTAATTAAGTCCAAATGCAAAACTGTTAAGACACTGAAGGGAAAGGATGATGAAAAAGATGACCAGGGAAACTCTGGAATGGGTGGAGGTCATGGTCAAGGTAAAGGTTTTTCATCAAGCAAAGCTGGAACTACAAGTCAAAGAACAAGTTCTGATACTGGGAGAAGAATAAGTTCTGATACTGGTAAAAGGATAAGTTCTGATAAACATCTGGAACTTGATGAGGAAATTTCAAGACAGTTATTTCTAAAAGAAAATCCAGGAATGGACTTTGAGAGTCTAAAGGAAGAAGAAGCTAGACTTAAGTTAGAAAAAGTCAACTCCAAATCTAAATCTTCTGTTATTGAAAAGAAACTTTCTAAGGCTAAAGGCATTGTGATAAAAGAAAGGACAAATCCTGAGGCAACTAAAGCCAAATCACAAGTGGAGATAGATCCAAGGTCTAAGGGCAAAAAAAAAGTTGATGAACCTGTAAAGGTTTATGTGCCATTTGTGGATGAAGAAATATCTGATGAAGATGCTTGTCTTACTCTGATAAAAAGGAAGATTTCTCAAACAACCTCTGACATGGCTCATGTTGTTCAGAGTCAAGATATAGTAAGTTCTGATATGACAGTGAAACAAGCAACCTCTGACTTAGCTCAAGTTGGCTTGATATCAGAAGATAAGGAAAGGGAAACCTCTGACATTGCTCATGTTAAACCTTCAAAGTTACTCCTACCAGGATTCACCAAAGCTAAACAGACTCAATCTTTGAAGACTGCAACAAGTGGTTTTGAAGCAAGAGTTGTTACAGGAAAAGAAGCCAGGGATAAATCTGGATTGGGTAGTGCTGATGAAAGAAGAATACAGAACACAACCAATGATCCAACTTCTTTAAGTGAACCAGGTGTTGGAGCAACTCCTGAAAGATTGAATCAGCTTGAATCTGTACAGATGGTTTATCATACATTTTTGAAAGAACACATCTTATTATATTTTATGACAGATGGAAGGGTATGCCATATTAGGCAGAATGCTATACCACTGAAGTATTTTGAGGAACTGGAATATGTTCTATTCTTACTTCAAGTGAAGAACAGATTAATAGATGGTGCTGCAAATTATTTGAAGACTCAAATTCAAAGACAGAAGAAGCTTTACTCTGTAAAGTCTGACAGCACATACCGTCCCAAGTACAGAGATCGCAAAGGTGATATTGTCAAGATGAAGCCTAATTCTGCTAAGATTATAACTACTTTTCTGGGTTATAAGGCTGTGGAATTCAATCTTGAGTCTGACAAGGCATATTTAATCAGACTAGATCAGGATATAAGGAAAGCTAGAATAAATGATCTCAGGGCTGCTATCTTTCAAATTGGTGAAGATACAGTTGAATTGAAGAATGCTAAAAGGAGGATGGTTAATGAACTTGAATATGATGAGAGATGTTTGTTAAAGAACTATCTCAGAACAACTCCTGATATCAAAGAGATCAGTAATTGAAGCCAAGTCAAAGATCTACAACTGCTTAAATTCTGATGTTTATATAGACTGAAGCTGTTATCAGACCTTGAGGATGGTAAAGCTACAAGGACTGTAAGTTGTAGTTAACTAGCCCAATTTTCATGCATTTGTACTTAATGTTTTTGACATCATCAAATATCTGTTAAACTTGTATATTATGCTAATTTACAAGTTGGGGGAGATTGTTATATATATTTGATAATGTCATGACTAATATGATTTGTGTTTAGTTTTCAGATCTTACTTAACAGTACAAATCAGTACTTAACTGGAAATCAGTACTTATACTGAAGTCAGAACTTAAGTTGTCAGAACTTAAGTTATCAGGAGATATTTATCAGGAGATAATATCAGGACTTAAGGAGACTTTCAGATAAGGAAGGCGGCTGATTGAAAGGAAAGAAGATCAAGACAAACTCAAGAAGAGATATGCATGAAGAAGGAATTCTATGAAGAATAGAATACTTGGAAGAAAAGATAACTAGTTGATATATTTTAGGAAGCATAATTATATTCCATATCAATTAGAATTTATCTTATAACTGTGTAGTATATAAACACAGACAAAGAGTTTGCACTATATGTGTTATCATAATCTGAGTCATTATTCATTGTAACCCTAGCAGCTCTCGTGATAAGTTATTCATCACTGAGAGAAGAAAGTTCCATATTGTAACAGAGTTTATTGTGTTAAATAAAATCTATTTTCTGTATTCTTATATTCGATTTGATTGTGATAAACACTGTATTCAACCCCCTTCTACAGTGTGTGAGACCTAACAAAAATAAAGACGGTGATGTTTTGAGACAGAATGTCAGAATAGATGCGTCTTTGCGAGTGTGACTAACTGCTAAATCTCAAAGGCAAGTATCCTTATCATCACTTATTATTCAAGTGATATTTATTTTAAATCTTCTTATGCAAGTATTGTTTTTCCTATTCTCAGTTCGGAATGGATATATGTTTACATATCGCTAAATTAAACGCATATTATGCAAGTACTCTATGTTATTCTATGTTCAGAATAGCTAAATGTTTTTACTTATCAAATTACTGAATTTATAAATGTTTTGGATTTTGAGAAAAATGATTTGGTTGTGAGTATTCCTGCCCAAGTAAATGAGGAAATAAAATTATTTCGGGTGTCGATTATTAAGACCCATTTTCAATAAAAGGTTTTAAGATTGGATCAATACGTAAGTGACCGGGGAGGACGGTCCAGCGGAGGGCTATTGCTAAGTGTCATATGAAATATTATGACACAATTTGTGCCACAGGCAGATATATTGCCTTTTTATTTGAGTATTCATGCTTTGGGGACATGTTTCTATGAATCATGACCTTGTGCTATCACACGGGCTGATCATCATGTGATAGTACGTCCGTCGCTGAATGATCCCAATCTAAATTATTTTATTTTTTTAATAATCATAGAATAAATGATTTATCAACTGATTCTGTTTTGAATTAATGGTAAAATTCAGTTTTGATTCAGTTTCTGATTTATGCTGATACTTACTTTGTTGTTAAATATCAAAGGTGGTATTAATATATATGATTGTTGTTGACTTCAGTATGGGATGTTGTGAGCATCAAAGTTCGTATTGATATCTAATTTGATATGACAACAAAATGAGTATTAATATCAAGAGTTCGGTTTTGAATAAAGGTCCATAATCATTGCTTCTTGTTATTGTGGTTTATGATATTTCCGTAAACACGGTTTTACGAGTTTTATCCTTGTCAAGATTCAAAGTCTTGCTGAAGCATTTCGCTCGAAAATATCAAAAAGAGTTTTTAATACAGTGAGAAACAATTATCCGATTTTTTAATAAATTTCTGTTTCAGCAATTATGATTTTAAAATGTTCTGCGCTATTGCAAATGTCAGTTTTATGTCAAAACGACCCTATATTTTCTATAATAATCTTGCTGAGCATTTCTTTCGCTCATACTTGCCTGTTTTTAAATTTAACCTCTAGTGAGGATTAGCTGGCGCTATTTAGCTGCGTAATTCGAGAAAGCAAAGGAAGAAACTTTTAGAAGGTGGTTGGTCCAGGGTTTGCTGGCTAGTGTAAGTTCTGTTATGTAAAGTTATTTATATTATATTATATTATAGTTGTGTATTGTATAGTTGGGACTAGTATACTTCTTTTTGAAGTTATACTAGTGGCTTTAGTTTTGAGATTGTAAAGTATTGAAAAGAGTTTTAAAAGAAAGTGAAAAATTTATTGGTGGAATTTGAAATTCTTGTGTCTAGAACTGTTATAACCTGAAAAGATCTTGGTGTAGTTTGGGGTCACATATGCTATATTTCAGTTGTTGGCATTTATTTATTGATTAAACAGGTTATTTTGGATTGAGGTTTCATAGTGACGACCAAATCCCCTGACCCCAGATTTGGGGGCGTTATAGGTTGGTATCAGAGCTGAGGTTATAGTAAACTAGAAACGAGATTGTGTAGGAGTGTGTATAGCTATGTGAGGACGCTTGAGCTCATATCGAGTTCCTGTTGGACTATTGGATATAGTACCAATGAGTAAGCTAAGATAGGCGCATTCATTTGAGATGGGTGTGTTGAGCTGGACAAAACTCCTGGAAGTTACAAACTTCTATTGTGGAATCTTCTGAGACTACGATTCGACAACGATGAAGATTACGATATCCTTAAAACATGAAGAAGCATCTAGAAGCAGATGACGAGTCAACAGAAGAGTTCAAATAGAAGATAAATATTAAGACCTTGGCAATACCTTCTCTTTCTATAACTTCTCTTGACCTCTCTTTAAAGAGGTATCTGTTAGAGGATCCATTCTCTAACACCCGTCTAGAATCTTGTTTTTTGGATTTCATTTTCTCCAAAAATATCAGTTTTGAAATCTTTTCAGTTTTATTCATTTGATTTTGGATTCCTTTTATATTCTTTTATTTTGACTGATATGAACAACCCTAACTATAGGGGACACAAGGTATACATGTCTGTGTGATAGGTGTTGGATGGGACGCCATCACTTGTGGTGTTATGACTACAAGAAGGATTACAACCTTTAGTAGTGTCTTAATTTGGGCACGCAATACCAAGTTCATTGATCATATTGATCTCTCAGTTATTCTTTTATTTCAACAATACTTTTCTCCAGTTCAGATTTTGATCCCGTTATGATATAAAATTCTTTTCTCTTTGAAATTTCATGATCTTATCATTGGAAATATTCAAAGGTATGCCAATCAAGTTAAGCTGAGTTATCTTGGTCAAGTCAAAGTAAGGCTATGTGATGGGATTACAAAGAGCAATAGTGGATTGCAATGCGATTAAAATATCAGTGGTGTACGATGAAGTCAGTCTGTTTCTTTATTCTCTCTCTATTTACCTCTTTATCTCTTTCTTTTTTTCTCTCTCTTTATCTTTCTTTCTATTCTTCTTTCTTGTAATCAGTAAAAGTGTTTCTATTGAGAAATTGGTCAAAAGATGCGGATGAAACAATGGTGCTGAGTGAAGCTTTCATGATAACTATTCAGTGTTACTGGAAATTTTGAGAAAAGCTATGTATGCAAGATTGGGAAGTTGGTTAGAAGACCCTTAGTGATTTCTTCTGCTGATTTCGAGGACAGAATCCTTATAAGGGGGTAGATTGTAATATCCCATATTTTCAGATATTATTATTATTATTATTTAAAGTTGTTTATGTGCTTTTTTTGTGAATTTTAATAAAGTATCTGGTAATTGGAGTTGATGCTTTGGAGGTTTATATGTGATATTCTTTGAGTATTCTATTTTTATATGTCCAGAATAAAATATAGATAATTGTGATATTTTTCTGGTAATTTTTGGACTTTTGTATGATTTTATAATGATTTATGGATTTATTAATTATTTTAAAAGTAATTATAAAACTATTTTATAAAGCCGGGAATCGTCCAACTTCAACTGTTTTTGCGTTTCTACAACCCAAAACTCTTCCGAAAACACTTTCCAAACCTAATCTGGATATTCTGAACATTTTCCGTGCTTTAACTTTTCGATCCGGATTACGGTTTGACATGTACGCGTCGCGATGTACAATTTTCGATACCATAAATATTTTAATAGATCTGTAAAACCCGTATTCTCGAGAGACAGGATATGTTTATATTATTTTCTCATAAGGGTTTTATAAGAAGCCCGGTTTTGATGATTATCCAAAATTGATACCAAATTGAATCATTTTATTAGTTACTTAGGGGCTAAGTAACCTATTTTCGGATCCAATACGATCCAACGGGTATCAATATTCTATAAATATAAATAGTCGTTTCTTATTTTATTTTTATACAGATATTTATAAGCAAACAGTTACAACATATGATTTATAGAGATGAAGCTAGTGAAATCATCATCAATCACATAAGGCAAGTCGACAATCATCCTGACCTCAAAGTAAAAGGAATCAGGAGTGACAATTGAACTGAGTTCAAGAATTCTGTGATGAGACTATTTTGTGAAGAGAATGGGATCATGCATGAGTTTTCTGCAGCTAGAAATCCACAACAGAATGGAGTGGTGGAAAGGAAAAACAGATCTCTTATTGAAGCTGCAAGAACCATTCTAGAAGAATCAAAGTTACCAACATATTTTTGGGCTGAAGCTGTGAATACTGCATGCTACACTCAGAATATTTCTTTGGTTAATCAAGCCAAATGCATGACACCCTACCAAGTGTTCAAGAACAGAAAGCCAACTCTAAACTTTCTACATGTCTTTGGCTGTAAATGATATATCATAAGAAATCAAACTGATTAACGTGGAAAGTTTGATGCCAAAGCAGATGAAGGAATTTTTGTTGGATACGCTGTTGGAAAAGCATATAGAGTCTACAATCTGAGAACCAACATTGTTATGAAATCAGTACATGTTCTATTTGATGATAAAAAGATTGAAGCACTGCAAGATGGAGATTTCCATGAGAGCCTCAAATTGGATAATGTGGAGATGATTTATGAAGATAGTGATGATGATAGTGATCAAGAACCAATATCCAAGGACAATACAGAAAAATCTACAACTAATGAAGCACATAATTTAACATCCGTCAAAAGACCTAGTGCATCATCCGTCGAGAGACAATCTGCATCATCCATCGACAGGCAAAGAACATCATCCCTCGACAGGAAAAGACCAATAAATGTCGATCCCTTAACAGGAGTTGGAAGTCAAATAAAATCACAGTCAGAAAGAGCCCCATCTTCGAGTCAAAGATCCATAAACTCAGGGGGAGTTTCTGATAATCAAATCTCTACTAATCATCAAGACAACAATGAGGCCTCTTCTAGTTTAGTAGGATTTAGTGGTATTACTATAACAGAGAAAATGGACTAGAGATCACCCTTCTGAGCTCATTATTGGTGATGCATCTTTTAGAGTTCAAATAAAGAAAGCAACTCAAGAAGAATGTATGTATAACAGCTTTCTTTCTAAGGAAGAACCAAAGAAGGTAGAAGAAGCTCTGTTGGATCCTGATTGGGTTTTAGCTATGCAGGAAGAGCTAAGCCAATTTGAAAGGAACAAGGTATGGAAGCTGGTACCCAAGCCTAAAGGAAAGAATCCAATTGACACCAAGTGTGTATTCAGAAACAAGATGGATGAAAATGGCATAGTTGTCAGGAACAAAGCTAGATTGGTTGATAAGGGCTATTGTCAACAAGAAGGAATAGACTTTGATGAAACTTTTGCTCTTGTTACAAGACTTGAAGCCATCATCTCATAAGGGTTTTATAAGAAGCCCGGTTTTGATGAATACTGAAGCCCGGTTGTGTTTGATGATAAAAAGATTAAAACTTTATTAATCATATAAGGCAAGTCAACAATCATCCTGACCTCAAAGTAAGAAGAATTAGGAGTGACAATTGAACTGAGTTCAAGAATTCTGTGTTGAGACTATTTTATGAAGAGAATGGGATCATGCATGAGTTTTCTGCAGCTAGAACTCCACAACGGAATGGAGTGGTGGAAAGGAAAAATAGATCTCTTATTGAAGCTGCAAGAACAATTCTAGAAAAATCAAAGTTACCAACATATTTTTGGGTTGAAGCTGTGAATACTGCATGCTACACTCAGAATATTTCTTTGGTTAATCAAGCCAAATGCATGACACCCTACCAATTGTTCAAGAATAGGAAGCCAACTCTAAACTTTCTACATGTCTTTGGCTGTAAATGCTATATCTTAAGAAATCAAACTGATCAACATGGAAATTTGATGCCAAAGCAGATGAAGGAATTTTTGTTGGATACGCTGTTGGAAAAGCATATAGAGTCTACAATCTGAGAACCAACATTGTTATGAAATTAGTACATGTTGTGTTTGATGATAAAAAGATTGAAGCACTGCAAGATGGAGGTTTCCATGAGAGCCTCAAATTTGATAATGTGGAGATGATTTATGAAGATAGTGATGATGGTAGTGATCAAGAAACAATATCCAAGGACAATGCAGAAAAATCTACAACTAATGAAGCACATGATTCAACATTCGTCAAAAGACCTAGTGCATCATTCGTCGAGAGACAATCTGCATCATCGGTTGACAGGCAAAGAACATCATCCCTCGACAAGAAAAGATCAATATCCGTCGATCCCTTAACAGGAATTAGAAGTCAAATAAGATCATAGTTAGAAAGAGCCCCATCTTCAAGTCAAAGATCCATAAACTCAGGGGGAGTTTCTGATAATCAAAACTCTACTAATCATTAAGACAACAATGAGGCCTCTTCTAGTTTAGTGGGATTGAGTGGTATTACTACAGCAGAGAAAATGGACTAGATATCACCCTTCTGAGCTCATTATTGGTGATGCATCTTTTAGAGTTCAAATAAGGAAAGCAACTCAAGAAGAATGTTTGTATAACAGCTTTCTTTCTAAGGAAGAACCAAAGAAGGTAGAAGAAGCTCTGTTGGATCCTGATTGGGTTTTAGCTATGCAGGAAGAGCTAAGCCAATTTGAAAGGAACAAGGTATGGAAGCTGGTACCCAAGCCTAAAGGAAAAAATCCAATTGACGCCAAGTGGGTATTCAGAAACAAGATGGATGAAAATGGCATAGCTGTCAGGAAGAAAGCTAGATTGGTTGATAAGGGCTACTGTCAATAAGAAGGAATAGACTTTGATGAAACTTTTGCTCCTGTTGCAAGACTTGAAGCCATCAGAATTTTCTTAGCCTATGCAGCCCATGCCAATTTTAAAGTCTATCAAATGGATATCAAAAATGCCTTTCTGAATGGAGATTTGGTGGAGGAAGTCTATGTCAGTCAGCCTCCTGGTTTTGAAGATCCAAATTTTCCAGAATATGTCTACTATTTTTTTAAAGCACTTTATGGATTGAAGGAAGCACCTAGAGCCTGATATGATACTTTATCAACGGTTCGCTTAGAAAATCACTTCACAAGAGGTATTGTTGAACAAACTTATTATTTAGAAATGTTAATGGCTCTAGTATACTTGTTCAAATTTATGTTGATGATATTATATTTGGCTCTATAGATGAAAAACTTTGCAAAAAGTTTGCCAAACTGATGCAAAGTAAGTATGAATTGAGCATGATGGGAGAATTAACTTACTTTCTTGGTTTACAAGTTAAGAAAGTTAGTGATGAAATATTCATTAGTCAAACCAAATATATTTATGATCTTTTAAAGAAGTTTGATCTAATGGATTGCACATCTGCAAACACTCACATGGCCACTGCAATTAAACTTGAATTAAACACTACTGAAAAGTCTGTGGATATTTCAAGCTATGGAGGCATGGTTGGCTCACTTCTGTACTTAACAACTAGTAGGCCAGATATAATGTTTACTACTTGTCTTTGTGCTAGATTTCAGGCTGATCCTAGAGAATCTTACTTAGTAGCTATTAAGAGAATTTTTAGATATCTCAAGGGCACACAAAAACTTGGTATTTGGAACCCTATGATTCTGGTTTTGATCTAACTCGTTATTCAGATCCAGATTATGCAGGTTGAATAGATAGAAAAAGTACAAAAGGAACCAGTCAATTTCTAGGAAACAAGCTAGTATCCTGGTTCAGTAAAAAGCAAAATTTAGTTTCTACTTCTACAGCTAAAGCTGAGTATATTTCCTGCTGGTAGTTGTTATGCACAGATTCTATGGATGAAAAACCAATTGTTGGACTATGGTCTACAAGTGGACAAAATTTCTATTTTCTGTGATAATACAAGTGTAATTGCCATCACTGAAAATCCAGTACAACATTCAAGAACAAATTACATAGACATCAAGTACCACTTCATTAGGGAACATGTGATGAATGGTACTGTGGAACTTCATTTTGTTCCAAGTGAAAAGCAGCTTGCAGATATCTTTACCAAGCCACTTGATGAATCTACCTTTACTAGCTTGGTAAGTGAGTTAGGTATGCTTAATTATTCTTAAATTATTTCTGATAATTTTGCAAGTTATAATGCAGCCAGAAACTTAATTGATTTTTCTGTTTTAGATGAAATTTTGGCTAAGTCAAAATTTACATCTCAACGGATGTTCATTATCCATCGAATTTGATCATCCGCCGAAATATAATAGCTTGGTAAAAATCAATTACTTTTCTGGATTATTTTAAACCCGACGGATAATTGCTTTATTCTCATCCGTCGAATTGTCTACATCTTAGTCGTTAAAAGCACTGAACATTATCCATCGGATATACTTACAGTCTATAAGTATATCACGACAAATAATTGACAGAATTTTGACAGTTTATTTTATTTTTAAACGGCTATTTTGGGCAATTCTGATTGGGTCTTTAATTTTTATCTTTAAAGTTTTATCCCATTTATTTGAGAGTATTGTTAGATATATTTGAGGTGTCATATCTCATATGATTTGTGTTTAGTTTTCAAAACTTAACAACTGGACATATCAGGACTTACTGAAATCAGGACTTACTGAAGTCAGAGCTTAATATCAGAACTTAAGGTCATATCAGAACTTAAGTGCGGGAAGACTTTCAGATAAGGAATGAAGCTGATTTACAGGAGAAGATCGAGACTAAAACAAAAGAAGATATGCATGAAAAGAGTTACAAGACTAGAAGACTTGTAGAAGATATCTGATTGATATATTTTAGGAGACAGAATTATATTCCATATCAATTAGAATATATCTTGTAACTGTGTACTATATAAACACAGACTTAGGGTTTACACTATATGTGTTATCATTATCGAGAATATTATACATTGTAACCTAGCAGCTCTTAGTGATATTTGTTCATCACTGAGAGAGAACAGCAGTTCATATTGTAACAAAGTTTATTGAATATACTTGATCTTTGTTACATACTTCTGTTAAATCGATTTGATTGTATAAACACTGTATTCAACCCCCTTCTACAGTGTTGTGTGACCTAACAATTGGTATTAGAGCTTTTCTGTTAACACATACATTAAAGATCCAAAAAATCATGTCTGAAGAAGCACAAACCCCAACTAAGCCCACCAAAACTCAAGAAACTCAAAACACTCAAACCCACAGTCGATATGAGACTATTAGGGTTCCCATACCGAGGCCTTCTGAGTATCCCATATGGAAAGTGAAGATGGCTATATTTCTGGAAGCTATAGATCCAGAATACCTTGATAGGATTAATGAAGGACCATATAAGCCTACCAAGCTCTCTGTTACAGTTGCTGATCAACCAGCAAAGTCCATACCAAAGGAGAAAGGTGATTACACAGCTGAAGACATCTCATCTATTGCCAAGGATGCAAGGGTAAGGTATTTGCTGCATAGTGCCATTGATAATGTCATGTCAAACAGGGTAATTAATTGCAATACTGCAAAGGAGATATGGGATGCTTTGGAGATAAGATGCCAGGGAACTGATGCAATCAAAAAGAACAGGAGGAATATACTCACTCAAGAGTATGAGCACTTTGACTCAAAAGCTGATGAGTCATTAACTGATTTATATGACAGGTTTGCCAAACTCTTGAATGATCTGTCACTGGTGGACAAGGAGTATGATCTTGAAGATTCAAATCTAAAATTCCCTTTAGCTCTTCCTGAAAATTAGGATTTGAAGTCTACTACCATAAGAGATAACTATGACCTTACTGAAACTACTCTTGATGAAATTTATGGTATGCTCAAGACTCATGAACTTGATATGGATTAAAGGAGCAAGAGGCATGGAAGAAAGTCAAGGAATGTTGCTCTTAAAGCTGAGGAGGAATCTCCTAAAGTGGCTGCCTCAAAAAGGGGCAAAGGAAAGGCTCTCAACATAAAGTCTGATTCAAAGTCATCATATTCTGATGATGATGATTCAGAAACTGAAAGTTTATCTGAAGTTGATGTTGATGCAGAGATGATGCAACTGTGTGCTCTTATGGTGAAGGGTATCATAAAGATAGCCTACAGGAAATTCAGAAAGGGCAAGAAGTTTTCCATGAAAGGTGGAAGTTTTGATAAGAAAGGATTTAGAAAGTCTGAAGGCAAAGGAGGAAAGTCTGACAGAGGAGACAACTCAAATGTCAAATGCTACAATTATGGTGAAAGAGGCCACATATCTCCTGACTACAATAAAGGAAAAAGTGACAAAGGCAAGGCACTTGTCAGAAAGAAGAAAAGATGGACAAACACTTCAGATTCTGAACATGAGGTGAACTATGCCTTGATGGAAAATGTTGACAGCAGTACTGAAACTGCTGAATTGAAGGTACCTCAAATAACTTATGCTTTTCATACTGATGATATTACTGAGTTGATATTATATCTTAAAACCATGTTCATTAGTTATAGAGATCAGACTTTAACATGTGAAAGATTAACATCTGAAAATCTTGCTTTTAAAAAGAGAAATGACTATTTAGAAAAAGAGTTAGTTTTTCTTCATCAAACTAAGAAAGAAAGAAATGATGCTTTGTATGTTAGAGATGAAGTGTTAAAATTGAATGAATCTCTAAAAGCTAACTTAGAAAAGGAAAAAGAGATTATCAGAACTTGGACTAACTCTGGCAGAACTACTCAAAATTTACTAAGTAGTGGAAACTGGAAAGACGGCTGAGGTTATGGAGATGATAAAAGTGAGAAAGGAACTGTGCAAATTGATCCAATTGTTGTTAAACAGACTGCTAAGCCAAAGGTAAATCCTGTTAAATTTATAGCAAAAACTGTAAAGTCTGATTCTGAAAAGATGAAAACTCTAGGACAGAAGTTATAGAAAAGTCAACTTCTGACAAACAGGATAAACTAGCTGAAGTAAACATAAGCTTAATGACAAAGAAGCAGCTTAAGCATAAGATGAAAGAAATAAGAAATGTGAACAAGGTAAAGGAAGCTAGGAAAAACAGGAATGGAAAGGTAGGTGTGAATAAAAGTAATAATTATATGCATGTTCCTAATGCTCCTAGAAAGAAATGTTATAACTGTGGAAACTCTAACCATCTTGCTTCTTTTTGCAAGAAAAATAAAGATATAAACTCTTTACCTCCTAAATCAGGAGTTAAAAGTCAGTATGTTAGGTTTAAGCCACAAAAACCTTATTTTCATTGTGGTAGTTTATGGCATTCCATTTATACTTGTAAGGAATATCATAGTTTGTACTATGATTATTATCAAATAAAACCTTCTTTAAAGAAAGTTAGTATTATTCCTTCTAGTGTAAAGTCTGATGCAAAGTCTGATGTAAAGTCTGATAAACAGCATGTTAGCATAAAATCTGAAATTAAATCCGCTGCAAATGCTAAAAAACTTAATAAGGCCAAAGGATCCAAGCAAGTCTGGGTCCTTAAAACTAACCAATAGTGGTCTTTGTGATTGCAGGGCAACAGGAAAAATATCCTAGTTCTGGACAGTGGATGTTCAGGATATATGACTGGAAAGAAAGCCCTGCTATCAGACTTGACAAAGCACTTTATGGCCTTAAGTAAGCTCCAAGAGCATGGTATGAGACTTTAGCTCAATTCCTTCTGGAAAGTGGATTTAACAGAGGCACAATTGATAAAACACTTTTCTATTTCAACCATGGAAAGGACTTAATTTTGGTACAGATATATGTTGATGATATCATATTTGGTTCTACAAATGCCAAACTATGTGAAAGGTTTGCAAAGCTAATGCAGTCAAGATATCAAATGAGTATGATGGGAGACCTTAGTTATTTTCTGGGACTTCAAGTCAAGCAAAATGAAGAAGGTACTTTCATAAATCAATCCAAGTACACCATAAATTTACTCAAGAAATTTGGAATGCAAGATAGTTCAACTGCATCCACTCCCATGGCCACTGCAACCTAGTTAGATAAAGATACTGGTTCATCAGTAGATATTACTAACTACAGAGGTATAATTGGCTCTTTACTCTATTTAACTGCAAGTAGACCTGATATAATGTATGCTACCTGTCTTTGTGCAAGATTTCAGGTTGATCCAAGAGAACCTCATCTAATAGCTGTGAAAAGAATTTTCAAGTACCTCAAGGGTACAGCTGATCTAGGATTGTGATATCCTAGAGAATCAGATTTTAAGATAATAGGTTACTCAGATGCAGATTTTGCAGGATGCAAAATAGACAGGAAAAGCACTAGTAGAAGCTGCCAATTTCTTGGAGGCTGATTGGTTTCTTGGTTTAGCAAGAAACATAAATCAATTTCCATATCAACTGCAGAAGCAGAATATATTGATGCAGGAAGCTGTTGTGCACAGATTCTTTGGATGAAGAATCAGTTACTGGACTATGGGTTAGAATTTTCTAAGATAGCTATTTACCGTGATAATCAAAGTACTATTGCTATGACAGGTAATCCAGTTCAACACTTAATGACAAAGCATATCAGCATTAGGTACCATTTTATAAGGGAACATGTAATGAAAGGTACAGTGGAATTGCATTTTGTTCCAACAGATCAACAACTAGCAGATATCTTCACAAAACCACAATATGAAGCTACTTTTACAAGACTGGTAAATGAACTTGGAATGGTTTCAGGTTCTTTCTCTAAATCTGCTTAGTTTTTGTTCACATGCATCAGACTTTATGATCAGTGTTTACAGATTTTCTTATCTTCATGTAATCTGTGCTTAAATTGTAATACATTAAATACTGATTGTTATCTAATATGGATCTATATACTATGATAGTGTTTTGAATGTTCTGTGACTATTCACCACAATGAGGATAACTGTGCTAGATGCTGACCTAGTAGTCTTTAACATACTAGAAATCCCATGTTTGAATTAGTTGTTTATGTGGAAATTTATTAACACAAGCAAATTCTGATGTTGAGCTTAGTCAAATTTACTTTGTGTATCTTATTACTAAGTCACAAACTAGATTCTTGCTTCTTATCTGTCAAATTCTGATGTCAGTAAATCTTAAGGATGAACCATGTAACACCCCCAGATCCGGGGTCGGGGATCCGGGTCGTCACGGTCTTTCTTTCCACAATATCACTTCACTTAATTAATAATAAATAACCTTATGCTGTGACCCCACACTAACACACACCACAACCCGTTATAGTCTCAGAGATGAAATTGAAATAAGTACAAGTCTTTGAATCCACAATTTAAAAGTTATTACAACCCAAAATGATTACTTGATAAATTTACAGTTAATTGCCATTATCTGCCACAAGTTATAATTATACATAATTGATTCTCAAAAGTAGATGGTCTGATCTACAAATAGATCTACCTCTGCAGCTATAGCAGCTACAACATCATCGGGAAGACGCGGGACGCTTCCCACGCGCTTGCGCTGGGTCTGCTGGAGTCTGGCCATCTTTCCTAACTGTTGTTGTGTGATGAAGAAATAAAGCAAGAGTGAGCCTTACAGCTCGCAAGATAATATATAGTGATAACAATAATATAAGTATCTAAATGGATACTTACTAGAATCTTTTATCCTGTGTAAGATAATTACTTACTAGATATAAGTAAAAACAAGGGATGAAGTTACCAAATACTTCACTACACTTATATCATTTATAAAGCTACTTGAACTACCACTGTTCAAAGTATAATGAGCTTTCAACAGTTCATCACACAGATGAGACTACCAGACAAGATTTGAATAGATTAAACCTTTGAAATATTATTAAAGGAAATGAAGTTATGATATACTTCATTAAGTTCTGATATATATATATATATCCACATATACATCTTCCTTATACATTTCCTGAAAACCACTGTCATGTAAAGTATGAACAGAGTTTGAAACATCCAATAAATTTTGGGAAAGGAAAAGAATTTTGGCATAAACCAGGTATCTCGCTGATCAGGCAAAGATACCAATAAGTAACCTTTTCTACTAGTAGATGGACGAATTCCCCACTGGTCATCACCCTGGTCTCAATAGGACCTTATGCTGGACTGCCACTCAGCCACTTATGCATTTGATGGACTCCCACTGAGCCACTTACACTATCATGGACGCCCACTGAGCCCATGTTGCTTATGCCGACTCAATAGATGGACTTACTTCCCAAACGTTGGGTAAGTAATCAATTCATTTACCAAAACTGCAACCTTGTTGCGAATATAAAATACACCACAGAGTCGGATCCCTCAGGTTTTGAGCGAGTATTTAAATCCCCTTAAAAAGGAAGATCTTAAATATAAAAATGAGTTTTGGGATCCGCTCTAACTTTTAAAAATCATTTTGAAGACTCGAAAACACTTTAAAGAGTGTTTGGAGTAAAGCTGATTTAATGAAGTAAATCAGTCCCCAGTATATTTAGAAAATGTCTGAATATTATTATTTAAATAATATTCCCATAAAGAATAATCTTTATAAAAATAATTGAAGTAGAAGTATTAAAACTTATACTTGAAACTAGTATTAAATAACCAAAGATATACTTATACGAAAGTACTATCTTTATTTGAATAATCGAAAATAAGTTTGATTATCGACACCTTATTCTTTAATAAAATAAAGAATATATCTCAGCAAATAATCGGAGTCATAGATCCTCAAATGAATATTCAAATAATATTTATTAAATAATATAAACTGAGTCATAATCCCTCGAATGAATATTCAAATAATATTCAATAAATAATATAAAGGAGTCATAAGCCCTCGAATGAATATTCAAAATAATATTCATTAAATAAAATAAAGTTATCGAATAAACCTTATTCGATTAATAGTTTTGAAAACTATAACCATATATATATATAAATATATATATATATACATATATACAAAATCTACTCGGGATCCTCGACTCCCGGTTTTAGAAAATGTTTTCACCTTTGGGTCCCCATACTAAGGGTATATGCAAATTACCGCTATTCTCTAGCATAGGTATTATCAACTGAATCAACAGATATATATGGAAAGAATACGAAACATGCATGCATATATATATACCATAGCAGCATGCTTCAATATATTGCAACTTTTGCTGATTAACCAACATGCATCTATCGCAAGATAATGCATATACATATATACATCACAACAACAGTTATAACGGGTAGAAAACTTGCCTGAGCGACTTGGGGTGATAAAAGGCTCGGGACGAGTTTGGTAACCTATAAACAACAAGTAAGTTGGAATTAAACCAAAGTCACTTGTAAATCTATACTTTAACTAACTTAGACTCTAACGCTTGTTTTGCGCTTACTGATTTGCTTAAGTCACTCGGGTACCCTCGGCTCCACCATTTTTAATAATTTAACCTTTATGAGTTTTAAGGTGATTCCTTCGCGAGTGTCTTACCAACTGCCTAACACACTTACCATAAATGTTTCATACATTAATTAACCCTTTTTGGTCTTTAACCTATGTTTCAAAGTAAGGCGAGGGGAAAAGTTTCGTTCACGAAACGCCATTACTTAAAACGGTCGTTTCTCCTAAACCGTGCATCGGAATCGAACGAACTACATAGCAAAACGAAGCTCGTAACATGAACTATCTAAATATGGCAATGGTTAAAATCTAGCAGGGGGTTCTCGGGTCCTAATGTTATGCACAAAAACAGTCTAAAGAAAATTGGACGTTACGACGGCTATGTTTACGCGATTTCCCAATTTAAAACCATTCAAAACCAACCCAATTCAACCTCAATCCGACATACAACCAACATCCATCCTTATCACATCATAACAACCCCAACCAATTTAATTTTAACATTCATACTTATGCCTAAGCTTGAATTTAACTATACTACATTCTTTTAACCAAAACAACAAGATTTACCAATCCGATTCAATACCATTTCAATCCCAAACTCTAAATCACAAACATCAAGCTACAATATCACCCTACTAATCAAAATCATCTTATAATACATAGGAATCAAGGGTTTGGAGATGATATACCTTCCTTGAAGTGGTGGGAGGAGCTAGGAAGCCTTAAGAAGCTTTGAGAAGTCTTAGGAATGCTTGGATCTTCAAGGAAATCAAGAATAATTTCAAGTTAAAAACTTGAAAACACTATTCATTGTCTTCTTCTTTGATTAAATGAAGAAGATTGAGAAGGAATTGATGGCTTAAACTCATGATATAGCCCTAACTAAGCATAAGGATGATTAGGGAATTAACTCACCAATTTAGGAAGCTTGGATCTTTGATTTTGAAATTCCTTGCCTTTAAAATGTCAAAAAGCCGAGAGCATGAAGAACAATGTCTTGGTTTCTTTTTTTTTTGATTTTGATGAAAGTGATTTGCTTGGCTTGGTTGATTGGTTTTGTGTTTGATTTAGTTAATTACCTTGTTGCCCTTGATTTTGTGTGGTTAAAAAGCCACAACATCTCCTTCCTTCCCATGTCATGCCCATGTCATGTGGTGATGTCATCTTTCCATCCTTGTCCTCTTCTCATTGGTTGGGTGACATCACTCTCTCTAATCCCTTTGATTAACTTCCTAATTGTTTGCCTAATGACCGCTGATCTGTTATACGGTTCGCTTAACTTTCGTTCTCGTTTATCGTTTGAAGGATCAAACCCGGGATCTTATTACTTAGGTTCCCTTAACCTTTCTCAATACATTATATTCCTTTTTAGGATCCTCTATTATAATCTTTTAATTTAAATCCTTTTTATCCTGTTACCTTATACTCAATTCTCTCCGTATCTAGTGGATTTCCGGGAAAAACCAAAGTGTTCGGAATTGGATTTTGACGATCTTTACATACACTCATATACCGTATAGAGTACTAATAAAATCTCAGAATATCCATAACATAACCCCTACATAGTGTGGCATGAAAAGTGTTCTCATTCAGCTAAAACACTATTCACAAGGGTTACAAAAAGTTAAAAATTTTGGGGGTTGTTACAGTCTCCCCTCCTTAAAAGGATTCCGTCCCGGAATCAAACAGAAAACAAATGGGGGTACTTTTCTAGCATTGTGCTCTCTAGTTCCCAAGTTGATTCTTCCACATTATGATTCTGCCATAGTACTCTGACTAGCTTGATTACTTTGTTCCGAAGCACCTGCTCCTTCTTATCTATAATCCTTACTGGCTTCTCCACGTAAGTTAGATCTGGCTGCATATCCACCTGCTCGTACTCCACTATGTGTCTGGCATCCCGATGATACTTCCTTAGCATTGACACATGGAACACATTATGAACTTGTTGCAAATTAGGGGGTAAGGCTAGCTCGTAAGCTAACTTTCCAATCCGTCTTAATATCTCAAAAGGTCCAATGTATCTTGGGCTTAGTTTTCCTTTCCTTTCGAACCTCATTAATCCCTTCCAAGGGGATACCTTTAGCAGTACTAAGTCCCCGACTTCATATTCCTTGTCCTTTCGGGCTAGGTCTGCATATTTTTTCTGTCTGTCTTGGGCTGCTACAAGCCGTCCTCTGATGAGATCCACTATATCTTTGGTCCTTTGGACCACTTCGGGTCCGAGCATCTTCCGCTCTCCTACTTCATCCCAGTATAAGGGAGATCGACACCTTCTTCCGTACAGGGCCTCATAAGGCGGCATTCCGATGCTAGCATGAAAGCTATTGTTATAAGAAAACTCGATCAACGGCAAGTGATCATCCCAACTCCCTTTAAAGTCTATTGCACAGACTCTCAACCTATCCTCTAGTGTCTGGATGGTCCTTTCACTCTGCCCATCCGTCTGGGGATGGTACGCGGTACTCATATTTAACTTGGTCCCAGCACATTCCTGAAAGCTCCTCCAAAATCTGGAGTTGAACCTGGGGTCTCGGTCTGAGACAATGGACGCTGGGACTCCATGTCGCGTCACTATTTCCTTAAGGTAAATGTCCACCAGTCTATCGACTGTGTATCTCTCATTGATAGGAATGAAATGAGCTGATTTTGTCAGTCGGTCTATAATTACCCAAATGGCGTCGTGATTGGCCTTCGTCCTTGGCAAGCCTACAACAAAATCCATCGCTATCTGTTCCCATTTCCATTCGGGAATCTCCAAGGGTCGTAAGAGTCCACTGGGTCTCTGGTGCTCTGCCTTTACCCTTTGGCAAGTCAAACATTTGTTTACCCATTCTGCTACGTCCCTCTTCATGTTGGGCCACCAGTAATATTCTTTCAAATCCCTATACATCTTGGTACTTCCCGGGTGAATGGAATACCTTGAACTATGGCTTTCATCCAATATCTCATCTTTAAGCTCTTGAACATTCGGAACCCAAATCCGGTAGGAGTACCTCATTATCCCTTTATCATCTTTCTCAGTATGGATCTCCTCTCCAGTCATTGACTCTCTACCTTCATTCATTATTTTCTCTTGGCACAATCTAATCTTTTCCAATAACTCTGGCTGCATTGAGATCTCAAAAAGCTTTTCAGTTCCGGTTCCGGTTACCTTTACTTCTATTTCCATTCTCTCAAAATCCCTTATCAATTCTTCCGAAGTTGTTATCATTCTGAGTCTTTCCTTTCTACTAAGGGCATCAGCCACCACATTGGCTTTCCCTGGATGATAGAGAATCTCACAATCATAGTCCTTGATTAGTTCTAACCATCTCCTCTGGCGCATGTTGAGCTCTTTCTGCGTAAATATGTACTTGAGGCTCTTATGGTCTGTGAAAATCTCACACTTCTCTCCATACAAGTAGTGCCTCCAAATTTTTAAGGCAAATACTATTGCCGTGAGCTCAAGGTCATGAGTAGGATATCTAACCTCGTATTCCTTCAATTGTCTCGACGCATACGCAATCACTTTACCGTGCTACATAAGCACACATCCTAATCCTTTGTGCGACGCGTCACTATATATCACAAAATCTCCTTTTCCGTCCGGCAATGCCAACACCGGAGCCGTTATCAACCTTTTCTTTAATTCCTGAAAACTGTTCTCGCATTTCTCCGTCCATTCAAACTTCTCTGTCTTACGAGTAAGTCGTGTCAAAGGGGCTGCGATCTTCGCAAAGTCTTGTACAAATCTACGATAGTAGCCGGCCAATCCTATAAAACTCCTTACCTCTGTGGGTGTGGTTGGCCTTTCCCAATTTGAGACCGCCTCTATCTTGGAGGGGTCGACCAATACTCCTTCTTTATTGATCACATGTCCTAAAAACTGTACTTCATTCCGCCAGAATTCACACTTCGAGAATTTGGCATATAACTGTTCCTCTCTGAGTATTCCTAGAGCTATCCTCAAATGCTCTGCATGTTCTGTCTCACTCCTTGAGTAGATCAAAATATCATCAATAAAAACTATCACACATTTGTCCAAGTACTTCTTAAATACTCTATTCATTAAATCCATGAAAGCCGCTGGGGCATTGGTTAATCCAAAGGACATTACCAAGAACTCATAATGCCTATACCTGGTACGGAATACTGTCTTGGAAATATCTTCGGGTTTAATCTTTAGTTGGTGATATCCAGTTCTCAGGTCGATCTTGGAAAAATAAACAGCATCCTTTAGCTGGTCGAACAGATCGTCTATTCTAGGTAATGGGTACCTGTTCTTTATGGTTAGCTTGTTCAACTCTCGATAGTCTATGCACAGCCTCATGCTCCCATCTTTCTTCTTAACAAATAAAACTGGTGCTCCCCATGGAGACACACTGGGTCTTATCATACCCTTATCCAAGAGTTCCTGTAATTGGATAGCTAATTCCTTCATTTCTAACGGGGCTAACCGGTAAGGTGCTTTTGAAACTGGCGCCGTCCCCGGGGCCAACTCAATAGCAAATTCAATCACTCTATCGGGTGGTAATCCCGGAAGGTCTTGTAGGAATACATCTTCAAATTCGTTGACTACTGGAATATCTTGTAAGTTAGGCACCTCCTTCTGCGTGTCCACCACATAGGCTAGGTAGGCCTCACTTCCTTTTCGTAGCATCCTTTTGGCCTGAGCCATGGTCAAAAATTTCTGCATCTGCCTCTTTTCTCTAAATATAACTTCTTTCTTCCCTGGGACATTTAGCTTAACTTTCTTCCCTTTACAGTCTATCTGAGCATCATTGCTAGATAGCCAGTCCATTCCCAAAATTACATCAAACTCCCCTAATTTAAAAGGAATCAGATCAACACTAAAGGATTGCTCCCCTATGCCTATCTCACAGGCGGGGTGAATCTGGTTAACAGGAATAATTTCATGATTGGCTATTTCTACTTGCAAGGGTTCTATCAAGGGTTCAGCCTTAAGTCTTAACTTACGCGCAAAGTCCTTTGATATAAAAGATTTAGTTGCTCCCGAATCAAATAAAACATTTGCACTGACTGAATTTAGAGAAAGGGTATCTGCTATCACATCTGAATCTTTCATAGCATCCTGGACTGTCATGTTGAAAGTCCTCGCAGTAGGTGGCTTATTAGAAGCAGCCCTGCTTGCTCCCGAAGCTGCTGGTTTGTTCATTGGGCATTCCCTCTTCCAATGACCTGGGTGTCCACACTGATGACAAGTGGTGGTTGGAATGATGGCAGGGGTTGATGATGGGCACTTAGTTGAATAGTGGCCTTCCCGACCGCACTTAAAGCAGGTTACTGGCTTTCCTTTACACTCCCCAGTGTGATTTCTTCCATATATGTTACAGGCTCGCAATGGGGGTCGAGACTGGTTGGAATAGGACATTCTTGATTTCTGGCCGCCCTGGCTCACACTCACACTCATTGGCCGCTTAAACCCAGTGTTCCTTCCTGGTAGGGACACTGCTCCTCGAATAAATCTAGTTGGGAAGCTCCTTCCTACGGAACCTCCACCCATGCTCATACTTTTCCTCTTTATTCCTTTCTTCTCTCTTTCCTTCTGCATCTGTTCACTTCCGACTTCTACAATCGTTGCCTTTTGCACCAGAGTGGCATAGTCCGTAAGCTCAAGGATTGCCACCCTATTCTGAATCCACGGTTTCAGTCCCTGTTGAAACCTCCTAGCTTTCTTTTCCTCGGTGCTCACAAACTCCGGCACAAACCTTGATAACTCAGTAAATTTCACTTCGTACTCTGCTACAGACAAGTTATTCTGCTTTAGCTCCAAGAACTTGAGCTCCATCTGGTTTTCCATAAACCTCGGGAAATACTTTCCCAGAAACAACTGACTAAATCTCTCCCAGGTTATAATAGCATCTGTCTCCATGTTTTTCTTGGCCTCCCACCAGTAGTTAGCTTCTCCTTTCAGAAGGTAGGTAGCAAATACAGTCTTCTGTGCCTCATCGGTACTCAAAATCTCAAAAGATTTCTCCATTTCCTTTAACCATGCCCTTGCCTCAACTGGGTCGGCTGATCCGTGGAACTCAGGGGGCTTAAGGGACTTAAAAGCCCTGAAAGAGTTTGCCACAGTATTGTTATTTCCTTGAGGGGGTGGGTTGGGTTGACGTTCCAAATTCTGCCTTAGGAGTTGCATGAACTGGCCCATGAGAACCATGCCCGGGTTTGGTACCGGTTGCTCAACCTCAGTTTCTCCTTCTTCAGCCTCTATCTCAAATCCCTCAACATCATATGTTTCCTCTTCCTCTTCATACAGGGAGTCATCCTGTTCCACATAATCCTCATCCTCCTCTTCACTGTGTTCCTGGTTCCTATCATCCTGGTTATGGCTTCCCTGGTCCTCAGATCCAGGGTTCGCCCTAGTTCCAATCTTTCTTGGCGGCATGATTCTGATAAAAAAAAATATTGGGAAATTCAACGTTAGGTCACAATCATATACAACATTGTGCCTTGCACAGCTTCATAATGGGGAGAACGTATATCGCAATTCTATTATTTTAAGAAAGTTCTAATACGAAGTGCAATAATAATAATGATAAAAATAGTGACCTCGTCACTAAGGAACTGAACCGAAAGGAAACAAATATATACATAATGCGAGAAATACATAGTTTGATCTGGTCAAAAGTACAACAGTGCTACAGTCATCTATCCCAAAAGTGATACACAAGAGTCTATCTGTCTAGTCAGAAAAAGGGATGCTATATACAAGTTAACTATCCCGGAAAATTGGCTCTTAGTAAGGCCTCGGCTAACTAGACAACTAGACTATTCCATCATCAATCCTGAATCACACACCGGAGCGGGTCAGCTCCCATACCCTTTCCATCGCACGACAGAAGATATAGTTAGCCTGCCGCCTGGAGATCCTACCATGCCTGTCCCCCTGGAGCGATCTGAGCCTCGCTCGGGATGTGAGCTCTATCCCCGTAAGCTCTCTCCTCAAGGATCGGGGTATAGAAGCCCTAGTCTCATAAGCTCGGGTACGCCTACCCGCCCTCTCTGCATCCAACTCCCTCCTGGCCTCATCCAGTCGGCCCTCGGCAACAGCCACTCGGGTCCTCAGAACATCCTGAACATATCCATGAGCTAACGAAGACTGCCTGTGGGCAGGGTCAAGAGGTGGTGAATCCGGAGCCGCTGAGGGTGCCTTCTCGGTCTGCCTAGGCTCGGAAGTATGGGTCTCTGAGCTGTCATGATCGGGAATCCAGGATAGTGGTGGAGGGGTCGGGGCTCTGACCACCGGAAGTGTAGGTAATGGGGTACCAGCATACACTACCATAGGTCCAACACGCTCCTCAGCTACTGGGACCTCATCCGGGTCCTCCTCATCTGGAATAGCAATAACCTCTGTCTCTGACTCCTCTGAGGGGTCCTCCTCATCTGAAATAGCAATGACCTCCATCTCTGACTCCTCTGAGGGGTCCTCCTCATCCTCCTCCATCTCAGGCTCCTCCTGATCCTCAACATCTAGCAGTGCCTCATCATGCTCACGCTCGAACATCTCAGGGTCCTCTATCTCAGGCGCCTACACATTAAACGAGCTAAGTTACTATCATGATACTTATAAGGGTTCCCGTAAGGGTTTTAACTGTCAGCACTACTTTAAGTAGTCCGACCATGAACTTGGAAAGAATTCTTATTATCTTTGTGAGTTTATTATTATATCGTCGCATCATCTCTGAGGTTTATAACGCTTGGCTCTGTACCATTTCTGTAACACCCCCAGATCCGGGGTCGGGGATCCGGGTCATCACGATCTTTCTTTCCACAATATCACTTTACTTAATTAATAAAAAATAACCTTATGTTGTGACCCCACACTAACACACACCACAACCCGTTATAGTCTCAGAGATGAAATTGAAATAAGTACAAGTCTTTGAATCCACAATTTAAAAGTTATTACAACCCAAAATGATTACTTGATAAATTTACAGTTAATTGCCATTATCTGCCACAAGTTATAATTATACATAATTGATTCTCAAAAGTAGATGGTCTGATCTACAAATAGATCTACCTCTGCAGCTATAGAAGCTACAACATCATCGGGAAGACGCGGGACGCTTCCCACGCGCTTGCGCTGGGTCTGCTGGAGTCTAGCCATCTTTCCTAACTGTTGTTGTGTGATGAAGAAATAAAACAAGAGTGAGCCTTACAGCTCGCAAGATAATATATAGTGATAATAATAATATAAGTATCTAAATGGATACTTACTAGAATCTTTTATCATGTGTAAGATAATTACTTACTAGATATAAGTAAAAACAAGGGATGAAGTTACCAAATACTTCACTACACTTATATCATTTATAAAGCTACTTGAACTACCACTGTTCAAAGTATAATGAGCTTTCAACAGTTCATCACACAGATGAGACTACCAGACAAGATTTGAATAGATTAAACCTTTGAAATATTATTAGAGGAAATGAAGTTATGATATACTTCATTAAGTTCTGATATATATATATATATATCCACATATACATCTTCCTTATACATTTCCTGAAAACCTCTGTCATGTAAAGTATGAACAGAGTTTGAAACATCCAATAAATTTTGGGAAAGGAAAAGAATTTTGGCATAAACCAGGTATCTCGCTGATCAGGCAAAGATACCAATAAGTAACCTTTTCTACTAGTAGATGGACGAATTCCCCACTGGTCATCACCCTGGTCTCAATAGGATCTTATGTTGGACTTCCACTCAGCCACTT
Source organism: Apium graveolens (assembly GCF_009905375.1). Taxonomy (NCBI): domain Eukaryota; kingdom Viridiplantae; phylum Streptophyta; class Magnoliopsida; order Apiales; family Apiaceae; genus Apium; species Apium graveolens. The sequence goes on from NC_133649.1 coordinate 195,445,543, forward strand.
ATGCATTTGATGGACTCCCACTGAGCCACTTACACTATCATGGACGCCCACTGAGCCCATGTTGCTTATGCCGACTCAATAGATGGACTTACTTCCCGAACGTTGGGTAAGTAATCAATTCATTTACCAAAACTGCAACCTTGTTGCGAATATAAAATACACCACAGAGCCGGATCCCTCAGGTTTTGAGCGAGTATTTAAATCCCCTTAAAAAGGAAGATCTTAAATATAAAAATGAGTTTTGGGATCCGCTCTAACTTTTAAAAATCATTTTGAAGACTCGAAAATACTTTAAAGAGTGTTTGGAGTAAACCTGATTTAATGAAGTAAATCAGTCCCCAGTATATTTAGAAAATGTCTGAATATTATTATTTAAATAATATTCCCATAAAGAATAATCTTTATAAAAATAATTGAAGTAGAAGTATTAAAACTTATACTTGAAACGAGTATTAAATAACCAAAGATATACTTATACGAAAGTACTATCTTTATTTGAATAATCGAAAATAAGTTTGATTATCGACACCTTATTCTTTAATAAAATAAAGAACATATCTCAGCAAATAATCGGAGTCATAGATCCTCAAATGAATATTCAAATAATATTCATTAAATAATATAAACTGAGTCATAATCCCTCGAATGAATATTCAAATAATATTCAATAAATAATATAAAGGAGTCATAAGCCCTCGAATGAATATTCAAAATAATATTCATTAAATAAAATAAAGTTATCGAATAAACCTTATTCGATTAATAGTTTTGAAAACTATAACCATATATATATATAAATATATATATATATACATATATACAAAATCTACTCGGGATCCTCGACTCCCGGTTTTAGAAAATGTTTTCACCTTTGGGTCCCTATACTAAGGGTATATGCAAATTACCGCTATTCTCTAGCATAGGTATTATCAACTGAATCAACAGATATATATGGAAAGAATACGAAATAGGCATGCATATATATATACCATAGCAGCATGCTTCAATATATTGCAACTTTTGCTAATTAACCAACATGCATCTATCGCAAGATAATGCATATACATATATACATCACAACAACAGTTATAACGGGTAGAAAACTTGCCTGAGCGACTTGGGGTGATAAAAGGCTCGGGACGAGTTTGGTAAGCTATAAACAACAAGTAAGTTGGAATTAAACCAAAGTCACTTGTAAATCTATACTTTAACTAACTTAGACTCTAACCCTTGTTTTGCGCTTACTGATTCGCTTAAGTCACTCGGGTACCCTCGGCTCCACCATTTTTAATAATTTAACCTTTACGAGTTTTAAGGTGATTCCTTCGCGAGTGTCTTAACAACTGCCTAACACACTTACCATAAATGTTTCATATATTAATTAACCCTTTTTGGTCTTTAACCTATGTTTCAAAGTAAGGCGAGGGGAAAAGTTTCATTCGCGAAACGCCGTTACTTGAAACGGTCGTTTCTCCTAAACCGTGCATCGGAATCGAACAAACTACATATCAAAACGAAGCTCGTAACACGAACTATCTAAACATGGCAATGGTCAAAATCTAGCAGGGGGTTCTCGGGTCCTAATTTTATGCACAAAAACAGTCTAAAGAAAATCGGACGTTACGACGGCTATGTTTACGCGATTTCCCAATTTAAAACCATTCAAAACCAACCCAATTCAACCTCAATCCAACATACAACCAACATCCATCCTTATCACATCATAACAACCCCAACCAATTCAATTTTAACATTCATACTTATGCCTAATCTTGAATTTAACTATACTACATTCTTTTAACCAAAACAACAAGATTTACCAATCCGATTCAATACCATTTCAATCCCAAACTCTAAATCACAAACATCAAGCTACAATATCACCCTACTAATCAAAATCATCTTATAATACATAGGAATCTAGGGTTTGGAGATGATATACCTTCCTTGAAGTGGTGGGAGGAGCTAGGAAGCCTTAAGAAGCTTTGAGAAGTCTTAGGAATGCTTGGATCTTCAAGGAAATCAAGAAAAATTTCAAGTTAAAAACTTGAAAACACTATTCATTGTCTTCTTCTTTGATTAAATGAAGAAGATTGAGAAGGAATTGATGGCTTAAACTCATGATATAGCCCTAACTAAGCATAAGGATGATTAGGGAATTAACTCACCAATTTAGGAAGCTTGGATCTTTGATTTTGAAATTCCTTGCCTTTAAAATGTAAAAAAGCCGAGAGCATGAAGAACAATGCCTTGGTTTCTTTTTTTTTTTTTGATTTTGATGAAAGTGATTTGCTTGGCTTGGTTGATTGGTTTTGTGTTTGATTTAGTTAATTACCTTTTTGCCCTTGATTTTGTGTGGTTAAAAAGCCACCACATCTCCTTCCTTCCCATGTCATGTGGTGATGTCATCTTTCCCTCCTTGTCCTCTTCTCATTGGTTGGGTGACATCACTCTCTCTAATCCCTTTGATTAACTTCCTAATTGTTTGCCTAATGACCGTTGATCTGTTATACGGTTCGCTTAACTTTCGTTCTCGTTTATCGTTTGAAGGATCATACCCGGGATCTTATTACTTAGGTTCCCTTAACCTTTCTCAATACATTATATTCCTTTTTATGATCCTCTATTATAATCCTTTAATTTAAATCCTTTTTATCCTGTTACCTTATACTCAATTCTCTCCGTATCTAGTGGATTTCCGGGAAAAACCAAAGTGTTCGGAATTGGATTCTGACAATCTTTACATACACTCATATACCGTATAGAGTACTAATAAAATCTCAGAATATCTATAACAGAACCCCTACATAGTGTGGCATGAAAAGTTTTCTCATTCAGCTAAAACACTATTCACAAGGGTTACAAAAAGTTGAAAATTTTGGGGGTTATTACAAACCACATGCTTGATAAGCCTCACTTATCTGAAGAAAAGAAAAGAAAAGAACAGAAAATTGAAGTTAGGTACTCCTTCGAGATCTAGAGTAAATATGTGGAAGGGAAGACCCAAATGCATTGCTGGTATTAAGTTATATGCATTAGAAAAAGCAAATAAATTTTTCTTGGTGACTTTTCACATTCTCTGATTACTGGAGAAATACTCTGATAATAGCATAAATTCTGATAGCAGTTGTGACTCACTTACACTGAGAAGCCACTGTAAAAAGGAATTTCAAAAGATGTATAAAATGAGCACAAACAGTTAAGGTGGATTCTTGCATAAATTTATTCTATAGTAGACTTCATTATTAATGACAGATTTTAAGCACTTTCCTTAGTTATGCCTTATTTCTAAGATGTACTGAAGTTTATCAGACTTTAATCTTTATCTGATATTTTGCTAATACACACACTTTCACTCCATACGAATGATGAAAATTACTGTGGTGATTAAGGTGTTTTTGACAAACAATTAAGTGTCATTTGCATAAATTCTGAGGACAAGTTCTGATGGAAGTTCTGATGCTTAAACTCTGAAGAAACAAGTCAGTATTTGTATGAAGAATCACAGAAACAAACATTCACTTTTTTAGTACAGAAGCCATGTTCTGATGACCGTTAAAATCTGATAATAGTAAAGTTTTGATATTAAATCCTGATGCAAAATCTGATGCTTATGTGGCATTATTTGTTTACTTGACTTATTTATGGTAAATACTGTAACGGTCATATTTTATCAGAATATAATTAGGTCAGATAAAAACAGTCATAATCATTTAGTAAGTGGGAAGCGTGTTTTCCTTGAAACACTGCATGAGCACATTTATTACTGCTTAATACTCGTGCCCACTAATAATTTTTTGACTAATGATATGCTGCCAGGTGTCTAAAGTCTGTTATGCTTCAATCATAACAGTTGTCAAAAAGAGAGTATATATATGGGAGTTAAAAGATTTTATAATCTTTTACCTACTTTTTTTTCTCTAATCTCTCTTATTCTCTCTCTCACTAATATTCTCTGAAGCTATTTTCTTACATGCCTTTTATCAAACACCTTGTGTACACTCTATTTTCTCACTTATTTTTCATAGAAATGGCACCAAAAGACATTATTTCCAATGGAGCTAAGTTTGTTCCTAACAACTACTTGGCTATTCTGAGCAGGGATGAAGCACCATCATAACTTCACTTCATCCAAAATTTTCTATCTGGAAGTGAGATTGGGTATGCTTTGACCCAACCTGAAGCAATCTCAGGGACTCAGGTGCTGGAGTTCTGGAGGTCAAGAGTTTATGATGATGGTGGTGCTAATGTGTGACGCCCTCCAAACCCGGGGTCTAGATTTGGGGGTCACTTGCCACTAAAATATAATAAAATAATCATAGCGGAATAATATAATAAATATGACCCCTTGCATGCAACTAGATCGATCACAGGTTATAGTATGGAACAGGCACTAATACAACCAACTGTTATGACAAACCATAAGTCTAATTAGTTTTACAACTTATTCAAATTTTATTACAAACCTTTATACTATTCAAGCGTCCCAAACTGTCTACCTGGAAAACACACCAAGCTAATTACAAGCAATCGACTTCTGATCAAACTTGGGACTCAAGCCTACTCTGGCTTATCTGAAAGATTAGAATAATAAACAAGTATGAGCGAAAAGATGCTCAGCAAGTAAAATAGAGTTTGTAAGTGAATAACAATAACAATATCTGAATAAAAAATCAGAAGCTGCTATAAACTTTAAAGTTTAAGCGATAATTTAATAAAACACAATTATGCACTATGTTGTTTCTGATGATCAGTCATGAAACAACACCGGTATCCCGCAGCCATACCGTAAATATAGGTATCGATATCCCGCAGGCATACCGTACCTATTGGATATCCATGAAGACGGCATATATTCGCCAAGCAAGATATTACACTTTCGTATAATAACTCACGCTGGACCGGTGCCTCGGTCTCTTGTGCTAACCAAGAATCAATTCACAAAACAATTTTGATTAAAGGAGTCGGATCAATGACGTCCTTATCTATTCAACTCCCCATGTCACATGGTCCGGAGTTATCTCAACAACTGATGGCGAAATAACTAGAACAATTAGTTATTCGCTAATCTCAATTCAAAGTTTCACTGTATAGAGTATATCTGGATAGTATAGTTATTCACTGTCTATCGAACCAAAAGGTTGGTTCTAGCAGAATGATTGCTAGAATACGAGAATGTCAATAAATATAGGAATATTGTTATTCAATATGCTATCAAAGTATTTATAAACAGTTCTTATATTTGAATATATAAAACGATAAGCTATTCTAACTTTAGAATATGGAAGAATACTTGCGTGATATAGTTCGAAATGAACATCACTTGAACGATAAGTGAAGTTAGGGTTACTTGCCTGGTATGCTCGACAACTTCTTACTATAACTCTGCTTATAACTGCTGGCTACTATCTCCGTCTAACACTTGACTGCACTCCTTGCTACTTGATTCTATAAACAAAAGGACTATCTTAATTGACAAAACCAAACTCAATCGACATAACTATACGTCTTGACATCTACCCGATCGTATATAACCAACATGGCATTTTAAAACTGTAAACAAATAGCACACATATCATATAACACATAATCATGACATTTGTATAACACGTAATTACGTATTTCATGTAACACATAAGTCAGATCATTAAAAGATAGGTCCTAGGGCGTTTAAAATGAAATTCAGATCAATATTAGCATTTATCGATCAAATACCGACTCAACTGATGCACAAATCAAATGACATTGCAATACAAAATAAATTAGGACTCAAAAGTATTTGTATTGAAAGCGCAATATTTTTCTGAGTCTATACGCGTTCGTTTCGTATTAAACGGACGAACGGTTTAATTATTATGAATAAAATAAGAAATAAATAGATTTAAATCAATTAATAAAAATATTAATTGATTTTTAAATACCAAAATATAACTTTTAAAACCCAAAAATAATTTTTAGAAATTATTTGAATTAATTATAAATAATTTACATTTATTTAACTATTTATAAATAAAATTAATTAATTAAATGATTTTTAATCAATTAATTGAATTCATAAATAATTAACCAAAATAAATTATAAATAATTAAGTCAAATTAGATTTTTGAAAATAATAAAAGAAAATAATTTTTAGGATTTAAAATAAATAATTAAATGATTTTTAAAATTTACAAATAATAAATGAATAATTTTGAAATTAAAAGAAATGAATTTTAGAAAAATAAAATGAATTTTGAAAGAAAAAGAAAAAGGAAAACAAAAATACAAAAACAGGTTTTGTATTTCTGTCTTCTCTTCTACTGAATCAACAGGCGGCACAGGAGGGTGGTGGGTGGCCGGACTGTGAAGAACACAGCCACCGGAATCTGGAAAACCCAGAAACCGGTGCCGGATTCTGGCACTTTCCGGCAACACCAACCCGCCCCGAAACCACACCGAAACTCCCCCGTTTTTGGCCCCAATTCACTCCATATCAGTTCTACAGTCTAGAAAACACAGCATCAACCTCAAATCTACAACGGAAATGAATCCCGACCAAAATTCGAACTCAACTCCGGCGAACCACCAAAAAACTCGATTTCACGCAAATCGGAACCAAAAATTACGATTTCAGTACGAAACTAAAGCTAAGATTAATTATAAACTATCCTAAGCATCAAACATAACCAAGAACATCTTTATAATCCAGAAAATCGATTTGAAAAATCCATAAAAGTTTAGAACTCGACTTTAGCACTCCGGAACCAAACAACACATATTTATGATCAAAACGACTGGAAAACATCATCTAAAGCTATCTATAACATCAAAATCAATCAAAAATCATTCTAATTCAAAAACGAATTCAAGCCTCAAGAACACAAAATCGATTTTTCACTTTACCTAACCTCAGATCGTGATTCTGGTATCAAAAGATCGGGCTTGAAACAAGGATCGTTTTGGTTACAAGAGCATCAACAGAGGATTCCTAGAACTCCCAATATCATCAATTCTTTGTCATGAACACAATTATACCCCCAAATTTTGTTCTTGCCTAATTCTATTTTCTGATTTTTTTAATAAAATAAAATGAATAAATTAATCATGTTCAGCTATTTATATTAATTATGAAATTATATCCCCAAAATAAATTAAGGGTGTTTTTATCCCTAAATTACAATAATTAAGCCCAAAAATAATAATTACGGGGGAATAATTTTAAAAACGATTAAATACAAAATTTATATCAAAATTTCCCAAAAATTGTGAATAATGTAAAAATGCAAAAATAAAGGATATTTGAAATACGAATAATTTTATAAAAATAAAAACATCGATTTTGTGGGGTTTGTCATCCCGGTGGGGTCCCGGTCCGTTGATTTTTGAAAAACGGAAACCATCCCTAAATTACCAGAAAATCCCGAAAACACGTAAAATATATTCAAACGCACATAAAATCAAATAAAACGGGTATCTTAATAAAGACACTAATAATTACGCGTCCCGATTGCAGATGAGTTCATATAATTGCAATTTAAACATATTTTTAATCAATTGAAAAATTTTCTGGCCCGCACGAAACACACATAACAGTTATAACATCTCATATCATGGCATTTATCACTTTAAATTTATAAAACACTTAATATTTATTTATTTAACATATAATATTCACATAATTTTCCCGGATATTACATCCTTCCCCCTTAACAGGATTCTGTCCTCAGAATCAGCCTAGGAAAATAAATGAGGATACTCGGATTGCATTTCGCTTTCCAACTCCCAAGTCGACTCTTCAACCTTGGGATTTCTCCACAAGACTCGTACTAAAGATACAGACTTATTCCTAAGTACTCTTTCTTTCTTATCTAAAATCTGCACTGGTTGCTCTACAAAAGATAAATCTGGCTGAATCTCGATTAGCTCGTATTCTATCACATGGTTCGAATCAGGCAAATAACGCTTCAACATTGACACGTGGAACACGTTGTGAATATGCTGCATGTGAGGGGGTAACGCTAATTCATAAGCAACCTTTCCCACACGCTTTAAAATCTCAAAAGGACCAACATAACGCGGACTCAGCTTTCCTTTCTTCCCAAATCTTGATAGACCTTTCCAAGGAGAAACTTTTAATAGCACTGCTTCACCAACTTCAAATTCCATATCCTTTCTGACAGGATCAGCATATTTACGTTGACGATCTTGAGCTGCTGTTAATCTTTTCCGAATGAGTTCTATTTTCTCCTTTGTCTGCTGGATCAATTCTGGACCCAAAATCTTTCTCTCACCAACTTCTTCCCAACATATTAGAGATCTGCATCTTCTCCCGTATAAGGCTTCGTAAGGCGGCATCCCAATACTGGCATGATAGCTGTTGTTATAGGAGAATTCAACCAATGGCAAATGTTCGTCCCAACTCCCTTCAAAATCTAGTGCACATACCCTCAACATATCTTCAATAGTCTGAACCGTCCTTTCACTTTGACCGTCTGTCTGTGGATGATACGCGGTACTCATGTTCAGCTTCGTTCCGAGACAATCTTGAAAACTTCTCCAAAATCTTGAGTTAAATCGAGGATCTCTATCTGAAACTATGGATACTGGAACTCTGTGTCTTGTCACAATTTCTTTAAGATATAACCGTACCAATTTATCCATTGAGAATCTCTCGTTGATAGGAAGAAAATGCGCCGATTTCGTCAATCTGTCGATAATAACCCAAATAGCATCATGATTCGCCCTGGTCCTCGGTAATCCAACTATGAAATCCATCGCGATATTCTCCCATTTCCATTCTGGTATGTCCAATGGTTGTATCAGTCCACTGGGCCTTTGATGTTCCGCTTTGACTCGCTGGCAAGTATAACACTTACTTACCCATTCTACAATTTCTTTCTTCATGCTTGGCCACCAAAAGTTTTCTCTTAAATCTCTATACATCTTCGTACTTTCGGGATGAATTGAGTATCTGGAGTTGTGAGCGTCTCGAAGAATTTCATCTTTCAGCTCGGCTATGTTGGGTATCCATATTCTGGAAGAAAATCTTAATATCCCTTTATCATCCTTTTGATTCCCTATTTCTTCTCCTGTCAAACTGTCTCGTTCATGGCTCATTACTTCTTCCTGACATCTTCTTATTTTCTCTAATAATTCTGGTTGAAAAGACATTGCACACAATACTTCTGTAGACATACTTGGAATACTGACCTCTATTTCCAACTTCTCAAATTCCCTGATTAATTCCTCGAATGAAGTTATCATGTTTAATCTTTCTTTTCTGCTCAGCGCGTCGGCCACCACATTTGCTTTGCGTGGATGATAGTTAATAGTACAGTCATAGTCCTTGATCAATTCTAGCCATCTTCTCTGCCTCATGTTCAATTCCTTCTGGGTGAAGATATACTTTAAACTCTTGTGGTCCGTGTAGATCTCGCACTTTTCCCCATAAAGATAATGCCTCCAAATCTTCAATGCAAACACTATAGCTGCCAATTCTAGATCATGCGTTGGATACTTTTCTTCATGTGGTTTCAACTGTCTTGAAGCGTAGGCTATCACCTTGTCATGCTGCATCAAAACACATCCCAGTCCTTTGTACGATGCGTCACTATAAATTACAAAATTTCCTTGATCATCTGGCAAGACTAGCACTGGAGAAGATACTAATCTATTCTTTAATTCTTGAAAACTCTCCTCACACTTCTTATCCCATTCAAATTTCTGGTTCTTCCTGGTGCGCTTTGTCAATGGCGTAGCTACCTTTGAAAAATCTTGCACAAATCTCCTATAGTAACCTGCCAGTCCCATGAAACTTCGCACTTCTGTTGGTGTTTTTGGCCTCTCCCAGTTGATTATGGCTTCAATCTTTGTTGTATCTACTTCCACTCCTTTATTGCCAATCACGTGCCCAAGAAATCGTACTTCTTTTAACCAAAATTCACACTTGGAAAACTTTGCGTATAACTTTTCTTGTCGTAGTATCTCTAGAACTATCCTCAAATGCTCTGCGTGCTCTTCTTCTGTTTTAGAATAGATCAAGATGTCATCTATAAACACGATCATGAATTTATCCAAATACTTCTTGAATACTCGATTCATTAGATCCATGAAAGCTGCTGGTGCGTTGGTTAATCCAAATGCCATCACTAGAAACTCATAATGCCCATATCTGGTTCTGAATGCGGTCTTCGGAATGTCTTCAGGCTTGATCTTCAGTTGATGATATCCGGATCTTAAATCAATTTTAGAAAACCATACAGCGCATCGCAATTGGTCAAACAAATCATCGATCCTCGGCAACGGGTACTTATTTTTAATGGTTAGCTTATTTAGTTCTCGATAGTCAATACACAGTCGCATACTCCCGTCCTTCTTCTTGACAAACAGTACTGGTGCGCCCCATGGGGATACACTGGGTCTTATAACTCCTTTCTCCAAAAGATCTTGCAGTTGAGTTGCCAATTCTTTCATCTCCACTAGTGCCATCCGATACAGAGCTTTAGAAACTGGTTCTGTTCCAGGTTCTAGATCAATTGCAAATTCAATTTCTCTATCGGGAGGTAATCCTAGCAGATTGTCTGGAAAGACATCTGAAAACTTCTTGACAACTGGAATTGCTTCTAATGCTGGAACTGCTTTGCTGGTGTCTACCACATGAGCCAAATACGCCTCGCAATTCTGACGCAATAACTTCTTCACTTGAGCGATCGTTAAGAACTTCTTCTCTTGCTTATTTCCTCGAAATATCACCTTCTTCTTACTATCCAAGGTCTGAAGTCTTACTTTCCTATTCTTACAATCAATCTGAGCGTTATTTTCTGATAACCAATCCATTCCTAAAATAACATCAAATTCTCCCAACTTAAAAGGTATCAAGTTGGCATGGAAATGATGTCCTCCTATCTCAATATCACACCTCGGGCATGCTCGATCGACGGAAACTTGATCCTTATTAGCTAATTCTATCATTAACGCTTGTTCTAACAACTTAACTTCACAATGCAGTTTATCGACAAAACTTTGAGAAATAAATGACCTTGTAGCTCCAGAATCAAATAGAACTTTATCATCTACGGAGTTGACTGGAAGCGTACCTGCAACCACATCAGAACTCTGAACAGCATCCTGCATAGTCATATTGAATGTTCAGGCTTTTGGCTGGTTCTTGACTGGTGCTCCTTCAATCCTTGGCACACCTTGAGATGATGGTCCTGCAATCCTTGGAACATTTACACTTTGTGCTTGCTCTTTGCAGTTGTTGGCATAATGTCCTTTCTTCCCACATCGGAAACACGTAACTTCTTGCATCTGATTACGGCACTCATGTGCATGATGTCCCTTCATATTGCACTTGTAGCACACAAAATTAGCTTTACAAATCCCAGAATGTTTCCTGCCACAAAACTTGCAATCTGGCATTGGTGGACGATTGGACCTCTGCTGATTTGAATTCTGAAAACAGTTGACTGGTCCTCCATTTCCTGATTATGGTCTCTTGAATCCCACATTCCTATTACCCTGAAATCCTGGCCTTTTGTTGAAACGGCCCTGAAAATTACTTGACTGCTGACCTCCTTCTGAGGTTTCCATTTTCCTTTTCTTCCCATCCTTTCCTTTCTGAAACATATCACTCCTACTCTCAATCACCATTGCCTTCTGAACCACTGCCACATATGAAGTCAACTCAAACATGGTCACTCTGTTTTGAATCCAAAACTTCAATCCCTGTTCAAACCTTCTGGCTTTCTTTTCATCCGTATCAACCTGGTCTGGCACGAACCTTGCTAACTCAGTAAACTTAGCCTCGTACTCAGCCACAGTAAGATCACCCTGGGTCAGATTCAAGAATTTGATCTCCATTTGGTTCTTCATATACCTCGGGAAATACTTCTCCAGGAACAACTCTGTGAATTTCTCCCAAGTTATAAACTCACCTCCTTCCAATGCCCGCGTGGATTCCCACCAATAGTTCGCCTCACCTTTCAGAAAGTAGCTTGCAAACTTGGTCTTCTGTTCAGTTCCTGCTCCGACTAATTCAAAAGCCTTTTCCATTTCCTTGAGCCATGCATTGGCTTCCACAGGATCAGCACTTCCCTTGAACTCAGGTGGCTTCACTGCTTGAAACTGCTTAAAAGTCACTGCAGGTGGTGCTGCTGCTTGCTGTTGCTGGTGCAGTTGCTGCTGTTGTTGCTGTTGTTGTTGCTGTTGCGTAAGATGTAACATCTGCTGCTGCATCAGTCCCAACATCTGGATAATCGCTGGATCCGTACGGCTCTCGGTACGACCCTCTCCTGAATTATTCCTTCTCTTTGGTGCCATTATTCTGGTAAAAAGAAAACAAGCAACATGTATAATAATTTGTCAAGCATTGTGTCAAATATGTAGCAATTCCTTAGTATATCAAAATTCTCAAACATTATTCCCTCTCAAAATATCATAAACTTGCTACCATATTAACACAAGTGACATGATTATCACATAATCCTGCTTATTATCTCGAGAATAATAACACAAAGAAAATTTACTCCGAATTATCCAGACCTTTTAAATCCTTGCTTGAAATCTTAACTAAACCAACAAAATAGCAGGGCAATGACACAAGGCCTAAGGCTAAATGCAAAACAGAAAACCTAAACAACTTAACTATAACCTAGCCCAATAACCTAAATTTAATCCTATAAAAGCTAAACTACACGCGCCTATCTTATGTGATCTTCCTATAACTCATCTATGACAATCTTACGCCTGTTTCAGTGACCATAACCTGTAGCTCTGATACCAACCTGTGACGCCCTCCAAACCCGGGGTCTAGATTTGGGGGTCACTTGCCACTAAAATATAATAAAATAATCACAGCGGAATAATATAATAAATATGACCCCTTGCATGCAACTGGATCGATCACAGGTTATAGTATGGAACATGCACTAATACAAACCAACTGTTATTACAAACCATAAGTCTAATTAGTTTTACAACTTATTCAAATTTTATTACAAACCTTTATACTATTCAAGCGTCCCAAACTGTCTACCTGGAAAACACACCAAGCTAATTATAAGCAATCGACTTCTGATCAAACTTGGGACTCAAGCCTGCTCTGGCTTAGCTGAAAGATTAGAATAATAAACAAGTATGAGCGAAAAGATGCTCAACAAGTAAAATAGAGTTTGTAAGTGAACAACAATAACAATATCTGAATAAAAAATCAGAAGTTGATATAAACTTTAAAGTTTAAGCGACAATTTAATAAAACACAATTATGCACTATGTTGTTTCTGATGATCAGTCATGAAACAACACCGGTATCCCGCAGTCATACCGTAAATATAGGTATCGATATCCCGCAGCCATATCGTACCTATTGGATATCCATGAAGAAGGCATATATTCGCCTAGCAAGATATTACACTTTCGTATAATAACTCACGCTGGACCGGTGCCTCGGTCTCTTGTGCTAACCAAGAATCAATTCACAAAACAATTTTGATTAAAGGAGTCGGATCAATGACATCCTTATCTATTCAACTCCCCATGTCACATGGTCCGGAGTTATCTCAACAACTGATGGCGAAATAACTAGAACAATTAGTTATTCGCTAATCTCAATTCAAAGTTTCACTGTATAGAGTATATCTGGATAGTATAGTTATTCACTGTCTATCGAACCAAAAGGTTGGTTCTAGCAGAATGATTGCTAGAATACGAGAATGTCAATAAATATAGGAATATTGTTATTCAATATGCTATCAAAGTATTTATAAACAGTTCTTATATTTGAATATGTAAAACGATATATTCTAACTTTAGAATATGGAAGAATACTTGCTTGATATAGTTCGAAATGAACATCACTTGAACGATAAATGAAGTTAGGGTTACTTGCCTAGTATGCTCGACAACTTCTTACTATAACTCTGCTTATAACTGCTGGCTACTATCTCCGTCTAACACTTGACTGCACTCCTTGCTACTTGATTCTATAAATAAAATGACTATCTTAATTGACAAAACCAAAATCAATCGACGTAACTATACGTCTTGACATCTACCCGATCGTATATAACCAGCATGGCATTTTAAAACTGTAAACAAATAGCACACATATCATATAACACATAATCATGACATTTGTATAACACGTAATTACGTATTTCATGTAACACATAAGTCATATCATTAAAAGATTGGTCCTAGGGCGTTTAAAATGAAATTCAGATCAATATTAGCATTTATCGATCAAATACCGACTTAAACTGATGCACAAATCAAATGACATTGCAATACAAAAGAAATTAGGACTCAAAAGTATTTTTATTGAAAGCACAATATTTTTCTGAGTCTATACGCGTTCGTTTCGTATTAAACGGACGAACGGTTTAATTATTATGAATAAAATAAGAAATAAATAGATTTAAATCAATTAATAAAAATATTAATTGATTTTTAAATACCAAAATATAACTTTTAAAACCCAAAAATAATTTTTAGAAATTATTTGAATTAATTATAAATAATTTACATTTATTTAACTATTTATAAATAAAATTAATTAATTAAATGATTTTTAATCAATTAAATGAATTCATAAATAATTAACCAAAATAAATTATAAATAATTAAGTCAAATTATATTTTTGAAAATAATAAAAGAAAATAATTTTTAGGATTTAAAATAAATAATTAAATGATTTTTAAAATTTACAAATAATAAATGAATAATTTTGAAATTAAAAGAAATGAATTTTAGAAAAATAAAATGAATTTTGAAAGAAAAAGAAAAAGGAAAACAAAAATACAAAAACAGTTTTGTATTTCTGTCTTCTCTTCTACTGAATCAACAGGCGGCACAGGAGGGTGGTGGGTGGTTCGCCGGAGTTGAGTTCGAATTTTGGCCGGGATTCATTTCCGTTTGTAGATTTCAGTACGAAAATAAAGCTAAGATTAATTATAAACTATCCTAAGCATCAAACATAACTAAGAACATCTTTATAATCCAGAAAATCGATTTGAAAAATCCATAAAAGTTTAGAACTCGACTTTAGCACTCCGGAACCAAACAACACATATTTATGATCAAAACGACTGGAAAACATCATCTAAAGCTATCTATAACATCAGAATCAATCCAAAATCATTCTAAATCAAAAACAAATTCAAGCCTCAAGAACACAAAATCGATTTTTCACTTTACCTAACCTCAGATCGTGATTCTGGTATCAAAAGATCGGGCTTGAAACAAGGATCGTTTTGGTTACAAGAGCATCAACAGAGGATTCCTAGAACTTCCAATATCATCAATTCTTTGTGATGAACACAATTATACCCCCAAATTTTGTTCTTGCTAATTCTATTTTCTGATTTTTTTAATAAAATAAAATGAATAAATTAATCATGTTCAGCTATTTATATTAATTATGAAATTATATCCCCAAAATAAATTAAGGGTGTTTTTATCCCTAAATTACAATAATTAAGCCCAAAAATAATAATTACGGGGGAATAATTTTAAAAATGATTAAATACAAAATTTATATCAAAATTTCCCAAAAATTGCGAATAATGTAAAAATGCAAAAATAAAGGATATTTGAAATACGAATAATTTTATAAAAATAAAAACATCGATTTTGTGGGGTTTGTCGTCCCGGTGGGGTCCCGGTCCGTTGATTTTTGAAAAACGGAAACGATCCCTAAATTACCAGAAAATCCCGAAAACACGTAAAATATATTCAAACGCACATAAAATCAAATAAAACGGATATCTTAATAAAGACACTAATAATTACGCGTCCCGATTGCAGATAAGTTCATATAATTGCAATTTAAACATATTTTTAATCAATTGAAAAATTTTCTGGCCCGCACGAAACACACATAATAGTTATAACATCTCATATCATGGCATTAATCACTTTAAATTTATAAAATACTTAATATTTATTTATTTAACATATAATATTCACATAATTTTCCCGGATATTACATAATGGGTCCCCAAGCATCATATTTACAACAGGGGAGGATGCACATCTTGTGAATTTGGCCACAGTTCGACAAGCACTCCAATTGCTAGAAAACTGCACTTATTCAATAGTTGAGGAGCCAGCTCTTCAACAGCTACTGGCCAATCTGGGCTATGAGAAAAGTTTGTCAAAGCTTGGGCAGTTGAAGA
This sequence comes from Apium graveolens, assembly GCF_009905375.1. Lineage (NCBI taxonomy): Eukaryota > Viridiplantae > Streptophyta > Magnoliopsida > Apiales > Apiaceae > Apium > Apium graveolens. Next base: position 195,461,699 of record NC_133649.1, read on the forward strand.
GACCCTACATCAGGAGGGAGTGGAGTTTCTTCTTTGATTACATCACAAGAACCTTTGCAAACAAGTGTTCAAACTTTGATGCAATTCATATCCTAAGTCAGCAAATTGGGTATGCTCTGATTACTCAATCTCATTTTAATTATGCTAATGCTGTATTAGGATTCATAGGTGATAGGATGACAGAAGATAGGAATACAGTCTATTTTGCTAGATTCTGTCAACTTATTTACAGTTTCTGTTACTCTAATGCACCCCAATTAGCAAGTGAGTTGATTTCACCATTTAAACTTGCTAAAAGAGCTTTTACTGATTTATTATCAACTGATAATAAGAAAAATGTTCTAAGACCCCTCCAAATTCCACAATCAGTCAAACAGTTTTTGGTAAACTCTGACCCAAACACCTATACCTCCATATATCCAGATGTCCAACAATCCCAACCTCCATCAGCACCTCCAACCACTACACAATCAATCACCTCTCAACCTCAACCAACTCAACCTACCATCAGAACATACTTCCAACCAGCTCAATCCTCATAACTACAACAATCAGCACCCACCATCAGACCTTCATCTTCAAGGCCTAAGAGGGCAAAGTTTGTTCCTCAACCTCTACCAAAGAGAAGGAAGATGATTCTAAGGGATGAGTCAGATGATGAAGAAGCACAGGTTCATGCATCAGAACTTATGACTGAAGAAGCTGAAGGGTCAACCCATCAGAATTTAGATGAAGCTGCGGGTTCAGGTAATTTGAAGAGGAAAAGTGTAAGTTCTGATGCAGATCAAACAACTCCTTCACTATCAAGGAGATTAAAGAAAATGAGGGCAGGAAGGCACATGGCTAAGCCTCCATCTGAGGATACTACTGAAGCTGAGGAAGGGGATCAGGAATCTCTGATCTCAAAGCCAATTGTGATTGAATCTTTGCCACCTCCAGCTCAAGCCAAAGACACTGCTAATGATACAGTGATCACTCCTACTATCTCTCCAGTCAGAGAAACAACAGTTGAAGATTCAGGATTAAGTCCTGAAATTGACCTTCAAAGGATGATTATTCCTACTGTTTTATTTATGGAAGCTCCAACCACAACAGCTCAGCCATCTACAGTCAATTCTCTAATTTCACAGGCTGAGATTCCATCAACACCTATTCTGAAGATAAATTCTGATGCTCAGAATTTAGATGAAGTTGTTCCAGAATATCCAGTTGCCTCACATACTCTAGTACTGTCAGAAGATAATGAGTCTTCTTCAAGTTCTGAAGACAGTGTTTCTGTTGATACTCCAGCTCCCATTCTAGGAAAGGAGGCACTTATTGAGAAGTTTGTTGAGTAAGCTGCTCCTATTCCTTGGGAAGATACTCACAGAGGTGTGGAGTGGACCAAGAAGTGGAATAAAACTGATTTCATTCCAAGCTCCAAAGTACTGACAGACCATATTGGAAAAGCTGATGAGTTGCTCACAAATTCTGATTTTAAGACACAACTCAAAGTCACAGCTCTGTCTACCAAAATCTTCAAGGTCTACACTCTGCTACTCATGAAAAGGTTGAAAAACTTCTTGAAAAAGCTGAAAAGATGGATATGGAGACCAAACTTGATAAAAAGAGGTTTATCAGACCTATTCCTGAGAAAGTTAAAGCCATTGAGAAGATTCAAGAATAACAACAGGCCCAAATTTCTGAGGTCCTGCAGAATCAAGCTTCTCAAAAAGCTCAATTGGATGAAATCCAATCTTCAGTTGAACTTCTTCTCTCTCTCCTACTACCTGATGATCCCAAAAAGTGGGAGAAGGTAAGTAAGTCCAAATGCTCTAATACTCAGATACTGAAGAAAAGAGATAATAATTATGATGACCATGGAAACTCTGATAAGAGTAGAGGTCAAGGTCAAGGGTAGAGCATCAAGGTTTCTTCTAGGAAACTAATTAGTGATGCGAGCAAATCTTCTATTCAAAAGAAGACAAGTTCTGAAGCTGCTCAAACTCAAAATTTGATAGCAAGTGCTGATAATCAAAATCTAATATCAAGTTCTGATGAGAAAAGACTGATGATAAAGCCTGATGTTCTGATTCAGGGTGGAAGTCAAGACTCTCAGAAGTTTCTACAAACTCTGAAGCTCAAGGGAAAGCAGACTACTGTCTACTACAAGGATCCCAAGATTCAGACACTTAATGAAGAGATTGCTAGAAGATTATTTCTGAAGCATAATCCTGGAATGGATTTAGAAAATATCGAGGAAGAAGCTAGATTTAAAGCTGAAAAGACAAATCTAAAGCCAAAAGCTTATGTTGCAAAGAAACCTCCAAGGCCTAAGGTAAAAGGCATTATGATCAAGGAGAAGTCAAATATTGAGGCATCAAAGCCCAAGACTAGATCACAGACTGAGATTGATCCCAAAGATAAAGGAAAGGGAAAAGTTGATGAACCAACCAAGCCACTGGAGATGAAAATTCCTCAAATCCTGATGAAACAAGTGTGCAAAATGGTTCAAGTTACTGATGATACTCTTGCTGAAGATGAAACTGTTCAAACTCTGAAAAGAAGGAAGATTTTTGAAGAATCAAAGACAACCTCTGATAGTGCTCAAGTTGTTCAAAGTGAAGAACTGCAAGCTACAACAGAAATAGCAAGTTCTGATAGAGTTATCAAGACATCAACCTCTGACAGAGCTCAAGTTGATTTAGACAAGATGAAAGTAGCTGATAAAAAGAAACTTCTATGGAAAAATGTCAAACCATCAGATCCAAGGAAAATCCAATCGTTGTCTGATTTCATGACTATTGAGTTAAAAGCTAGAGAACCAAGAGACAGGGTTGGACTAGGTTCTGATGAAGCTAAGATCAAGACAGGAGTTGAAGTTGCTACTAGAGATCTATTTTTGCTAACTGACAAACCTCTTAAAGATGTTACACAGAAACACCTTAATAAGGTTATCTCTGTTCAAGTGGTACTGGATTCTCATGACAAGCACAATGTCAAAGAAAATCTTATTCTATTTCTTGGAGATGGAAGGACATATCAAATGTCAGAATCAGATGTGCTAAACAAATCACTGAAAGAACTTTAATTCTTTCATTACCTTTTAGAGGTAAAGTCTGATATTACCAGGAGATGGTCAAATTTCATAATGAAGACCATAAGAGATAAAGCTAGAATTTCTGGTTCAAGGGTTACAGAATTCATTCCTAATATAGTTGAAGATGATGGAAGTGAAATTCCAATAAAGAAGGATTCTGCTAAACTTGAAGTGATAGTGAAAGGGAAATGTTTATGCTACAATGAAGATTCTTCTCATCCAAAGGTAATAAGACTGGATGATGATTTAGAAAGAAACCATATCTCTGCTTTAAGGACTGCAATATACCAGATTGGAAGTCAAGATGAAGAGATAAAGCAAGTCAAGACTATAATAGCTCAAGTCCTGAGGAATAAAGAAGAAAAACTGATATCAAACTTTGTCAAGAATCATTTTGGATTCAGATTGACTCCGTGAGATTGGTAAAAGCTACAAGGATGTATGTTGTAGTTAATTATCTAGTTAAACTCTTATTTGCATTTGTACTTAAATGTTTTTGACATCATCAAATCTATTAACTTGTATATTTTGCATAATTTACAAGTTGGGGGAGATTGTTAGATATATTTGAGATGTCATGTCTAATATGATTTGTGTTTAGTTTTCAGAACTTAACAACATGACATATCAGGACTTACTGAAATTAGGACTTACTGAAGTCAGAGCTTAATATCATAACTTAAGTGTGGGAAGACTTTCAGATAAGGAATGAAGCTGATTTACAGGAGAAGATCGAGACTAAAACAAAAGAAGATATGCATGGAAAGAGTTAGAAGACTGGAAGACTTGTAGAAGATATCTAATTGATATGTTTTAGGAGACAGAATTGTATTCCATATCAATTAGAATATATCTTATAACTGTGTACTATATAAACACAGACTTAGGGTTTACACTATATGTGTTATCATTATCGAGAAGATTATACATTGTAACCTAGCAGCTCTTAGTGATATTTTTATTCATCACTGAGAGAGAACAATAGTTCATATTGTAACAGAGTTTATTGAATATACTTGATCTTTGTTACATACTTGTGTTAAATCAATTTGATTATATAAACACTGTATTCAACCCCCTTCTACAGTGTTGTGTGACCTAACAAGTACATAAAAGCCTAACTTCAGTTTATTTTTGCTTTTATCTCTCCCTACTATAATTAGCTGTTCTCTTCTCTCTCAAAGCAATACCCCTTTCTTTCTGCAATTTCCTTGCTTTAACAATGGCACCAGTAGTAAAAATCATGTCTCAGTCTGGATTCATATATGAGAAGAACAACTTTGTGGCACTAGTGAAAAAAGAGATTCCAGCATCTGAGGATTATTACAAAATGATGGATTTTGTGAAGGGATGCAAGCTTAGATATGCCATGCTGGAATCACCCCCAATCTACTGTGAAGTTGTGGAAGAGATGTGGACTACTGTTGTGTACCAAGCAACTGACAAAACCATCACTCTCTCCATTAAAGGTAAAGAACATTGCATTAACATTGATATTATCAAAGCATGCTTTAAAATTCCTGATAACACTACTACTAAGCCACACATAGATGCTGATATAGTTAATTTGCTTAATTCTATGGGCTATGCACTTCCTACCACTAAGTTAAGTGAGATTAGGAGACTAGGTCTTAGAAAAGAGTGGAGTTATCAGTGTGATGTAGTTACCAAGATGTTCTCTGGTAAAATATGTAACTTTGATTCTGTCAACACTATAATGCGTAACATGCTTTACATGCTTCTTACTGATAAGTACTATAATTTCAGTGATGCCATCAGGTTTGAGTTAGGATACAAGTTAGGGGAAATCAAAAAGAGATCTAAAAATGTTTATTATGCTACATTCTTCATGATTATTGCTAACCATATTTGTGAGAATCTTGTAATTGAGAACCCAACCAACAAACTGAATTGTTGGGTTCAAGAAAGAAGAGTGATTACAGATTTAAACAGGGGTGATCACCACAAAGAGGTGCCCCTTGTCTATTTGCCTATCATGGAGAGCCCTTAGGTAAGTGAGGTAAGCACCACTGTCTCTACTATCTCCACTTCTCAAATTTCTTTGCCATTGAGTGTAGTTATAGCATCTATTTCAATGACCCAACAGATGCCTACCCAAGCCACAAAATCTAAAACTTCTAAATCCAAGTCAAAGAAACCACACTCTGGTGTCTCTCAAAAGATGCCAGTTTCAAAATCCACCAAAACCAAAGAGGGGAGTGTGAAGGGTTGTAAGATAGGTGAGGGACAGGGTGAACATAAATGAAATCCTAAGAATAAGGTTGGAGAGGTGAGTGAATCCCAGCCTGGCCACACTGCAGTTTCCCAACAAACTGCAGTGATTAATAAGGACAATAGCTCATTGTTGGTTGCATCCTCCCAAAAGGATGTGACTATTGAACAAAGCTCTCAGCCAAGAGGGTGAGGGACATAGGCTCACCCCAAACTTATGCAAGAAAGAAGAAATCTAAACACACTGGGGATGCACAGGGATCACACATAGTGGAAACTACAGCTAAAGACTCAGTCACTACACCATCTCAAATTCAGTTTGATGTGGCTCCAATAAATGTGGAGTCACAGCCAAAATCTTTAATAATAGAAGCACCATACACACAAAACTCTCCCACTAACTCTCTATATGTGGATATGATCAACACATCAGTCCCTAATTCTCCTTCTTTAACTCTGTTGGAGAAGCCAAAATTCAATGCAAGTGAGCATCATCTTTTAGATGATTTGTTGGCTCACTTGCCAATTCTTTCAGGAACTGTTGAGACTTCTGTGCAGAAATTATCATCAATATTCACAGAGTCCATAATATTTTCCACTCCAAACTCTATCATTTCTCATATACCAGTTGATATTGTTCATCCATCGGTTAGTGATTGTATTCCGATGAATATACCTAACAACAGTCATCCGTCGGCTATACTAACTATTACCCCGACGGATGTTCCTCATCCGTTGGTGTTCACTACACAAGCTGAATTTTCAAAAATTGTTTCAAGTGTAGATGAGTTATTATTTGTTCAATCACTTCTAGGTTTGAGGGAAGGGAATGAACAGAGTGACGGGCTGAGATGCTCTCAGGAAAAAGGAGAGGAAATGAGAGAAAATATGCAGGCTATTTCTTCCATCCTGGAAAAAGTGAGTGAGAGGAGTTCCACCTTAGTAGGTGAAGGTAAGGGTGTGAGGGTGGTGAGCTAAAAGGAGCCCTTGATGCAAGAACAGAGAGAAATTGAGAGAAAAGCAGGTACAGCTGAATGGGAAGAGCCCATTGTAAGTGAGTTAATGGATGTCGATGAGGCTGAAAAGAAACAACTAATTCAGTAAGAATATCAAGTTGTCTTAGATTCTGTTTCTTATGAAGCTAAGGCATTTACTCACCATGTCTCAACTTATCAAGTTCTAGCTGAGCAGGATAATGTGGCTATAGAAAGAATGCTAAATCTGATGCATACAACAACCTCCATACAAAGAGCCAAAGATGGCATCTCAGCCATGCCACCCACAGCTGGTGATAATGTTGATTATGGAACTGGTAGTTCTGAAGAGTTCTTCGGAGATGAAGATGATAATGAAGAAGAGCCAATGTATATAGGGGGAGAAGAAGGCCCTAGCTCCAAATCTAGCATGCCATCTTGGGCATTTTCCAAAGATTGTGATCAACACCATTTTAAGTTAACTCTCTTCCACATCATTCAACAAACACATATAACTCTTCAAGCCACCACCAATGCTAACACCAAGAAGCTTCTTCAAGCACATCTCAATTCTCTTCAACTGTACCAAATTCAATCTCTTCAACATAATATGGATGTCACTTTAATTAAAACAGAGATTGATCAAGTCAAGAAAGATGTCTTTGAGAGATTGGATGCTAAATTTCTCAACACAACCATGCTTGACATTAACAGACAATTAAGGAAGAACTCTAATCTTGCAACCAAAATGGACTCCTTGGATACAAGACTCAAGACTTTATAAGCCTCCATCACTGCAATTCATTTACATCAAGCTCAACAAACCCAGTTGCTTCAAAAGCTAGTGGTTGCAGAAACTTCTACCTCCACTCAACTTGATGTTAACAAAAAGGGAGAGAAAGATCCAATAGTCCCAGTTAGTCAAGGAGAGCCAACATGTGAGGGGGAGAGTGTGCTCAATATACAAGTCATTCAAGTAATTGTTCCAGGAATTACTTACCTTTGATAGAGTTGCTTACATTGAGAAAACCCAATAGAAGCAACAATCTCAGATTGATGAAATTTTGAAAAATCAAGCTTCTCAGCAATCTCAACTCGATGAAATCCAATCTCCAGTGGAATTGCATGTCTCTCTTCTTTTACCTGCTGATGCCAAAAAGGGGGAGAAAGTAATTAAGTCCAAATGCAAAACTGTTAAGACACTGAAGGGGAAGGATGATGAAAAAGATGACCAGGGAAACTCTGGAATGAGTGGAGGTCATGGTCAAGGTAGAGGTCTCTCATCAAGAAGAGCTGGAACTACAAGTCATAGAACAAGTTCTGATACTGGGAGAAGAATAACTTCTGATACTGGTAAAAGGATAAGTTCTGATGAACTTTTGGTTCTTGATGAAGAAATTTTAAGACAGTTATTTCTGAAAGAAAATCCAGGAATGGACTTTGAGAGTCTAATGGAAGAAGAAGCTAGACTTAAGTCAGAAAAAGTCAACTCTAAATCTGAAGCTTCTGTTGGTAAAAAGAAACTTCCTACGGCTAAAGACATTGTGATAAAAGAAAGGAAAAATCCTGTGGCAATCAAGGCCAGATCACAATTGGAGATAGATCCAAGGTCCAAGGGCAAAGAAAAAGTTGGTGAGCCTGTAAAGGTTTATGTGCCTCCTGTGGATGAAGAAATTTCTGTTTAAGATGCAAATCTTACTCCGACTTCAAGGAAGATTTCTAAGACAACCTTTGACATGGCTCAAGTTGTTCAGAGTCAAGATATAGTTAGTTCTGATATAACCTTGAAGCAAGCAACCTCTGACATAGCTCAAGTTGACTTGATATCAGAAGATAAGTCAAAGGAAACCTCTGACATTGCTCATGTTAAATCCTCAAGGTTACTCCTACCAGGTTTCACTAAAGCCAAACAGACTCAACTTTTGAAGACTGCAGCAAGTGGTTTTGAAGCAAGAGTGGTTACTGGAAAGGAAGCTAGAGAAAAATCTGGATTGGGTAGTGCTGATGAAAGAAGAGTACAGAACACAACCAATGATCTAACTTCCTTAAGTGAACCAGGTGTTGGAGCAACTCCTGAAAGATTGAAACAACTAGAATCTGTACATATGGTCTTCCATACCTACTTGAAAGAACACATTTTGTTATATTTCATGACAGATGGTAGGGTTTACCATATAAGGGAAAATGCTATTCCACTGAAATATTTTGAGGAACTGGAACATGTTTTATTCTTACTTCTAGTGAATGACAGAATAACAGAAAGTGCTGCAAACTAATTGAAGACTCAAATTCAGAGACAGAAAAGGCTTTATTCTGTAAAGTCTGACAGCACATATTGTCCCAAGTACAGAGATCACAAGGGTGATATTGTTGATATGAAGCCTAATACTGCACAGATCAGAACATATCTTGGTATTAAGGGACTTAAATTCAATCTAGAGTCTGACAAAGCCTATGTCATAAGACTAGATCAGGAGTTGAGAAAAGCGAAAATTAATGATCTCAGATATGCTATCTTCCAAACTGGTGAAGGTACTGTAGAACTCAAAGATGTTAAAAGGAGTATGATTGATGAACTCAGATATGTTGAGAGATGTTTGTTAAAGAACTATCTCAGAACAACTCCTGACATCAGAGAGATCAGAAAGTGAATCCAAGTTAAGATCTACGACTGCTCAAATTCTGATATATATACAGACTGAAGTTGTTTTCAGAAATTAAAGTTGGTAAAGCTTTAATGAGTGTAAGTTGTAGTTATCTAGTCAATTTCTCATGCATTTGTACTTAATGTTTTTGACATCATTAAATATCTGTTAAACTTATATATTATGCTAATTTACAAGTTGGGGGAGATTGTTAGATATATTTGATAATGTCATGTCTAATATGATTTATGCTTAGTTTTCAGATCTTACATGAACAGGACAAATCAGTACTTAACTGAAATCAGCACTTATACTGAAGTCAGAACTTAAGTCATCAGTACTTAAGGTTCAGGAGATATTTATCAGAAGATAATATCATGACTTAAAGGAAACTTTCAGATAAGGAAGGCGGCTGATTGAAAGGAAAGAAGATCAAGACAAACGTAAGAAGAAATATGCATGAAGAAGGAATTCTATAAAGAATGGAATACTTGGAAGAAAAGATAACTGATTGATATATTTTAGGAAGCAGAATTATATTCCATATCAATTAGCGATTATCTTGTAACTGTGTGATATATAAACACAGATATAGGGTTTACACTATAAGTGTTATCATTATCGAGAATATTATTTATTGTAACCCTAGCAGCTCTCGTGATATTTATTCATCACTGAGAGAGGACAATTCTATATTGTAACAGAGTTTATTGCATTGAATAAAGTCTATTTTTTGTTACTTGTGTTATTTGAATTTGATTTGATTGTGCTATACTTGAAAAATGACTTACATGGTTGATTAGAGCCAAAATGTGGAACAAAATTAACTTGTATGAAAGTGGCATTAATAGGTGGTAAAAATAAAGTCTGTTTTCTGTTACTTGTGTTATTTGAATTCGATTTGATTGTGCTATACACTGTATTCAACCCCCTTCTACAGTGTGTGTGACCTAACAATACTTTTCATGAAGGATATCCAATAAAAATGCCTTCATTAGCTTTTCTGTTAAATTTTCCATGCATTTCAGGATGTGTTCTTAGAACAAGACACTTGCATCCAAAGATGTATAGATGTTTTAAGCTGTGATTATTTTCCTTGATCATTTGATCAGGAGTTAATCCATGTTTGTTAATCAGAGTCAGATTTTGAATATAACAGGCAGTGTTGACAGCTTCAACCCAAAAGTATGTTGGTAGATTAGCTTCCACTAGCATAGTCCTACCGGCTTCAATAAATGTCCTGTTTTTCCTTTCCACAACACCATTTTGTTGAGGTGTTCCAAGAGCTAATAATTGTTGAGAGATTCCCTTGTATCAGCATATCTCATCCATCTTGCTTTTTTTGAACTCTGTCTCATTTTCACTCCTCAGTATTTGCACTTTGTACTTTGTGCTATTTTCAATCAGTCTCAAATGATACAAGAGAATTTTACTGTTTCATCCTTACTGTGTAAGAAAAACACCCAAGTAAATCTAGTATATTCATCAACAACAACTAGAGTATACATTTTCTTGTTGATTGACATGACATTCACATGACCAAAGAGATCCAAATACAACATTTGATATGGCTTTTTGATGGATGATTCTGACTTGCTTTAGAAAAAGGTTCTTCTTTGCTTAGCTTGTTGATATGCATCACAAAAACCATCAGGGGAGAAGTACATGTTAGGTAGGCCTCTTACTAAATCTTTCTTCACCAGTTCATTGAGATTATTGAAGTTGAGATGAGAAAGCTTCTTGTGCCAATTCCAACTTTTACTTACTGATGCCTTGGTTACGAGACAAGTTTCAAGATGTAATATTCCATATTTTCAAACATTATTATTATAATTATTTGGAATTGTTTATGTGATTTTTATGTGATTTTTAGTGAATTATCTGGTAAGTGGAGTTGATGCTTTGAATATTTATATATGATATTCTTTGAGTATACTAATTTTTATATGTCCACAATAAAATATAGATAATTATGATATTTTTTTTGGTAATTTTAGGACTGTTATATAATTTTATAATAATTTAGGTATTTATTAATTATTTTCCGAGTAATTATAAAACTGTTTTATAAAGCCAGGAATCGTCTGAATTCAACCGTTTTTGCGTTTTTACAACCCGAAACTCTTCCGAAAACTTATTCTTAACCTAATCTGGTAATTCCGGACATTTTACGTGTTTTGACTTTTTGGATCCGGATTACGGTTTGACCCGTGCGCGGCCTGGCGCAAGATTTTCGGTACGATAGCCATTTCGATAAATTAACAAAACCCATATTCTCGAGAGACGGGATATTTTACATTATTTTCATATATGGTGTTTTATAAGAAGCCCAGTTTTGATAATTATCCAAATCTGATATTAAATTGTATCATTTTTGTAGTTACTTAGTGGCTAAGTAATCTATTTTTGGATCGTTTTATAGTTACTTAGCGGCTAAGCAACTAATTTATCGATCCAAAACGATCCAGAACGATCTAATATTCCATAAATATATATAGCCTATTTCTTATTTCATTTATTTCGTTTATTCATTTGCAACCAGTAAAAATACAGTAAATACAGAGAAAAACCCTAGAAACCGATACGTTCCTGAGAATCAATCGCACGAACGAGGACGTTACCGAACTCCGATTCGGGCGTGCAGCATATCAAAACGAAGCTCTCGAAATCTTCTTTCTGAATCAATCATCAGTTTTTACCCAGAAATAAAGGTATTTTTCTTATTTAATTATTTTAATTCGAATTAAATATGGATTAAAATATGAATTTTGTTCTTGATGTTGTTTGTGGGACTTGATGGCATAATCATGTAGATAATTTCTTCCTGGTCACTGTAACACCCCCAAATCCGGGGTCAGGGATTCGGGTTGCCACGAGTTCCATTTCCCTTAATAATACCTAACCTTAACAATCAACCAACTGCTGCGTACTGTGACCCCACAATATACACACACACCACAAGTTATAGTCTCAGAGATGAATACCAAAAATAACACAAGTCATTTTACTCCACAATTATAAACCATTTCACCTCAAAAGGGTTTCTGAATAATTTACATATTCTTTGCCATTATTACAATTCATAATATACATAAGTCTGGTTCATCAATAGTTGAAAACCTAGCCTATTGGTAGTTCCTACCTCAGCTACGGCGGCATCAACGCTTCCAGAAAACTGCGGAACGTTTCCTAACAGCTTGCGAATTGGAAACATGGTCCTGTTCATCTTTTCTATCTGTTGTTGTGTGATGAAAGAAGAAAGCAAAGGTGAGTAACGAGCCCACCAAAATAATATATATAATAATTAACAGTATATGAGCATTCTCATAGTACTCATGAAAGTCTTGGTCAAGAAACATGAACCAAATTGATATCTTAACGCGACCAAGTCACAAAATATTCAGTATATATATACATATATACTTTTCACAATCTTTGAAATCCTCTGACATGTATAATATACACAGAGTTCCAGTTTATAACTGTATAAAAATATCATTGCAAGGTGATCTCATATATCTAACCTTGTCTCTACGTTTTTCTGAAAATCTTTGACATCCATAAGATAATCATTTACTAGATATAAGTTTAAAAGATGAAGTTAAAAGATACTCCAATATACTTATATCTTTTCCGAATACTACTTGAACTACCACCGTTCAAGTTATAATTAGTTTCAAAAGTTCATCACATAGATGAGACTACAAGACAAGACTTGAATAGATTCAATCTTTGAAATGTTGTTTAAAAGAAATGAAGTTACGAGATACTTCATTTGAGGGAAACATCATCATAACTGTTTGTCCCTGTCAATGCTTCAGCAATCACCCATCCGTAGCCTTTTGATCGAATGCTCCGGGTAGGGTTGCAGAAATATCCAAACTGGATGATGAACTCATTACGGGAGTTTGCCGCGCCAGGAAGACCACTTACGATGATCAGTCGCAGTAGTGCAACCCCACCATTTTCTACATGTAGAGGTGAACAGTCGGATTTACTTGTCAACCGAACCCTGAACTCCTAAGGAATGGACCGTCTTAGCGGAACTTCCAGGCCTTTTGGGCCAATATAATAAGGCTGGGCCGGCGCCACTCGACCACTTACGCTACTCCTAGTTCAGATGAAATCCATGACTCTGAAACGTAAAGCTCGTCCCCCCTTTCCCCAAGTAGAAACTTGTTGATACGGCTCCACCAAGAAGTCATATCTAGTTGGAAAGGAAAGTTCACCGATATTTTCCAGGCGATGCCTGTTAATGGATTAAACTCATTCCAAGAATTTTACTTCCCGAGTGTTGGGTAAGTAATCAAAAACCCTTTTTATCAAAACAGCAACCTTGTTGCGAATATAAAAATACATCACGGAGCCGGATCCCTCAGATTTTTAAGCGAGTATTTAAATCCCCTTCGAAAGGAAGATCTTAAATTTGAAAACGAGTTTTAGGATCCGCTCTGACTTTTAAAATCATTTTGAAGACTCGAAATCATTTTTAAGAATGTTTGGAGTAATACTGATTTAATAAAATAAATCAGTCCCGATATATATTAAAATATCTGAATATTATTATTTTAAATAATATTCCCATAAGGATAATCTTTATAAAAATAATTGAAGTAGAAGTTTTAAAACTCATACTTGAAATGAGTACGATCTTTATTTGAATAAACGAAAGTAAGTTTGATTATCGAAACATTATTCTTTAATAAAGTAAAGAATATTATTTAATAAAAGAAGCGGAGTCATAAGCCCTCGAATGAATATTCAAAATAATATTCATTAAGTAAAATAAGCGGAGTCATAAGTCCTCGAATGAATATTCAAAATAATATTCATTAAATAAAATAAAGCGGAGTCATAAGTCCTCGAATGAATATTGAAAATAATATTCATTAAATAAAATAAAGCTATCGAATAACCTTATTCGATTAATAGTTTTGAAAACTATATCAATATATATATATATATATATATATAAATATATATATATATAATATACTCGGGAACATCGACTCCCGGTTTAGAAAATGTTCACCTTTGGGTCCCCTATACTAAGGGTATACGCAACTACTGCTTATCTCTAGCATAGGTATTATGCAACTTATAAGCATTTGAATCAACAATTAGATATCAAGATTATGAAACAGCCATGCATATATACCATATCAGCATGCTCCAATATATCACAAGATTTTGCTAATTATAATCATGCACTTATCACAAGATAATGCATATACATATATACATCACAACAACAGTATAACGGGTAAAAAAATTGCCTGAGCGACTGGGGGTGGTAAAAGGCCTGGGACGAGACTGGTAACCTATAAACAACATATAAGTTGGAATTAAACCAAAGTCGCTTAAGAATCTACACTTTAACCAACTAGACTCTGACGCTCGCTTTTGCGCTTAACGATTCACTTAAGTCGCTCGAGTACCCTCGGCTCCACCATTTTTAATAAATTAACCATTACGAACTTTAAGGCGATTCTTTCGCGAGTACTTTAACAATTTCCTAATCCACATTACATAATTGTTTCGAAATCCAATTAGTCTTTTAGGGGCCTAACCAAGGTTTCAAAGTAAGGCGAGGGGTAATGGTCCGTTCGCGAAATGCCGTTACTTAAAACGGTCGTTTCACCTAAACCGTACATCGGATTCAAGCGAACCACATATCAAAACAAAGCTCGTAACATGAACTATCTAATCACGAAAATTGTTAGTTCATGGAAGTGAGTGTTCTGCTGCAAAAGTTGAGCACCAAACAGTCTAAGGTAAATCGGGCATTACGACGGCTATGTTTACGCGATTACCAAAGTTTAAACTACTCAAATCAACCAAAAATCAACCCATAACCACCAATACCACCAAACTTCATCCAAACCTTACTAACTCAGTCCATAACCTCATGATTTTTCCAACTTATTCAATCTCAAATAAGAGCTACTAACTATACTTAAGGTTCATCAACCAACAACCAAGATTTATAACCCAAAATCATTATAATTCCAACCAAAGTCTAAACATACAAGAATCATGCTCTCATGAACTATAACAAACAAAACCAAACCTAATACTAAAAGTTAAGTTAGGGTTTGGAGGGGTTATACCTTCCTTGGATTGAATAGAGTAGCTAGGAAGCCTTAAAAAGCCTTGAGATAGCTTAGGAATGCTTGGATCTTAAAGGAAATCAAAGAAAATAAAGTTAGAAATCTTGAAAACACTATTCATCATCTTCTTCCTTGATTTATTGGAAGAGATTCATGAAGAAATAGAAGCGTAAACTCCTAGGATATGCTTATATAATCATAAGGGACCTTGGGTAATTACCTTGCAAATTAACAAAGCTTGGATCTTGATTTTTGGAATTTTTCTTCTTGAAAATAGTGAAGAAGCCGAGTGCAATGTTCTTGGAAGGGTTTTTTATTTGTTGAATGTATTTGTGGTGGAAAAATAAAGTGAATGGGATATTTGGATGATCTGTTGGTTGATTAAAGTGAGTGGAGTATAACTAAGCATGACATCATCCTAGTGACTTCATCTTTTGCCACTTGTCATCACTTGGTGGTGGAAGAATCTTCTTATGCTAATCCTTGCTTAATTGCTTGATTATCATCCATAATCCTTGAACTAATCTCTCTTGCATTACTTGTCGTTTAATTGTTTTACGACTCGTTTATCATTTGTTCTTGCTAATCTTTTGAGGGATCATATCCGGGATCTTATTACTTGGGTTCCCCTAAACCTTTCTCAATATATTATATTCCTTTTATGATCCTCTCTTATAATCCTTGAATTTAAATCCTTTTAATCATGTTACCTTATACTCAATTCTTTCGATATCTGGTGGATTTTTGGGAAAAATCAAAGTGTTCGAATTTGGATTCTGACGATGTTTACATACACTTATATACCATATATAGTACTAATAAGATCTCAGAATAACAATAAAAGAACCTCTACAAAGTGTGGCATGAAAAGTTTTCTTATTCAGCAAAATCAGCAAAATCACTATTCATAAGGGTTACAAAAAGTCCAAAATTTTGGGGTTATTACAGTCTCCCCTCCTTAAAAGGATTCCGTCCCGGAATCAGATAGAAAACAATTGGGGATGCTTTTCTAGCATTGTGCCTTCTAACTCTCAAGTCAATTTTCCCACATTGTGGTTCCACCACAAAATCTTGACTAGCATTTGTTCCTTTCTCCTAGCCACTTATTCCTTTTCGATCTATAACCCTTCGTGGTTGCTCCATATAGGTTACGTTTGGTTGCATGCCTATGCGCTCATATGCCCCTATTTGTCTGGCATCCGGATTACACTTCCTTAACATTGATACGTGGAACACGTTATGAACTTGTTACAGGTCTGGGGGTAGGGCTAGCTCACATTCTAACTTCCCAATATGTCTTAATATCTCCAAGGGTCCAACAATTTGTGGGCTTAGCTTTCCTTTCTCTCCGAACCTCATCCATCCTTTCCAAGGGAGTACCTATAACAACACTAGGTCCCCTACTTCCTATTCTTTGTCCTTTCGCGTTAAATCAACATACTTCTTATGTCCATCTTGGGCTACTACCAGCTGTCCTCTGATTAGATCTATTATATCCTTGGTCCTTTGGACCACTGCTGGTCCGAGCATCTTGCGCTCTACAACTTCATCCTAACATAAGGGAGATCGACATTGTCTTCCCTCAAGGATCTCATAAGGCGGCATCTGGATAATGACATATGATTTATTGTCATAAGGCGGCATCTGGGGATGCACAGGGATCACACATAGTGGAAACTACAGCTAAAGACTCAGTCACTACACCATCTCAAATTCAGTTTGATGTGGCTCCAATAAATGTGGAGTCACAGCCAAAATCTTTAATAATAGAAGCACCATACACACAAAACTCTCCCACTAACTCTCTAGATGTGGATATGATCAACACATCAGTCCCTAATTCTCCTTCTTTAACTCTGTTGGAGAAGCCAAAATTCAATGCAAGTGAGCATCATCTTTTAGATGATTTGTTGGCTCACTTGCCAATTCTTTCAGGAACTGTTGAGACTTCTGTGCAGAAATTATCATCAATATTCACAGAGTCCATAATATTTTCCACTCCAAACTTTATCATTTCTCATATACCAGTTGATATTGTTCATCCATCGGTTAGTGATTGTATTCCGATGAATATACCTAACAACAGTCATCCGTCGGCTATACTAACTATTACCCCGACGGATGTTCCTCATCCGTTGGTGTTCACTACACAAGCTGAATTTTCAAAAATTGTTTCAAGTGTAGATGAGTTATTATTTGTTCAATCACTTCTAGGTTTGAGGGAAGGGAATGAACAGAGTGACAGGCTGAGATGCTCTCAGGAAAAAGGAGAGGAAATGAGAGAAAATATGCAGGCTATTTCTTCCATCCTGGAAAAAGTGAGTGAGAGGAGTTCCACCTTAGTAGGTGAAGGTAAGGGTGTGAGGGTGGTGAGCTAAAAGGAGCCCTTGATGCAAGAACAGAGAGAAATTGAGAGAAAAGCAGGTACAGCTGAATGGGAAGAGCCCATTGTAAGTGAGTTAATGGATGTCGATGAGGCTGAAAAGAAACAACTAATTCAGTAAGAATATCAAGTTGTCTTAGATTCTGTTTCTTATGAAGCTAAGGCATTTACTCACCATGTCTCAACTTATCAAGTTCTAGCTGAGCAGGATAATGTGGCTATAGAAAGAATGCTAAATCTGATGCATACAACAGCCTCCATACAAAGAGCCAAAGATGGCATCTCAGCCATGCCACCCACAGCTGGTGATAATGTTGATTATGGAACTGGTAGTTCTGAAGAGTTCTTCGGAGATGAAGATGATAATGAAGAAGAGCCAATGTATATAGGGGGAGAAGAAGGCCCTAGCTCCAAATCTAGCATGCCATCTTGGGCATTTTCCAAAGATTGTGATCAACACCATTTTAAGTTAACTCTCTTCCACATCATTCAACAAACACATATAACTCTTCAAGCCACCACCAATGCTAACACCAAGAAGCTTCTTCAAGCACATCTCAATTCTCTTCAACTGTACCAAATTCAATCTCTTGAACATAATATGGATGTCACTTTAATTAAAACAGAGATTGATCAAGTCAAGAAAGATGTCTTTGAGAGATTGGATGCTAAATTTCTCAACACAACCATGCTTGACATTAACAGACAATTAAGGAAGAACTCTAATCTTGCAACCAAAATGGACTCCTTGGATACAAGACTCAAGACTTTATAAGCCTCCATCACTGCAATTCATTTACATCAAGCTCAACAAACCCAGTTGCTTCAAAAGCTAGTGGTTGCAGAAACTTCTACCTCCACTCAACTTGATGTTAACAAAAAGGGAGAGAAAGATCCAATAGTCCCAGTTAGTCAAGGAGAGCCAACATGTGAGGGGGAGAGTGTGCTCAATATACAAGTCATTCAAGTAATTGTTCCAGGAATTACTTACCTTTGATAGAGTTGCTTACATTGAGAAAACCCAATAGAAGCAACAATCTCAGATTGATGAAATTTTGAAAAATCAAGCTTCTCAGCAATCTCAACTCGATGAAATCCAATCTCCAGTGGAATTGCATGTCTCTCTTCTTTTACCTGCTGATGCCAAAAAGGGGGAGAAAGTAATTAAGTCCAAATGCAAAACTGTTAAGACACTGAAGGGGAAGGATGATGAAAAAGATGACCAGGGAAACTCTGGAATGAGTGGAGGTCATGGTCAAGGTAGAGGTCTCTCATCAAGAAGAGCTGGAACTACAAGTCATAGAACAAGTTCTGATACTGGGAGAAGAATAACTTCTAATACTGGTAAAAGGATAAGTTCTGATGAACTTTTGGTTCTTGATGAAGAAATTTTAAGACAGTTATTTCTGAAAGAAAATCCAGGAATGGACTTTGAGAGTCTAATGGAAGAAGAAGCTAGACTTAAGTCAGAAAAAGTCAACTCTAAATCTGAAGCTTCTGTTGGTAAAAAGAAACTTCCTACGGCTAAAGACATTGTGATAAAAGAAAGGAAAAATCCTGTGGCAATCAAGGCCAGATCACAATTGGAGATAGATCCAAGGTCCAAGGGCAAAGAAAAAGTTGGTGAGCCTGTAAAGGTTTATGTGCCTCCTGTGGATGAAGAAATTTCTGTTTAAGATGCAAATCTTACTCCGACTTCAAGGAAGATTTCTAAGACAACCTTTGACATGGCTCAAGTTGTTCAGAGTCAAGATATAGTTAGTTCTGATATAACCTTGAAGCAAGCAACCTCTGACATAGCTCAAGTTGACTTGATATCAGAAGATAAGTCAAAGGAAACCTCTGACATTGCTCATGTTAAATCCTCAAGGTTACTCCTACCAGGTTTCACTAAAGCCAAACAGACTCAACTTTTGAAGACTGCAGCAAGTGGTTTTGAAGCAAGAGTGGTTACTGGAAAGGAAGCTAGAGAAAAATCTGGATTGGGTAGTGCTGATGAAAGAAGAGTACAGAACACAACCAATGATCTAACTTCCTTAAGTGAACCAGGTGTTGGAGCAACTCCTGAAAGATTGAAACAACTAGAATCTGTACATATGGTCTTCCATACCTACTTGAAAGAACACATTTTGTTATATTTCATGACAGATGGTAGGGTTTACCATATAAGGGAAAATGCTATTCCACTGAAATATTTTGAGGAACTGGAACATGTTTTATTCTTACTTCTAGTGAATGACAGAATAACAGAAAGTGCTGCAAACTAATTGAAGACTCAAATTCAGAGACAGAAAAGGCTTTATTCTGTAAAGTCTGACAGCACATATTGTCCCAAGTACAGAGATCACAAGGGTGATATTGTTGATATGAAGCCTAATACTGCACAGATCAGAACATATCTTGGTATTAAGGGACTTAAATTCAATCTAGAGTCTGACAAAGCCTATGTCATAAGACTAGATCAGGAGTTGAGAAAAGCGAAAATTAATGATCTCAGATATGCTATCTTCCAAACTGGTGAAGGTACTGTAGAACTCAAAGATGTTAAAAGGAGTATGATTGATGAACTCAGATATGTTGAGAGATGTTTGTTAAAGAACTATCTCAGAACAACTCCTGACATCAGAGAGATCAGAAAGTGAATCCAAGTTAAGATCTACGACTGCTCAAATTCTGATATATATACAGACTGAAGTTGTTTTCAGAAATTAAAGTTGGTAAAGCTTTAATGAGTGTAAGTTGTAGTTATCTAGTCAATTTCTCATGCATTTGTACTTAATGTTTTTGACATCATTAAATATCTGTTAAACTTATATATTATGCTAATTTACAAGTTGGGGGAGATTGTTAGATATATTTGATAATGTCATGTCTAATATGATTTATGCTTAGTTTTCAGATCTTACATGAACAGGACAAATCAGTACTTAACTGAAATCAGCACTTATACTGAAGTCAGAACTTAAGTCATCAGTACTTAAGGTTCAGGAGATATTTATCAGAAGATAATATCATGACTTAAAGGAAACTTTCAGATAAGGAAGGCGGCTGATTGAAAGGAAAGAAGATCAAGACAAACGTAAGAAGAAATATGCATGAAGAAGGAATTCTATAAAGAATGGAATACTTGGAAGAAAAGATAACTGATTGATATATTTTAGGAAGCAGAATTATATTCCATATCAATTAGCGATTATCTTGTAACTGTGTGATATATAAACACAGACATAGGGTTTACACTATAAGTGTTATCATTATCGAGAATATTATTTATTGTAACCCTAGCAGCTCTCGTGATATTTATTCATCACTGAGAGAGGACAATTCTATATTGTAACAGAGTTTATTGCATTGAATAAAGTCTGTTTTTTGTTACTTGTGTTATTTGAATTTGATTTGATTGTGCTATACTTGAAAAATGACTTACATGGTTGATTAGAGCCAAAATGTGGAACAAAATTAACTTGTATGAAAGTGGCATTAATAGGTGGTAAAAATAAAGTCTGTTTTCTGTTACTTGTGTTATTTGAATTCGATTTGATTGTGCTATACACTGTATTCAACCCCCTTCTACAGTGTGTGTGACCTAACAATGCTTTTCATGAAGGATATCCAATAAAAATGCCTTCATTAGCTTTTCTGTTAAATTTTCCATGCATTTCAGGATGTGTTCTTAGAACAAGACACTTGCATCCAAAGATGTATAGATGTTTTAAGATGTGATTATTTTCCTTGATCATTTGATCAAGAGTTAATCCATGTTTGTTAATCAGAGTCAGATTTTGAATATAACAGGCAGTGTTGACAGCTTCAACCCAAAAGTATGTTGGTAGATTAGCTTCCACTAGCATAGTCCTACCGGCTTCAATAAATGTCCTGTTTTTCCTTTCCATAACACCATTTTGTTGAGGTGTTCCAAGAGCTAATAATTGTTGAGAGATTCCCTTGTATCAGCATATCTCATCCATCTTGCTTTTTTTGAACTCTGTCTCATTTTCACTCCTCAGTATTTGCACTTTGTACTTTGTGCTATTTTCAATCAGTCTCAAATGATACAAGAGAATTTTACTGTTTCATCCTTACTGTGTAAGAAAAACACCCAAGTAAATCTAGTATATTCATCAACAACAACTAGAGTATACATTTTCTTGTTGATTGACATGACATTCACATGACCAAAGAGATCCAAATACAACATTTGATATGGCTTTTTGATGGATGATTCTGACTTGCTTTAGAAAAAGGTTCTTCTTTGCTTAGCTTGTTGATATGCATCACAAAAACCATCAGGGGAGAAGTACATGTTAGGTAGGCCTCTTACTAAATCTTTCTTCACCAGTTCATTGAGATTATTGAAGTTGAGATGAGAAAGCTTCTTGTGCCAATTCCAACTTTTACTTACTGATGCCTTGGTTACGAGACAAGTTTCAAGATGTAATATTCCATATTTTCAAACATTATTATTATAATTATTTGGAATTGTTTATGTGATTTTTATGTGATTTTTAGTGAATTATCTGGTAAGTGGAGTTGATGCTTTGAATATTTATATATGATATTCTTTGAGTATACTAATTTTTATATGTCCACAATAAAATATAGATAATTATGATATTTTTTTTGGTAATTTTAGGACTGTTATATAATTTTATAATAATTTAGGTATTTATTAATTATTTTCCGAGTAATTATAAAACTGTTTTATAAAGCCAGGAATCGTCTGAATTCAACCGTTTTTGCGTTTTTACAACCCGAAACTCTTCCGAAAACTCATTCTTAACCTAATCTGGTAATTCCGGACATTTTACGTGTTTTGACTTTTTGGATCCGGATTACGGTTTGACCCGTGCGCGGCCTGGCGCAAGATTTTCGGTACGATAGCCATTTCGATAAATTAACAAAACCCATATTCTCGAGAGACGGGATATTTTACATTATTTTCATATATGGTGTTTTATAAGAAGCCCAGTTTTGATAATTATCCAAATCTGATATTAAATTGTATCATTTTTGTAGTTACTTAGTGGCTAAGTAATCTATTTTTGGATCGTTTTATAGTTACTTAGCGGCTAAGCAACTAATT
Source organism: Apium graveolens (assembly GCF_009905375.1). Taxonomy (NCBI): domain Eukaryota; kingdom Viridiplantae; phylum Streptophyta; class Magnoliopsida; order Apiales; family Apiaceae; genus Apium; species Apium graveolens. The sequence continues at coordinate 195,484,205 of NC_133649.1, forward strand.
TATCGATCCAAAACGATCCAGAACGATCTAATATTCCATAAATATATATAGCCTATTTCTTATTTCATTTATTTCGTTTATTCATTTGCAACCAGTAAAAATACAGTAAATACAGAGAAAAACCCTAGAAACCGATACGTTCCTGAGAATCAATCGCACGAACGAGGACGTTACCGAACTCCGATTCGGGCGTGCAGCATATCAAAACGAAGCTCTCGAAATCTTCTTTCTGAATCAATCATCAGTTTTTACCCAGAAATAAAGGTATTTTTCTTATTTAATTATTTTAATTCGAATTAAATATGGATTAAAATATGAATTTTGTTCTTGATGTTGTTTGTGGGACTTGATGGCATAATCATGTAGATAATTTCTTCCTGGTCACTGTAACACCCCCAAATCCGGGGTCAGGGATTCGGGTTGCCACGAGTTCCATTTCCCTTAATAATACCTAACCTTAACAATCAACCAACTGCTGCGTACTGTGACCCCACAATATACACACACACCACAAGTTATAGTCTCAGAGATGAATACCAAAAATAACACAAGTCATTTTACTCCACAATTATAAACCATTTCACCTCAAAAGGGTTTCTGAATAATTTACATATTCTTTGCCATTATTACAATTCATAATATACATAAGTCTGGTTCATCAATAGTTGAAAACCTAGCCTATTGGTAGTTCCTACCTCAGCTACGGCGGCATCAACGCTTCCAGAAAACTGCGGAACGTTTCCTAACAGCTTGCGAATTGGAAACATGGTCCTGTTCATCTTTTCTATCTGTTGTTGTGTGATGAAAGAAGAAAGCAAAGGTGAGTAACGAGCCCACCAAAATAATATATATAATAATTAACAGTATATGAGCATTCTCATAGTACTCATGAAAGTCTTGGTCAAGAAACATGAACCAAATTGATATCTTAACGCGACCAAGTCGCAAAATATTCAATATATATATACATATATACTTTTCACAATCTTTGAAATCCTCTGACATGTATAATATACACAGAGTTCCAGTTTATAACTGTATAAAAATATCATTGCAAGGTGATCTCATATATCTAACCTTGTCTCTACGTTTTTCTGAAAATCTTTGACATCCATAAGATAATCATTTACTAGATATAAGTTTAAAAGATGAAGTTAAAAGATACTCCAATATACTTATATCTTTTCCGAATACTACTTGAACTACCACCGTTCAAGTTATAATTAGTTTCAAAAGTTCATCACATAGATGAGACTACAAGACAAGACTTGAATAGATTCAATCTTTGAAATGTTGTTTAAAAGAAATGAAGTTACGAGATACTTCATTTGAGGGAAACATCATCATAACTGTTTGACCCTGTCAATGCTTCAGCAATCACCCATCCGTAGCCTTTTGATCGAATGCTCCGGGTAGGGTTGCAGAAATATCCAAACTGGATGATGAACTCATTACGGGAGTTTGCCGCGCCAGGAAGACCACTTACGATGATCAGTCGCAGTAGTGCAACCCCACCATTTTCTACATGTAGAGGAGAACAGTCGGATTTACTTGTCAACCGAACCCTGAACTCCTAAGGAATGGACCGTCTTAGCGGAACTTCCAGGCCTTTTGGGCCAATATAATAAGGCTGGGCCGGCGCCACTCGACCACTTACGCTACTCCTAGTTCAGATGAAATCCATGACTCTGAAACGTAAAGCTCGTCCCCCCTTTCCCCAAGTAGAAACTTGTTGATACGGCTCCACCAAGAAGTCATATCTAGTTGGAAAGGAAAGTTCACCGATATTTTCCAGGCGATGCCTGTTAATGGATTAAACTCATTCCAAGAATTTTACTTCCCGAGTGTTGGGTAAGTAATCAAAAACCCTTTTTATCAAAACAGCAACCTTGTTGCGAATATAAAAATACATCACGGAGCCGGATCCCTCAGATTTTTAAGCGAGTATTTAAATCCCCTTCGAAAGGAAGATCTTAAATTTGAAAACGAGTTTTAGGATCCGCTCTGACTTTTAAAATCATTTTGAAGACTCGAAATCATTTTTAAGAATGTTTGGAGTAATACTGATTTAATAAAATAAATCAGTCCCGATATATATTAAAATATCTGAATATTATTATTTTAAATAATATTCCCATAAGGATAATCTTTATAAAAATAATTGAAGTAGAAGTTTTAAAACTCATACTTGAAATGAGTACGATCTTTATTTGAATAAACGAAAGTAAGTTTGATTATCGAAACATTATTCTTTAATAAAGTAAAGAATATTATTTAATAAAAGAAGCGGAGTCATAAGCCCTCGAATGAATATTCAAAATAATATTCATTAAGTAAAATAAGCGGAGTCATAAGTCCTCGAATGAATATTCAAAATAATATTCATTAAATAAAATAAAGCGGAGTCATAAGTCCTCGAATGAATATTGAAAATAATATTCATTAAATAAAATAAAGCTATCGAATAACCTTATTCGATTAATAGTTTTGAAAACTATATCAATATATATATATATATATATATATATAAATATATATATATATAATATACTCGGGAACATCGACTCCCGGTTTAGAAAATGTTCACCTTTGGGTCCCCTATACTAAGGGTATACGCAACTACTGCTTATCTCTAGCATAGGTATTATGCAACTTATAAGCATTTGAATCAACAATTAGATATCAAGATTATGAAACAGCCATGCATATATACCATATCAGCATGCTCCAATATATCACAAGATTTTGCTAATTATAATCATGCACTTATCACAAGATAATGCATATACATATATACATCACAACAACAGTATAACGGGTAAAAAAATTGCCTGAGCGACTGGGGGTGGTAAAAGGCCTGGGACGAGACTGGTAACCTATAAACAACATATAAGTTGGAATTAAACCAAAGTCGCTTAAGAATCTACACTTTAACCAACTAGACTCTGACGCTCGCTTTTGCGCTTAACGATTCACTTAAGTCGCTCGAGTACCCTCGGCTCCACCATTTTTAATAAATTAACCATTACGAATTTTAAGGCGATTCTTTCGCGAGTACTTTAACAATTTCCTAATCCACATTACATAATTGTTTCGAAATCCAATTAGTCTTTTAGGGGCCTAACCAAGGTTTCAAAGTAAGGCGAGGGGTAATGGTCCGTTCGCGAAATGCCGTTACTTAAAACGGTCGTTTCACCTAAACCGTACATCGGATTCAAGCGAACCACATATCAAAACAAAGCTCGTAACATGAACTATCTAATCACGAAAATTGTCAGTTCATGGAAGTGAGTGTTCTGCTGCAAAAGTTGAGCACCAAACAGTCTAAGGTAAATCGGGCATTACGACGGCTATGTTTACGCGATTACCAAAGTTTAAACTACTCAAATCAACCACAAATCAACCCATAACCACCAATACCACCAAACTTCATCCAAACCTTACTAACTCAGTCCATAACCTCATGATTTTTCCAACTTATTCAATCTCAAATAAGAGCTACTAACTATACTTAAGGTTCATCAACCAACAACCAAGATTTATAACCCAAAATCATTATAATTCCAACCAAAGTCTAAACATACAAGAATCATGCTCTCATGAACTATAACAAACAAAACCAAACCTAATACTAAAAGTTAAGTTAGGGTTTGGAGGGGTTATACCTTCCTTGGATTGAATAGAGTAGCTAGGAAGCCTTAAAAAGCCTTGAGATAGCTTAGGAATGCTTGGATCTTAAAGGAAATCAAAGAAAATAAAGTTAGAAATCTTGAAAACACTATTCATCATCTTCTTCCTTGATTTATTGGAAGAGATTCATGAAGAAATAGAAGCTTAAACTCCTAGGATATGCTTATATAATCATAAGGGACCTTGGGTAATTACCTTGCAAATTAACAAAGCTTGGATCTTGATTTTTGGAATTTTTCTTCTTGAAAATAGTGAAGAAGCCGAGTGCAATGTTCTTGGAAGGGTTTTTTATTTGTTGAATGTATTTGTGGTGGAAAAATAAAGTGAATGGGATATTTGGATGATCTGTTGGTTGATTAAAGTGAGTGGAGTATAACTAAGCATGACATCATCCTAGTGACTTCATCTTTTGCCACTTGTCATCACTTGGTGGTGGAAGCATCTTCTTATGCTAATCCTTGCTTAATTGCTTGATTATCATCCATAATCCTTGAACTAATCTCTCTTGCATTACTTGTCGTTTAATTGTTTTACGACTCGTTTATCATTTGTTCTTGCTAATCTTTTGAGGGATCATATCCGGGATCTTATTACTTGGGTTCCCCTAAACCTTTCTCAATATATTATATTCCTTTTATGATCCTCTCTTATAATCCTTGAATTTAAATCCTTTTAATCATGTTACCTTATACTCAATTCTTTCGATATCTGGTGGATTTTTGGGAAAAATCAAAGTGTTCGAATTTGGATTCTGACGATGTTTACATACACTTATATACCATATATAGTACTAATAAGATCTCAGAATAACAATAAAAGAACCTCTACAAAGTGTGGCATGAAAAGTTTTCTTATTCAGCAAAATCAGCAAAATCACTATTCATAAGGGTTACAAAAAGTCCAAAATTTTGGGGTTATTACAGTCTCCCCTCCTTAAAAGGATTCCGTCCCGGAATCAGATAGAAAACAATTGGGGATGCTTTTCTAGCATTGTGCCTTCTAACTCTCAAGTCAATTTTCCCACATTGTGGTTCCACCACAAAATCTTGACTAGCATTTGTTCCTTTCTCCTAGCCACTTATTCCTTTTCGATCTATAACCCTTCGTGGTTGCTCCATATAGGTTACGTTTGGTTGCATGCCTATGCGCTCATATGCCCCTATTTGTCTGGCATCCGGATTACACTTCCTTAACATTGATACGTGGAACACGTTATGAACTTGTTACAGGTCTGGGGGTAGGGCTAGCTCACATTCTAACTTCCCAATATGTCTTAATATCTCCAAGGGTCCAACAATTTGTGGGCTTAGCTTTCCTTTCTCTCCGAACCTCATCCATCCTTTCCAAGGGAGTACCTATAACAACACTAGGTCCCCTACTTCCTATTCTTTGTCCTTTCGCGTTAAATCAACATACTTCTTATGTCCATCTTGGGCTACTACCAGCTGTCCTCTGATTAGATCTATTATATCCTTGGTCCTTTGGACCACTGCTGGTCCGAGCATCTTGCGCTCTACAACTTCATCCTAACATAAGGGAGATCGACATTGTCTTCCCTCAAGGATCTCATAAGGCGGCATCTGGATAATGACATATGATTTATTGTCATAAGAAAATTCAATTCGTGATAAATGATCATTCCAAATTCTTTCAAGTCTATTGCACAGACTCTCATCATAGCTTCTAGCACTATAGCTTTTGCTTCTCAATACTCCTTCTTTTCTTGTTCGTAATCATTACTATCTTCCGTACCAAATTTTATACGGATTACACTTTTGCTCGTTAGCGTTCTATAACCTTTTAATAATCGCGTCAACCTTAGTATCACAAACACGTTAGAATCGGAATACCACTACACTGGTACTACTCCTTTCTAGCTGCTTCTATCTTCAAAAGCTTGGTCCTTCATATAGAAGTAAAAGAATTTATTGAGAGATCACTATGATCATGAACACTTGTTATATCGCATAGTTAGTACAGAAGGTGGCCAACCTTTAGTACTTGACAAGCAATTAAACAACATGTGGTATCCTACTAGGCTTCTATCACACAGATAGATAGTCATTCGGCAATACCTCCCCTTCTGGAAGGGTTGTTCTTCTCAGCTTATACAAAATGAAAAGGAGAGAAAAGAATGAATTGAAGAGAATTGTATATATATAAAATATACTGCCATAAAATATCTGGCTTGGAATCTACCTCTGAACTATAGAGGTTTGTCATAGGAGAACAAAACATATACGTATATATATCAACATCAGGTATTATAGCATCGTATTTCACATGCCTAAATATTTTTGATATTCTGTCCATCATTCTATGGACCCATACTCTTGCTCGAGCCTATACATAATCACCTTTCATAATTCATGAAGAACACTCCAGATCCTAACGTACTTTCATGACATGAAGCAGATAAAATTGCAGAAGAGTTTCAATCAAAGCAACGATAGCAGGTTAATACCATTCTTAATCATATGCCTTCAATAGAAGACTTAACTCAAAGGTTCATTTAGTCCTTTTTGAAACATGGTCCTGGATTATTCTCAAGATAGGACCTTCTAAGATAGATAGCCTGTTCACGGCGATTACATGAATTAAATCTTTACCAAACTACTATTATGGTTGGGTATTGCACAGTCATCAGAAGGAATGTCAATCTTCCAAACCATAATACAACCTTCACGGCTTCAACCATCATCACTGTATTCCTCTGGCACGAGCACCTATAATTATCCTCTTACCTTTAAAGTGTTGGCCACCTCATTGGACTTTCTTGATAGTAATAGTTCCTTATAATCAATGTCTTTTGAACGATCTCCAACTAAATTTTCTACCTCATTTCCAATGACTGCTTGTGTGAAAATGCTCTTCCTTAAGCTCTGGTGAGAAAAAAAAATATCACCATTTTTCCATAAGTTATTGCCTCGGTCTTTAGAGATTGTCACGACTGACTCTCGATCATACTTAGGACGTCTCTTATCTTGGGTCCTTCTTGTTTTCACCATCCTTGACCTTCATTGGGTTCAATCTATACTTTCTCATGGTTTAACATGTGCCCCACTTGGTATTATTATTATTGCGTCATATTTTTTTTTATCAAAATTTCTATTCTTGAGAACTTTGAATATTACCTTTCTCCTTGTAAAACCTCTAAGCTTATCCTTAAATCCTTCATCATGTACACCCTAGGTATAGGGCATATCAAGATACCATCTACTAATACTAGAATCATTGTCTATAGAGTTATGAAAACTTTCTCCACTGATCTTTAAAGATTGTTGTTGCCTTAATCCTTCATTCCATACTATCAAAACTCATATTGTCCCTATTAAGGGTGAAATGCCAACCTTTATGCATTCCCCTAGGGTTTATCTCAAGTTAACGAAGTTATATCCTTAATTCCACCTTTAAAAAGGTACTTGCATCCTTCCATGGATAAATCAAGTCATATATCCTTGATAGATTATCTTATTCAATCATTCCAACCCAGATAGTCTATACCAATTTCACAATAGCATCCTTATTCAAACCGAGGTCAACACATATGGCCTTCAAAAGATAACAATGGTTACCCGCTTTTCTTTCCTAATTTGGTAATGACAACAGGGATGTCCTGGAAGATATTGGTCGTGTTCAACGTGAACTTCTTCTTAATAAATCCTTATTTACTTTTGTTGTTTATCTCAACAGTCATCTCAATGTTGGGATATCTTTCATACCTGGCGTCTCCCTTTTTGGGTATCATGCCCCCGGTCTTACACTTCACATTCTTGAAGGTCACTTCCTTCATCCAATTTTCCTAATTTCTTACTTTCTTGTCTCCTCAGTCCATCCGTGTTTCCTTATTAATCAATCGATCTATCTCAAAGTTTCATCAAATACTGTCAACTTCAAGGGAATTAACTATACATATCGCTTACGCCTTCATGATCAGTCACCATCGCGCTGATGATGATACACTTCTCTATATTTATTGCAAGGGTTTCTTAGGGTTTCCCATACCTAACTCCCTTATCACTTCTCAACTCTATTTCCTTTATATCCCTTTATACTCCTTTTCTTTTCAGTCTTTTATTTTCGTTTCTATTACAACCATTACATGAACCAACACAACATAAGCATTGATTTCAAACATCCCGTCATTCTGGATTCGTGTCCTTAGAACGAATCTTGACAACTTTCACAACTTAGATTCATAATTCATCATACTCGTCCGCTTTTGTTCTGGCTCTAAAGCTTTTACACTACCTCCATAACCTTGGGAAGTACTTTCCCGAAAACAATTGTCTGAACTTTAATCAGTTTATTATAACCTCTGGCTCCGTGCCTTTCTTGGCCTTTCACCAACGGGTGGTCTCTCCCATAGGAAGGTAAGTGACAAAAACAGTCTTTTGCGCTTCATCAATCATTTAGAATATAAAATCATTCCTCTATTTCCTTTAGCTAGGATCTTGTCTCAACTGGGTCAGCTTGTTCCTTGGAACTCTGAGAGCTTAGCGATTTAAAGGTCCTGGAAGAATTTCCTACCACATTGTTTCCTCAGGGTGGTGTTTGGGAATAAAAGTATTAGTTTTGTTTAGGCAAGTCCATGAATTGCCTCATAGGAGTACCGTCTTGGTGCTCCCTTCCTTGCTCGAGTTCTGTTTTCTCAGTCTAAATATTTCTTCCTGCTCCCCATAATCGGGGTCATCTTATATTTTAAAATCCTCATTTTCCACTTCATTACGTTCTGGGTTCCTTATATCTTAATTGCGACCTCCCTGATTATCACATTCAAGATTTGCTCCAAATCTTATTCTTCGTGGGGGCATAATGCTTGGAAAAATTCTGAGAATCTCTTTATATTTGTCTTACTTACTTTGCTTAATTCTTTCCCTCGTTCAGTCCTTACATGATCGTAAATTATGAATTCTCAAGTTCTATAAACTTCATGTCACTCTTAAGTGTTAATAGTGCAATTAACAATACGAACTTATCACAAACAAACTGATCTGAACTGAAAGGAACAAATATATACATAACCATATGTTCGAGGGTACAACAACTGAACACATGAAAGAGAATTACATCATTTGGCCTGATCGCTTCTATTCCAAAAGTACTACCACAGATAATCATCTAGTCATTAAAACTAATCATTCATAACTTAGGTTAATCCTCCAAAAGCGGTGCTATATGAAATCCTTATCTGATCGCTCTGACTCTGCACACTATTGTGGATCAAGAAATGCGGGCACGCACAACATCCCTAACCTGCTCCATTAAGGCGGTGATGAGGCCTAAGATAGTCGCAAGTAGAGCTGGATCAATCTGGCCCTCAAGATGGCCTCTAGCTGTAATTCGGGTGGTAGCCTCAATCCTGTCCATGCTATAAGCTAATCCTGCCGGAAGTACCCCGCCTTCCATCCTTGGTGCAGTAAGTCGATCCAACATATCATTCCTAACATTACGGGCCTCAGAAAGGCCACCCAAAGTCATATGATAATTGGCGATAAGAGAAGCCTGAGTTGTAGCATCTAGCAGTCCATGGGGTGCAGGTGGTGCAGACTCAAGAGATCCAAATGGAAAACCAAGCACGGTATCAGGTGACAATGGTGCAGAAGATAAAGGTGGCATTTCCTCAGTAGGTGCTGGGCTATGCACAGGGGAGGGAACATGAATTAGTGGAACCTCATGAATGTCTACCAGAACCTCTGGGAGAGGGTCTGCTACTAGTATAATTGATGTTGTGGAAGGTCCCACTCCTTCTGCCCTCACTCTCCTCGTGTGCCCTTGGTAACTCTTCATCCTCTAGTGCCACCCTCGAGGCCATTCTAGCTCTGGTAGTCGCCCTGACTACGGTCATCAATTCCTCAGCGGTCCTCTCTTCATTCTCGTCTGGATCCTCCACGAGATCTTCCTCAACAACAATCCCTTCTGGGATAACATCCTCAACCGCAACATTCTCAATATGAATCTCATCCGGTCCCTCGTTAGGGTACTCTATCAGATTCACAATTTGATCTCCAACATGTAATAAAACATCCTCATGCTGATGCTCATGAACCTCAGGATTCGGTGCCCCGCTGCCCTATACGAGAATGAACTATGTTACTATCATGATATTTATAGGGGTTCCCATAAATTGTCAGTACTACGTTAGATAGTCCGACTATGAACTTGGCAAGAGTTCTTATTATCTTAGTGAACTTATCATTTTAACGACGCATCATCTCTGAGGTTTATAACGCTTGGCTCTGATACCATTTCTGTAACACCCCCAAATCCGGGGTCGGGGATTCGGGTTGTCACGAGTTACATTTCCCTTAATAATACTTAACCTTAACAATCAACCAACTGCTGCGTACTGTGACCCCACAATATACACACACACACCACAAGTTATAGTCTCAGAGATGAATACCAAAAATAACACAAGTCATTTTACTCCACAATTATAAACCATTTCCCTCAAAAGGGTTTCTAAATAATTTACATATTCTTTACCATTATTACAATTCATAATATACATAAGTCTGGTTCATCAATAGTTGAAAACCTAGCCTATTAGTAGTTCCTACCTCAGCTACGGCGGCATCAACGCTTCCAGAAAACTGCGGAACGTTTCCTAACAGCTTGCGAATTGGAAGCTTGGTCCTGTTCATCTTTTCTATCTGTTGTTGTGTGATGAAAGAAGAAAGCAAAGGTGAGCAACAAGCCCACCGAAATAATATGTATAATAATTAACAGTATAAGAGCATTCTCATAGTACTCATGAAAGTCTTGGTCAAGAAGAAATGAACCAAGTTGATATCTTAACGTGACCAAGTCGCAAAATATTCAGTATATATATACATATATACTTTTCACAATCTTTGAAATTCTCTGACATGTATAATATACACAGAGTTCCAGTTTATAATTGTATAAAAATATCGTTGCAAGGTGATCTCATATATCTAACCTTGTCTCTACGTTTTTCTGAAAATCTTTGACATGCATAAGATAATCATTTACTAGATATAAGTTTAAAAGATGAAGTTAAAAGATACTCCAATATACTTATATCTTTTCCGAATACTACTTGAACTACCACCGTTCAAGTTATAATTAGTTTCAAAAGTTCATCACATAGATGAGACTATAAGATAGGACTTGAATAGATTCAATCTTTGAAATGTTGTTTAAAAGAAATGAAGTTACGAGATACTTCATTTGAGGGAAACATCATCATAACTGTTTGACCCTGTCAATGTTTCAGCAATCACCCATCCGTAGCCTTTTGATCGAATGCTCCGGGTAGTGTTGCAGAAATATCCAAACTGGATGATGAACTCATTACGGGAGTTTGCCGCACCAGGAAGACCACTTACGATGATCAGTCGCAGTAGTGCAACCCCACCATTTTCTACATGTAGAGGAGAACAGTCGGATTTACTTGTCAACCGAACCCTGGACTCCTAAGGAATGGACCGTCTTAGTGGAACTTCCAGGCCATTTGGGCCAATAAAATAAGCATGGGCCGGCGCCACTCGACCACTTACGTTACTCCTAGTTTAGATGAAATCAATGACTCTGAAACGTAAAGCTCGTCCCCCCATTCTCCAAGTAGAAACTTGTTGATACGGCTCCACCAAGAAGTCATATCTAGTTGGAAAGGAAAGCTCACCGATATTTCCCAGGCGATGCCTGTTAATGGATTAAACTCATTCCAAGAATTTTACTTCCCGAGTGTTGGGTAAGTAATCAAAAACCCTTTTTATCAAAACAGCAACCTTGTTGCGAATATAAAAATACATCACGGAGCTAGATCCCTAAAATTTTTAAGCGAGTATTTAAATCCCCTTCGAAAGGAAGATCTTAAATTTGAAAACGAGTTTTGGGATCCGCTCTGAGTTTTGGGATCCGCTCTGACTCTTAAATTTGAAGACTCGAAAACATTTTTAAGAATGTTTGGAGTAATGCTGATTTAATAAAATAAATCAGTGCCGATATATATTAAAATATCTGAATATTATTATTTAAATAATATTCCCATAAGGATAATCTTTATAAAAATAATTGAAGTAGGAGTTTTAAAACTCATACTTGAAATGAATAATAAATAACCAAAGATATACTTATACGAAAGTACGATCTTTATTTGAATAATCGAAAGTAAGTTTGATTATCGAAACATTATTCTTTAATACAATAAAGAATATTATTTAATAAAAGAAGCGGAGTCATAAGCCCTCGAATGAATATTCAAAATAATATTCATTAAGTAAAATAAGCGGTGTCCTAAGTCCTCGAATGAATATTTAAAATAATATTCATTAAATAAAATAAAGCGGCGTCATAAGTCCTCGAATGAATATTCAAAATAATATTCATTAAATAAAATAAAGCTATCGAATAACCTTATTCGATTAATAGTTTTGAAAACTATATCAATATATATATATATAAATATATATATACACTCGGGAACATCGACTCCCGGTTTAGAAAATGTTCACATTTGGGTCCCCTATACTAAGGGTATACGCAACTACTTTTTGTTGCTGCTTATCTCTAGCATAGGTATTATGCAACTTATAAGCATTTGAATCAATAATTAGATATCAAGATTACGAAACAGGCATGCATATATACCATATCAGCATGCTCCAATATATCGCAAGATTTTGCTAATAATAATCATGCACTTATCACAAGATAATGCATATACATATATACATCACAACAACAGTATAACGGGTAGAAAACTTGCCTGAGCGACTGGGGGTGGTAAAAGGCCTGGGTCGAGCCTGGTAACCTATAAACAACATATAAGTTGGAATTAAACCAAAGTCGCTTAAGAATGTACACTTTAACCAACTAGACTCTAACGCTCGCTTTTGCGCTTAACGATTCACTTAAGTCGCTCGAGTACCCTCGGCTCCACCATTTTTAATAAATTAACCATTAAGAATTTTGAGGTGATTATTTCGCGAGTACTTTACCAACTTGCTAATCCACATTACATAATTGTTTCAAAATCCAATTAGTCTTTTAGGGGCCTTCACCAAGGTTTCAAAGTAAGGCGAGGGGTAATGGTCCGTTCGCGAAATGCCGTTACTTAAAACGGTCGTTTCTCCTAAACCGTACATCGGATTCAAGCGAACCACATATCAAAACGAAGCTTGTAACATGAAATATCTAATAATGGCAATGGTAAGTTCATGTAAGTGAGTGTTCTGGTGGAAAAGTTAAGCACAAAACAGTCTAAGGTAAATCGGGCATTACGACGGCTATGTTTACGCGATTACCAAAGTTTAAACTACTCAAATCAACCACAAATCAACCACAAATCAACCCATACCACCAATACCACCAAACTTCATCCAAACCTTACTAACTCAGTCCATAACCTCATGATTTTTCCAACTTATTCAATCTCAAACAAGAGCTACTAACTATACTTAAGGTTCATCAACGAACAACCAAGATTTATAACCCAAAATCATTATAATTCCAACCAAACTCTAAACATACAAGAATCATGCTCTCATGAACTATAACAAACAAAACAAAACCTAATACTCAAAGTTAAGTTAGGGTTTGGAGGGGTTATACCTTCTTTGGATTGAATAGAGTAGCTAGGAAGCCTTAAGAAGCCTTGAGATAGCTTAGGAATGCTTGGATCTTAAAGGAAATCAAAGAAAATAAAGTTAGAAATCTTGAAAACACTATTCATCATCTTCTTCCTTGATTTATTGGAAGAGATTCATGAAGAAATAGAAGCTTAAACTCCTAGGATATGCTTATATAATCATAAGGGACCTTGGGTAATTACCTTGCAAATTAACAAAGCTTGGATCTTGATTTTTGGAATTTTTCTTCTTGAAAATAGTGAAGAAGCTAAGTGCAATGTTCTTGGAAGGGTTTGTTATTTGTTGAATGTATTTGTGGTGGAAAAATAAAGTGAATGGGATATTTGGATGATTTGTTGGTTGATTAAAGTGAGTGGAGTATGACTAAGCATGACATCATCCTAGTGACTTCATCTTTTGCCACTTGTCATCACTTGGTGTGGAAGCATCTTCTTATGCTAATCCTTTCTTAATTGCTTGATTATCATCCATAATCCTTGAACTAATCTCTCTTGCATTACTTGTCATTTAATTGTTTTACGACTCGTTTATCGTTTGTTCTTGCTAATCGTTTGAGGGATCATATCCGGGATCTTATTACTTGGGTTCCCCTAAACCTTTCTCAATATATTATATTCCTTTTATGATCCTCTCTTATAATCCTTGAATTTAAATCCTTTTAATCATGTTACCTTATACTCAATTCTTTCGATATCTGGTGGATTTTTGGGAAAAATCAAAGTGTTCGAATTTGGATTCTGACGATGTTTACATACACTTATATACCATATAGAGTACTAATAAGATCTCAGAATAACAATAAAAGAACCTCTTCAAAGTGTGGCATGAAAAGTTTTCTTATTCAGCATAATCAGCAAAATCACTATTCATAAGGGTTACAGAAAGTCCAAAATTTTGGGTTTATTACAGTCATTTTGGTATATTATATGATGAATTTGGAGTTCAAGAACATTTAAAAGTTTGAGTTTCATTCTCGAATTCAAAAAAAAATAGGGTTTATAGAGTTTGAATGTTCTTAATTGATTTTGGGTATTTCTGTTCTTGGGGTTATTACTTGAAATTGATGGCATAGACTTGTAGATCGTTGAAAACCGAATCAATGGATATGTGTGTGATGAATGGAGGGTGCCTGTAGTAAGCTAATCGGAAAATGTCGAGCTCACCGGAGTTCTTGATCGATTTGATCGAACCTTGAATTCCAGGCATCGTTTGTGATGTTGGTAGGCTGATTCGAGTTCCTGGGGGAAATTAGAATGAAAACCCCATAAAAATTGAATCAAATAACCTTGTCTATGTTGAAATCGGGGCCTCGCCGGGAATTCCCCTCGCCGGAATCTGCAGAATTATCTGGCGGGTCGGGGTCATACTTGGTGACCCGGTTAACCCGGCCACGACCCATTTTGCAACCACAGCCGACCCGGTTTAGATCCTGTTTTCTCCTATTCCAAAATCAAAAACATGTTTCTGCAATTTCTATTTTATTTTAAATCAAAATTCAGTTTCTTTTATTCTAAAAATTCATTTTTATTTTGAAAATCATTATTTTTAATTCTGAAAATTTATTTTTAATTCAAAAATAAATCCAAATTATTTAGTTAATTAATTTTATTTGATAATTAATTATTTAATTTAAATATTAATTGATTAATTAATTTAATTAGTTATTAATTAATTTTAATTAATTATTTAATTAGATTTAATTATATATTCTTGATTTAAAAATTCCGAAAAATAGTTTGAACTTTAAAATATTATTTTAACTTATTTTCTAGGCTCCATAATTATTATTAAATTATTTTAAAGACAAATTCGGGTGTTCGAGCCCTATTATTTAATTATTGAATGATTCAGAGACCCGTTTTAAGTCCGAAAAATGTTCAAAAATTCATATTAAATCAACCGTTCGTCCGTTTAATACGAAACGAATGCGTATAGACTCAGAAAAATATTCCGCTTTCATTAAAAATACTTTCGAGACCCAAATCCTTTTGTTTCGAAAGTTCGCTTGTTTTACAAGTCATTCTGAGTCAATTATTGATCGATAAATTATATTTTTGACCCGATTTCTGAACAGAGTCGACCCTTTTGACGAATCGAGTCCTGTGTTATATGAATTATGTGATACATGAATTATGTGATTACGTGTTATATGAATTACGTGTGTACGTGGGTCAAGAGTTATGTGTTTGATTATTAGAGTTATGTGTGGGCTATCGTATGGGTATACGATAAGGTATTGACGCGCAGTTCGTCGAGTGATTATCGTTTAGACGATTAAAGTGTATCTTTTAATTATAGATGCGAGTCTTTCAAGACGATCAGGATCAGATGAAATGGATGAAGACTAGAGTTGTATGGTATGGAATATTGGAGTGCAGCAACTGCATGAGCAGCAGATCAGAGATTTAGCGAAGTAAAAGCAGTGATGCATTGAGATGCCAGACTGAGATAATTGCGTTTATACGAGTGTGACTAACTGCTAAAAACCCAAAGGCAAGTATCCCAATCATCACTTATTGTTCAAGTGATATTTATTTTAAATCTTCTTATGCAAGTATTACTTTTCTTATTCTCAGTTCGGAATAGATAAATGTTTTACATATCGCTGAATTAAATAATTCTGTTTATGCAAATACTCATATGTTATTCTATGTTCAGAATAGTCAAGTGATTTTACTTATCCAATTATCGAATTTATAAATGTTTTGGATTTTGAGAAAAGTGATTTGGTTGCGAATATTCCTACCCAAGAATTGGGGGAATAAAATTATTTCGGGTGTCGATTATTATAACCCCATTTGAATAAAAGGTTTTAAGATTGAATCATAATTGCGTAAGTGACCGGGACGGACAGTCCAGCGGAGGGCTATTTCTAAGTGCCATATGGAATATTATGACACAATTTTTTCCACAGGCAGGTATATTGCCTTTTGTTTGAGTACTCGTGTTTTTGGGGTCACGCTTCTATGAATTATGACCTTGTGCTATCACACGGGCTGATCAGCATGTGATAGTACGTCCGTTGGAGAATGATCCTAATCTAAATTATCATATCATTATTTGATATTCATAGAATAAATGATTTATCAACTGTTTCTGTTTTGAAATAATGGTGAAATGCAGTTTTCATTCAGATTCTGATTTATGCTGATACTTACGTTGTTGTTAAATATCAAAGGTGGTATTAGTATAAATGATTGATGTTGACTTCAGTATGGGTGTTGTGAGCATCAAAGTTCGTATTGATATCTAATTTGATATGACAGCAAAATAAGTATTAATTTGAAGAGTTCGGTTTTGAGTAAAGTTTATGATTCAATCCATAATCATTGTTTCTTGCTATTATTGTTTACGATATTTCCGTAAACACTGTTTTACGAGTTTGATTCTCGTCAAGATTCAAAGTATTGCTGAAGCATTTTGCTCAAAAATATCAAAATAGTTTTGAATATAATTAAGGAATTAATTCTGGGATTCCTCAACTAAAATTTTATGATTCGGCAATTATAATTTTAAATGTTCTGCTCTAATGCAGATGTCGGTTTTATATCAAAATGACCCTATATTCGCTATAATGATCTTGCTGAGCATTTCTTTCGCTCATACTTGCCTGTTTTGAAATTTAACATCTAGTGAGGATTAGCTTCCGCTGTTTAGCTGCGAAATTCGAGGAAGCAAAGAAAAAGCTCTTGGAAGGTGGTTTGTAACACCCCCAAATCCGGGGTCGGGGATCCGGGTTGTCACGAGTTCCATTTCCCTTAATAACACCCAATCTTAATAAATAATCAACTACTCTGTACTGTGACCCCACAATAAACACACACACCACAGGTTATAGTCTTAGAGATGAATATCCAAAAATAATCACAAGTCGTTTTATTCCACAATTATATGCCAATACACCTTAAAAGGGTTTCTGAATAAATTTACATTTATTTGCCATTATTACAATTGATAAAGATACATAAGTCTGGTACATCAAAAGTTGAAAGCCAAGCCTATTGGTAGTTCCTACCTCAGCTACAGCGACATCAACGCCTATAGGAAACTGCGGAACATTTCCTAATCGCTTACAAATCGGGAGCTTGGTCCTGTTCATCTTTTCTATCTGTTGTTGTGTGATGAAAGAAGAAAGCAAGGGTGAGCAGCAAGCCCGCCAAAATAATATGTATAATGATTAACAATATATGAGCCTTCTCATAGTACTCATGAAAGTCTTGGTCAAAAGAAATGAACCAAGTTTGATATCTTAATGCAATGAAGTCGCATAATATTCAGTATTTGTACACATATACTTTTCACAATCTTTGAAATCCTCTGACGTGTATGATATACACAGAGTTCCAGTTTATAACTGTATAAAAATATCGTTGCAAGGTGATCTCATATATCTAACCTTGTCTCAATGTTTTTCCGAAAATCTTTGACATGCACAAGATAATCATTTACTAGATATAAGTTTAAAAGATGAAGTTACAAGATACTCTAATATACTTATATCCGAATACTACTTGAACTACCACCGTTCAAGTTATAATCAGTTTCAAAAGTTCATCACCCAGATGAGACTAGAAGATAAGACTTGAATAGATTCAATCCTTGAAATATCACTATAAATAATGAAGTTATGAGATGCTTCATTAAGTCCCGATATATAAATATATTCATATATATATCTCCCATACATTTCCTGAAAACCTCTGTCATGTAAAGTATGAACAGAGTTGCAATATTCCATAAATTTGGGAAGGAAAGAATTTTGGCATAAACCCGATATCTTGCTGATCAGGCAAAGATACCAATAAGTAACCTTTTCTACTAGTAGATGGACGAATTCCCCACTAGTCATCACCCTGGCCGCAATAGGACCTTATGCTGGACTGCCACTCAGCCACTTACGCATTTGATGGACTCCCACTGAGCCACTTACACTTTCATGGACGCCCACTGAGCCCATGTTGCTTATGCCGACTCAAATAGATGGACTTACTTCCCGAACGTTGGGTAAGTAATCAATTCATTTATCAAAACAGCAACCTCGTTGCGAATATAAAATACACCACAGAGCCGGATCCTTTAGATTTTTGAACGAGTATTCAAGTCCCCTTTAAAAGGAAGATCTTAAATTTGAAAACGAGTTTTGGGATCCGCTCTAAACTTTAAAAGTCATTTTGAAGACTCGAAAACATTTTTAAGAATGTTTGGAGTACTACTGATTTATTAAAATAAATCAGTCCCAATATATTAGAAAATATCTGAATATTATTATTTAAATAATAATATTCCCAAAAAGGATAATCTCTATAAAATAATCGAAGTAGAAGTGTTAAACTCATACTTGAAATGGTTATTAAATAACCAAAGATATACTTATACGAAAGTACTATCTTCATTTGAATAATCAAAAATAAGTTTGATTATCGAAACATTATTCTTTAATAAAATAAAGAATATTACTTAGTAAATAATCGGAGTCATAGATCCTCAAATGAATATTCAAATAATATTCATTAGATAATATAAACTGAGTCATAAGCCCTCGAATGAATATTCGAAATAATATTCATTAAATTAAAAAAAAAGGAGTCATAAGTCCTCGAATGAATATTCAAGTAATATTCATTAGATAATATAAACTGAGTCATAAGCCCTCGAATGAATATTCGAAATAATATTCATTAAATAAAATAAAAGGAGTCATAAGTCCTCGAATGAATATTCAAGTAATATTCATTAGATAATATAAACTGAGTCATAAGCCCTCGAATGAATATTCGAAATAATATTCATTAAATAAAATAAAAGGAGTCATAAGTCCTCGAATGAATATTCAAGTAATATTCATTAAATAATATAAAGTTATCGAATAAACCTTATTTGATTAATAGTATTAAAAACTATTCATATATATATATATATAATACTCGGGAGCCTCGCCTCCCCGTTTTAGAAAAAGTTCACCTTTTGATCCCCTATACTAAGGGTAAACTCAAATACCGCTTATCTCTAGCATAGGTATTATGCAACTAATAAGCATTTGAACCAACAGATATATAAATCAAGAATACGGAACATGCATGCATATTTACCATATCACATGCTACAATATATCGCAAGAATTTGCTAATAACAAATATGCATTTATCACAAGATCATGCATATACACATATACATCACAACAACAGTTATACGGGTAGAAAACTTGCCTGAGTGACTGGGGGTAATAAAAGGCCTGGGACGAGTCTGGAAACCTATAAACAACATATAAGTCACAATTCAACCAAAGTCGCTTATATACTGTAACCACTCTAGACTCTAATGCTCGCTTTGCGCTTAACGCTTCACTTAAGTCGCTCGAGTACCCTCGGCTCCACCATTTTTAATAAATTAACCATTAAGAGTTTTAAGGCGACTCTTTCGCGAGTGCCTTAACAACTGACTATTACACTTTACATAAATGTTTCATACTCCAATTAGTCATTTATGGTCTTTAACCAATGTTTCAAAGTAAGGCGAGGGGTAATGGTTCGTTCGCGAAACGCCGTTACTTAAAACGGTCGTTTCTCCAAAACCGTACATCGGAATCAAACGAACCACATATCAAAACGAAGCTCATAACATGAACTATCTAAATATGGCAATGGTCAATACCTAGCAGGGAGTTCTCGGGTCCTAATGTTATGAACAAAAGCAGTCTAAAGTAAATTGGACATTACGACGGCTATGTTTACGCGATTTCCCAATTTTATACCATCTCAAATCGACCACCAATCAATCCCAATTCATTCATACAACCAACATCCCTCCAAAACACACTACAACAGTCCCAACACCTCAAGTTCTTCCAATTTATATTATTCTCATCATGAATTTAAACTATACTTAATTCCTTTAATAAATCAACAAGATTCAACATTCATTTCACTACCACTCCAACCCAAACTCTAAACAAACAAGCTTCATGCTTTACATATACTATATCAATCATAACCATTCCTAAATACTCAAAACTAAAGCTAGGGTTTGGAGTTTATACCTTCTTGAAGCTTCTTAACACAACACAAGAGCTTTGAATGCCTAAAGAACCTTGATCCTTGCTTGTATAACCTTAAACTTTCATAAAATTCAAGAAAACTAAAGTTATTTTTTTGAAAGTTACTATTCACCATCTTCTTCCTTGAATTATTGGAAGAGATTGTGAAGGAATTTGAAGCTTAAACTCATGGGATAGCTATATCTATGCATAAGGAGTACTAGATAATTAACTTACCAATTAAGGAAGCTTGGAACTTGAATTTTGAAATTCTTCTTCTTGAAAATGGGGAAAAGCCGAGAGCAAGCTTGGAAGAAAGAGAGATTTTTGTGTTTGTGATTTGTTTAGCTTAGCTTGGTTGGTTTTGTTTTGATTTTTTGGTTAATTACCTTATTAACCTTATATTTGTGTGGTTATAAACCAACCACACCTCCTCCTTCCCTATGTCATGCTTGCATCACCTTATTGTGTCATCATCTCTTACTTGCCCTCTCCTTATTGGTTGGATGACCTCATCATCCCTAACCTCTATGATTAACTTCCTAATTGTTTGTCTAATGACCGCTGATCTGTTATACGGTTCGCTTAACTTTCGTTTTCGTTTATCGTTTAAGGGATCATACCCGGGATCTTATTACTGGGGTTTCCTTAACCTCTCTCAATACATTATAATCCTTTTATGATCCTCTCTTAAAATCCTTTAATTTAAATCCTTTTTATCCTGTTACCTTATACTCAATTCTTTCCGTATCTAGTGGATTTCCGGGAAAAATCAAAGTGTTCGGAATTGGATTCTGACGATCTTTACATACACTTATATACCATATAGAGTACTAATAAAATCCCAGAAGATCAATAAAAGAACCCCTACATAGTGTGGCATGAAAAGGTTTCTTATTCAGCATAACACTATTCATAAGGGTTTCAAAAATTCCAAAAATTGGGGTTATTACAGTCTCCCCTCCTTAAAAGGATTCCGTCCCGGAATCAGATAGAAAATGAATAGGGATACTCTCTTAGCATTGAACTTTCTAACTCTCGAGTAAATTTTCCCATATTGTGGTCCTACCACCAAACTCTGCCTAGTTTGATAACCCTTCTCTTAAGCACTTGTTCCTTTCCGATCTATAACCCTTTCTGGTTGCTCCATATAGGTTACGTCTGGTTGTATGCCTATGCGCTCATATGCCCCTATTTGTCTGGCATCTGAATTATACTTCCTTAACATTGATACGTGGAACACGTTATGACTTGCTACATGTTCGGGGGTAGGGCTAGCTCATATTCTAACTTCCTAATACATCTTAATATATCCAAGGGTCCAACAATTTGTGGACTTAGCTTTCCTTTCTTTCCGAACCTCATCAATCCTTTCCAAGGGATACCTATAACATTACTAGGTCCCCTATTTCATACTCTTTGTCCTTTCGAGTCAAATCAGCATACCTCTTATGTCCATCGTGGGTTACTACCAGCCGTCCTCTGATTAGATCTATTATATCCCTGGTCCTTTGGACTACTACGGGTCCGAGCATCTTGCGCTCTACAACTTCATCCTAACATAAGGGAGATCGACATTGTCTTCCCTCAAGGATCTCATAAGGCGATATCTCAATACTGACATATGATCTATTGTCGTAAGAAAACTCAATCCGTGTTAAGTGATCATTCCAAATTCTTTCAAGTCTATTGCATAGACTCTCATTATAGCTTTTAGCATTAGAGCTTTTGCTTCTTAATACCCATTCTTTTCCAGTTCGTAATCGCTACTACCTTCCGTTCCTAATATTATACTGGTTATACTTTTGCTTGTTAGTGTTCTATAACCTTTTAATAACCACGTCAACCTTAGTATCACGAATGTGTTTCCATTCTGAATACCACCATAACTTTACTACTCCTTTTTCAGCTGTTTCCATTTTCCAAAATTTGATCAATCATATAGAAGTAAAGGAATTCGTTGAGAGATCACTATGATCATGAACACTTGTTACATTGCATAGTTAGTACAGAAGGTGGCCAGCCTTTAGTACTTGACAAGCAATTAAACAACATCTGGTATCCTACTAGGCTTCTATCACACAGATAGATAGTCATTTGGCAATACCTCCTCTTTTGGAAGGGTTGTTCTTCTCAGCTTATACAAAATGAAAAGGAGAGAAAAGAATGAATTGAAGAGAATTATATATATATAAATTATGCTGCCACAAAATATCTGGCTTGGAATTTACCTCTGAACTATAGAGGTTTGTCATAAGAGAACAAAACATATGTGTATATATATCAAGTATTATCGAATCGCATTTAACATGCTTAAATATTTTTGCTATTCCGTCCATCATTCTATGGACCCATGCTCTTCCTCGAGCTTATACTCAATCACCTTTGAAACTCCCTCGACATCAAAAATCGAATCTGGAATCTCATTTTATACCTCATCGTTACTAGAATACTATGCTTGCACCGCAACCTTCCTCGTGTAGTAATACGACTCTCTATTGATAAGAAGGAATAAGTATTCAATAGGTAGATAATCTACTTAATTAGTCTATCAATTGATAACTTATACGTCAACACGACACGATTAGCGGTACTCAATCTCAACATCCATTCCAATACAACTCTCACAGTTGTAATCAGCTCATTACTCGCAGAATCATTGCTGCATTACTATGGTCCACCACTGACCTACTGCCGTCATTCACTTTCCATGAAATCTTAATATCTAACCATACGGAGTCCATACATGTAGTATATAATTCTTCTAAGGAATTAACATAATCACCATTTGTAATTCATGAAGAACACTCCTGATCCTGACATACATACATGACATGAAGCATATAAAATTGCAGAAGAGTTTCAATCAAAGCACCGATAGCATGTTAATACCATTCTTAATCATATACCTTTAATAGAAGACTTAACTCCAAGGTTCGTTTAGTCCTTTTTGAAACATGGTCCTGGATTATTCTCAGGATAGTTCCTTCTAAGATAGATAGCCCGCTCATGGCGATTTTTACGAATTAAACCTTTACCAAACTACTGTTACAGTTGGGTATTGCACAGTCATCAGAAGGAATGTCAATCTTCCAAACCATAATACAACCTTCACAGCTTTTACCATCATCACTGTATTCCTTTGGCACAAGCGCCTATAATTATCCTCTTACCTTTAAAGTGTCGGCCACCTCTTTGGCATTTCCTGATAGTAAAATTTCCTTATAATCAATGTCATATTAACCACTTTCACTAAATTTTCTACCTCATTTCCCATCACTGCTTGTGTGAAGATATTTTCCTTAAAATCTGATGAGTAACAAAAAATATCACCATTTTTCCATAAGTTATTGCCTCAGTTTTTAGAGGTTAATCATTGTCACGACTGACTCTCGATCATACTTAGGACGTCTCTTATCTTGGGTCCTTCTTGTTTTCACCATTATTGACCTTCGTTGGGTTCAATCTATACTTTCTCGTGGTTTAACACGTGCCCCACTTGGCATCATTATAATTACGTCATATTTCCTTTATTAACATTTCTATTCTTGAGAATTTTGAATATTACCTTTCTCCTTGTAAAACCTCTAAGGTTATCTTTAAATTGTTCCTCCTGTATCCCCTAGATACAGGGCATATCAAAATACCATTTACTAATACTAGAACCATTGTCTATGTACTTCTGAAAAATTTCTTTACTGATCTTTAAAGGTTGTTGTTACCTTGATCCTTTCCAATTCGTACTTGTCAAAACTCATGCTGTCCCTATTAAGGGTGGATGCCAACCTTTATGCATTCCTCTAGGATTCATCTCAAGTTATCGAAGTTATATCCTTAATTCCACCTTTAAAAAAATACTTGCATCCTTTCATGGATAAATCAAGTCGTATATCCTTGATAGATTCTCTTATTCATCATTCCCACCTCGATAGTCTATACGTAATTTCACAATAACATCTGTATTCAAAATGAGGTCAATCAATATGGCCTCTAAAAGATAACAACGGTTATCCGCTTTTCTTGCCTAATTTGGTAACGATAACAAGGATGTCCTGGAAGATATTGGTCGTGTTCAATGTGAACTTCTTCTTAATAATTCCGTATTTACTTTTGTTGTTTATTTCAACAGTCATCTTAATGTTAGGATATCTTTCATACCTGGCGTCTCCCTTTCTGGGTTTATACATATATATATATAATACTCGGGAGCCTCGCCTCCCGGTTTTAGAAAAAGTTCACCTTTTGATCCCCTATACTAAGGGTAAACTCAAATACCGCTTATCTCTAGCATAGGTATTATGCAACTAATAAGAATTTGAACCAACAGATATATAAATCAAGAATACGGAACAGGCATGCATATTTACCATATCACATGCTACAATATATCGCAAGAATTTGCTAATAACAAATATGCATTTATCATAAGATCATGCATATACACATATACATCATAACAACAGTTATACGGGTAGAAAACTTGCCTGAGCGACTGGGGGTAATAAAAGGCCTGGGACGAGTCTGGAAACCTATAAACACCATATAAGTCGCAATTAAACCAAAGTCGCTTATGAATCTATACTGTAACCACTCTAGACTCTAATGCTCGCTTTGCGCTTAACGCTTCACTTAAGTCGCTCGAGTACCCTCGGCTCCACCATTTTTAATAAATTAACCATTAAGAGTTTTAAGGCGATTCTTTCGCGAGTGCCTTACCAACTGCCTATTACACTTTACATAAATGTTTCATACTCCAATTAGTCAGTTAGGGTCTTTAACCAATGTTTCAAAGTAAGGTGAGGGGTAATGGTTCGTTCGCGAAACGCCGTTACTTAAAACGGTCGTTTCTCCTAAACCGTACATCGGAATCAAACGAACCACATATCAAAACGAAGCTCATAACATGAACTATCTAAATATGGCAATGGTCAATAGCTAGCAGGGAGTTCTCGGGTCCTAATGTTATGAACAAAAGCAGTCTAAAGTAAATCGGATATTACGACAGCTATGTTTATGCGATTTCCCAATTTTATACCATCTTAAATCTACCACCAATCAATCCCAATTCATTCATACAACCAACATCCCTCCAAAACACACTACAAAAGTCCCAACACCTCAAGTTCTTCCAATTTATGTTATTCTCATCATGAATTTAAACTATACTTAATTCCTTTAACAAATCAACAAGATTCAACATTCATTTCACTACCACTCCAACCCAAACTCTAAACAAACAAGCTTCATGCTTTACATATACTATATCAATCATAACCATTCCTAAATACTCAAAACTAAAGCTAGGGTTTGGAGTTTATACCTTCTTGAAGCTTCTTAACACAACACAGGAGCTTTGAATGCCTAAAGAACATTGATCCTTGCTTGTATAACCTTAAACTTTCATAAAATTCAAGAAAACTAAAGTTATTTTTTTGAAAGTTACTATTCACCATCTTCTTCCTTGAATTATTGGAAGAGATTGTGAAGGAATTTGAAGCTTAAACTCATGGGATAGCTATATCTATGCATAAGGAGTACTAGATAATTAACTTACAAATTAAGGAAGCTTGGAACTTGAATTTTGAAATTCTTCTTGTTGAAAATGGGGAAAAGCCGAGAGCAAGCTTGGAAGAAAGAGAGATTTTTGTGTTTGTGATTTGTTTAGCTTAGCTTGGTTGGTTTTGTTTTGATTTTTTGGTTAATTACCTTATTAACCTTATATTTGTGTGGTTATAAACCAACCACACCCCCTCCTTCCCTATGTCATGTTTGCATCACCTTATTATGTCATCATCTCTTACTTGCCCTCTCCTTATTGGTTGGATGACCTCATCATCCCTAACCTCCTTGATTAACTTCCTAATTGTTTGCCTAATGACCGCTGATCTGTTATACGGTTCGCTTAACTTTCATTTTCGTTTATCGTTTGAGGGATCATACCCGTGATCTTATTACCGGGGTTTCCTTAACCTCTCTCAATACATTATAATCCTTTTATGATCCTCTCTTAAAATCCTTTAATTTAAATCCTTTTTATCCTGTTACCTTATACTCAATTCTTTCCGTATCTAGTGGATTTCTGGGAAAAATCAAAGTGTTCGGAATTGGATTCTGACGATCTTTACATACACTTATATACCATATAGAGTACTAATAAAATCCTAGAAGATCAATAAAAGAACCCCTACATAGTGTGGCATGAAAAGGTTTCTTATTCAGCATAACACTATTCATAAGGGTTTCAAAAATTCCAAAAATTGGGGTTATTACATGGTTGGTCCAGGGTTTGCGGGCTAGTGTAAGTTTTATTGTGTAAAGTTGTTTATATTATATTATATTATAGTTGTGTATTTTATTTGGGCCTAGTATACTTTATTTCGAAGTTATACTAGTGGGTTTAGTTTTGAGTTGGAATTTATTAAAAAGAGTTTTAAAAGAAAGTGAAAAATTTATTGATGGAATTTGGAATTCTTGTTTCTAGAACTGTAACCTTAAAGATCTTGGAGTAGTTTGGGGTCATAAATAATAATTATCTTCCGCTGACATTTATTTATTGATTTAACAAGTTAATTTGGATTGAGGTTTTATAATGACGACCAAATCCTCTGATCCCGGATTTGGGGGCGTTACAGAAGACCATCAGTATTTGCATAAATTTTGGCTTCATAAATGTTTCCATGTCTGTAAGCTTTGAATACGGTTTTCTTTGTGATCTTATGAACTACTTCACAGTGCGTATCATTGAACATGACATAGAAACCTCTGTTAGTAATTTGACTAATGCTCAACAAGTTGTGCTTCAGTCCATCTACCACAGCTACATTTGAGATGACGACATTTCCAATGATAATATGTCCATTTCCCAGTATTTTTCCTACATTGCCATCTCCATAGGAAACCATTGAGCCAACCTTCTCCTCATATTTCGACAACAGAGATTTAGTTCCAGTCATATGTGCTGAACAACCACTGTCCAAGACAAGCACATTCTTCTTGTTTCCTTGTAATCAGAAATATAGAAATCAGTAAGAATTTTTAAGAACCTACACTTGTTGGGTCCTTTTTGACATCTTATGTATTTTTACTTTAGCAGACGTCTTGTCAGGATTTGATCCATCAGGATTTACTCCATCAGGATTTGTCTTGACATTTTTGACTCCATAAGATGCATGCACATTCATTTTAGCTATTTAAAATAATAATTTTATTAAATTTTGGCAAAGGATTATAATTGTTGTGATACAAACTATGACAATCTTTATAAGTGTAAATAGAATGCCAACTGCTACCACAGTGAGAACAAGGATTTGTGGTTTGTATAGTACTGATTTACCACTAATATCAGACTTAGAAATTTTAGAAACTTTATTTTTAGGCTTCCCGTAGTCAATAGCAATATGATTAGTATTACCACAGTTAAAACAAGCTTTCCTAGGAGCATTAGGATTGTACTTATAGTTGTTCGCCTTGTTTATTCCTTGTTTTCCATTTCTACCTCTCTTAGACCTTGGTTTGGGAGCCTTAGAAGTTACCTCACATTTCTTCTTCTCTAACTGACTCTTAGAAAGAAGTCCTATAATTTTTACTTTTCTTTTCTCGCATTTTAGGATCTTCTTTCTTTTTAGCAGTGATTCTAGGTTTAGACTTTTCTTCAGCATTGTTCTTAGAAGTAGAACCAAATTCATAGATAGACTCAACTCCTCTTTCATCAGTTCCAACAAACTTAACTGGAGTAGTGTTATTGATGGATTTATTGATATTCCTATCAGCAAATTTGTTATAACCTAGACATTCTTTCCAGTTTTTATCACTAATAAAATCATGAACTTTCTTTCCTGAGGCCATCCATGTTTTAAACAACTCTCTTTCCTTTTCTAGAACTTTCTCTAGTCTGGCATACCTGATGTTTTTCTGAGTTTCATTATGTTATGCCTTCTTACATGCTTTTTCATTCTCATGCATGCAAACTAACTTAACTTCTAAGAAATCATTTATTTCTTTAAGCCTCTTATTATCAGCAATCAAACTATCATATTCAATAGTCTTACTTTTAAATGTAACATTCAAAGAGTATAAGAAAGTTTTCAGTTCACATAAATTATCAATATCAACGGGAAATATTACTAAAATACCTTATTAGTTCCTGAGGCATTCCCTTCATGAGTTGCGATGAGTGCATAACATTCATCATCATTATCAGTTCCCGATGAATCCATCCATTCTTTGTTGGAGTTTGTTGTGACCAAAGCTGTTCCAGTTGTTCTGGGGCACTCATTATCCAGATGTTCCCTTTCATTACAGTTGTAACATATCACCTTGGTCTTGTCAAACTTCCTTTCCTTGGTGTACTGACCATTACTCTTTATGAACATGTATTTTCCTTGACCAGAGAACCTTATGTTGAAACCACCTTTTCTCTATGGTTTTGCAAACCACATCCTTCTGAAGCCTTTCACAAGCATTGTAGCCATTTCAACCACTTAAGGATCATCCATATCAATCTCAAAATCTTCGTCAGTATCTGTGTTAGGATCTGATAAATCATCAGTATTTGACTCTTCCATAATGTCCCTTCTTCTTGACCTCTCACTCATCTTTTCCTTGCCTTTGTGAGTCTCAGCATTAAGAGCCACAACCTTCATCTTCTAACCTTTTCTATTCTTCCTCTGCTGGATCTCCAAGTTATGAGTTTACAGCATCCCATACACTTCATCCAGAGTCAGAGAATCAAGATCATATTGATGCCTGATTATTGAGGCCTAAGTATTCCAATCTTCTGGAAGAGCTCTCGGAAACTTTATGTTTGAGTCTTTTCTTTCATATTATTTTCCAACCAATGATAGATCATTCAACAGTGTTATAAATCTATCATATATGTCAGTAATTGACTCATCATCCTTGGAATCAAATTGCTCATATTCTTGCACAAGAACATCTCTTCTGTTTTTCTTTATTGCTATTATACCTTGGCACTGTGTCTTCAAGGAATCCCATATATCCTTTATAGTCTTGCAGGCAATAAATCTATTTAACATCACATTGTCCAAACTGTTGTGAAGAATATTCCTGACTTTAGCATCCTTAAGCATTGCAGCTTTTTCAGCATCTGACCATTTTAATTTTTTTTATGGCATAGTGTTCAGGAGCATCTGCACTCATAGCCACAGTTTCCATAAGGTATGGAGGTCGTGTTTTGATGATATCAATATATGAATCATCAATAGTTTCAAGTAACATCAACATCTTTACTCTCCATGTAGAGTAATCATCTTTCATCAGGATGAGAATTTTCATGCTTTCATACTTACTTCCAGACATCTTGACCTTTGCAAATTAATAGTTAATTTAACAGCTCTGATACCACTTGTTGCCCAGTAAAGTAATTGTTTAAGGGGGGTTGGATACAATTACTAAACAAATTAATGTGTAATGAAAGTAAAGTAAGAACAGATGAATTAAATAATAGTTTATATTGATCTTTAATAAACTGTTACAAAACTCTCTCAAGAATAATATTCTTAAGAGCTTCTAGGTTATACGAATACTTGAGTTCTGCTCTCCACATTTTGTGATAACCTATTCTGTGTTTATATACTACACAACTATAATTAGTTCTCTATCAATTACAAGATATGTTACAATATAATTCTAACACTTTCCATAAAAATCTAAAGCAACTACAATCCTATAAATAAGCACATTCTGATTTATCTCACAGTCCTGACTTATCATCCAAGTCATTCTCAACTGATAGCCTGATCAATAGATAAGTGTCGTAGATTCAACATATAATCATTTGTATATATCAAAGGATGACTAAAGATCATCAACGGATGATAACGAAGCTTTCAATGGATAATCATATCACAGCAGTTGATCATATCTTGATTGTTAGACAGATCCTGATCTTCGACTTGGAAAATTCTCAACAAATATCCACATCAATTATAAATTAAATCGAAATTGTATCTCACATTTTATTTAAAACAGAAACACTTGGTAAATCATTTATTATAATATTATCAAAAAAATATAACAATTTAGATCGGAATCCTCGAATGACGGTGTGTTGCTGTCGGTGATCAGCCGCAGAACAACACTGGTATGCCGAAGCATAGCCAACTAAACAAAGGGGAATCCTGTAATTTCCGGGATATATCATGTAATTATTTTTATCAATAAATTAATATTCTATGATTGTTATATAAATTTTGGTGAATTATCTGTTAAATGGTATATGCGTTTGGATGTGTAAATATGATAAAATTTGAATATTTTAATCTTTATAGGTCCAAAATAAAATATAGATAATTGTGGTATTTTTATATTAATTTTTATGTTGTTATATGGTTTTACGAATGATTTATGGATTTTATAAGTTATTTTTTTCGAGTATTTATAAACTATTTTGTATAATCGGGAACCAACCGACTTCAACCGGTTTTACGTTTTTACAACCCGGAAGTCTCGGGAAAACTCCTTCCTAACTAATTGGAATATTCTGAGCATTTTCTATGTTTTGACTTTTTCAATCCGGAGTACGTTTTCCCTATACGGGTCCCGACGCAAAATTTTTGATACAATATTCATTTCGGTAAATCGATAAACCCGTATTTTCGAGAAAAGGGATCTTTTGATTAAACTATTATATTATCTTCTCGTAATACGTGTAACCAAAGTGCTGAGACCAAGTCTGTATTTACAAAATGTATAGATTTGGATAATTATCCTAAAATTGGTACCGATTTAGATCTTTTTAATTAAATAAACGTAATATTTTATACCCGGTATGATCCAACGAGGTACCAATATTCCGTAATTATAAATATCCTTTACCGTATTTTATTTTGTATAGAAAATCATTTACAGTCAGTTAAATATATAATTTCCAGAGAAAAACCCTAAAATTCATCGCGTTCTTTATAATCAAATGAAGATTCGAAGGCGTTATCGAACTCCGATTTGGGCGTGCAAGTAGTCGAATCGAAGCTCTTGACGAGTACAATCGAGTTCTACAATCCATATCACTGTAGAGGATTAAATTCTGTAGTAGGACTTTTTGATTTTGATGTTGTTTGTGTGATTTGATGATTGCATGTCGTAGAGGATTAAATTCTGAACATTTTGGTATATTATACTCTTGATTTGGAGTTCAATAACATGTTTAATTTAAGGTTTGATATTCGGATTCAAAAATTAGGGTTTTAAGATTTTGAATGTTCTTAATTAATTTTTGGGAACTTTTTATTCGGTTAACCGGGGTTGATTTTGATTACATAAACATTTTGTATGTAATTAGAGCTTCATTTTCATGTATAAATCACGAAAATTTGTTAAGGTCTGAACAGATTTAGGCTTCGCCGGACATGGAGCTCGACTCCGCCGGTTTTAATGGATTTTGACCGGAATCGATGCTTAATCGATCGATTATTGATGTGGTTGGCTTAACTGAATAGCTGGAACGTTAACTGTATTATTTGGCTTGAGAAACGAACTAAAAAAGCTCGTTTTGGCTGAGAAATCGGCTCGGCGGAAACCGTAATGGTCGCCCGAATCTGGGCTTCTCGCCAGTGTTCTTGGTGACCTGGCTGAGACCCAGTTTCGACCCATTTCCCCTACCCGCTTTTGATCCTAAATTCCTCAAACCCATTTCCAAAAATATGTTTATGGAATTTTGTTTTAAAAATAAATCAAAAATCTACTTCTTTTATTTCAAAAATTACTTTTAATTGTTTTTAATTTCAAAAATCATTATCTTTAATTCTAAAAATTATTTTTAATTCCAAAATAAATCCAAATTATTTAATTACTTAATTTTAATTGATAATTAATTTTTTAATTAGTCAATTAATTTAAATATTAATTGATTAATTAAGTTTATTTAGTTATTAATTAATTTTAATTGATTATTTAATTAGATTTAATTATTTATTTTGATTTAAAAAAATTCTGAAAAATAGTTCCGAGTCTTAAAATATTATTTTCAGGGCTCGATAATTATTATTAAATCATTTCAAAGTCAGAATCGGGTATTCGAACCCTATTATTTAATTATAAAATGATTCGGAGACCCGTTTTAATTCCGAAAAATGTTCAAAAATTCGTATCAAATACCTGGAAAATCATTTTAAACCAGAATCTTCTATGAAAAATTATTTTGATCAAATATCTTACGTGCTATGTGCTATATGTGATCCGAGTGATGTATAATATGACTGTATGTGCAATGTGTGACGGTTTTATCCATAACTTCTAAACCGTAAATCGGATTTGGGTGAAACGAAGGGTAGATAAAACTTTATGACGTCTATGTGACGATTAAAATAATGTGAGATAAATATTGATAGATACTTATGATGCCTAGCAGAGTAAGCAAGGTGTAGAAAAAAAAGCAGGTGATTAGAAAATAGAATCGATGCGTAGAAATAAAGCTAGTGATCAATAAATAGAAACGAGGCATAGAAAAAGTAGACAAGTGGATGTTGAATAGAATCATTAGACAAGTACAAGTAAAGTTGAAATCATTTATGATAATGCAAGTAATTCTGAACCTTTCTTGAGATATATTGCAAATATTCCTAAACTCCCTCATGACATATTGTTAGTATTCAAAATAATTCTGCTTTATCTTGTAAGTGCTTTGAATCACTCAGACTTGAAACCTGATCACATCATTTGATCTTTGAGTTGTAAGCCTTATTCTTTGTAAACCATCCATTGTTAATCTACTAGATACTAAACCACACAAATATGATACTACTCCACAAATACATATCCACCACACACCAAACACTGGAACAGAATTGCTTGAACATACAAAAAAATTTATACTCAATCATACCTTATAACATCAAAGGACTAAACCTTGTGAAATCATTGTTCATCTAATACCTGATTCTCCTACAGGCTGGCTCACACACTTGTCTGGGGATCCTCGCTACCACCAGTTTCCTTTTTCACCGGAAAAAAATATAAACAGATTTGCAAGGGTGAGCTAACTAGCTCAGCAAGTCATAATGACAACACTGAGATTAAACAATTATCAATTAAAATGATATAAGGAGTCAAGTTTACTGATAAACAATGATTAGAATTGGATATTCACTTTTATTTTAAAAACTAAGATTAGGCTGCTGATCAGTCACGCACTATCCCCGAGCAAGGCTCCCAGCTTTGCTCTATATACTGGATCCAATGCACATATTGGCCTATTATGACCACGAATCTGGTTCGACCACGAATCTGGTCCATATTTGAAAATAATCCAATTCGAGAATAACAATATGATAAACAATATAAATCAATAAACTGAATCATAAACAACATTTATATCAAAGCATAGGGTGATTCATGATTCCAAGAAGGTATAACAATGGAATCATAAAGGTGGACTTTCAATCAAAGAAAGAATCAGAAAGTAGAAGACCAAGGGTTCAAGGCTTACAAGGATTGGTTTTCTGTGAAATAAGCATAAGGGTTGGTATATCAAGCAATTCAGTATCAAGAGTCAGTATGTGGTATATATGTATTTGTGGAGTATTATTATATATGTGTGGTTCTTATCTGAGAATTCAACAGTTAATTGTTTACAAAGAATAAGGCTTATGGCTCAAGATGAATAAGAATCAGGGTTTAGGGTTAACTGTTACGACCAACATTTTGTGTAATATTGTTTGCGAACTTTGTATAATATTTGAATCGATTATAAATATACCTATTTGATTATACACTTGTATGAATAGAGTTGCTGCATTATAAATTGCTTTACTTTGAATATAAATTTTTAAAGCGAAAGTTTTATTAATTACTCCTATTTTTGATTTATAAAGATTATTCTTTACCATGGAAAATTATCTTTTAAAAATTATTTCATTCCCAAATTTCAAAAGTGATCACATAAAATTTCTAAAAATCCAAGTTATTTTATGGTACAATTTTTATAATTTTTGAGCTTTTACTTTATTTTATAAAAATAGATCTTTGAAAATTAGTTGTTTAGTAATTAG
Organism: Apium graveolens; assembly: GCF_009905375.1. Lineage (NCBI taxonomy): Eukaryota > Viridiplantae > Streptophyta > Magnoliopsida > Apiales > Apiaceae > Apium > Apium graveolens. Next base: position 195,518,554 of record NC_133649.1, read on the forward strand.
TAAATTACATGAATATCCTTGGATGCAAATGCCCTTCCATTCAACTAAAGGGCTAAAAAGACAATTCCAACGCCACTCACTCTCATTCTACTAGCCAATTTACCTCTTTGTCCTTGCATGCAAATTTACCCAACTTTAGCTAGAAGGTTACTCTTGTCATTTACTAAATCCACTCACATTTAGTCAAATCAAAGGCATAAAAACAAACACAAGTACCATGAGCACTTCATTTTTCACTCCACCATTCCACCCACTCCTTTCTCCTCCCCCTCCCTCTCGGCTCAACCCCCCTCTCGGCCCTTCCCATAGCCGAAGTCCCCATCCCCTTCTTTCTTCTTTCTTTCACTCAAACATCCATCTTATATTCAAGTAATCTTACTCCCTACATGTTGTTCATATATATTCCAAAAAGTTTAGAGTGAAAAGTTTGAGTTTTAATCTTGCATGTCATAGTTTAACTAGAACTCAAAAAACAATCTTGATTCTCATGGATTTAAGGTTGCATTATTGAGGGAACTACAAGGAATGGTGAAATGCCAAGTCATGAGAGTGAAGCTCTTGTTTTTAATGGTTCTTAGTGGTGTTTTATTGCCTTGTTCAGTTCTTGTATGTTTTTGTGATAATAGTATGAATTTTGTAGTGAAAACTTGATGAAACCCTTTGCATGCTAAGTGATCATTTAGTATTAGTCTATGTTAGGCTTGCATGTTGATTTTATGATAAAAATTATTGTGGAAATCATATGATTTTGGCTTGTAAAATTTGAAGGCATGCATGCATGAAATCAACTTATGATTTTCGAAAGTTCTTGATCATTTGGATTGATAATTGTTAATAGGCTTTAATTTCAGTAGAGTTAAGATATTTATCTTGAATTGTGCTCCTTGGTATGTGATGTTAATTCAAATATATATGAAGAGGATATAAATTGTTGTTTTCGAAAACTTGATGACTTGTATTTAGTGTAGTATGTTAACTTTTGTTTTGCTATGTTGCACCTTAGGTAAGGATGATCTCCACCAAGCCAATGTTGATTGTAGGAGAGTTAGTTCAGTAGATCACCTTGGTTGAGGTTTGTTTGGGTATTTTATTGATGTTTGGTTGGGTTCGTCAAGTAAGAATCTTGGTAAAAGGAGAGCATTAGATTCTGCAGAAAATCAGTTTGGTACCCTGAGGTTTAGAGTGAGATTTGACCTTGTCATTGTTGTGCACTTTGAGGTCCAAGTCACCAGAAGCTAGAACTAGGAGCATACATTAGGTTTTAGGTGTTTCTTAGAGGTTTGTAAGACGTTTGGTTAGGTGCACGAGTGGAAACACAAAACCTGTCCAGCAGGGGACAGTTTTGTTGCAACTTAGAAATAGGAAGTTTTGACCATTTTATAGGTAGGGCCTCATTAGGCCCTGTTGGGCCTTAGTTAGAGGGAGTGTCAGAGGAGTTTTTCTGGCCATAGTTCATAGTTTATGAGTTAGAATCATGTGTCATAAGTTAGTTCAAATCAGGACCCTTTTCTTCCCAGAAAAACAAGGGAAACATAGACTTTAAGCTTAGGCCTAGAGAAGGGATAAGAGAAGGGATCTTCTCTTTCATCTTGAGAGAGAAGATGTAAATGCATCTTGAGAGAGAAGATCTTTAAATGCAGAATCATGTGTCATAAGAGAAGGGATCTTCTCTTTCATCTTGAGAGAGAAGATGTAAATGCATCTTCACCTTTCAGTGATGATAGTTATCTCTTTCCAGGATTGGAATCTTTACACCAATATCCTTCTTACTCATGCTGTTAGCAGAATAGATCTTTAAACTCTTTGTATGTTAAGAGCTTGCTCTGATATTATTCCCAGTGGACTAACAATGAGATTTACAGAAGGGGGGGTTGAATGTAAATCTCAAAACTTTTTCAAGTTTTGAGCAGTTTGTAAGACTAAGTGTTTGAGTGATCAAATGTGTATGAATTGCTTGGAGCTGATACAGACAGATATATATTCAAACACAAATGTAATGAACACAAAGAACTTAAAAACTTTTCTGGTGGATTTGTTGTTCCACCAGAGATGTGTTATTTCAGAAAATCTGTGATTCAAAACTAAATCACAGCTGCTTCCTAGTACAAACTAGATGATTTTCTCTCTTGATATTTCTAAACAGCTCAGGGAAAATTCACATCTAATTACTAGCTACTACTTGGTTTATATAACACCAAGTTTACAAGTGAAGACAAAGATAAAGTACAATAAGATAATAGTTCTCCACTTATTTCTGTTCCATTTTTATCCAGTGTAATATGGAATTATCTGTTGACTTTCCATTATGAACCAGACTAAAAACGGCTACTTTTTCTGCTGTTCCTGAAATAGGCTACCACATCTCTGTCAATCCATGTGCCTCTGTCAGCTTTGTTAACTGTCACTATCAACTACTATGAGACTAAGCATCCGTTGAAGCTTTCATCCGTTGATGGCTTTATCCGTTGATGCTCTAGCAGTGCATCCGTTAAAGCTTTCATCCGTTGATGGCTTTATCCGTTGATGCTCTAGCAGTTGAAGCTTTATCCGTTGAAGCACTTATTCGTTGAAGCGTTAGAGACATCCGTTGAAGCTTAGTTTCTTATCCGTTGAGGGTCTTCAATATCCGTTGACACTTCTTCACTTATACAAAATTACAAGGCATGAAATATTTACAATTAGCCCTCCTACTTGTACATCCATTAGTAGTCAACATGACTGATTATCTCCTAACAACATCTAAGAATTACAGCTTAAAACCAGAGAGTGAGATGTGCTACAATACCAAACTTATTGCTAAGTAAGGCTACTCCTTCAACGGATAGCCAAGATGGTCTTATCCGTTGAGGCTACAAACACTAGATTTCTACTTAAGTGTTTTGCTGAACTTATCATCAAACTAATACACATATTCCTAACAATCTCCCCCTATTTATGTCTACTAGAACTATAGGCATAAATTTGGGTTTAGCTTGATGATAACAAAATACTTAACAAATATATAAACTGTAAGAAAGAAGAAATTCAAAAGTGGTGCAAAAGTGTATATGCTGAGATGAAATTGAAGAAATACATTGTTTCCAAGGGTGCTCCTTTAGCCTGAGCAAATTACTTTCTTTTCCTTTGATCCCTGGTTTTCTTTCCTAGCCTCCTGTCATTCTCCTCTATTTGAAGTTGAAGTTGTCTGTAGAATTCAGCTTCATCTTTTTCATTGATATCTAACTTATATTGCATATCCTTGAGAGTTTCATTACAGGCAATCTTTAGCTGATCTTCAATTCTGAAAAATCTTCTGACTCCTTTGTTGTCTCTGAACTCCATCAACCAATGAGGTGATTTATGAATTGTAATACCTCTCTCTGGAATGAGTAAAGTTCTAGGCAAAGCATTGGGCTCCCTCCAAGTTTTCCTTATGTTGGCAATCTTATTGAGAATCTCAGTCCTGGCAGTTCTGGTAAAGCCAGAATCCTTATGTATGGCTGAGTAGACTCTAATCAAGGTAGTGTAGCCTTCATTCAGAATTCTGTGAAGAGGCCATGTTCTTTCCCCAGCTCCTTTATATTTGAACACTAGTCTTTCTGGTAGCTGTCTGTAGGCAGCTATTCCCCTTACATCCTCCAGCTCATCCAGATAGAGTTCAATGTCTGAAAATTCTTTTATGTCACAGATGTGAACATAATCATCTTTAGAGTTTTGAGGTTTGGACTTAGGCTTCTGTGTGAATTTGATTGAGGCTTTAGAGGGTGTTGATTTGATTCTTCTTTTCTGCTTCTTTGATGGTGGAGAAGAGGTTAGGAAGGTGGGCAATTTGATGGTGTCCCAATCAATTGGTTCCTCCTTGGGAATGATTGTTTCACCATGAATGTTCATGAAGGGGTCAGGTACAATGGGTTCAGGAATAGAGGGTAGTGGTTTGGATATTGATTGGGTTTCTTCAGTCTTATCTACCTTCTTTCTCTTTGCATTGACCTTCTTTCTTTTCCCTTTCTGCCATTCTTCCTTACTTCTTTCCTCCATCTCAGTACCAACCATGTCCCCCATAGCTTCATCTTCACCTTTGTCTTCAATTTCTTTCTGATTTTCAGCCTGACTTGACTCTAGCTGTTTTTCAAGCTTTGCTTGTGCTCTTTTATCATCCTTTAGCTGTTTGGCTTCTTCCTTCAACCTTTTGGTTTCTTCCTTCTTGGCTATTGAGAATTTGGGATGTCCTTGCATCACATATATGCTCTTTCCCTCTCTGAAAATAATAGCCATGTTTCTCCTTACAGCCTCATCCATGGTCTCTTTGAGATATGCAATACTTCTTCCTAAAAGCTTGTCCTCATCTGCTTTTGGAAGAGGACAATCCACCTCTTTTAGAGGATTCTTTGTAGAGTCCTTATTGGATCTGTTGTTGGGCTTGAGAACCATAGGTTGCAGATCTTTGGAAGAAGTTTCTCCATCCTTATGCCTCCCTACTGGCTTGAGTTCCATAATAATTGATTCCACTTTTGTGCTATGCTTCACAGATTGTGATTGAGAAGTTGTAGAACCAAATATTAGTTACATCTTTTCATCAATCTTCTTCCTTTGCTCTTTGACTTGCAATTCAGCTGCTGCTATCTGGATTAGATCAATTCCATCTAGCTTTCCTTTGACTTGAATTGGTGGAGAAGTTGTGATGACAGGAACTAGCACTTGAGAAATCTGAACTATTGTAGATGGCTCTCCTTCCCCTTCCCCTTTATTCTCCCCCTTTTTGTTATCATCAAGGGCAGGGGTCAAGCCTTGTGCTTGTGCCAGCTGCATGAGTAGATTCATTTGAGTTTGTTGATTCTGAAGAATGGTGACCATAGAGTCTTCAATGATTTGAACCCTATCTTCCAATCTAGCCAGCCTCTTGTCAGCATCAGAAGCCTTCCTTAGTCTCCCCAACAAATCTTACATAGTACCATAGGGTATAACTGAATCCAATTTCTCAGCATTGTAGGATTTCAGATCAGCAATGTCCAGCTTGAGCTCATCCATACTTAGATTTTGCTGGTAATGCTGCAACTGCAAGAGATGCAGAGATTCCAGATGAGCTTGAAGAATTGCCTTGGTACTAGCATCTTGAGTCTCCTGAATGGCCTGCTGAATTGTCATGACTTGTTTGACCAAAGTGACACCAAACTCTCCTGGTGTTGATGGTTTTGCCCATGCCCATGCAGGAAGATTAGGAACAGAACTTGGGCCTGCTACTCCCCCCAAGTTCATGCTCTCATTCAAAGAATTAGAGTCATCATCATTAGAATTTACTCCAAATTCTTCAGATGGCTCACCAGCTTGAGAAGGCAGCCTGTTGACAGCAGCTTTGTCTCTGAGAAGAGATTCTGAAGTGTGTACAATGTGTAGTGTCTGTTCTGCCTCCACATTGCCCTGTGCAGCCAATAGTTGATAGGCTGAAACAGGGTGAGTAAAAGTGTCAGCATCCAAGGAAATGTTATCAATGACAGCTTTGTAGTGTTGCTGAAATTGTCTTCCCTTATCTGCATCATCCACTTTCATTAACTCACTAGCAATGGCTGGATCCACCCTTATAGCTTCTGTACCTGCCTTTCTCTCAATTTCTCTCTTTTCTTGCATCAGGGGCTCCCCCTGGCTCACACACACCCTCACACCCTCACCTTCACCTTCTAAGGTGGCACTCCTCTCACTTACTTTTGCCATGCTGGAAGAAATAGCATGCATTTGGTGACTCTCAACCTCTCCTTTTGCCTGGGAGCAACCCAGCCTCTCACTCAAAAAATCACTCCCTTCCCTCAAGCCTAAAAGTGATTGTACAGTTGCCATGTCCTCTACAGTTGGAGTTGTTTCTGTTAAGTGTGTAGAGGCCATCAACGGATAGGGAGTATTCGTTGAAGTGGAAACTGATGGTATCAACGGATAACTGCTGTTAAGCTTATCCGTTGAAGAACAACCACTTGTCAACGGATGAGAGATATCCGTTGAAGAAGGAAATGATGTAGAGATAGAAAGTGATATAATTGTTGAATCTGTGTGGATTGATTTTAAGTGAGGTGACACAGATTCTGCAACTACATCTGAAAGAATTGGCTGATGATCCAACAAATCATCTAAAAGATGATGATCACCAGGTTTTGAGTGGGGCTCCTCCCTGAGTTTTAATGAGGGAGAATCAGGAATTGATGTGAATATCATATCCACATCCAGAGAGGGTGTTGGAGAGTTTGAGGAATGATGTGTTTCTATATTGAGAGAATGGGGCTGTGATTCCACATTTGCTGGAATCACATCAAGCTGAATTTGAGAAGGCACAAATACTGGTGGGTGTATCTGTGCTGTGTGTGTCCCTTGTGTGGAAACTAGGGTTTTGGCCTTCTTCTTCCTTGAAAAGGCTTGAATTCGTGAATGTGTAGTTTCAGTGTCCCTCCCTCTTTTGTTCTGTGTCCCTGGTTGGGGACTATTTTCAATAGTTACATCCTTTTGGGAGGATGCAACTAGGGATGTGCTGGACTCCTTTTGAACCACTACAGTCTTTTGAGAGACTGTAGCTTGGCTGGATTGGGTACCACTCACCTCTCCCACCTTATCATGGGGGGCTTTTTGATGTTCACCCCTCCCCTCACCACTCACACCCTGTTCACTCGCTTCAGGGTTTATGGTAGTTGTTACAACTGTTGTCTTTTGAGAAACAACAGAGGTAGGTTTCTTTGACTTGACTTTGGAGATTTTAGATTTGGTGGCTTTGGTAGGAGCCTGTTTGGACAATGACACAGGTTCCATAGCCACACTAGAAGGCAAAGAAACATTGGGGTTGGAAATAGTAGGAGTTATAGAAACATTTACCTCACTTACCTGTGGTGTATTCATGATTGGCAAGTATACCAATGGCACCTGGCTGTTGAGGTTCATTCTCAAAAGGTCTGCAAGGACCCTTTTCTCTTGTGCCCAGCATTTGAGTTTATTATTCTCATTGGATATAACCAAACCTTCAGCAACATGGTTAGCCAATAACATAAAGAATCTAGCAAAGTAGATGTTATGTGGTCTATTAGCTTTGTTACCTAATCTGGAACCTAATTCTAGCATAACACAGTTGCTAAAATTAAAGTACCTATCAGAAACTAGCATATAGAGCATATTAACAAGAGATGAAGTGATAGCATCAAAATTGCTAATCTTCCGAGAGAAAACCTTAATAAAGGCATCTCCAAGAAAACTCCATTCTTTCCTAAGGCCTTTCCTTCTAATACTACCTAAACTAGCAGAATCAAAAGCATAGCCTATGGAATCTAGCATAGCAGAGACATCTTTATCAGTGTGTGGTGTCATGGCATTATTCTCAGGCAACTTAAAGCAAGATTGTAAATCATCATAATTAATGCAATAGTCCTTACCTTTGAGAGAGAAGGCAATAGTCATATCTGTGGAGTTGAACTCTGCAATTGTCCAAATCTCCTCAATCACTTCACAGTAGATGGTTGGGGCTTCCAGCATTGCATAGCTCAGTTTGCAGTTCTTGATGAAGTCCATCATCTTGTGATAATCAGAATGGGCTTCCTTCTTTTCAACCAAGACTATGAAATTATTCTTTTCATAAACAAATCCTGTTTGAGACATAATTTTGACTACTGGTGCCATTTTTGTGAGTAGAGGTTGCAGAGAAGAACTTGAGAATTGAGAGAGAAAGAGAATGATAATTGCAAGAAAGCGTAAAGTGAAAATAAGAATTCAATTGGGCTTTTATACTTTCTTGAATTAAAACACAAATTAAAATAATTAAATGATACTTTTAAGTAAGTGAACGCCGTTCAGGAATAAATGAAACTGTAGAAATTCTGAAAACTACCGTAAATACAAATACATACAACACTGTATATCTATATCAACGGTTGAGTAAAAGAATCAACGGCTGTGACTCACTAACGTGACACATCAACGGATAAGGTAAATAGTTATCCGTTGATGAACAACACTATTTTATCCGTTGAAGGATAAAATTACCAGAAATGTATTTGTCTTTCAACGGATAATGAATATCCGTTGATAGAACAATTTTGGCTTTCAACGGATAGGGAATATCCGTTGATAGGATAAGTCTTGATTAAAGCCAACTTTGTTCTTACAGCAAATTCATTTTAGGCTACAAGACAGATTACATAGATGACATAGATTATGAATAGTTAAGCATACCTAACTCACTTACTAATCTTGTGAATGTTGATTCATCAAGTGGCTTGGTAAATATGTCTGCAATCTGCTTTTCACTTGGAACAAAATGAAGTTCCATTGTACCTTTCATCACATGTTCCCTAATGAAGTGGTACTTGATATCAATGTGCTTGGTTCTTGAGTGCTGTACTGGATTTTCAGTAATGGCAATGGCACTTGTGTTGTCACAAAATATTGGAATTTTGTCAACAGTTATACCATAGTCAAATAACTGATTCCTCATCCACAGTATTTGTGCACAACAACTACCAGCTGCAATGTATTCAGCTTCAGCTGTTGATGTGGAAACAGAATTCTGCTTCTTGCTGAACCATGATACAAGCTTGTTTCCTAGAAATTGACAGGTGCCTGTTGTGCTTTTCCAGTCTAATTTGCAACCTGCATAATCTGCATATGAGTAGCCAATTAGATCAAAACCAGACTCTCTAGGGTACCAAATTCCTAGATTTGGAGTCCCTTTGAGATATCTGAAAATTCTTTTAATAGCCACTAAGTGAGATTCTTTAGGGTCAGCTTGAAATCTAGCACAGAGACATGTAGAAAACATAATATCAGGTTTACTGGCAGTTAAATATAAAAGTGAGCCAACCATGCCTCTATAACTTGTAATATCCACAGACTTTTCAGCCTTGTTTAATTCAAGCTTGGTGGCAGTGGCCATGGGAGTTTTTACAGGTGAACAATCCATTAAGTCAAACTTCTTTAAAAGATCATAAATATATTTAGTTTGACTAATGAAAATTCCACCACTAACTTGTTTAACTTGTAAACCAAGAAAGTAAGTTAGCTCTCCCATCATGCTCATTTCATATTTACTTTGCATTAATTTATCAAACTTTTTACAAAGTTTATCATCTGTAGATCCAAATATAATATCATGTACATAAATTTGTACAAGTATCTTAGAGCCATTAACATTTCTAAAGAAGAGAGTTTTGTCAACAGTACCTCTTGTGAAGTGATTATCTTGAAGGAACTTTGATAAAGTCTCATACCAGGCTCTAGGTGCTTGCTTTAGTCCATAGAGTGCTTTCAACAAATAATACACATTGTCTGGAAAATTTGGATCTTCAAAACCTGGAGGTTGGCTTACATAAACTTCTTCCTCGAATTCCCCATTTAGAAATGCACTCTTGACATCCATCTGATAGACTTTGAAATTGGCATTAGCTGCATAGGCTAGAAAGATTCTGATGGCTTTAAGTCTTGCAACTGGAGCAAATGTTTCATCAAAATCTATTCCCTCTTGTTGAGAATAGCCTTTGGCAACCAATCTGGCTTTATTCCTTATGACAATGCCATTTTCATCTATCTTGTTTCTGAATACCCATTTTATGTCAATAGAACTCTTGTTCTTTGGCTTGGGTACCAGCTTCCACACTTTGTTCCTCTCAAATTGGTTTAGCTCCTCTTGCATAGCTAAAATCCAATCTGGATCCAAAAGAGCTTCTTCCACTCGCTTAGGTTCCTCCTGTGATAGAAAGCTACTATACAGACATTCATCTTGAGTAGCCCTTCTAGTTTGTACTTTAGATGTAGCATCACCAATGATCAGTTCAAAAGGGTGATTCTTGGTCCATTTCCTTTGAGGTGGTAGATTAGCCCTTGATGAGGTTGCCTCAGTATTGTCATGATGTGAGATAGAATGTTGATTTGTTGAAACTCCCCCTGAGTTGCTGATCCTTTGAAAGGAATTGGGAGTTCTATCAACTAATGAGGTGAAGTGATTATCCGTTGACAGACTGTGATCAACGGATGCTTCGTTATGAACTTCAACGGATGATGCACTTTGTCTTTCAACGGATGCTGCATTGCTTCTTTCAACGGAAGCTGAATTTTGACTTTCAACGGATGCAGCATTCTGTGCATTATCCAAAGGCAGACTCTGGTTTCTTCTTGAGATGCCTTCTTCATCATTCTCATCTTCACTATCATCACAATATATCTCAATATTATCAAATTTGAGTCCTTCATGATGTCCCTCATCTGTTAGTCCATCAATCCTTTTATCATCAAACACAACATGTACAGATTCCATGACAATGTTGGTTCTTAGATTGTAGACCCTATATGATTTTCCAGCAGAATAACCAACAAATATTCCTTCATCAGCTTTTGCATCAAACTTTCCTTTGTGATCAGATTGATTCCTTAAGATGTAACATTTGCAACCAAAGACATGTAGAAATTTTAAAGTTGGTTTTCTTCTCTTGAATAATTGATAGGGAGTCATGCATTTTGCTTGATTGATTAGAGAAATATTCTGAGTGTAACATGCACAGTTAACAGCCTCAGCCCAAAAATAAGTTGGGAGCTTTGACTCCTCAAGCATTGTCCTTGCAGCTTCAATTAGTGATCTGTTCTTCCTTTCCACCACACCATTTTGGTGTGGAGTTCTTGGAGCTGAGAACTCATGCATGATCCCATTTACTCCACAGAACATCTTCGTGGTTGAATTCTTGAACTCAGTTCCATTGTCACTCCTAATATTCCTTACTTTGAAATCAGGATGATTGTTGACTTGCTTGATATGATTGATGATGATTTCACTAGATTCATCCTTTGATCCAAGAAAATAAACCCATGAAAACTTTGAGAAATCATCTACAATCATTAGGCAGTATCTTTTCCTTGAAATTGATAATACATTGACTGGTCCAAAAAGATCCATGTGTAGAAGTTGCAGTGGTTCATCAATTGCAGATTCAAGCTTCTTACTGAATGATACTTTCTTTTGCTTTCCTTTCTGACAAGCATCACACAGTCCATCCCTTGTGAATTCCACTAGAGGCATTCCTCTAACTAAGTCCTTTTTGACTAGATCATTCATTGTCTTGAAATTCAAATGGGACAGCTTCTTGTGCCATAGCCAACTTTCAACTGGACTTGCTTTGCTGAGAAGACAAGTAATGGATTCTGCATCTGTAGAGTTGAAATCAGCTAAGTACACATTTCCTTTTCTAACTCCAGTTAGAACCACTTTATTGTCCTTTTTACTTGTGACAATACAGGCTTCAGAATTGAAGGAAACGGTATTCCCTCTATCACATAGTTGACTGATGCTCAATAAATTGTGTTTGAGACCATCAACCAATGCAACTTCATCAATGATGACATTTTCTTTTGAAATCAAGCCATATCCCATAGTGAATCCTTTGCTGTCATCTCCAAAGGTTATGCTAGGGCCAGCTCTCTCCTTAAATTCTGTGAGCAGGGTGAAATCTCCTGTCATGTGTCTTGAACAACCACTGTCCAAGTACCATAGATTCCTTCTTTGTCCCTGCACACAACAAAATCAATCAAGTTGATTTTGGTACCCAAATTTCCTTGGGTCCAGCCTTGTTAGTCTTTTTCCTAGACTTCATTCCTCCTGCATCTTTTGACTTAGGTAACTTTGGGTCAACCTTGGTCTCAGATGTGGTTGGTTGAAGTGTAGGGTTAGTCACAGAATCATTTAACACATTTAATTGAATTTGATAAGGCATAGGTTGTGCAAACATGTTATTCTACATAGGCATATTGTATGGCATTTGAGGCATACTAAATGCATTAAAGTAAGGATTGTTAATGTATGGCATGTTTGCAAAATGTGCATGGGGATTCTGGTGAGACATAACAGGCATAGCATGCAGAGGTGACATAGACATGTTAGGCATGGAGGAATTTGAAGGCATGGGAGCATTTTTAAAAGATTTGCAATTAACAGATAGGTGATTAACACTTTTACAATGTACACAGCTTTTTCTAGGAGCATACCTATCAGGTGAGTAATTGTTATGTTTATTAATCCCTACCTTCCCATTTCTTTTAGATTTTCTTTTAGTTTCCTTCTTATCCTCAACCAACTTAAGCCTATCTTTCAACTGATCTAAAGTCATGTGTCCTATATTCACCTTACTGACATCTCTGGATGTGCTAGCTCCTTCTTTGACAAAGTTCTTGAGAGTTGAATCATTCTTTTTATTTTTAAAAGAACTTGCCTGTTTTAATTGATGAGCCTTCAACGGATGCTCCTTTTCTTCCTTCAACGGATAACTTTCATCATCCGTTGATTCCACATCCGTTGACAATCCATCAATTAATTCTAACTTCTTTTTGTTTTTCTTCCAGGCATCCTCACAGAATGATTCAATTCCATGAACCTTGGCAATTTGAACACTAACATCCCTAGATGTTTTCCAGGCCTTGATTACCTCTTGCTCACTTTCTAACTGTTTAGAAAGAATTTCTACTTTCTTAACAGCTTCTTCTAGTTCACTCTCGACAGTCAAGCATTTAAGTTTAATCTTTTCAAGCTCAATTACCTGACTCTCTAACACAGCATTCCTATCACTTAAAAATGCATTATTTTCTTTGATCCTAGTGTTTTCTTTAGCTAGTGATTTAAGAGAAACACGCAAATGATATAATTCATTGGACATATCATTTATGGCTTCATTGCATTCATGTTTAGAAAGCTGAGAGAGATCAGTAGTAATTACCTGGTTGCTTGATGAACTAGTTTCATTTTCATCAGAATTAGCCATCAGGGCTAGGTTGACATATTCCACATCATCATCTTCATTTACCCCATCTGCTGCCCAATCATCTTGAGTGAGAAAAGCTCTTTCCTTTTGTTTGAGCAAATCAAAATACTTCCTTTTGTAATCAACTTGCTCAAATTTCTTTTTCTCAGAATTTGGCTTCCTACACTCACTTGCAAAGTGTCCACTAATGCCACAGTTGTAACATTTGAACTTTGATTTGTCCACCATATTTTTGTTTGGCTTAGTGAACTTTGTGTTTTTCCTGAACTTCATCTTTGCAAACCTCCTGGACAGAAAGGCCAGATATTCATCAATATCATCAGATTCATCCTGACTGGAATTGTCTTCATCCTCAGCAACTTGCTCTTTACCCTTGCTTGATTCTGATTTGCTTGTGCCAATTTTGAGATTTGGCATTGTCTTTTCCTCATTTCTGGCTTCAATTTTTTCACTGTCAGCTACAAGTGCAACTGATCCTCCTTTTCTCTTTCCCTTTTCCAACAACTCATCTTGCTCCATCTCAAGTTCATAAGTCTTCAAAATTCCATATAACCTTTCAAGTGTGAAGTCCTTATAATCTTGAGAATTTCTTAGAGAAACAGTCATAGGCTTCCATTCCTTTGGTAGAGACCTTAGAAATTTTAAATTGGAGTCCTTGACTTGGTACACTCTCCCATACAGCTTTAATCCATTCAATAGTTTCTGAAATCTGTTGAATGTATCATTCAATGATTCTCCTTCTTCAAAATGAAAATATTCATATTGTTGAATGAGAAGCTGCATTTTGTTTTCTCTAACTTGCTCAGTGCCATCACAGATAAGCTGCACAGTATCTCAAATTTCCTTAGCAGTTTGGCTATTGATGACATTGTCAAACATATCTTGATCCAGGCCATTAAACAAAATGTTCATGGCTTTCTTGTCCTTGTGGACCTCTTCAATATCTTCAACAGTCCATTCTGCCTTTGGTTTGGGAATAGACTGTCCAACAGCAACTGTAGCAGTAGCAGCTGTGGCCACCTTGTGTGGGATGTGAGGACCATTCTCAATGCAGTTGATGTAGCTTTCATCTTGAGAGAGAAGATGTAAATGCATCTTCACCTTCCAGTGATGATAGTTATCTCTTTCCAGGATTGGAATCTTTACACCAATATCCTTCTTACTCATGCTGTTAGCAGAATAGATCTTTAAACTCTTTGTATGTTAAGAGCTTGCTCTGATACCAATTGTTATTCCCAGTGGACTAACAATGAGATTTACAGAAGGGGGGTTGAATGTAAATCTCAAAACTTTTTCAAGTTTTGAGCAGTTTATAAGACTAATTGTTTGAATGATCAAATGTGTGTGAATTGCTTGGAGCTGATGCCGACAGATATATATTCAAACACAAATGTAATGAACACAAAGAACTTAAAAACTTTTCTGGTGGATTTGTTGTTCCACCAGGGATGTGTTATTTCAGAAAATCTGTGATTCAAAACTAAATCACAGCTGCTTCCTAGTACAAACTAGATGATTTTCTCTCTTGATATTTCTAAACAGCTCAGGGAAAATTCACATCTAATTACTAGCTACTACTTGGTTTATATAACACCAAGTTTACAAGTGAAGACAAAGATAAAGTACAATAAGACAATAGTTCTCCACTTGTTTATGTTCCATTTTTATCCAGTGTAATATGGAATTATCTGTTGACTTTCCATTATGAACCAGACTAAAAACGGCTGCTTTTTCTGCTGTTCCTGAAATAGGCTACCACATCTCTGTCAATTCATGTGCCTCTGTCAGCTTTGTTAACTGTCACTATCAACTGCTATGAGACTGAGCATCCGTTGAAGCTTTCATCCGTTGATGGCTTTATCCGTTGATGCTCTAGCAGTGCATCCGTTGAAGCTTTCATCCGTTGATTGCTTTATCCGTTGATGCTCTAGCAGTTGAAGCTTTATCCATTGAAGCACTTATCCGTTGAAGCGTTAGAGACATCCGTTGAAGCTTAGTTTCTTATCCGTTGAGGGTCTTCAATATCCGTTGACACTTCTTCACTTATACAAAATTACAAGGCATGAAATATTTACAATTAGCCCTCCTACTTGTACATCCATTAGTAGTCAACATGACTGATTATCTCCTAACAACATCTAAGAATTACAACTTGAAACCGGAGAGTGAGATGTGCTACAATACCAAACTTATTGCTAAGTAAGGCTACTCCTTCAACGGATAGCCAAGATGGTCTTATCCGTTGAGGCTACAAACACTAGATTTCTACTTAAGTGTTTTGCTGAACTTATCATCAAACTAATACACATATTCCTAACAATTATTATTGGTGTAGGATCTCGAGATAAGGGTAAATTTGCCATTAAGGTCGAGTAAAGCTTCCAGTTGTTCCTACCTGCCAGTCAAGTCAAGCCTTTCTCAAGGAAAGTGATTCAACCTGTCTTTTCGTATACACTGCAAGTGTGTGATAACCAGTTCTTATATATGATGCGAGTATTTTAATTCACCTTGATATACATGAACCAAGTGGTTTCGAATCTATCTTTGTATTATATGAAAATGACATGAACCCTCAAATATTTATTTCAAGTAGTTTAACTTTACTTGAAGATTGCTATGCAAGTAAATCCAAAGTCCTATCATGCTAGTATACCAAAGTAATTATGATGTTGAACCATGTGCAAGTTATACCCAGTAACCTTGTCTTGATACCTAAAAGTTAGTTGTTCCTTAACGATTGTTCATAATTGTTTGATAACCCTATCCTTACCCTAAAGCATGATACTTTGTTGTACCTTGAGCTGATGCTCACTTTCTCTATATTTTAATACCTAAATCTTATCTGGAACCATTAATGATCACCTTCTTTATACTTTAATACCTATGTCTTATCTGGAGCCATTACCCTGGACCTAGTTTGACTTTGTTCCTTCATACTATCCGATAACCTTGCTAAATCTCACTATCAAAATCCTTACAAACGGAAACCTTACAAATTTCTCTTGATAAAGTATAGTCTAGTGGATCATGGCCTTGAAATTTAGTGGATCTTTTTCCAGTGCTTCAGAGTTAATCTAAAACCTTGTTAAAAATGTTTACTGTTTAATTAGTTAATTAGCAATTGACATCAGTTTTTAAAATAAAAAGGTTAAAATTTGACTTCCAGTCCCAAAGGGGGATAAATGTTTTCTTAAATAATGGATCTGGACTGAGACGCAAGTCATTTCCACTCTTAATTTGTAGGCTTAAAAGTTGCATAGGGATCCCCTTAATGTTCTAGAACCCAGGGAAGTTCGGGATTACTTCGCGGTTGATCACCGGCTGTAATCCGTAGCGTCATAAGATGGATTTGATAAAGAAATGGTTTTGAATTATTTTATTACAAATAAATGATGCCATCACTCAAAAGTTTATCTCTTCCTCTTGTTAGCTCTACCATCACATTGTTACTCTTTTATCTCGATTTATGTATTGTATTGTATTTTATAGCACTTGTTGAGCATTTGGCTCACTACTTGCTTTCACCCTGATATTTCAGCTAGCAGATATGGTTAGATTCAAGCAGACAGCACATAAGACTTGTGATGCCGATGCATATGTTCGAGCTCAGGTAGATTAGTGATCATTTTGTGTGAGGACTCGATATTAGAAATCAGGTTGAAATAGTTAATAGTGTTGGGCTATTCCAAACCCTAAACTTCAAGATCTTGGATTCAGTTGTATTTACTTTCTTTTGTTATATGTTGTAATAATTTGTATAATATATATTGTTAAGTCAGGGCGTGACAGGTTTTGGTATCAGAGCTTCGGTTTAGAGTCCCTGGATAGCCTAAATAGGTTATAGGATATATATATAAGTTATAGGATATTATGCGAGAAAGTAGGTTAAGCGGATCTATTATTAATACTCCTTTTATATATATATATATGTATTGTTTGTCAGTAAATGGCGCATTCCTCATCATCCTCTGAGCCGACTAACACAATTGCTTTCTCTGTGTATGCTGAGTTGAGGCACGAGTTCGACATGCTTCAGGGCAAGTACGATCGACTGTTAGACCGATTGAAGAACGTGTATCCGGACAGCCGAAACTATGAAGGAAATCCTAAGGAGCAGATGACTGCGAGACTTGAGATTTTGGTTCAGTACGTCAACACTAAGCTTGATGAGATACCATCGCACCAAGACCGTACCAGCCAGTATATCATCCAGATGATTGTGGACGAGCTCTAGAGTATTGTGAAGACGCTTCGAGAGGATAAGACTACCAAACCCCATTCTGACGAAGTGGAGCCTTAGTTCTTTCCATTATCTACCTTTCATGTTGTTATATTATCGGACTTAGTAGAATTCCCTGTTGTTTCCTTTAATAAGCATGTTATTCCTAGATTCAGACTTTATTCTAATCTTGATGTATCTTGACCTTAAAATTTCAATTATTATGCACTATCATTCTATTTGCTTTCAATTGTTTTTACGCCTTTATATGCATCACCCTTATTTTTTAATTTAAGACTCGACCTCATATGTGAACAGAATGCCATGTGACACCCTACCCTCGAATCATCTTATTGTTCATACCTGTTTTGATAAAACTTTTATTTCAGGATCATGCCACCCAAAAAGAAGAACCCAACAACCACATCTACCACAGATCCTAATATTCTCCGATTACTGGAAACCTTAAAACAGCAAACAAATGATATAGCTCAACAACAAAGAACTTTTCAACAACAATTTGAAAACCAAGATAGCCATGAACCACACCAACCACCTGATCCACCAGTACCACCTTGACAAGTTGTCACTTTCAAAGCTTTTCAGAATGCGAATCCACCTGTATTTCATGATACCACTATCCCAGTAATAGCTAACACATGGATTAAGGAAATGGAAAGAGCTTTTGAATTGGTACAGTTAGGATAAGATCAGAAGACACCATATGCTACTTACTTCCTGAAGGGCGAAGTCATTTATTGGTGGGATTCAGTGAAAGCTATGGAGGCAAATCAGCAAGTTTCTTGGGAAATGTTTAAGAAGTTATTTCTGGAAAAGTATTACACTAAGTACATGCAGAATCAGATGGAGCTTAAATTTCTTGAACTGAAGCAAGGGAGTATGACTGTATTGGAGTATGAGAAGAAGTTTACGGAGCTGTCAAGATTTGTGACAAAGTATACAAGCAGTGAGGAGGAAAAACAAAGAGATTCCAACAAGGATTAGAGTCTTGAATCAGAGATAGAGTGGATATGTTTGAGCTTGATACTTATGCAGGAGTAGTACAGAAAGCTGCTCTGATTGAGAGTAATGAGATGCAGTCAAGAAAGTAAAGAGATAACAAGAAGATGAAGGTTCCATTTTATGGAGAAAAGTCTGAAGCTGGAAGCTCACAAGATAGGAGTGTGAAAAGGATTGGATTCCACAAAGGCGGAAATTTTTAGAAAAAAGGAAATTTGAATAAAAGACAAGAATCAAAAGGGAATAACCAGGCAAGCCAAGGGCAAGTTGGAAAAAATAGATTTCAGAGACCAGAGTGCAAGCATTGTGGAAAGAGACACCCAAGAATGTGTAATAAGCTGAATATGACATGTTATAGATGCAACCAGAAGAGACATTTGGCTAACGAGTGTAAGATACCGAAGCAACATAATGAAGAGAGTTCAAAAATATTTGCAATATAATACGAGAAAGTTTAGGGATACTTGCCTTATCAATTCGCTTTCACTTTACTAGCACTTGTCAATTGGTTCCCACTCACTGACTACATGCTTTCCTTTTCTACGTCTCGCTTCCTCTGTTAAACATCACATATACTTATCAATACTCATTCTTGTCTCTTTCTATTCGTTACAAGCTTTTAACTACCCTTCATTTCACCCAAATCCGACGTACGGATTGAAAGTTAGAAATAAAACAGTAAAACAATGCACATACAATCACATTATGCATCAATCGGATCACATATAACACGTAGCACGTAAGATATTCAATTAAAATAATTATTTAAAGAAGATTCAGGGTTAAAATGATTTTCCAGATATATAATACGAATTTTTGAACATTTTTCAGAATTAAAACGGGTCTCTGAATCATTTTTTAATCTTATAATAGGGTTTCAATGCCCGAATCTGACTTTAAAATAATTTAATACTAATTATCGAGCTTTGAAAATAATTTTAAATAATATTTTAAAGCCCGAAACTATTTTTTGAAATTTTTAAATCAAATTAAATGATTAAATCTAATTAGTAAATCAATTAAAATTAATTAAATTAATTAATTAAATTAATTAATAAATTAATTAATATTAGATTAATTGATTAATTAAAATAATTAAAAACTAATTAAAATTAATTACTAAAATAAATCAGATTTATTTTTAAGTAAATAAATAATTTAAAAACAATCTTCTAATTTTAAAAATGATTAAATAAACATTTCCTGAATTTAAAATAAACAAATATACATTTTCTGATTTTTAAAATTAACAAAATATTGTTTTTGAAAATAATTAAAACAGTACTCTATTTTTTGCAAACTTTTAGAACTAAAATACTAAATACGCAATTTATGCAAAAAGTCGGGGGCCAAACCGAAGTTTGGTCGTCTCCTCCGATGACCTAGCGACGCCGGTGGTGACGACACCGCCGGCCGTCGTCCCCCTGCCCAGAATCACGTAAACTCGAGTAGATCGGCTGTGTTTCTTGCCAGGAGTCCGTTTCCGTGATCAAACTGAACAACCAACTCGTGGTTTGGCCGGAAAAACTCATCGAAGTTTTCCGACGCCGCCACGAGAGTTTTTCCGGTGAGAAGCTTCCGAGCATCCTCTGTTGATTTAGCACACACCATTCGAATCATTTTAAGCGATCTACAAAATAATACTAACCAATTGTACCTAGAATCAATAGGTTAAAAGTTCCCAATTTTCAGTTAAAATTATTCATGAGTATAAACCCTAATTTCATTTCTGAGAATCAAACACCCTAGTCTATATGTTATTGAACTCTATTTTTGATATATAATATACCAAATTGACCAGAAAAATATTATCTACACGATGGAATCATCAAATCATATAAACAATATCCAGAACAAAAATTCATATATAAATCCTTAATTAATGCGAATTAAAATAATTAAATAAGAAGAAAACCTTGATTTCCCCACTTGAATAGATAGTGGATTCCGAAAGAGTTTTTCGAGAGCTTCGATTTGATATATTGCATGCTTGAATCGGAGTTTGATAACGCTTTCGTTCTTGCATTTGATTTTTAAGAACGTAACGTTTTTAGGGTTTTTCTCTGTAAATTAATAGTTTTAAGAACGTAAGGTCTATATACATTTATGGAATATTGGATCATGTTGGATCGTGTTGGATCGTTAAATTAGTTGTTTAGCCGCTAGGTAACTGAAAAATGATCCGTTTTGATACCCGTATTAAATAATTATCCAAATCGGGCTTCTTATAAAACACTTTATATGAAAATAATGTAGTAATATCCCGTCTTTCGAGAATACGGGTTTTGTTAATATATCAAAATGATTATCGTATCAAAAATTGTGCGCCGGGACGCGTACGGGTCAAACCGTAATCCGGATTGAAAAAGTTAAAACATGGAAAATGTTCGGGATATCCAGATTAGGTTAGGAAGGAGTTTTCTGAAGTGTTTTGGGTTGCAAAAACGTAAAAACGGTTGAGGTTTGACGATTCCCGGTTTTATAATATAGTTTTGTAATTATTCAGAAAATAATTATTAACTCTGTAAATCATTATAAAATCATATAACGATCCAAAAATTACCAGAAAAATATCGTACCCATTTATATTTTATTCCGGACATAATAAAATTAACATACTAATATCCTTTCACATATAAACACCTAAATATCAATATCAATCAACACATAATTCACCATAAATCACATAATACTGATATAATAATCATTTATTGATAAAATAATTACACGCGATATCCCGGATCTTACATCCTTCCCCCATTAAAAGGACTCTCTCAGAATCTCCTAAGTAAACAGTTGAGGGTACTTTTCTCGCATATCACTTTCTAATTCCCAGGTTGACTCTTCAACCTTTAGGTTTCTCCACAGTACTCTTACCAAATTTACAACTTTATTTCTCAATATCTTTTCTCTCTTTTCTAAAACCTCTATTGGATTTTCTACATATGACAAATCTACCTGAAGTTCTATCGGCTCATACTCGATTACATGCCTAGAATCTGATTTATACTTCTTAAGCATTGATACGTGAACAACATTATGAATGTGCTCCATATGCGGGGGTAACGCCAATTCGTAAGCTACCTTGCCGACACGTTTCAGAATTTCAAAAGGTCCAACGTATCTAGGACTCAGCTTTCCTTTCTTTTTAAATCTCGACAATTCTTTCCATGGTGACACTTTCAGTAACACCAGATCTCCGTCTTCAAATTCCATATCCTTTCTTAATTGATCTTCATACTTTCTTTGACGATCTTGTGCTGCAATTAGCCTTTTCTGGATGACTTCCACCACTTCTTTTGTCTGCTGTACTAATTCTGGTCCAAGTATCTTACGTTCTCCAACTTCTTCCCAATACACTGGTGATTGACATTTACGTCCATAAAGAGCTTCACAGGGAGGCATTCTGATTCTGGCATGATAACTAAACAAATTCCACTAAGGGCAAATGCTCGTCCCAATTTCCTTTAAAATCAATGGCACAAACACGTAACATATCTTCAATAGTCTGGATCGTTCTTTCGTTTTGGCCGTCTGTCTGTGGATGATAAGCTGTACTCATATTTAATCTGGTTCCCAAACATTCTTAGAAACTTTTCCAGAATCTTGAATTAAATCATGGATCTCGATCAGATACAAAAGACACAGGGACTCCATGACGGACTACTATTTCTTTTAAATATATGTGAACCAACTTATCTAGTGAAAATCTTTCATTGATAGGCAAGAAATGAGCTGATTTGGTTAGTCTGTCCACTATAACCCAAATAGCATTGTGGTTCGCTTTCATCCTTGGTAAGCCAACTATGAAGTCCATAGCAATCTGCTCCCACTTCCACTCTGGAATCTCTACAGGTTGTAATAATCCACTTGGTCTCTGGTGCTCTGCCTTAACTCTTTGGCATGTATAACATTTGCTAACCCATTCCGCAATTTCTCTTTTCATGTCTGGCCACCAATATTTCTCTTTTAAATCTCTGTACATCTTGGTACTTCCGGGATGGATGGAATATCTTGAGTTGTGAGCTTCTTGTAGAATTTCATTCTTCAATTCTGTCACTAGTGGAATCCAAATTCTGGAAGAAAATCTTAGAACACCTTGATCGTCTTTCTGAGTGCATAATTCTTCTCCAACCAAATAATTGATATCCTGAGCCATTATTTCCTCTTGATATTTCTTTATCTTCTCTAGCAATTCTGGCTGAAACGTCATACTATACATCTTTGCTTCATTAGGCTTGCAAATTCTTACTTCAAATTCAAACTTTTTAAATTCCTTGTATAATTCTTCAGGTACCGTTAACACGTTCAATCTTTCCTTTCTGCTTAACGCATATGCCACCACATTCGCTTTTCCAGGGTGATAGTTAATTGTGAAATCATAGTCTTTGATCAGCTCCAACCATCTTCTTTGTCTCATGTTAAGCTCCTTTTGCGTGAATATGTACTTTAAACTTTTGTGATCCATATAGATCTCGCATTTTTCTCCATATAGATAATATCTCCAAACATTCAGGGTGAATATTATTGCTGCTAGTTCCAAATCATGAGTAGGATACTTCTGCTCATGAGGTTTCAGTTGTTGAGATGCATGTGCAATAACTTTATCATGTTGCATCAAAACACAACATAATCCCTTATGAGAAGCATCACTATAGATTACGAAATTTCCTTGATCATCTGGAAGTGACAAAACAGGTGTTGTGATCAATCTCTTCTTTAATTCCTGAAAACTTTCTTCACACTTCTCGTTCCATATGAACTTCTCACTTTTCCTGGTAAGCTTCGTCAAAGGCGTCACAATCTTTAAGAAATCTTGAATAAATCTTCGATAGTATCCCGCTAATCCTAACAAGCTTCTTACTTCCGTTGGTGTTTTTGGCCTTTACGAATTCATAACAGCTTCAATCTTTGCTGGGTCCACTTTGATTATTTCATGACTTACTACGTGTCCTAAGAATTGAACTTCTTGTAACCAAAACTCACACTTTGAAAACTTGGCATACAACTTCTTCTTTTTTAAAATTTCCAAAGACATTCTTAGATGTTCCGTATGATCTTCCGTTGACTTTGAGTAGATTAAAATATCATCGATAAACACAATTACAAATTTGTCCAGATATTTCTTGAAAATTCTGTTCATCAAGTCCATAAATGTTGTTGGGGCATTGGTTAATCCAAAAGACATCACTAGGAATTCATAATGACCTTATCTTATTTAGAAAGCTGTCTTTGGTATATCTTCGGGTTTAATCTTTAACTGGTGATATCCAGATCTCAAATCGATCTTAGAAAAATACTTAGCTCATTTCAGCTGATCAAATAAATCGTCGATTCAAGGTAAGGGATACTTATTCTTAATTGTTAGCTTATTGAGTTCTTGATAGTCGATGCATAACCTCATGCTTCCATCCTTCTTCTTAACAAATATTACAGGTGCACCCCATGTGGATACACTGGGTCGAATCACTCATTTCTCCAATAGTTCTTGCAATTGCTTTGCTAGTTCCTTCATTTCAACTAGCGCCATTCTGTATGGAGCTTTGGATACTGGTTCCGTTCCAGGTGCTAAGTCAATCGCAAACTCAATTTCCCTATCTGGAGGAAGTCCTGGTAATTCATCTGGAAACAAGTCTGGAAATTCATTTACCACAGGAATATCTTCCAGTTTTGCTGGCTCTTGACTTCTGTCTATCACATACGCAATGAAGTGCTCACATCCTTGTCGTAGTAGTTTCTTAGCTTGAATCATTATTAAGAACTTCTTTGCTTGCTTTTGACCTTTAAACGTTACCACTTTCTCGTTTGGCATCTTCAAAATTACCTTCTTACCATGACAGTATATCTAAGCATCGTGCTTAGATAGCCAGTCCATTCCTAAAATAATGTCAAACTCTCTTAACTTAAATGGTATTAAGTCAACGTCAAACTTATTGCCAGAAATTTCAATCTCACAGTTCTTACATACTTGGTTCACAAATACACGCTCCTGATTTGCTAATTGTATCGTCATAATCTCACTTAACAATTCAACTGGACAATACAACATATCAACAAAATCTTGAGAAATAAATGATGGAGTTGCTCCCGAATCTACTAGCACTTTAGCACATAAAGAATTCACAGTAAGCGTACCTTCCACAACATCAGTGTCCATGATAGCATCTTTCACAGACATGTCATAAACTCTAGCTCTAGGAGGTTCATTCACTGTTGGAGTAGCCCCCATGATTCACAGTGTATTGTTGACTGGAACTGGTGTTTTGTAATCCCTTGCTATGTGTCCTGGCTTTCCGCACTTGAAACATGTGGCGCCCTCCAAACCCGGGTCAGAAGTTTGGGGTCCACACACACACTATTTATAACCTGTTTATAACAATAATAAAGATAATAATAATATGCAGTGACCCTACTTACAAACTACCACGGACCGCAACAGGTTAAAGTATGCACACAAGCCAAACACACACTTATATTACAAACCGTTCAAATCCCAACTATCCAAACTCAGAACTGAGTATTAAACATTATTACAAACTTTTACAAACTTATATTATCCCAAAAGAAGCCTACTAGCTCAGCTCGATCAACCTGAACCCCTAGCTCTCGCACTGGACTGGGGATCCTTGGTACCAACCGGTTCCTTTTTAACTGAAAAAGAACATAAACAACATCGCACAAATGAGCTAACTAGCTCAGGAAGTCACAATAAAAAAACTGAGAATAATGATCATCAGGTGAAAATGGTTACGATATCATGTAAATAATGAATTATGATTTAGAATTGGATATTATATTTTCTTTTTAAAAACCAAGGTTAGGCTGATGATCAGTCACGTACTAACCCCGAGCAAAGCACACAGCACTGCTCTAACTACTGGATCCAAGGCACACATTGGCCTAACTTGACCATTATATGGTCTGACCACGAATCTGGTCCACAATTTTATAAAAACAATACAATTCTAACATAATAACAGAATGAGCAGTAATAAACAAAAAACAGAATCATTAACAACATTGAATGTTCAATAATGAAAATGGTTTCAATCTACATAAAGATCAATATGGCATTTCCAAAGCTTGGCTATTAGGTAATGAAAGAATTGGATAACAAAGGAATCAGTGTTTCAGGGTTTCAAGGATTTGGCCTTTCAAAGCATAAGATACAATGGTTTGAGTGTGTAAGCAATCTGGTTCAGTGTTTGATATTTAGTTTGTATGTATTTATGGAGTAGTATCGTATATTTGAGGTTCGTATTTGGGTATACAACAATCAATGGTCTAGAAAGAATCAGGTTTATGACTCAAGATCAATAACTGGAATCAGAGTTTAGGGTTTAGTGCTTCAAAGCACTCGCAATATAAAACAGAACTATCAATCACTACAATATCTCGAGAAAGTTCAAAACACTTGCCTGGTACTAGCTTACTATACTGTACTCGCTTTCAATCACCACTGTCTTACTCCTCGACTACCTGTTTCCTTTTCCTACACCTTGCCTCTTCTGCTCACATATCATAAGCATCTATCAATATTCAACTTATACGATTCTATTCGACACATACTTCTATCTACCCTTCGTTTCACCCAAATCCGATTAACGGATTGAAAGTTACGCAATAAACAAGTAAACATCGAATATATATAGACCGACAGTTAACCAACAAGTCACATATAACACATAACACGTCACATAATCAATGATATATTATCTATAAAGAAGTCTCGGGTCATAAATAGGCTTTCGGATGTTTAAAATGATTTTTAAAACATTTTTCGGAATTAAAACGGATCGTTGGATCAATTTTGGAGTAATAAACAGGGTTCGGTTCGCCAATTCTGGCTTCAAATCAATTTTATAATAATTATCGAGCCTTGAAGATAATTTAAAATAATATTTTAAAGCTCGAAACTATTTTTCGGAATTTTTAAATCATTTTTAAATAATTAAATCTAATTAAATAATTAATTAAAATCAATTAATAATTAATTAAATCAATTAATCAAATAATTTTTGAATTAATTGACTAATTAAACAATTAAAAATTAACTGAAATTAATTAACTAATTAATTCAGATTTATTTTTTGAATTAAAAATAATTTTTGGAATTAAAATAATAATTTTTGGAATTTTCAGAAATTAAAAACGAATTTTTATAATAAAAATAAATAGGAAATATGATTTTTGAATATTTTTAAAACAGGAATCCTAAATTTGCAAACTCTGGAAATTTCAGGGACCAAACTTCATCGTCCCCAAAAGTCCAGGGACTAAACTGGAATTTTTACACCCCGTCGCCGGAAAATACAGGGGTGGCCGGAGAACTCGATTCTGGCACCCTCACCTCACCATCTGCTCCAGATTTACACTACACAACACCCGGAATCAATTCGTGCAATCAAAACACATCAATCATCCCTGTCCTGGCCGGAAATTGGCCAAGAACATCGACGGTTTCCAGTGAAACATCGAAAACTTAAAAAAGACAACTCCCTTCTATTCACTAATCCTCTGTTAACGAGCTATATACCAATCGATTGCAAATTTCATAAGGAACACAACCTACTATAAATCAACAGCTAATAACCCCTAAATCAAAAAGCCCCAAATTTTAATTGAAAACATTCATACGGGTTATAAACCCTAATTTTAAAATTCGAGAATTAAACCCACTTTTGAGCATGTTATTGAACTCCAAATCAGAGGTATGACATATGAAAATCATCAGGAAAACAAGCTCTACAACATGCAATCATCAAATCATTCAAACAATCATCCGAACAAAAATTCATATTTTTAATAAAAATAATTCGAAAATAAATAATTTTTCAGAAAATAAACCTTGATTTCTGCAGTGATATGGAACACAGAATCTGATAGTACTCCTTGAGACCTTCGATTTGGTTACTCCAACTTTTCCAACTGATTTCAATAACACCTTGAAATTGTAGTTTGATTCTCAGAAGGTTTTATGAATTTAGGGTTTTTCTCTGGAAAATTATATATTTAGCTGACTGCAAATGATTTTGATACGAAATAAAATACGGTAAAAGGATATTTATAATTACGGAAAATTAGTATCCCGTTGGATCATTCCGCATGTAAAACGGTACGTTTATTTGTAAAAACTGATCCAAATGGTATCGGTTTTTTTCGGGATAATTATCCAAATTAGTACAATTTGTACTGCGGTCTTGGTCTCAGCACCTGGTTACACGTACTACGAGGTGATAATTGTGATAGTTTAATAAAAAGCTCCCGTTTCTCGAAAATACGAGTTTTATTGATTTACCGAAACGAATATTGTATCGAAAATGTTGCACCGAGACCCGCGCAGGACAAACCGTACGCCGGATCGAAAAAGTCGAAATATGGAAAATGCTCAGAATATTACAATTAGGTTAGGAAGGAGTTCTCGGAAGACTTTCGAGTTTTAAAAACGTAACAATGGATGACGTCGGTTGGTTCCCGTTTTTATAAAATAGATTTTGAATACCCGGAAAAAGATTTTATAAATTCATATAATTCCTATAAATTCATAAATCAACATAAAAATAATTAGGAAGATATGACAATTATCTATATTTTATTTCGGACATATAAAAATTAAAATACTCAATTAATAATATTTTTAAACATCCAAACACATTTAACTCTTAACAAATAATTCACAGAATAGATACAGAACACATATAATAATTATTTATTAGCAAAAATAATTACACATTATATCCCGGATATTACAAATAGGTATACCCAATTGCTAGAAATTTGCGTGCCTGATTCCTAGTAGGCTGATCCTTATTGATTGGCTCCCTGGATGGCTGATTACGACATTCCCTTGAATAGTTCCCCCTCTGGTCGCATCTGTAGCAGATCACATTCAACTTGTTAATCACTCTTTTCCTCTCCTTTTTCCTAGGAGCAACCCAGACTCTCACTCAAATCACTCCATTCCCTCAGTCCTAAGAGTGATTGCACTACTACTAAGTCCTCTGCACTTGTAAGAATTAATGAAATTTGAAGATGTGCAGAGACACCCGACATATGAGGAATATCCATCAGGTTAGCAGTTTGACTATCGAACTTGCATCTGTAGCAGATCACATTCAACTTGTTACAAACTCCTCCATGATTCTTTCCACAAACTTGGCAATCTGGTATAGCTGGCCTCTGCTGGGTTGGCTGGTTCCCAGTGGCTGGACGGTTACCTTGTCCTCCATCGCCTGTATTATGTCTGTTAAAATTCCTTCCGGGCTGGAACTTGCCTTTCATCTGATTGAAATTTGGAAACTTCCCTGTCTGGGACTGTCCTTCATTCCCTTCAAATTTTGTTTTCTTACTTTCCTTCTCCTTCTGAGACATTTCACTTTCTGTGTCCGTAATCATAGCCTTATGTACAACTCCCGCATACGTGTCCAATTTAAATATAGGCACCTTCAGACGGATCCATGACTTGAGTCCTTGTTGAAACCTCTTGGCCTTCTTCCTATCAGTGTCCAAATATGATGGCACAAACCTAGATAATTCCTCAAACTTACTTTCATAATCTGCCACTGACATATTCCCCTACTTAAGCTCCAAATATTTCAATTCCATTTGATCATGAACAAACTAAGGGAAATACTTCTTTAAAAATAACTCCTTAAATCTATCCCATGCAACATCATCCGCACCTTCCATTGTCTTAACAGTTTCCCACCTGTAGGTGGTGTGGCTTCATTTTTCAGATAGTAACTTGCAAACTCAGTCTTATGTTCCTCTTTCACCTTAACTAAGGCAAATGCCTTTTCAATTTCCTTCAACCGGACTCTTGCCTCAATATGATCTACAGAACCCTTAAATTCTGGTGGATTCACCCCTGAAAAGTCTTAAAGGTTACCTGAGGGTTGGTCTGCCTCTGCTGTTCTTGAGTCAGGTGGACTGTTGGTTGAGCCAAGATCTGAAGAATCTGGGCTACAGTAGGGTCTATGGGACCTGGATTAACATTCTGGTTGTTATTGTCTTGGGGGTTATTGTTATTGTTGTTGGTTTCTTCGTTTTAGTTGGTGGAATGGTTATTTCTTCTGGGAGGCATTTTTTGTAAAGGATCAAACAATTCATTTAGCTTTCAAATCAAATCCTTTTTATGAAAAAATTTCTTATAAAATAGAATATCTCTTTTTGTAAACATTTTTAATCGTTGAACGAAGTAAATTGCATGCTTCTTTACAGAATGTAAATAGTTAGGGGAAAACAGTACATGTTATTGCAAGAGTTTATAAAACAGGTATAGTAAAGTAAATGACAATGCTGGAAAAGGAAAGGTACTGATATATATGTCAAAGTTTGGTAGTACAAGCGTGAAATATTTAATTAAAGGCAAAAGTACAACAGGCATATCCATTATTCTGCAAGTCTTGTATTTATATACCCACCAAAATTCTGATAATACGCATTATACACTATTATACATATATCAGCTGTCACGTCATTCTCGTCATTTAGTTTCAGGGAAACTCTGGTCCACCAAGCCTCTCCAAATACTTCATTACCTCTCTGGCCCACCTTATAAGAGCATCTGGGGCTGCATACTCACAAGTGGCTCCATAAATTCCGGCCTCAAGTATCCTCCGGGTCACCTGAATCTCATTCTGAAGTTCCCTCACATTCCTATCAATATCTATAGTCCTTATAATATGTTGTAACTCCTGGATCTGTGCCAACAGGGCTTTTCTTTCCAAAAGAAGAGCCTCATACCTATAGTATGAAATAGGGTGTGAAGTAAACTGAAAAGATGCACCCGCAACTGAATGTCCAGTAGAGTCAGAATCAGCAGGTGGAGGTCCTCGAATAGGTGGTCTCACACCATGAAGTGGAATAGCTTGCAGTGGTGCAACAGTCACAAATTATATTATGGCTAACACCGGTGGAAGAGCAGGACGTGGATTAGATGACGGTCTTCCGACTAAATGCTCCGAGTGATCAGATGATATCGAGATAAAGGAATCTGCCATCGCCGCTATCTGAAAATCACGTTGCTAGATAAAAATCTTGAATCTCGTCATGAATCATACTAAAATCTTACTATTTAGTCACACTCAACCTCTCGACATTCTATTTCTTTATTTCTTAAATCTAATCTTAACCCTATACCCATTTCCGATAATCTAAGCTTGTGGCAATGACTTTAAACCATAGCTCTGATGCCAAAACTATAACCCCCTTCAAACCCGGGTCAGAAGTTTGGGATCCACAACACACACACACACACCATATTTAAACCTGTTTATGAATATAATAATATATATGCAATGACACTACTTACCATAATCCACAGATCGATGCAGTTTAAAGTATGTCCACAAGCCACAACCTTATTTATTTTACAAACGTACCAAATCCCAGCTTATTTATCTTATAACTGAACTTTAAACTTTATTACAAACTATCAACACAAACAAAGCAAAACATCATTTGCTAGCTTGTTTCATTTCGACCTGGATACCTAACTCGTACACTTGTTTGGGGATCCTCGCTACCACCAGTTTCTTTTTCCAATGGAAAAGAATA
Organism: Apium graveolens; assembly: GCF_009905375.1. Taxonomy (NCBI): domain Eukaryota; kingdom Viridiplantae; phylum Streptophyta; class Magnoliopsida; order Apiales; family Apiaceae; genus Apium; species Apium graveolens. The sequence goes on from NC_133649.1 coordinate 195,549,091, forward strand.
TAAACAGATTTGCAAGAGTGAGCTAACTAGCTCAACAAGTCATAATGACAACATTGAGATTAAATAATGATCAATTTAAATGATATAGGGAATCAAGTTTACTGATAAGAAATGATTAGAATTGGATATTCACATTTATTTTAAAAACCAAGGTTAGGCTGCTGATCAGTCACGCATTAATCCCGAGCAAGCCTCTCAACTTTGCTCTATATACTGGATCCAAGGCACATATTGGCCTATTATGACCTCGAATCTGGTCCATATTTGAAAATAATCCAATTCCAGAATAACAATATGATATACAATTTAAATTAATAAACTGAATCATAAACAACATTTATCTCGAAGCATAGGGTGATTCATGATTCCAAGAAGGTATAACAATGGAATCATAAAGGTGGGCTTTCAATCAAAAAAAGAATCAGAAAGTAGAAGACCAAGGGTTCAAGGGTTACAAGGATTGGCCTTCTGTGAAACAAGCATAAGGGTTGGTATATCAAGCAATTCAGTATCAAGAGTCAGTATGTGGTATATAGGTATTTGTGGAGTAGTATTGTATATGTGCGGTTCGTATATGAGAATTCAACAATCAATGGTTTACAAAGAATAAGGCTTATGGCTCAAGATCAATAAGAAACAGGGTTTAGGGTTAAGTACTTCAAAGTAATTGCAATATGGAATACGAACTGTTTGGAATGATTGCAACATAATGAAGAGAGTTCAAAAGTATTTACAATATAATACGAGAAAGTTTAGGGATACTTGTTTTATCAATTCGCTTTCACTTTACTAATAATTGTCAATTAGTTCCCACTCACTGACTACCTGCTTTACATTTCTACATCTCACTTCCTCTGTTAAATATCACATGTACTTATCAATACTCATTCTTATCTCGTTCTATTCGTTACAAGCTTCTAACTACCCTTCGTTTCACCCAAATCTGACGTGCGGATTGAAAGTTATGAATAAAATAGTCAAACAATGCACATACAATCACATTATGCATCGATCAGATCACATATAACACATAACACGTAAGATATTCAATTAAAATAATTATTCGAAGAAGATTCGGGGTTAAAATGATTTTTCAAGTATTTAATAAGATTTTTTGAACATTTTTCAGAATTAAAATGGGTCTCTGAATTATTTTATAATTAAATAACAGGGTTTGCATGCCTGAATCTAACTTTATAAATATTTAATACTAATTATCGAGCTTTGAAAATAATTTTAAATAATATTTTAAAGTTCAAAACTATTTTTCGAAATTTTTAAATCAAATTAAATGATTAATTCTAATTATTAAATTAATTAAAATCAATTAAATTAATTAATCAATTAACATTAGATTAATCAATTAATTAAAATAATTAAAAACTAAATAAAACTAATTAATAAAATAAATGATATTTATTTTTAAGTAAAGAAATATTTTAAAAATAATTTTCTTATTTTAAAAATGATTAAATAAACATTTTCTGAATTTAAAATAAAGAAATATACATTTTCTGATTTTTAAAAATAACAAAATATTGTTTTTCAAAATAACTAAAATAGTAATCTGGTTTTTGCAAACTTTTAGAACTAAAATACTAAATACGCAATTTATGCAAAAAGTCGGGGGCCAAACAGAAGTTTGGTCGTCTTCTCCGACCACCTGGCGGCGCCGGTGGCGGTGACACCGCCGGTCGTCGTCCCCCCTGCCCAGTATCATGTAAAATCGAGTAGATCGGCTGTGTTTCTCACCAGGAGTCCGTTTCTGTTATCAAACTGAACAACCAACTCGTGGTTTGGCCGGAAAACCTCGTCGAAGTTTTCCGACGTCGCCACGAGCGTTTCTCCGGCGAGAAGCTTCCGAGCATCTTCTGTTGATTTATCACACACCATTCGAATCGTTTTTAAGAGATCTACAGGATAGTATAACCAATTGTACCCAAAATCAATAGGTTAAAAGTTCCCAATTTTCAATTAAAATTATTCATGAGTATAAACCTTAATTTCATTTCTGAGAATCAAACACCCTTTTCTATATGTTATTGAACTCTATTTTTGACATATAATATACCAAATTGACCAGAAAACTATTATCTACACGATGGAATCATCAAATCATATCAACAATATCCAAAACAAAAATTCATATATAAATCCTTAATTAATTCGAATTAAAATAATTAAATAAGAAGAAAACCTTGATTTCTGCACTTGAATAGATGGTGGATTCAGAAAGAGTTTTTCGAGAGTTTCGATTTGATATATTGCACGCTTGAATCGGAGTTCGATAACGCCTTCGTTCGTGCGTTTGATTTTCAAGAACGTAACATTTTTAGGATTTTTCTCTGTAAATTAATAGTTTTGACTGACTGATTGTGATTATACGACTAAAATGAAATAATAAAAGGGCTATATATATTTATGGAATATTGGATCATGTTAGATCGTGTTGGATCGTTAAATTAGTTGCTTAGCCGCTAAGTAGCTGCAAAAACAATCCGTTTTGATACCCGTATTGGATAATTATCCAAACCGGGCTTCTTATAAAACACTTTATACGAAAATAATGTAATAATATCTCGTCTTCGAGAGTACGGGTTTTGTTGATATATCATAATGATTATCGTATCAAAAATTGTACACCGGGACACGTACGGGTTAAACCGTAATCCAGATTGAACACGTTAAAATATGAAAAATGTTCTCAATATCCATATTAGGTTAGGAAGGAGTTTTCCGAAGAGTTTCGGGTTGTAAAAATGTAAAAACGGTTGAGGTTGGACAATTCCCGGTTTTATAAAATAGTTTTGTAACTATTCAGAAAATAATTATTAACATTGTAAATCGTTATAAAATCATATAACGATCCAAAAATTACCAGAAAAATATCATAACCATTTATATTTTATTCTGCACATAATAAAATTAACATACTCATATCCTTTCACATATAAACATGTAAATATCAATATCAATCAACACATAATTCACCATAAATCACATAATACTCATATAATAATCATTTATTGATAAAATAATTACACGCGATATCCTGGATCTTCCAGCCTGGTTCTAGATTCTGCGTTTTATGATATGAAGTCCATGTCATAATTATATATACATGTATATAGTTGTATGCTTGTATTGATTATGTGATGCCAGTTGTTATTCACTATTATGGCCATGTTTTAACTATGTCTTTGGATCCCACGTGGTTTAATCGTGGTTATTTTATTATGGTTAAGATCCCATGTGGTTTATCTTGGTTTTGTTGTAAATCACGAGGGTTGATCGTGATAGTTTTTTCTATTCTGGTTTTGTAATTTTTTAGTCTCAATTTGTAATTGATCAAGGTTATGATATGATGTAATAGAATAGGCTTATTAGGCTGTATTAAGTTGTATGTAATTGTTCGATCAACGAAGCTGTAAGAAACAGAGATTTTCCGCTGCTGCATTCTGTTTTCGGGAGCTTCGCTGTTTTGGCTACAAATTTTGCATACGATGTCCGATTTGGGATTACAATACCTTTTCAGAAATGGCAGAACGAGAGGAAGATGCTTCAATATACCTAAAGATCTATTGGCCCTAGTTTTGAAGTGGTTCTGAGGCTATTTAGGCGTTCAAATGGGCTCTCAAAGATTTTAAGAAATATTTGAAGAATGAATATGAGGACATCTGTTGATCAGGACATCCGTTGATGACGACATCCGTTGATAAGGACATCTGTTGATCAGGACATCCATTGATCAGGACATCCGTTGATCAGCTTATATAAGGCCATAATAGTGAATGTGCTTTATTAGTTTCTGTTGATCTTGATTATTGTTATTCTGTGTTTCTTGTCTGTGTTATTATGCCATGTGATACTAACCCCAACATGCTAGAATGACATGGACATAGGAATGTTTTAAATGCTTTAATCATGCAAGTATGCTTCTATGTTATGTATTCTTACATGTGGAATTCGAAGAAATAATATAGGACGATGCATCTAGATTAAAATCCTCAAAGTAAATACTAAGTGGGAGAGAATTTGATATGAAATCAAATCTCATGGCCTCCATTATTGTTTGTATGTAATTTAGCATAGAGACATATATAAATTATATATACGTCACTCATCGTGATATGTAATTTATGGTGTCTGGAATTTTAAGGAGATTACTAGAACAAACTTCTTAAATTAATAACAAATATTGGAAGGTATACATGTCACTCATCGTTGCGTACCAAGTTTCATAGATTTCGGATAATTATAAGATATCATTTGATGGCATCTGATATAATTATGGTTAAGATTTGATAATGGTATACACTTAGCTATGAAAAATAATATTGACCACCCCAACGTGGCGTATTATTTAGTAATAGGACCGAAGTAACATTTAAAATTTAGGTGGTATACATGTCACCCATCGTAACATACCAGAAACTTATGGTGTTTAAATGTTAGTGCATTAATTTTAATAATTATTAGAGGAACCAATAGGACTTAATATTTAATGCACCCTTTATATGTTATGTGATGTTTTTGTGCATGATTCTCAGGATATAATGGGGTTTAATCCACTGTTCACCATACTTAAGGATAACAAGCTTACCGAACCTAACTATATTGAACGGAAACGAAATTTGGACATTGAGTTGACTGCTGAGGAGTACAAGTTTTGCACTTATGAACCCAAGCCAGATCAGCCTGCTGCTGATGCTCCTGAAGATGAGAAAGAGTATTATAAGCGGTGGATTAAGGCTCATGAGATGTTGTGATGTTACATTCTAGTAGCAATGTCGGGTGTTTTGCAGCATCAGCATCAGTCTATGGCAACAGCTTTAGATATGCTCTTTAATCTCAAAGAACTTTTTGGAGATCAGAATAGGGATGCTAGGCAAGTAGCCATGAAGGCTTTAATGAACACTCAGATGACTGAAGGAACGCCTATAAGGGATCATGTTCTCAAGATGATGTCTCATCTGAATGAGATAGAGATCCTTGGTGCTGAGCTTGACGGGGAAACCCAGATTGTCATTGTCCTTATGAGCTTTCCTAAGAGTTTTGAGCAGTTTCCCTTGAATTACAACATGAACAAGAGGTTGTATAGCCTCGCGGAACTTCTAACAGAACTTCAGGCAGCTGGAAGATTATTTTGGCAGAGTGTTCAAGTGAATGTGGCTGAGAATGGTTCTTCCTCTAAACCGAAATGTAAGAAGAAGAAGAAAAAGGCTCAGACACAGAAAGCTACGAATGCAGTGGGAGTTCAAGGTGGTGTAAAAAAGCCTAAGGGAAAGTGCTTCAGGTGCAAGCAGTCAGGTCACTAGAAATAGGATTGTCCTCTTCCTAAGAAGATAAACAATACTGGTATGTCTCTTTCTCTAGTTACAGAAACATATATAGTGGCTATATCTACGAGCACTTGGTGTGTAGATACAGGAGCCACTGATCATGTTTGTAATTCTATGCAGGGATTTCAACTGTCCAAAATGCTTAGAGATGGTGAGATATACGTATTTATGGGAGATGCTACGAAAGTAGCAGTAGTTGCAGTAGGAGTTATTCATTTATCTTTTGGTTCTGATAGGATTTTGGTTTTGAACAATTGTCTTTATGTACCTTCATTTAGAAGAAATCTAATTTCGGTTTCTAAGTTTACTATGGATGGTTATAATGTTTGTTTGGATCGTAACGATTCTATTATGATGAATAAATGAATTATAAGTTCTAGTACATTGCAAGACAGTTTATATATAATTAATCCTAGTCAACCTGCATTGTAACTACAATATAAGGAACTGAACAACACGTCTTCTACATCTTTTAAAAGAAAGGAACCTTATAGTTTGAACCAAACCTATCTTTGGTACTTGAGATTAGGTCATATTAACTTGAGAAGGATTCAAAGACTGGTAGTAGACGGGCCTTTAAGCTCATTGGCAGTGGAGCCATTTCCAGTTTGTGAATCCTGATTGGAAGGTAAAATGACTAATAGGCATTTCAAGGAAAAGGGGAATAGAGCCAAAGAAGTGTTAGAAATGGTTCACACTGATTTATTTGGACCCATGAATATCCAAGCAAGAGGTGGTTATGAGTATTTTGTCACATTCATTGATGATTATTCTAGATATGGGTACGTTATTTGTTGCGTCGTAAGTCTGAGTGCTTTGAGAAGTTCAAAGAGTAAAAAGCTAAAACGGAGAAGCGACTTGATAAAAGTATCAAGTCACTACAATCAGATCGTGGTGGCAAATACTTTCTTGGAGAATTTAGGAAATATTTATCAGAGAATTGGATAGAATCCCAGTTGACTGCACCAGGCACACCCCAGTAGAATGGTGTAGCAGAAAGAAGGAACCAAACTCTTTTAGAGAGTGTTAGATCGATGATGAGTTATTCAGATTTACCCAAGTCGTTTTGGGGATATGCCTTCGAAACAGTAGCTTATCTTCTGAACCTAGTACCTTCTAAATCGGTTCCTAAAACCCCCTTGGAGTTTTGGATCGGAGACAAACCGAGTATAGACACATTCAGATATGGGGTTGTCCAGCACATATGCTGAAGAGGAATACGACTAAGTTAGAATCTCGTACAAAGGTAAGGCTATTTGTAGGTTACCCTATGGGAACGAAAGGTTATTTATTTTATAGTCCGAAGAATCGGGATGTCATTGTAAGCATCAATGTTTGATTCTTAGAGCAAGAATATAGAATAAATCACAAACCTATGAGTAGTGTCATTTTAGAGGAACTAGTGAGAGGGACAGATAATACCCAAAACCGATAGTACAAGTAGAACAGCCACAACAAAATGCACAACCTGTCACTAATACCGCACTAGTGCCTCGTCATAGTGGGAGGGTTGTTCGTCAGCCTGATAGATTCATATTTTTGGGAGAGTCTTCGGACTTGGTCTCTGGTGAACATGATGATGATCCCTGGACATACGAAGATGCACTGCAAGGCAAAGATGCAGATCTTTGGCAAAAGGTAATGGAATCTAAGATGGAATCGATGTATTCTAATTAGGTCTGAGAGCTTATGGAACCACTCAAAGGTGTAAAACCCATTGGATGTAAGTGGATCTACAAGAAAAAGAGAGGATCAGATAAAAAGGTGAAATCCTGGAAAGCAAGACTTGTTGCGAAATGGTATACTCAGAAAGAAGGTATCGATTATGAAGAAACCTTTTTGCCAGTGGTCATGCTTAAGTCAATCCATATTCTTTTATCTATAGCAACTCATCTCGATTATGAGATTTGGCAAATGGATGTCAAGACAGATTTCCTTAATGGAAGTCTTGAAGAAACCATATATATGCAGCAACCAGAGGGATTCATTAAGGAAGGCCAAGAACATCTTGTATGTAAGCTTAAGAAGTCTATTTATGGACTTAAACAAGATTCTAGATATTGGAACATTCATTTTGATCAGAAAGCCCAGTCGTATGGGTATGATCAAAGTTTAAACGAAGCATGAGTGTATAAAAGATGTGAGGGTAATGCAGTGGTTTTTCTAGTGCTATATATTGATGACATTTTTTTTCATTGAAAACAATTTTAAGATGTTTTCTTCAGTAAAGACATGGTTGTTCAAACAATTTGAAATGAAGGACTTAGGTGAAGCGACATACATCCTTGGGATCAAAGTAATAAGGGATCGCAAGAAAATGATATTGGCTTTATCTCAGGAGCCTTACATAGATGATATATTAGCTCATTTTAACATGCAGGACTCCAAGAAAGGTAATTTACCTTTCAGACATAAAGTTTCTCTATCAAAGAGTCAGTGTCCTTCGTCACCTAAGGAGATATAGGACATGAAGGCAGTTCCTTATGCTTCACCATGTAGAAGCCTAATGTATGCCATGTTATGTACGAGACCTGACATCTGTTTTTCCGTGGGCATGGTTAGCAGATACCAGTCTAACCCAGGACAGGAATATTGGAGTTTAGTAAAAATAATACTCAAGTTCTTGCGTAGGACTAAGGAGTATATGTTAGTTTACAGGTCCTCAGATTTGTTGCCTCTAGGATATACCGATTCAGATTTCTAGAAAGATAGGGATAAAATAAAATCCACCTCAGGATATATTTTTACCTTAGGAGGTGGAGCCGTAATATGGAGGAGTGTAAAGCAGAAATACATTACAGACTCAACCATGGAAGCCGAGTATGTGGCAGCCTCTGAGACAGCCAAAGAGGCTATATGGTTCTGAAACATCCTACTGGATTTGGATGTAGTTTCTAACTTGCCGCGGCAAATCATGATTTATTGTGATAATACTGGAGCAGTGGCGAATACCAAGGATCCACGGGCCCATATGGCAGCGAAACAAATAGAGCGTAAGTATCACCTCATACGGTAGTTCATTATGTGAGGAGATATTATTGTGGTTGATATAACATTAAAGGATAACTGGGCAGATCCTTTCACAAAGAGCTTACCAGCTAAGGCTTTTCAGGAACACGTGGAAGCAATAAGAGTCAGACACTTGGTCACATAGTTATATAGTTGGTGGTGGATTGATTTTAATAAACACTGATATACTCAAAGCATAGCTTAGGTATAAGTGAGAGATTGTTAGGGTATATACTGAACTATTCATTTTTTAGTATATAATAATCTTTTGAGAATCTTGAATGCATGTTTTCACAATGTCTGTATATTATATATTGTATACAATCTAGTATCAAATAAGATAGCAGAAGATTAGATTGTCAGACTCCTTATATAATATAGTAAAGGTTCACAGTCTAAGTGGTGTTAGACAAACCACTGGAACGACTGAAGTATTATTTGGAAATAGTTTATCTTGACTATTGAATAATAATTATATATATTGAACGGGATCTAAATAGTAGAATAGTTCTTTTATTCTAACAAGAAAGAAGAACTAAGATTCTAGGATATTATTATTGCTTAGATTCTTAATCTGGATATAGTGGTTGACACTTGTATTTAATGCACATGTCTTGATTCATACAATAAGTAATTTATATTAAATTGCGAATTTATGTATTGGGAAATGACATTATATACAGAGTGGGATATTGACTATGAAAGGAAACCATATCCGAAGAATAGTTTTGGGTGATGATGTACTCTTGAAAGCTCATAAAGATAATTGTGCTTTAGTCCTGCAGGCCGATTTGTTCTTGCACAATTATAAGGTTGAATGGATGATCAAGGATATAAGATATTGATTAAATTGATTGTCAGAAATTAATTTAATCAATGGACATGCGATATCTTAAACATGGGGAATTTAATAAGCAAATAATATGGGAGCTGAATTAAATATTTAATTTACGGAATTAGGAAAGGTAGTGCAAATATTAATTCTTTAGTGGATTGAATTAATATTTAATGACATTGGCCTTGGCCCAGATTGTCATTGGGAGGCCCAACCTAATTATCCATGATCCCTACTGTAGCCTATAAATATTCTAATTCTCTTGAAGCTGAAAAGTGTGTGAAAGATGTGCGTGCATGTGTGTGCAAGAACACAGAAAATAACATCCTAGGGTTTGAGAGAGGCAAACGTTTTTCTCAAAGAGCCAGCTAGGGTTTTGGATTTTCGGAGCTATCAGGAGAGGTAAAACTTGGGAGATCGAAGCCCACAGTTCATCCAAGGAGAATCGAGAAATACAGTAGAAGACGTAGATTTGAATCACTTGCTCCGTAGCAATTAAGGATAACGTTCGGTTCGAACTCTCTATACAAAATTCATATCGTAAAATGCAGGGCCGAGATCCGGTTTTCCCAACAGCACCTTTAAAGGATGTTTGAAAAAATAGGCTCGTCAAGAAAGATTTGACAATAATAAGGCACTATAAATTTGCATAAATGTGAGAATGAGATCCGGTTGGACCAAATGTTCTAAAGATGATAGGTATATGTACCTTGATATTTTGGATTTCAAGATTGGTCTAGAGACTCATCTTGATTTAATCAAGCAATCTTTGAACAAATTATATTCTCAGTTTTATGAACAAAATGAATGAGATAGACAAAACACCCATGAGTTGTGAGGTATGTTTAAAACTGTTGAAAATAACACGGTAAAGGCATGAACTACGTCAATATTTATGGTGTACACATGGAATGCAAATGGGAAAGGAAACTGGATAGGCAAGGTTAAGATTTGATTTTATTTAGTGCAAAACCAGATTCCAATCCTAAGGGGGCTTTTGAAGCCTATTAGTGGTGTTGCTAAAGAAGACAATTGTCACTTCTATGGTAATAACCGGATGATTGGAATTTAAAATGTCGAGCTTATTTGGAAGATCTAAAGAAGAAGACCATTAATGATCAATCTTCATGTATCGTGTTATAATTTGAGCAAAAGTTGTTGCCCTAGTTGGAGTAACTCGGTACCTAATTTTCCCCGAAGGTGAAGTTGAGAACTTGGTACATTGTTAAAATGTGTCCGCCTTTAGCGAAGACATTATATTATTTTTTTGTCGAATGATTAGGATTTATACATAGTGATGTATGCGGTCCAATATGGACGATAGCAAGGTGTGGCTTTTACTACTTCATAATGTTTACTGATGACTTTAGTAGATATGGATATGTATGTCTTATGAAGAACAAATCCAATTTTTTTCAAGTGTTCAAAGAATATAATGCCGAAGTAGAAAAGCAAACAGGGGAAAGTATAAAAGTTTTACGATCATATCGTGGAGGAGAATACTTAAGCCTCAAATTCAAGGGTTTCTTAAAGGAGTGTAATATTGTATCACAAATTACTCCTTTTGGAATACCTTAATAGAATAGATATTCTAAGAGGAGAAATCATACCTTGTTGAACATGGTGCGACCGATGATGACTCAAGCGGATCTTACAATCAGTTTTTGGAGTTATGCTCTAGAAACGACTGCATATACACTTAACAGAATTCCGACTAAAGCGGTTCAAAATACTTTATATGAGATATGGACTGATAAACGTCATAGCATGTCATTTATGAAAATTTGGGGATGTGAAGCATTTGTAAAACATTTAGCCTTTGACAAGCTTGGACCAAAATTAGATAGATGCTATTTTATGGGATACCCAAGTGAGACTAGGGTATAGTTTTTATAATCCTTTCGAGAACAAAATGTTTGTTGCTCAGGCCGCTGTATTTCTTGAGGGAGAAATACTTTCTAAGAAAATCACTGGGAGGACAACACATCTCGATGAAGATCGAGAACCACATGATAACATTGAACCAGAGTTGGAATAAGATCATGAAATGTACATAAAAATGTACATCAATTGAAATGATGAGAGGAATCAATAACAATGACCAATTGAAATGATTCAGAGGAATCAAGTTTCTTGTTAAGCAATTATTAGAATTGGATATTCACTTTTAGTTTTAAAAACCAAGGTTAGGCAGCTGATCAATCACGCACTAACCCTGAGCAAGGAACACAACTCTGCTCTATATACTGGATCCAAAGCACATATTGGCCTAATATGACCACGAATCGGGTCTGACCACAAATCTGGTCCATATTCAAAAAATCAACCAATTCTATAACCATCTAATATGATAAACAATGTAATTCAATAAAAAAAGGATCATAATCAACATTGATAAGACATTTATTTCAAAGCACAATACAGTTCATGAGTATCATAAAGGTCTACCAAGGTAGGTATGAAAAATGGCTTCAACTCTGTAGAAGAATCAAGTAATAGATAAGCAATGGTTTAATGGTTATAAAAGGTTTAATCCTTTGATGTTACAAGGTATCATCGAACGTATGAGTAGTATCGTATTTGTGTGGTTTAGTATTTGGGAATTTATTGATCACTGGTTTATAATGAATAAGGCTTACGGTTCAAGTATCAAATAATATGATCAGGGTTTAGGGTTAAGTCATTCAGCTATTGCTAACTTATGGTATTTCTTAGGTATTATCTAAGTACTTGCAATATCAATCAATACAGTTCAGGGTACCGTCTCAAGAAAGTTTCAGGACACTTGCCTTATCTCGACTGATTTCCACTTCACATGCACTTCTCTATCGGTTCTATTCACTGATCACTTGCTTTCCTTTTCAATGCCTCGCTTTCTCTGCTATTAATCACAAGTATCTATCAATATTCAATCTCATCTCTTATTCTATTTGTCACACAGACGTCTCAGGCCTCTATCTACCCTTCGTTTCACCCAAATATGACGCACGGATTGAAAGTTATGACTAACAAAGTCAAACAATGAACACATAGGCATATCACACATATAATCACATTATACATATCCACTGACATGTACTCATATTTCTGTCCCAATCATTTCATTACAAAATATTAAAATAGATAATATAAGCTTCTAATCACTTTTTGTTTCGTCTCAATCCGAGTTATGGATCTGAAGATACGATTAAACAAATTTTATGACACTCTTATTAGCGCATAACTCATTTAACATGTAATATCCTATTCCACGTATCAAATAATTTAAATAACATATAACTCGGTTTTTCACAACATTTGACTCGGTATGTTTAAGATTGAAACCGTGTCGAAATACAACTTTTTGATAGTTACGCGACTCAGAATGTTTTGCAAAATCAAATGAACTTTCAAAAAAAAATATTTTATCTCTCGAAAGTATTTTTAATAGAAGAAAAATGTTTTTTCTGAGTCTAGACGCGTTCGTTTCGTATTAAACGGATGAAGAGTCTATTTATTATGAATAAAATAAGAATAATCTAATTAATAATAATATTAATTGAATTTTAAATACCTTTATATAATTTTTAAAAGCTCAATATTATTTTTAAATCATTATTTGGCTTAATTATAATTAATTACATTTTATTTAACTATTTACATATAATATTAATTGATTAAATGAATTAATCAATTAACTAAATCAATAAATAATTAACTAAAATAAATTATAAATAAATAAATCAAAATTTTAATTTTTGAAAATAATAAAAAATAATACTTTTCAGGAATTAAATTAATTCAGTTAATTATTTTAAAATAATTAATCAAATTAATTTTTAATAAAAAAGAATTTTAGGATTTAAAAGAAAAATTTTGAATTATTTTTATTTTTCTTTAAAAAAGAAATTCCAGGAACAAATTATAAGAATTTGATTAGTGGAAGATCGGATCAAACCCGGGTCATTAGACCAGGTCACCAAGAACACGGCCGGATCCGGGTTGAACACCGACCGATTTCTGGAACGAGCCCAGATTCCGGCGGGTTCTTGCCGGACTCCGGCGAGCTCCGTTTGGGGTCCAAAGCAGTCACTCCACTTGTAACATCCGGGATATAGCGTGTAATTATTTTTATTGATAAATAATTATTATGTGACTATTATGTGATTTTTGGTGAATTATCTAATGATTGGTGTGGATATGTGGATGCTTATATGTGGTAAAGTATAAGTATGTTAATTTTATTATGTCCAAAATAAAATACAAATAATTATGGTATTTCCTGGTGATTCTTGGAGTGATATATGATTTTATAATGATTTATGAATTTATTAATTATTTTCTGAATAATTACAAAACTATTTTATTAAACCGGGAATCGTCTAACTTCAACCGTTTGCGTTTTTACAACCCGAAACTCTTTGGAAAACTCCTTCCTAACCTAATCTAGTTATTCCGAACATTTTCCGTGTTATGACTTTTTCAATCCGGAATACGGTTTGACATGTACGAGTCCCGGCGTAAAATTTTCAATACGATAGTCATTTCCGTAGATCAATAAAATGCGTATTCTCGAAAGACAAAAGATGGGATATTTTTTACATTATTTTCATGTAGGGTGTTTTATAAGAAGCCCAGTTTTGATAATTATCCAAAATAGGTATCAAATTGGATCATTTTGCAGTTACTTAGCGGCTAAGTAACCTATTTTTGATCCAATATGATCCAACGGATATTATTTTTCTATATAACTATAAATACCATTTACTTATTATTTACTTATTATTTTATTAAATAAAAATCAGAAAATTCCCTGAAATTTGTTCTTGAATGTTCTTGAGAATCAAAGCATGATTTTGGCCTGATCTGAAAACCAAATTAGGTCGTGTTTGTAACCAAATCGAAACTCTCGAGGAGCTCTACAAGTTTATACCATCAAAAGGTACCTCATATCAGTAATTTTTGAAATTCGATTTTAGGGTTTATGTTCGAAACTGGGGGTTTTTGATTTACGAATCGTTTGATGGTTTTGATGCTTAAATAAGCTTCATCATTGAATTTGTAGTTGATTGGTATATAGAATTAGTAAATATAACCCCTGGAGGTATTAAGTCGAGCTATGAATAATTTGTAGTTAATTGTTACATGATTAGGATGCCATGAATAGTTTGTATATGAAATTAACTTTAATTTTGTATATAACTCGTTAATTTTGATTGAGAAATGATTGAGATTGGTTTTCGGCCGGAACTTACCGGTGTTCTTCGTTGGTTTAGTCGGAAATTGAGTTTCCAGGCAGTTGTGTTGATCTTGTGATGTTAATGAAGTAGATGGACTGATTTGCAAGTTATTGGATTAAAAACCGCAAAAAACCGCGGTGATTTGGGGCCCGGTTCCGGCGAGGCTACCGGTTTCTGGGGCAAACCCAGATTCCGGTGAACCTTCCACCGATTCTGGTGGTCTTCTCCGGCCACCCGGGAACTCCACCCGACCCGAATTTTTAACCACGGGTTTTGATTCATACCCGCTTTCAATCCTCTTTTCCCCTATTTCAATTTTATAAATCTGTTTCTATAGATTTTCTTCTAAAACTAATTCAAAAATCATATTTTTTTAATTTTTAATTCAAAATTCAATTCTTTTAATTTTTAAAATCATTTCTAATTTAAAATTAATGTAGTTAATTATTTTTAATAACTAACTGAATTATTTTAAGTTCCAAAATTTTATTTATTTTTAAAAATCTAAATTTGATTTAATTATTTGTAATTCATTTTAATTATTATTTTAAGGATTTAATTAATTAATTGATTAATTTTATCTGTAACTAATTAAATAAAATGTAATTTGTTGTGAATATGTTGTGTACTTGATGATTACCTAAACAAAACATCTAAGTAGATTTTACTTAGTGAAATAATGTAGCACTCGACGGTTAAGAATTATAGTCCCGACGGATAACTCATTATAGTCCCGACGGATGATTAACTTACTATCCATCCAGTGAGTAGCTTATGTAATAATAAAATTTGTAGCACAGTGTTGTATGCACCTTTGTATAGAATCTGTAGTAGCATATAAGTCATGTTGACTTTAACTAGATATGCAGAATAGGTTGATTAACTGTACATAAGCAATGTCTTGTAATTCTGTATAAGTGAAATGAAGTCAAGTGCCAAAATAGCTACCAACGGATGATTAACAAAGCTTCGACGGATGACCAAAATAGCTACCAACGGATGCTTAACAAAGCTTCGACGGATGATCAAATGACTATCAATGGATGTTTAACATAGCAGTCGACGGATGATCAATTAAGTCATCGACGGATGATCTGAAAGTCGACAGATGATCATATCAAGATTCAAACATCAGTTGAACAGTGAAAGCTGACACACAACCGTTGAGTTGGATACAAGTACACTGTGGAAGCCCATTAACTGGGTAATAAAGGACGAAAAGCAGAAAAGGTCAAGACTGTTAGATTTTATATTTGTTTAGTTCTTTTGACTTTGTAATCTTGGTAATATATAAACCAAGAGAGTAGCAAATAGAAAAATAACTAAGATAGCTAAGAAACAACAACAGAGAAATCTTTGTAAGCACTATCTTTAGCATTTCCTGTGTTCTTAGCAGTTCTATTTGTGTAAGCAGCTGTGAGCATTTCTGCACACAGAGTCCTCTCGATATATTATATATATCTCTGGTGGAATTGTTTAAATCCACCAGAAAGTTTTTAAAGACTCTTGTTTTTAATTACTTATGTTTTGATTCATTCAAGTTTACATTCCGCATTGTGCTAATCAAAACAAATATATCCATAATAGAGTTGAACATTTTTATTTCAAGAAAAAGGTTCAAGAATTCCATTCAACCCCCCTTCTGTAATTCTTGCTATATTGTTAAGGGACTAACAATTGGTATCAGAGCAAGCTCTTAATCTACAAAGAGTTTAAAGATCAAAACAATTCAGCAAGATGAACAAGAAAGATGTTGGAGTCAAGATTCCTTTTCTTGATAAAGATAATTACCATCATTGGAAGGTAAAGATGCATCTTCATATGCTTTCTCAAGATGATGCCTATGTGGACTGCATAGAAAGAGGCCCTCATGTTCCAATGAGAGCTGCAACAGGAAATGAACCATCTATTCCAAAGCCAAGGCATGAATGGTCTGATCCTGATATTGAACAAGGAAAGATAAAAATGCCATGAACATTCTGTTCAATGGTGTTGATGCAGACATGTTTGATAACATCATCAACTGCAAGACTGCCAAGGAAGTTTGGGACACAATACAGATAATCTGTGATGGTACTGAGCAAGTAAGAGAAAATAAAATGCAGCTCCTGATTCAGTAATATGAGCATTTTCACAATGAAGAAAGTGAGTCACTCACTGACATTTTTAGTAGATTCCAAAAGCTACTAAATGCTCTTAAATTGCATGGAAGAGTCTATCAGACTAAAGACTCCAATCTGAAATTTCTCAGATCTCTTCCAAAGGAATGGAAACCAATGACAGTCTCATTGAGAAACTCACAAGATTATAAGGAGTTTACTTTGGAGAGACTGTATGGCATTCTGAAGACCTATGAGCTTGAGATAGAGCAGGATGAAAGAATGGAGAGAGGAAAGAAGAAAGGAGGATCCATTGCACTAGTGGCTGAACTGGAAAAGGAGAAGGAAGTGAAGATGGAAGCTGTGGAATCAACTTCAAAGGCCTGTGAAAGCAAGGGTAAAGGGCTAGCTACAGAAAGTGAAGATTCATTGAGTCAAGATGACATGGAGGACATTGATGAGCACCTCGCATTCCTTTCAAGAAGATTTTCCAAGCTTAAGTTCAAGAAGAACTTTGCAGCTGCCAAGCCAAATAGAAACATGGTGGATAAATCAAAATTCAAGTGTTTCAAATGTGGCTTGGCAGGGCATTTTGCAAATGAGTGTAGAAAGTCAGATTCCAGTAAGAAAAGATTTGAGTCTGTGGATTATAAGCAAAAATACTTCGATCTACTCAAACAGAAGGAAAGGGCTTTTATTACACAAGAGAATGACTGGGCAGCTGATGGTTTGGATGAAGATGAGGATGTCAGCTATGTCAATCTAGCCCTTATGGCCAAGTCTGATGAAACAGAGACAAGTTCCTCAAGCAATCAGGTAATCACTACAAACCTTGCACATTTATCTAAAGCTGAGTGTAATGATGCAATAAATGACATGTCTACAGAATTGTATCATTTGCGTGTTACACTTAAGTCCCTTACTAAGGAAAATGCTAAAATCAAAGAAAACAACTTATTTTTGAGTGAGAGGAATAATATGCTTGAGTCTCAGTTTGTTGAGTTTGAGAAACTAAAAATTGAGTGTAGAATTGCCAAGGAGGAATTAACTGAGTCCTTGAAAAAGGAAGAAATTTTAAAGAAGCAGCTCGATCGTGAACAGGAGGTGATTAAAGCATGGAAAACATCCAGAGATGTTCATGCTCAAATCACCAAGGTTCAAGGAATTGAGTCTTTTTATGATGAAGCCTGGAAAAAGAATAAGGAGAAACTAGAACCTATTTTGGTAGATGGATTGCTGACAGATGTAGACTCGACGGATGATGAGAACTATCCGTCGGATAACAAAAAGTGTTATCCGTCGAATGATAAAAATCCTCATCCGTCGGCTGTGACCAAACCATTAGCAAAGCCAAATTAACCAAGCTAAATGAAAAGTATGGGTCTGTTTCCAAGAACTTTATTTCAGGAGAGTCAAGTCAAGCCAAGAAAGGGAAGAAGGCTAATGTTGGTCACATGACTGTCAAACAGTTAAGTGACAGACTTGAGAAGATAGAGGTAAAAACAGAGACTAAAAGGAAAAACAATAGGAATGGTAAAGTAGGGATTAACAAACATAATAACTACACACCTGACAAATATGCTCCTAGAAAAATCTGTGTCAAATGTGGTAGTGTAAATCATTTGTCTGTTAAATGAAAATCTGCCATGCCTACTCCCATGTCTGTTCAGCCTCAATTCTCTAACATGAATGCCATGCCTCCCATGCCTGTTAATGCTATGCCTACACAGAACATGAATGCACAGTTTGCTAATATGCCATTTGCACCTAATCCATATTATGCTGCATATAATATGCCTCAAATGCCATTTAGCATGCCTTACTGGAATAACATGTTTGCACCAAGCATGCCATTTCCTGTTAGCCATAACATGCATGATAATTCTGTTGCATCTAGTGGTTTCAAAGGCCCAACCCAAATGACTAAGGAAGAATCTGAAATTCCTAAGTAAAATGAGTTAAGACCTAAGAAATAGAAGAAGAAAGCTAACAAGGCAGGACCCAAGGAAACTTGGGTACCATAATCAACTTGATTTGATTTTGATGTGTGCAGGGAAACAGAAGGAATCTTTGGTACTTGGATAGTGGTTGTTCAAGACACATGACTGGTGATTCTACCCTGCTCACAGAGTTTGAAGAGAGAGATGGCCCAAGTATCACTTTTTGAGATGACAACAAAGGTTATACTGTGGGATATGGATTGATTTCAAAGGACAATGTCATCATTGAAAAGGTTGCCTTAGTGGATGGTCTCAAACACAATCTGTTGAGTATCAGCCAGCTTTGTGATAAAAGCAACTCAGTAACCTTCAACAAAGAAACCTGTGTTGTGATTAATAATCAAAACAACAAAGTGGTTCTCACTGGTGTGAGAAGAGGAAATGTGTATCTAGCTGACTTCAACTCAACTAAAGCAGAATCTGTAACTTATCTTCTCAGTAAAGCAAGTCAAGATGAAAGTTGGCTATGGCACAAGAAACTATCTCATTTGAACTTCAAGTCCATGAATGAGCTGGTAAAGAAAGAGCTAGTTAGTGGCATTCCTATGGTGGAGTTTACAAATGATGGACTGTGTGATGCCTGCCAAAAAGGGAAGCAGATTAAAGCATCATTCAGGAAGAAACTTGATTCAGCAATTGAAGAGCCTCTGCAACTGCTTCACATGGATTTGTTTGGACCAGTCAATATATTGTCAATCTCAAAGAAAAGATTTTGCCTAGTAATTGTAGATGATTTCTCAAAGTTCTCTTGGACCTATTTCCTAAAGTCCAAGGATGAAGCTAGTGAAATCATCATCGATCACATAAGGCAAGTTAACAATCATCCTGATTTCAAAGTTAGAAGAATCAGGAGTGATAATGGAACTGAGTTCAAGAACTATGTCATGAGAGCATTTTGTGAGGAAAATGGAATCTTGCATGAGTTTTCAGCAGCAAGGACTCCACAACAGAATGGAGTAGTGGAAAGAAAGAATAGATCTCTTATTGAAGCTGCAAGGACAATGCTTGAAGAATCAAAACTACCAACATACTTCTGGGCTGAAGCTGTAAACACTGCATGCTACACTCAGAACATCTCTCTAATTAATCAAGCAAGATGCATGACACCTTATCAATTGTTCAAGAACAAGAAGCCAACTCTAAACTTTCTTCATGTCTTTGGCTGTAAATGCTATATTCTGAGAAATCAAACTGATCAAAATGGAAAGTTTGATGCTAAAGCAGATGAAGGAATTTTTGTTCGATATGCTGTTGGTAAAGCATATAGAGTCTACAATCTAAGAACCAACATTGTTGTTGAATCTATACATGTTGTGTTTGATGATAAAAAGATTGAAGGACTAAAAGATGGAGATTATCATGAGAGACTCAAATTCGACAATGTTGAGATGGTCAGTGATGAAAGTGATGATGAGAGTGATCAAGAAACAATATCTAAGGATAATGCAGACAAATCTATCACAAATGAAGCACAAAACTCAACATCTGTCGAGTTATATAATGCTTCATCCGTCGGAAGGCAATCTGTATTATCCGTCGGAAGACAACCTGCCTCATCCGTCGGTACTCAAAATTCACCATCCGTCGGGTTATCAAAAGGAGCAGGAAGTCAAGGCAGATCACCCATAGAAAGCACCCCAATCTCAAATCAAAGATCCACAAACTCAGGGGGAGTTTCTAGCAATCAAAACTCAATCTCACATCAAGACAACATTGAGGTCTCTTCATCTAGGGCTAATCTACCTCAACCAAGAAAATGGACAAAAGATCACCCCTTTGAACTGATTATTGGTGATGTGTCTTCCAGAGTTCAAACCAGGAGAGCAACTCAAGAAGAATGTCTTTACAGCAGCTTCCTGTCTAAGGAAGAACCAAAGAAGATAGAAGAAGCCTTGTTAGATCCTGATTGGATTGTAGCTATGCAGGAGGAGCTAAACCAATTTGAAAGGAATAAAGTATGGAAGCTGGTACCCAAGCCTACAGGAAAGAATCCAATAGACACCAAATGGGTATTCAGAAACAAGATGGATGAAAATGGCATAGTAGTAAGGAACAAAGCAAGATTGGTTGCTAAAGGCTATTGTCAGCAAGAAGGAATAGATTTTGATGAAACATTTGCTCCTGTTGCAAGACTTGAAGCCATCAGAATCTTCTTAGCCTATGCAGCCCATGCCAATTTCAAGGTCTATCAAATGGATGTCAAAAGTGCCTTTCTGAATGGAGATTTGGAGGAAGAAGTGTATGTAAGTCAACCTCCTGGCTTTGAAGATCCAAATTTCCCAGAGTATGTCTATTATCTACTGAAAGCACTTTATGGACTGAAGCAAGCACCTAGAGCCTGGTATGACACTTTATCAAAGTTCCTTTTGGAAAATCACTTCACAAGAGGTACTGTAGATAAAACTTTATTTTTCAGAAATGTGAATGGCTCTAGCATACTTGTTCAAATTTATGTAGATGATATTATTTTTGGCTCTACAGATGAGAAACTTTGTAAAAAGTTTGCCAAACTGATGCAAAGCAAGTATGAAATGAGTATGATGGGAAAACTAACTTACTTTCTTGGTTTACAAGTTAAGCAAGTTAGTGATGGAATATTCATTAGTCAAACTAAATATATTTTTGATCTTTTAAAGAAGTTTGATCTAATGGATTGCACATCTGCAAAAACTCCCATGGCCACTACAACTAAGCTTGAACTAAACACTAATGAAAAGTCTGTGGATATTTCAAGTTATAGAGGCATGGTTGGCTCACTTCTATACTTAACAGCTAGTAGGCCAGATATAATATTTGCTACATGTTTGTGTGCTAGATTTCAGGCTGATCCTAGAGAGTCTCATTTGATAGCTATTAAGAGAATTTTCAGATATCTCAAAGGAACACCAAACCTTGGCATTTGGTATCCTAGAGATTCTGGTTTTGATCTAACTGGTTATTCAGATGCAGATTATGCAGGTTGCAGAATTGATAGAAAAAGCACAACAGGAACCTGTCAAGTTTTAGGAGACAAGCTTGTGTCCTGGTTCAGTAAAAACCAAAATTCAGTTTCTACTTCTACAGCTGAAGCTGAATATATTACTGCTGGCAGTTGCTGTGCACAGATTTTATGGATGAAAAATCAATTGCTAGACTATGGTTTGTAAGTTGAAAGGATTCCTATTTTCTTTGACAACACAAGTGCAATTGCTATCACTGAAAATCCAGTGCAACATTCAAGGACAAAGCATATAGACATCAAGTACCATTTCATAAGGGAACATGTAATGAATGGTACTGTAGAGATACATTTTGTTCCAAGTGAGAAGCAACTTGCAGATATTTTTACCAAGCCACTGGATGAATCCACCTTTTCTAGGTTGGTAAGTGAGTTAGGTATGCTTAATTACTCTTGAATTTATCTGAATTATCTTGCAAGTTGAAAAGTAGCCAAAAATTTAACTAATTTTTAGTCTTGGATGATAATTTTGGCTAAGTCAAAATTTGCATCTCGACGGATGACCATTATCCATCGAGTTGAGTCATCCGTCGATATACAAATTGTAAATAAAAATTAATTACTTTTCTGGAGTATTTAAAGCTCGACGGATAACAGCTTATCCTCATCCGTCGAAGTGTCTAAATCTTAACCGTTAATTCCCTGAACATTATCCATCGAGTATACTTACAGTTTGTAAGCATTACACGACGGATAATGGGTAGAATTTTTATAGTTTATTTTAAAACGGCTGTTTTAGGCAATTTCTTTTGGGTAATTTACTTCTCTTTATTATTTTTATCCGTTGATTTTGAGTAAAGTATAAAAGCTTATTTCATTCTAATCATTTTCTTTTATCACTCTCAAATTCAACTGTGTTATTTCATTCTCTCTCAAGCAAAAATCCTCTTTCTCTTCAAGCTTTTCTTCTCTAACAATGGCACCCGTAGTAAAGATCATGTCACAGACTGGGTTCATCTATGAGAAGAACAACTTCACTGCTTTGGTCAATAAGGGGATTCAGCAATCTGAAGACTATCATAAGATGATGGACTTCGTGAAAAACTGCAAGTTAAGTTTTGCCATGCTGGAATCACCCACAATTTATTGTGAAGTTGTTGAGGAGATGTGGACAACATCAATCTACAACTCTACTGACAAAACAATCACTCTGACCATCAAAGGTAATGATTTCTGTATCAATAGTGATGTAATAAAAGCATGTTTCAAGATTCCTGATGATAATGTAACTGCACCACACACTGACACTGATATTGTCAATATGCTCAATTCCATTCATTATGCACTTCCTAATGCAAAACTAAGTGAAATTAGAAGACTTGGTCTTAGGAAGGAATGGAGTTACTTGTGTGATGTAGTAACTAAAGTCTTTTCTAGAAAAATCAGTAATTTTGATTCTGTGAACATTTCCATGCTTAACATGCTATACATGCTAGTTACAGACAAATATTACAATTTCAGTGACCTTGTTGTGTATGAGTTAGGTTTTAAACTAGGTGACTTAGCCAAAAGAGGAAAGAATATTTACTATGCTAGATTTTTTATGCTTTTGGCTAACCATCTTTGTCAAGAGATTGAACTTGAGAACCCAAACAACAAATTAGCTTGTTGGGTTCAAGAGAGAAGAATCATTGCAGACTTGAACAGAGCCAACCATCACAAGGATGTGCCAATGTTCTATTTTCCTGTAATGCTGACACCTCAGGTAAGTGAGGTAAGTTCATCCAGACCCTCAACTATTCCAATCTCTTCTATTTCTTTGACTTCAGGCATAGCTATGGCAACTGTGATAATGACCAAACAGTTGCCTACCAAAGCTGCCAAAACAACTGCTATTTCTAAATCCAAATCAAAGAAAACCCCCTCTGGTATCTCTCAAAAGGTACCAGTTAAAAAATCTACCAAAGCCAAAGAGGGGAGTGTAAAGGAGGGTAAGGTAGGTGAGGGAAGGGGTGAACATCAAAGAAGCCCCAAGGATAAGGTTGGAGAGTTGAGTGAATCCCAGCCTAGCCACACTGCAGTTTCCCAACAAACTGTAGTGCTTAAAAAGGACAAAAGCTCACTTCTAGCTGCATCCTCCCAAAAGGATGTGGCTATTGAACAAAGCTCTCATCCAAGAGCACAGGCCAAGAGGGTTAGGGACACAAGCTCACACCAAACTTACACTAGAAAGAAGAAATCCAAAACAACTGGGGATGCACAGGGCACAAACTTAGTGCAAACTGGTGCTAAAGACACAGTCCCTGCACCTTCTCAAATTCAGATTGATGTGGCTCCAATAAATGTGCAGTCACAACCAAAATCTCTCATAATAGAAGCCACATAAACACAATACTCACCAACTAACTCACTGGAAGTGGACATGATAAACACTTCAATTCCTGATTCCCCTTCTTTAATTCTGTTGGGGAAGCCAAAATCTAGTGCAAATGAGCATCATCTTTTAGATGATTTGTTGGCTCACTTGCCAATTCTTTCTGATTCTATTGTGACATCTGTGCCTCAAATAACTTCAATCAACACAGAGTCAACAATAGTTTCTCTTCCCACCTCATTCATTTCTACTCTCTCGATGGATATTGCTCATCCGTCGAGTAGTGATTGTATCCCGACGGATAAGCTTAACAGCAGTTATCCATCGGATAGCTTTACCACTCACCCGACGGATATCATTTATCCATCGAGTGTCTCTGCACAACTTCAAACTTCAATAATTTCAAGTGCAGAAGATTTGGTGGTAATACAATCACTCTTAGGACTGAGAGAGGAGAGTGCATTGAGTGAGAGGCTGGGTTGCTCCCAGGCAAAAGGAGAGGAAAAGAGTGAATCTCAGCAATCCATTCATTCAGGATTGGCAAAAGTGAGTGAGAGGAGTCCCACCTTAGTAGGTGAAGGTGAGGGTGTGAGGGTGGGGAGCCAGGGTGAGACCCTGATGCAACAAAAGAGAGAATATGAGAGAAAGGCAGGTACTGGAGAAATAAGGATGGAACCAGTCATTGCTAGTGAGACAATGATTGTGGATGATGCTGAAAAGGAAAGATAATTTCAGCAACATTACAAAGCTGTAATTGATAACATTTCCTTGGATGCTGACACTTTTACTCACCCTGTTTCAGCCTATCAACTGTTGGCTGCTCAGGGCAATGTGGAGGCAGAGCAGACTTTGAATCTAGTGCACACCATAAAATCTCTTCAAAGAGATAAAGCTGCTGTGAACAGAATGCCTTCTCTAGCTGGAGAGCCATCTGAAGAATTTGGAGTAAATTATGGTGATGATGACTCTGGTTCTTTGGATGGAAGCATGAACTTAGGAGGAGCTGAAGGCCCAAGTTCTGCTTTAAGTTTACCTGAATGGGCATGGGCAAAGGAATTTACACTAGGGCAATTTGAGGTGTCTTTGGTAAAACAAGTGATAGCTATTCAGCAGGCCCTTCAGGAAGCTTCAGATGCTGGTACCAAGGCTGTTCTTCAAGCTCACCTAGACTCTTTACATTTAATGAAGATCCAACACTCAAGACAGAATCTCAGTGTGGATGAATTGAAAAAGGATATAGCTGACTTAGAGACATATAACTCTGAGAAGCTGGATTCAATAATGCCATATGGTACCATGCATGATATATTACTAAGATTAAGGAGAGAATCAGATTCTGACAAGAAGATAGCTAAGCTGGAGAACAGAGTTCAGGTTATTGAGAATTCAGTGGCTCTACTTCTTCAAAATCAACAGACTCAGACAAATCTTCTTATGCAACTGGCTAAAGAACAAGGCCTAACTCCTCCACTTGATGATAACAAAAAGGGGGAGAGAGAATCAAGGGGGAGAAAGGACCAACTGAGGGGGAGAAACTTCTAGTTCAAATCAGCAAAGTAATTGTACCTTCAATTACTATCTCCAAGCCACCAGTTGCAGATGGTATAGATCTTATAAATGCAGCAGCAGCAAATTTAAAAGATGCTGATAAAGGAGAGTTGACTCTGATCAACTGGAAAAAGATTGATGAGGAAATACAGAAAAGTTTCAATTAGTCAAGGAACCAGATCAGTCAGCCATCCATCACTCTTATGTCAAGTCAATCAATGTGAATGAGATGAGCATGAACTATCTGGAGAAAGGACAATCTTCCTGCATCAAGACTACAAAGGCTGAGATAATTCTTAAACCAAGGGCAAACTATCCAAAGTCATCTTTGAAGAACCCTATGGATACCGTGTATGAGACACCCAAGCCTGATGAAAAGAATCTTCTGTCAAGATCTATTCTCCTTTACAAAGATCCAGCTGATTCAGCCTCAAGAAAGAGAATTGCAAAGATATTCAGAAATGGGAAGGAAATTTTTGTGGTAGCTGGACATCCACAATTTGCTCATGCAAAGGAAGAAGAAAAAGCCAGATTGAAGCAAGAAAAAAGGCAAGCTGCTCTAGATGCAAAGAAGTCTAAACAAAAGAAAGAACAGTTTGCTATCTTGGCCAAGCTACAGGCTGTGAATTCTTCTCAACAAATTCCCTCTCAACCATCTCAAACTACTGAATCAAAGAAGAAGATTGAAGAACAGAAGAAATCCCCAAGAAAGAAAGAACTGGCTAAAAGAACAAAAAGGAAGTTGGATGTTGTTCACAAGGAATTGGAAGATCAATTTCCAAAGGAATCCACTCAAGCTGAAACTCAAGCATCAAAGCCCTCTGTGGTATTTGAAGACATAAGGGTGGTGGACCCCTACAGGAACATACATGGAGAGCCTATTGTGCCAAAGGATGAGCCA
Organism: Apium graveolens; assembly: GCF_009905375.1. NCBI lineage: Eukaryota > Viridiplantae > Streptophyta > Magnoliopsida > Apiales > Apiaceae > Apium > Apium graveolens. The sequence goes on from NC_133649.1 coordinate 195,575,356, forward strand.
ATAGAGTGGGATAAATTACCAATTCCTGACTTCAACTTGCCAATTCTTACTAAGCCAAGAAGGACAAAATCAAGGGCAGTCAAGAAAGTGAAGCTGTCACCTCTCAAATCCAAGTCAGTAGTCAAAGCTCAACCCAAAATCAACAGGGGAGACTACTTGTACTTGCGTGACATCAAAGAATTCTCAGACCTAAACCTTTATCTGGAGGAGCTGGATGAGGTAAGGGCAATTTATGCATACAGAAACCTACCTGAAAGGTTGGTGTTCAAGTACAAAGGAGGAAGGGAGATTCAGTGGCCTCTCCACAGGATACTTCAAGAAAGCCAAGCTGTGTTGATCAAAGTCTATTCATCCTTCAAGAAAAACTTTGGGTTCAATGTAACTGCAAGAAGATTAGTATTGAAGAAGATTGAAGAGCTAAGGAGTGTTAGAGCCAAAGATGCATTACCCAAAACTCTTATCATCCCATACACAGGGAGAAGAGTGCATCTAAGGCCCTACTGGCTGATGGAATTCATGGATGACAAGGGTGTGAGAAGATTCTTCAGATTAGAAGACCAATTGAGTATCTCTAGCAATGAGACTCTCTTGGAAATGCAAGAAATGTTAGATCTCTCAGAATCTGATGAATTAGAATTCCACAGACAGCTCCAGAATCAAATTGAAGAAAACAACAGAAAGCTTGGAAGAAGATCCAGACCTTCAAGAATCTAGAAAAATCTGCTCATACTAGAGGATCATCTTGAACTGACTGTGAGCCAAACCTTGTACATTTTTGTTTAAATTGAAGCACTTTCAGTTTTATCTACTTATCTTTAAAGATATATGTTTAGGATGTTTTGTTATCATCAAGTATCTCTTAATTTATGGCTACAATTCCAGTAGACATAAATTGGGGGAGATTGTTGTGAATATGTTGTGTACTTGATGATTACCTAAACAAAACATCTAAGTAGATTTTACTTAGTGAAATAATGTAGCACTCGACGGATAAGAATTATAGTCCCGACGGATAACTCATTATAGTCCCGACGGATGATTAACTTACTATCCATCGAGTGAGTAGCTTATGTAATAATAAGTTTGTAGCACAGTGTTGTATGCACCTTTGTATAGAATCTGTAGTAGCATATAAGTCATGTTGACTTTAACTAGATATGCAGAATAGGTTGATTAACTGTACATAAGCAATGTCTTGTAATTCTGTATAAGTGAAATGAAGTCAAGTGCCAAAATAGCTACGAACGGATGATTAACAAAGCTTCGACGGATGACCAAAATAGCTACCAACGGATGCTTAACAAAGCTTCGGCGGATGATCAAATGACTATCAACGGATGTTTAACATAGCAGTCAACGGATGATCAATTAAGTCATCGACGGATGATCTGAAAGTCGACAGATTATCATATCAAGATTCAAACATCAGTTGAACAGTGAAAACTGACAAACAACCATTGAGTTGGATACAAGTACTCTGTGGAAGCCCATTAACTGGGTAATAGAGGACGAAAAGCAGAAAAGGTCAAGACTGTTAGATTTTATATTTGTTCAGTTCTTTTGACTTTGTAATCTTGGTAATATATAAACCAAGAGAGTAGCAAATAGAAAAATAACTAAGATAGCTAAGAAACAACAACAGAGAAATCTTTGTAAGCACTATCTTTAGCATTTCCTGTGTTCTTAGCAGTTCTATTTGTGTAAGCAGCTGTGAGCATTTCTGTACACAGAGTCCTCTTGATATATTATATATATCTCTGGTGGAATTGTTTAAATCCACCAGAAAGTTTTTAAAGACTCTTGTTTTTAATTACTTATGTTTTGATTCATTCAAGTTTACATTCCGCATTGTGCTAATCAAAACAAATATATCCATAATCGAGTTGAACATTTTTATTTCAAGAAAAAGGTTCAAGAATTTCATTCAACCCCCCTTCTGTAATTCTTTCAATATTGTTAAGGGACTAACATAATTATTTATAGTTAATCCAAATAATGATTTAAAAATTATTTTAAGTTCGTAAAAATTGTATAAAGGTATTTAAAATTCAATTAATATTATCATTAATCGAATTATTCTTATTTAATTCAAAATAAATAGATCGTTCGTCCGTTTAATACGAAACAAACGCCTCTAGTCTCAGAAAAATATTCCGCTTCCCATAAAAATACTTTTGAAGCCTAAATTCTTTGGTATCAAAAGATCATTTGTTTTGGGAATCATTCTAAGTCAACTATTGATCGATAAATACCCTTTTTGACCCGATTTCAATTCTAAAAGTATCGAGACCTATCTTTTGGTTATTCAACTTGTGTGTTACATGAATTATGTGACTACGTGTTATATAAATAACATGATTATGTGCCTTATGAGTACGTGTTATGTGACTTATGAGTCAACGTGTTTTTTAAATGCTATCTGATTAAAATATGACCCTTGTCTATTATTAACGGGTGGGTAGACGATAAGGATAAACGCATAGACTTGACAATTATATATTGTCAGTTAATTGAATGGTATTCTTTATGATAGATATACATAGTTTGAGGCATTCAAAGCCAGATAGAGATTGTAAAAGTAAAGCGTGATTAGGTGTAGTACTGAAACGAGTGTATTCAGAATAGAGATAAACCTGAAATGGTGATTGACAAGAAAGGTTAGGTAGCCTGTCAATGGAAATACAAGATACATCAGGACTGAGTGATATGGAAGATAGTTAAAGATCAGAGGGTTATCAATTGAGGTAAGTATTCCTAAACTTTCTTGTAGAATACTTCAAATATTTCTTCATCCCTATTCTAAGTTCAGAATAGTTAAATATTTTATATTTTGCTGCAATTACTCTTATTTATGCAAGTACCTCTTTGATCTTGTTCCTTGATTATCGATTGATCTCTTGAGCAAATACCCATTATTTCAGGTTATTTGCGAACCCTAAATTGAGATGTTTTGATATCAAAATTATTTGAAATTAAAATACTCTACGGACTGGATGGTTACGATGAGGGCCAGTGATGAACTGGACCCTAAGGGCCAGAGATGGCTGGTGTAATACCCCCAAATCTAGGGTCAAGGATCTGGGTTGTCACGAGTTCCATTTCCCTTAACAACACTTAATCTAAATAAATAACCAATTACTACGTACTGTGACCCCACAATATACACACACCATAAGTTATAGTCTCAGAGATGAATACCAAAATAACACAAGTCATTTTATTTCACAATTAAAAGTCATTACACCTCAAAAGGGTTTCTGAATAAATTTACATATTCTTTGCCATTATTACAATTCATAATATACATAAGTCTGGTACATCAACAATTGAAAACCTAGCCTATTGGTAGTTCCTATCTCAGCTACAGTGGCATCAATACCTACAGGAAACTGTGGAACGTTTCCTATCCGCTCGCGAATTGGGAGCTTGGTCCTGTTCATGTTATCTATCTGTTGTTGTGTGATGAAGAAGAAAGCAAGGGCGAGCAACAAGCCCACCAAAATAACATGTATAATAATTTACAATATATGAGCATTCTCATAGTACTCCTGAAAGTCTTGGTCAAGAAGAAATGAACTAAGTTTGATATCTTAACGCGATCAAGTCGCAAAATATTCAGTATAAATGTATATATACTTTTGAAAATCTTTGAAATCCTCTTCCATGCATAATATACACAGAGTTCCAGTTTATAACTGTATACAAATATCGTTGCAAAGTGATCTCATATATCTAACCTAGTCTCAGCATTTTTCTGAAAATATTTGTCATGCATAAGATAATCATTAACTAGATATAAGTCGAAAATATGAAGTTACAAGATACTCCAATATACTTATATCTTTTCCGAATACTACTTGAACTACCACCGTTCAAGGTATAATCAGTTTCAAAAGTTCATCATATAGATGAGACTACAAGATAAGACTTGAATATATTCAATCTTTGAAATATCATTCAAAAGAAATGAAGTTATAATATACTTTATTAAGTCCCGATATATATACACCTGTATATATATATCTCATACTTTCCTTGAAAACCTCTGTTATGAAAATTATAAACAGAGTTGTAATACCCAATGAATTTGGAAAGAAGAAAAACTTTGGCATAAACCCGATATCTTGCTGATCAGGTAAAGATACCCATTAAGTAACCTTTTCTACTAGTAGATGGATGAATCCCCCACCGGTCATCACCCTGGCCGCATTAGGACCTTGTGCTGGACCGCCACCCGGCCTCTTACGCGTTTATGGACTGCCACCCAACCACTTACACTTTGATAGACCGTACCCCGGCCTGTCGCTTATGCCGACTCATTTAGAAGGACTTACTTCCCGAATATTGGGCAAGTAATCAAAAGCTCTTTATCAAATCAGCAACCTCGTTGCGAATATAAAATACACCACAGAGCCGGATCCCTTAAGTTTTGAGCAAGAATTTAAATCCCTTTCGAAAGGAAGATCTTAAATTTGAAAATGAGTTTTGGGATCCGCTCTAACTTTTAAAATCATTTTGAAGACTCGAAAACATTTTTGAAAGCGTTTGGAATAAGGATGATTTGATAGAATAAATCAATTCCAAGATAATCAAAGAATATATGAATATTATGCTATAAATAATATTCCAATAACGAATAGATTTTATCAAAGAAAATGAAGTAAAAGTTTTGAAAATAACTTTCTGAAAATATTTAAGGTAAGAATGATTGATGATATCAATCATTTCTCGAATACTTGGCGAATAACGAATCATTATTCTTTAAGAAAATAAAGAATATTATTTAATAAAATAACGGAGTCAATAGCCTTCGAATGAATATTCGAACTAATATTCACTTAGAATTTAAAACTATCGAATAAACATTATTCGATTAATAGTTTTGAAAATATATATATAATAAACTTGGGAACCGCCTCCCGGTTTAGAAAAATGTTAACCTTTGGGTCCCCTCAAATAATGCCTATCTCTAGCATAGGTATTATGCAGTTTATAACAATTGAATCAACAATGAGATATCAAGATTACGAAACAGGCATGCATATATATATATATCATATCAACATGCTTCAATATATCGCAAGACTTGCTAATAACAACCATGCACTTATCTCAAGATAATGCATTAATATATTTACATCACAACAACAGTATAACGGGTAGAAAACTTTCCTGAGTATCCCTTGGGCAGATTTAAGCTTAGAGTGGGTCCGATAACCTATGAACAACAACATAAGCCGGAATTAGACCACGGTCGCTTAAGAAACTAGTCAAAACTCACTCATACCCTAACGGTCGCTTACGGTCGCTTATACGCTTAACAATTTGCGTTAATCGCTTCCGTACCCTCGGCTCCACCAATTTTAATAAATTAACCGTTATAAATTTTAAGGCGAATCTTTTGCGAGTACTTTACCAACTTCCTAATCCACCTTACATAATTGTTTCGTAATACAATTAGTCTTTTAAGGGCCTTAAACAAGGTTTCAAAGTAAAGCAAGGGGTAATGGTTCGGTCGCGAAACACCGTTACTTAAAATGGTCGTTTCTCCTAAACCGTACATCGGAATTAAGCGAACCATATACCAAAACGAAGCTTGCGACACGATCTAGCTAAAAATGGCAAAGTGAAATTTTAATCAGTGAGTGTTCTGATCCTTATTCTAATCACAAACAGTCTATATGCAAACGAGCATTACGACGGCTATGTTTACGAGTTTTCCAAATTTTTCACTATTCCAAAACCTCACCAATTCATCAACCATCACAAATCCATCAATATTTCATCTATACAACACTATCTCAGTCCATATTCTCAAGATTTTTAACTCATTCAACCACAATCAAGATCCATTAATTATAACCAAAGATTCGTTAACCATAATTTATACAAATCAACCAAATCAACTAACAAACATGGATCAAGCTTCTTATTTATTAATCCAAATCATAAAAGCTTAAAACCTTATAAACCCTACTGATGTATAAGGGTTCAAGATATTCATACCTTCCTTCGAGCTTCTTAACACAAGAAAAGAGCTTGTATCGCCTCTAGGAACCTTGATCTAACCTTAAACAACCTTGCTCTTTTCAAAGAATTCAAGAACACAAACATGGTTACTATTCATCTAGCCATAAATCATGAAAAACGAGTATGGTAATCAAGGAGTTGAGGTGACCGGTTACCCTATATCCGTAGAGCTTCTCAAGGGCTTCGATTTGACTGGTAGCACGCGCGAATCGGCCAAGGGAAACTCAAGATACAAGCATTTCTTTCTTCTCCATTTTTTGTCCCCTTTCTTCTCGGGTTTTCACTTCAAAAATGAAGAAATGGTCTTTTGCTTTCCTTTTTGCTTGGTTGACCTTGAGATTTGTACCAAAATTTACTTGGTTTTGAATTAACCAAGTGGTTACTTGATTAAATATCTCATCTTCACTTTAATAAAGTGCTTGCATCATCTTGATGACCTCATCCCCAAGCCACATGTCATATTCTTATGGTGTGATGATGTCACCTAGTTTCTACTCCACTTGCTTAATCTCCCTTGCTTCTTTTAAAAGCTTGTTTCTTGACCGTTTATTTTTTTTATGGTTCGCTTAACTCTCGTTCCCGTTAATCATTTGGGGGATCATATCCGGGATCTTATTACTTGGGCTTGCCTAAACCTTCCTTAATATTTTATACTCCCTTCATGATCCTCTCTTATAATCCTAGAATTTAAATCATTATAATCATTTTCCCTTATACTTAATTCTTTCGGTAACTGGTGAATTTTCAGGAAAAATCAAAGTGTCCGGATTCGAATTCTGACGACCTTTACATATACTCATTTACTTTATGGAATACTAGTACGATCTCAGAATTTCCATAACAGTACTCCTATATATTGTGGTCTGATAATTTTCCTTAATCAGCATCATCAACAAAAGTTACTATTAATCAGGGTTTCAAAAAAAATTCCAAAAATTGGTGTTATTACAGTTGGACCTTTGATTATTAGGCCATAGTGCCTGGGTACCCTATATATGTTGATGGGTCTATGCAGTTGTGTATAGATCCGCACTGTATCCTGACTGATTAGCAAGTTATAGTGCATATGTTGGTTTCTAGTGTCCAGTCTAATTTATTGTTGATCGCCATTAACGACATTTCTTCTTGGAAAATTTATGATTGCAAAAATCAAACAAAGATTTGATTCAAGAAATGAACTAGTGAAACGTTCACTGCTCTTTTCAAAGAATGTGATTTATGATTAAAGGCCATTGAGGGCCGATGTTTTATTTGCTCAACTGTTTTATATAAATAAAAGTGTTTTGATATCCTTTAAAGATTGTTTCCAGAAGTTTCTTTGATCTGATACCTGGAAATCATTTATGATACTTGCTGGGCATTTTTGGCTTACTCTTGCTTTGTGAATTCTTATTTCTTTCAGTGTCAAGAGAGGACAAAAGTGAATAGCTCTTAATAGACACCAAAAGTGGGAAGATCCCAGCTAAAGGAATTTGGAGATGTCAGAGTAAATTATACGAGGAAGTTAGTAAAAAGGTAATAAAATTGTACTTAGTTATTATGATTTTTGAAGGTTAGATTCTTGTTTCATACCATAACCTGTAAGTGATCCGGAATAATGAGGGGTTATCTGTATATTTGTTTTAATATACAGATTTATATTATTTAAACTTGTTTAGTGACACCCAATCCCGACCCTGGATTTGGGGATGTTCTAGTTGGTATCAGAGCTACAGGTTATTGGTCCCTGAAATAAGAACAAGTGGAAGTAAGATAAGATTGACAGGTCATATAAGATAAGGAAGACCCTAAGTATACTCATTTTTAGTTTGGGTTGAGTGCGAATTAGAATTAGCGGATCCAATATTGTAACGCCCTCCAAACCCGGGTCAGAAGTTTGGGGCTCACAACACACACCACAATATTTAAACCTGTATATAAAGTATTATATGCATTGACCCTTCTTTACCCAACCACGGATCGCAACAGGTTAAAGTATGAAAACAAGCCACAACCTTAACTTTTATTACATCGTACCAAATCCCAACTAGTTGAATGTACAATAGATAATGATATCGTTCGTACAATCTTGCATAACTTCTCTACAATATAAAGCTCCTGCTAGCTCGATTCAACTTAACCTGGAATCCTAGCTCACACACTGTATTGGGAATCTTCGTTACCAACAATTTCCTTATCAATTGTTGAAAACATAAAAAAATTTGCAAGAGTGAGCTAAATAGCTCAGCCAGTCATAATAGTAATAAATGAGGTTAAACAATTAACCAATTGAAATGATTCAGAAGAATCAAGTTTCTGAATAAGCAATGATTAGAATTGGATATTCACTTTTTATTTTTAAAAACCAAGGTTAGGCTGCTGATCAGTCACGCACTAACCCCGAGCAAGGCTCCCAACTTTGCTCTATATACTAGATCCAAGGCACGCATTAGCCTATTATGACCACGAATCTGGTCTGACCACGAATCTGGCCCACATTTATAAAACCATCCAATTCTAAAATAATTCAATATGATAACCAATGTAATTTAATAAGCTAGATCATAAACAATATTTATCTTGAAACACAGGGTGATTCACACTACCATGAAGGTATAACAAGAGATTCAAAAAGTTTGGCTTTCAATCAAGGAAAGAATCAGAAATTAGAAGACTAGGGGTTCAAGGGTTCCAAGGATTTGTCTTCTATAACAAGGAATAAGGGTTGGTATATCAAGCAATTCAATATCAGAAATCAGTATGTGGTAGATATGTATTTATGGAGTAGTATCGTATCATATCTGATAATTCAACAATCAATGGTTTATGAAGAACAAGGCTTATGGCTCAAGATCAAGAAGAATTAGGGTTCAAGGTTAAATAGTTTAAAGCACTTGCAATATAAAACAGGAATTATTTTGAATAATAGCGACATGTTATGAAAATAGTTCGAAAATATTTACAATATATCTTGAAGAGAAGTTCAGAAGTACTTGCTTTATCATCGACGATTTCCACTTTACTTGTACTCATCTAACAGTTTTACTCATCAACCACTTTTCTTCTCTTTCTATGCCTTGCTTCTATTTATCAATCACTTTCCTTCTCTTTCTACGCTTTGATATAGATCACTGGTTTCCTTTTCTATGCCTCGCTGACTCTGCTAGGCATCACAAGTATCTATCAATTATTCATACTCATATTATTCTAATCGTCACATAGACGTCATAAGCATTTATCTACCCTTCGTTTCACCAAAATCCGATTTAAAGTTATGACTAAAACAGTCAAACCATAACCACATAGGCATATAACACATCAATTAGTTAGCACGTAGTACATAGCACGCAAGATATTCGATCAAAATATTTTTTCAAAGAAGATTCGGGGTCAAAATAATTTTATAGGCATTTAATACAAATTTTTGAACATTTTTCGGAATTAAAACGGAACTCCGAATCAATTTATAATTAAATAATAGGGTTCGAACACCCGAATCGGACTTTAACATAATTTTGTAATAATTATCGAGTCTTGAAAATAATTTAAAATAATATTTTAAAAGTCGAAACTATTTTTAGGAATTTTTAAATCAATTTTAAATAATTAAATCTAATTATTAAATCAATTAAAATTAATTAATAATTAATTAAATTAAGTAATCAATTAATAGTTAATTAATCGATTAATTAAAATAATTAAAAACTAACTAAAATTAATTAATAAAATAATTCCGATTTATTTTTGAATAAATAAATAATTAAAATAATTTTCTGAATTTAAAACAATTAAATACACCATTTTTATGTTTTTCAATAATGAAAATATCATTTTTAAAATAAAGTAAACAGAAATCCTGTTTTCTTAAATTTTTAAAACATAAATCTAATATTCGTAGAATTTTAAAACAACGGTACTAGAACTGTAAGTTTTTGGAAACTAGGGGGACCAATTTGCAATTTGGTCATCTTCCCCGATGAACGCCGCCAGCGGTCGCCATTAACGGCGACCCCGAACTTTTCCGGCGACTCGAAATTGACTCAGAAATTCGTCAAAATATGCAGATTTATAGGCATGGATTCCAGGAACGCAAATAAATGAATTTTAGTATCAATAGATTACATAATCGACCAGAAATCCTCTCTGAAAATCCCTGCCGCCGCCTTGAACGATTTTCCGATGAATCCCTTCCGGCTATCGTCTGTTCACTACCCATACACTAATAGAATCGTCTTTGGACGATCTACAATTCTGTGCAATCAATTTCAGGTAATAACCCTTCATAAAGAAACTCCTAATTTTCAATTAAGAACATTCATATCAAGAAGCCTAGTTTTATTTTTGAGAATCAAGCACCCTTTTTTATATGTTATTGAACTCTATTTTTGAGATATAATATACCAAGCTGACCAGAAAAATATTATCTACACGATGGAATCATCAAATCATATCAACAACATTAAGAACAAAAAATCATATTTTAATCATCAAATAATTTGAATTAAAATAAATAAATAATAAAATTACCTTGATTTCTGCACTGAAATGATTGATTGAGTCAGAAAGTACTTTTCGAGAGCTTCATTTTGATATATCGCACGCTCGAATCGGAGTTCGGTAACGCCTTCGTTCGTACGTTTGATTATGAAGAACAGGACGTGAATTTGACATTTTCTCTGTATTTTACGGGGTTTTACTGACTGATTGTGATTATTCGAATAAAATAAAATGATAAAAGGGCTATATATATATTTGGAATATTGGTTCGTGTTGGATCGTTAAATTAGTTACTTGGCCACTAAGTAACTGCAAAAACGAGTATTGGATCGATAAATTAGTTATTTAGCCGCTAAG